>NC_142029.1:111168914-111772914 GCF_982192425.1 Myodes glareolus
AGGGCCTGCAGTGAGGGAGAGAGACAGCGTGTGGGTGCTCAGTGAGGGAGAGGGACAGGGTGAGGGAGAGAGACAGGGTGAGGGCGTGCAGTGAGGGAGAGAGACTGTGTCATGGTGTGCAGAATTCTTAAACAGCCTCTGTGGTTTCTTTTTAAAATTTTATTTTTACTATTTTTAAATTATGTGTATATGTGTGTCTTTGTGCCGGTGTGTGCTCATGTATGTGAGCTCCTTCCGGGGCCAGTTGAATTGGACCCCTTGAGCTGAAGTGTGGTTTTGGTCCCCAGATATGGGGTGCTGGGAACTGAACTCAGATCCTCGGCCTGTGCAGGAAGGGCTCTTGACCACTGACCACTGAATCATCTCCCCATTTCAAACCTCTGTGATCCTCTCTGTATCTCTCTGTCTCTGTCTCTGTGTGTGTGTGTGTGTGTGTGTGTATGTGTGTGTGTGTGCACAGGCACTCGTGTGTACACGCACATGTCTGTAGAGGCCAGAAACCATGATCAAACCTCTCCTACTGCTGCTCACTGCCTCACTTTTTTCTGCCCTGTTGTTCAAGGCAGGGCCTCTCAGTGAACCTGGAACCTGGCGGTTTGTGTGACTCGACTGACCAGTGACCCCTGGAGCCTCCTGCACATGTCTTCATGCCTGGCTTTCAGGTGGGGCTGGGCATCCACACCCAGATCCTTGTGCTTGTTCAACAGCACTTTACCAACCAAGCTGCAGCCTCAGCCCCCAGGCTCTGTCGTTTTCATGGCCAGAGTTCACTGCTGAGTAATCAATCCCCTCCCCTTCTTCTGCAGTCTCTAATTAGTTGTCTGTAAGGTGTTAATAAAAGGGGCACATTCGGGCTGGAGAGATGGTTCAGAGGTTAAGAGCATTGTCTGTTCTTCCAAAGGTCCTGAGTTCAATTCCCAGCAACCACATGGTGGCTCACAACCATCTGTAATGGGGTCTGGTGCCCTCTTCTGGCCTGCAGGCATACACACAGATAGAATATTGTATACATGATATAATAAATAAATATTTTTTTAAAAAAGAAAAGGGGCACATTCTTAATTGCTGCTCAACACGGGACAAGGATGGCTGAGCTTTACAGCCGTGAGAACATGGTTTTTTTTTTTTTGCCTATGTTGATATGAGCCTGGAAGACCCTGGGCCTCAGGAGAGATGCTGCCCAACTGTCAACTGGACTTTATTAGCCTAAGAGACTGGGCGGATTGAGTCTGCTATGTAGGCTATGAATGAGCAGCTGCGCATCTGGCCTACCATGGCTCCCGTGCATCTACAAACAGTGACCCTGAGAGGCAGCTCAGAGCATCGGCCTTGCTGTGGCTTATTCTGCACCCTGCAGCCTGGCTGCAGGCCCTTCCTTCACTGGAGTCTCAGGAGAACCGTTCCTCAGAGATGCCACAGATCTGACGCCTGACAGAAACAATGCGTCACTCACGGGTCCGGGGAGAAGAGGAAAGAGAAAGGGGGAAATGGTTAGGGTCCCTCATCCTGGGGACACAGTAGGTGTCACGTTATCCTGGTGCAGGGACAAGGGGCTCCCTTGGAGAAGTGAGACAAAGGTGCAGTTTAGTAGGAAAGACCCCGGCTCCCTTTGCAGCCAACACTCTTCACTTGCATCAGCTCCCGGCTCTCCCACTCCACGTGCATTAGCCAGAGTCAAGCCGGCCACGGGCACCAGTGTTCCCCTGGATATACAGAATGGAGGTCCTGAAGGCTAAGAAGCATGCAGTTTGAGAGTCAGGCTGAACAACCAACCCAAACCACGACACAAGACACAGGACGGCAACATAATGCAACACTCCTTTTGGCCTGTGGCCAGCCACACTGATCATTGGCTCCAGCAATCCTAGGGACAAAGTGATTAACAGTAACTTTTTTAAAAAATGTATCTTTTTATTAAAAATTTCCACCTCCTCCCCTCCTCCCATTTCCCTCCCACTCCCCCCACTCCCCCTCCAATTAACATTAACCTTATTTGAGGCGGGCTCTCATACAGCCTGGGTTGTCCTCGAACTGCTCTATAATAGAGGACAGCCTTGTACTTCGTTTGATCTTGCCTTCACTGCTGGAATTCTGGGAGTGCAGTCATGCATCCCACATCTAGTTTACACAGTGCTGGGGATGCAGCCAGGGGCTCATTGTGCCAGGCGAGTTCTCTGCCTACTGAGCTACAACCCAGCTCCATTGCTCACCTTGTTAGGTGAGAAAACTGAGATCAAGACACGGTAACCAAGACCACACAGCTTAGAAGTGAAAAACTGGGGAAAAAAGCCAGGACCCTCCTCACAACCATCCTTGGCTCACATTCATTGCCTTTCCCAAGATGTGTCTGGGTCTTCCTAGTGCCAGGTACTGTACTGTATCACAGGGACATGTCGGTGAACACGCAAACATGCCCTAAACCACCCATCGGATGGACTACCACAGATTGTACAGAAACCGTACAAGGTTCTACAAGAGCTATGCCGAAAGACCTGCCCAGATCTGAAGCTGGGAAAGTCTCCTAGATCTAAAAGCCAATGCGTGCAATCTGAGAGACTGGAAAGGGGGAATATTCCAGAGTCACGGAATAGCTTGGCGTCATTGTGCAAAGGAAAAGTCTGGTTCCATAGCTATTGGGTGAAAAGGGGAAAGAGAAACATGGTAAACTACAGAGGCAGGGAGGGGCCAGGGACCTTCAAGTTCTGATCAGAATTCTTCATGATTCAGAGAAGGATGGGAACCTAAGAGCCATGAATGGAGGCTCTCACTTTCAGATTTGCAGTAGAAAAATACTAATATGACTGCTGGGTTGGAAATAGGGTGGGAATAGAGGGGAGGAAGAGTAGAGACGGGGAGAGAAATCAGACTACCATGGTCATCCAGAAGAAGGTAAGTGAGAACCCAGTGGGGATGGAGATGTAGAAGAGAAATCAGACCATTGTGGTCACCCAGGAGAAAGTAAATGAGAACATAGTGGTGTTGGAGATGTAGGAACGAGTTGAGCCTAACCAACATGGCAGTGGCAGAGAGAGGCAGGGATTCCCCTCCACAGGTATTCGTTATGCTCCAGCATAAATGGTTCAAGCATTCTTTTCCTTCCCACATAGACAATGCCAGATCCTTGTTCACTGCCTCTGGAACACAAGGGCAGTCCAGTCATCAGCCTGAGAAGAGTTTTGCAGAGATCTGTTGTTATGGCTCCACACAGCAGCCAGGCAGGCACAGTGCTTCATTTGAGGGTCAGGCTCTTAGAGGAAGACGTTGAAATTCTCAAGAGGAAGCTGAATAACCTGAAGTCTGCAGCAAAGGTCAACATGTATGACACGAGGCAACCACGTTACTTTTTCATGTTAAGCCCGAGAACTTCTGGAAGTTTCTGAAACCCAAGAGCACACTCTGGACAAAGGAAATACTTAGGTCCTTATTTTCTCTTCAAAATTCTGGAGGGGAAGTTGATAAGAAAACATGGTTGGGTGGGGGTTTGAAAGATGGCTCAGGGATTAAGAACCTCTGCTCTTCCAGAGGTTCTGAGTTCAATACCAGCACCCACATGGTGGCTCACAGCCATGTGTAATAGGATCTGATCTTCTCTTCTGGCCTGCAGGTGTCCATGCAGAGAATTCATACACAAAATATAAACAAATAAGACAAAAAGGAAAGGAAACAGGGGCCTGAAAGTGGCGTCGCAGCTGGAGAAGAAAGAGGGAGGTGACTTTGAGTTTGTGTCGTTGAAGAGAGGTTCAGAAGAAACACAAGGGCTTCTCTGTCCATTTCTCACCCTTCATGAGGCTCATTGTCCCAGTCACAGGGACAACAGGCTGTGTGAAGGCCCCTTTTCACAGGCCGTATCCTGAAGCAGAGAGGTCCCTGTAGCAGTCTGGATACTCGAACACAAGGGGAAAATGGGCCTAGCCAATGTTTTGATTCCTTGGCGTTGAAATAAAAAGTTCTTCTTCTCATTGGCAATAAGGAAAATGGTACTTCTGTCTGTGCCAGGTGCTCAAGACACAAGAAATTTACCTTTAAAAGTCCCCCTCATCCCCTCCCCGTGTGTGTGTGTGCGTGTATGTGTGTGTGTGTTATGAAGTATGAGCCATCTACTTATTTTGTGAAGGGATGTGGAACTTCAGGAGCATGGGACACAACCATAGGCCCGCAGGGGCCACGTGGCAGAGAGCTGGGAAAATGCCTTTGAGATCTATGTCGTGTCAGTTTGAATGAAGAATGAGAGGGTGGGTGTTCTCATCAGCAGGAAGTATCATCCAGCTGGGGGACAGGGAAAGGACATTTGGCAGGGTCCACATGCTAAGGGCTATTCTTCCAATGTCTGAACACAATCCTCAAATTTTGTTCAGGAAGAAGTAAATAAGTAAGAGGATAGGTAGAGAGGTCAGAGGTGAAAGTGCTCATGCAGCAAATGTGAGAACCAGGGTTCTGATTCCCAGAGTCCCACATAAATGCCAGAAAGGCCTGTAATCAGAGGGGATCCCCAGAGCAGGCTGGCTAGCAAGACCAGCCACATCGATGAGCTCTGGGTTTGACTGAGCGACTCTCCTCAGACTAAGGCAGCAGAGCACTGAGGATAATAGCCTACACTGAGCTTAGGCTTCCACAGACACAGTGCACACAAGGTGCTTTTGCACTCACATGTAGGTGCCTCCCACACACAAAAGGAAAAAATAAAAATAGCCCTCTTTTGGTTTATTTTAGAGTATTCAGGTTGTTTCGAACTAGGTCAGAACCCAACATGGCCACTTTGGGATGTATAGGGTTATGCTCTGATGTACGCCTGTGAAGTTATCCATCTCCTTTCTAAAATAAATAAATCAGCGAGTTTCCAACAACCAGCGTTTGCTTTTGAAGTAACTGGCAGGGAAGCGCAGCCTGATGAGCCCCCCTCGAGAGACCAAGGGCTCCACCAGCTTTTAATTCAAGGCCAATGGTGCTCTCTGAATATCCATTCCACGCTGGTCTTATGGACCACCAGTGACGGCTATGAGGATCTTGGGGCTGGTGACGTGGACGGAGTGTGAACAATGACAAGCCCACAGGTAGAGACCGCTCTCTGCCCTGAAGCCATGTTGAGGGGTGAGAATGACCTGTGGTAGCAAGGAGGTGGAAATGGCTGAGCTAGGACTGAAGGGAGAATAGCAGAAATTTGCAGAACTTAGGGAACATGGGTGGGAGAAAAATTCCAATAACAAGCAGTTGGGAATTTTGAACAGCGCCCCTTCCCCAGGCCCCGGGAGATCTGTGAACCTTTCTTGCTATAGAGCAGTGGACAGTTGGTGTCCCCAGTGCCTCCTATTGTTGCTCGGTGAGCCCACTTTTAGTCAGTTTTGATTCTTGTTCAAACTAGATATCTATTTCAGGGTTGTCACTCTTTGCTCCTACCTTCAAACGGGGATAAGTTCTTTGTGTTCTGTGGAGAAAATGTGTCAGGTATTTTTAGAGTAAGACATGTTGAGTCCCCAGCCTGCAGCCCTGGCCTCCCTATGGTCTAGGAGTCTCCATGCTCGTTCCTGGCATGGCATGCATGGCTCTGGTTCCCCTCTTCCCTCAGTCTACCCATGTGCACCTGATCTCTCCTGTCAGCACTGCCCTTTGGGCTGAGCAACAGTGGATTCTTGGGAAAGGACCACCATCCCCACAAAGGCTCCACAGAAAAAGAAAACAGGCTGGCCAATCACCCGTGATCTAGCTCTAGCAGAAGCCGAGCTCCTTCTGCCTCGGAAAAGTCCCCTTTGCTAAGTCATAACCCGCGGAGCAACCCGCAGGTGTCACTCAAAATGATAATCGTCTTCTGAATTGCCACAGTTCAGCTGGAATTCCATCCTCCTCCCTCAGGCCCAGCACTGCTGCTCTTCTGAGGTGTGTGTGTGTGTGTGTGTGTGTGTGTGTGTGTGTGTGTGTGTGTGAATCTCACTGATTAAAGAAGTCTGTGATATCAGCCAACCAGCCAGAGCTGAAGGGGTGGGTCCAGCTAAAACAGACAAGTTGTGCTCACATCTCTTCAGCAGCTCTTGGGTTTGCTCTCTCTCTCTCTCTCTCTCTCTCTCTCTCTCATACACACACACACACACACACACACACACACACACCACAATCCACAGAAATGTCCTAGCCCACCTCTCTTCTGCCTTCTGTCTGTTGGAGAGCAGGTGTTGGTGGGAAGCCTCCTCCACACACCCTGTGTTCTTTCATCTCTCCCTGGTAAAGTTCTACCTCAGTACGGGAGATGGGAGACTCCAGGTCAAGATCTCCCCAGCAAGGCCCTGCAACTCTACATTGCCGTTCCCAATGCTCAACTTCTCGAATACTGGAGACCACTTCCCCATAGGACGTACACTGGTACAAAGAGCCCCACTTGAGCTGTCCTTAGCAGGGAATACCTCCAGGATCCGAGGGAAAGACAGAAGCATGTTTGAGATGGAGTTCTTACAGTTTGCTCCAGCTTCTTAGACTGTCCCCACAGTTAGAGGCCATGGGGAGCCTAGGCGTGGACACCTCAAGTTTACTCACTTTCTTACTGCTTGAAGGAATGGCCATGACATGAATGGAGATCAATGATCCCGAGTCCAGGAGGCTCTCTTCTTCTCTGGCCTGCGAGCTAATCCCTTTAGAAAACAAACAAAAGAAAACAAGAGACAAAGACTGTGGCCAGTGACGTGCACTCTAAGGGGACAATAGGACTTCCGCGTAGGGTAAGAGCACTACACCCCAGAATGGCATTTGGGAAAGGCCATTTGGAGCAGATGTCTGTTGTACTTATGGATGCATGAAGCAATCCCCTTGCGTGGGGCCAGTATAGTCCTTTTAGGTAGTAAAATGTCAAACAGGACTGAACTGGCAAAGGCTCCTGGGATGGCAGGTTTAGTGGCTACAAGGTGGGTGGATGGAAAGGGAAGAGTCAACCCAACCCTGTTTATGAGATGACAGCAAATGTCTTACCTTAGGAGCTGAGACTCATCCCTGCAGGTCACACTTAGGACCCATTTATACTGTACTTTGGCCCTGATATCTGTTCCTGGGGATATACTGGCCCAGAAGTCACGTCTCAAGTCTGCGCTGCTTGCCCACAGAGCCTAGCTTTCCCTCACAGGAGTGAAGAGGGTTGAGCTGGGAGGGGACTGTGCAGCCCAGACTCACGCCTGCTGGTGCTGTGGCCTGATCCTCAGTCTCTGTCTCTTCCTCTCAGCCTCCAACAAGGACTCTGACAGCTGCTCTCACAGTTCACAGCTCTTGGCTTTTGATGGGGCAAAGATATCAAACCTGTGAAAAACCACTTGTTATAGTTTGAATGTTGACCAAAACATTCAAACATTCCCCAAAGCCCGTGTGTTAAAGATTTGTTCCAGGGGTCTGGGGCTAGAGTTCAGCTGGCAGAAAGCTTGCCTGTTGTAGTGGCTGGGTTGAGAATGGTCCCTATAGAATCATAGCTGAATGCTTGGTTCCCCGTTGGAGGATGGTTTGGGAAAGATGAGAAGGTGTGGCCTTGTTGGGGTGAGTGTGTCACTGGGGTTGAGCTTTGAGGTTCCAAAGGCACATACCAGGCCTAGATTCTCCCTCTCCATATGGCAGATCAGATATGGGCTGTCAGCTCTTGCTGCCTTACTCTTTATCACGATAATGAACTAACCCGAAACTGTTAAGTCCCCATTTAAAAGGTTTTCTGTTTGTTTGTTTTGAGACAAGTTTTCTCTGTGGAACAGCCCTAGATGTCCTGGAACTAGCTCTTGTAGACCAGGTTGGCCTCAAACTCAGAGATCCGCCTGCCTCTGCCTCCCGAGTGCTGGGTTTAAAGGTGCATACCGCCACTATACGGCTAAAAGTTTGTTTGTTTGTTTGTTTTTTAATAAGTTGCTTTGCTCATGGTGTCTATTAACAGCACTAAAACAGTAACTAAGACATCTGTCATACGTTAAACCCTGGGCAAAGTCCCACCCTAGAACCGCTTAAACGTGATAACACATACCTGCTATCTCAGTTCTCATTAGGCAGAGGCAGATGCCTGAAATCTAAGCCATCTTCTGCTACATAGGGAAGGAAGCCTGGCTTCCATAAGCTCCTGTCTCAAAAAGCCAAACCAAACCAAGACAAGGAAGGCCCCTTCTAAAGGACAAGGTGTCAGGGCGGCACTAGGGGGCGTGGTGAACTCTTTTGGAGAGACCTGTGAGGTCATAGGGCTGTGACGCTGAGGGAAACACTGGGATCCTGGCCTCTTGTCCTTTTTGACTTCCCGGCTGTGAGATGAGCAGCTGTTCTGCCCTGCGATTCCTGTCGTGGCCTTCTGACATGACTACACAATGCCCAGAGCGCAGAGTTTGCTAGATCTTGAATTGGAAACAGTAAAATTGTGAGCCAGAACAAATATTCTCTCTTGATGTGCTCATTAGACAGAGAAACCTAGCTACTAATGCACATGGGAGACCCAGCTGGAGCGACAATGGACAGCCATTAGATACGTTTCACCTCAGGGGATAGGTTTTTGATTGGTTGTTTTTAAGCTGGATCCTTTCTTGGCTGATGGAAGCCATGCAGGGACAAACTTAACGTGACTTTGCAGCAGGGTTCTTCTGTCTTAAACCCTACGCACGTAGGCAACTCTTGCCTCAGAGGCCTCCTGGGTGCATTCTGTCACCAACCTCATGGTCTACCCACCGGCTCATTTCTCCAGAGGGAATTCAATAGCCCCCACCTCTGCTTCAGAACCAACCTCCTATACTCTCGAGCATCCACTGTGGGTGTAGTGTCGACCCCTCAGCGAGGGTGGGATGTTCTTGAAGTCACAAGCCTCTGTTTGCCAGAGACTGAGAGAAAGTGCTTCATGTGCGCATTCTAGTACCGACAGTGACAATCTGTGCAGCAGCGTCTCCTCCCTGGCTATTTCTAGAATCTGTTAGAGTCCACCTAACCCCCAGGAGTGGGTAAGATACAGTCCGGCCCAGAGGCAAGAGGAACGAACCAACAACCTTCTGAAATTTCAGCATTCTCTAGAGGTTCAGTCAGTAAACACAACATTCCCAGCGCAGGCACCAAACAGTTTGCAGGAGCACACCTGGGCGCTAACAACTACTCTCTCCCGAGCATGGCTTCTCAGTCTCCCTGCGTGTCTCTGGGCTCGCACAAAGTGGAGTCCTGCTTTCCCCAGACTCTGTCCTTGTAAACAGGAACATGAATAATCTGGAAGAGTAAAGTCTTGCTTTCTGAAGATCCCTGCTTGCCCCTCCCCCAGCCTCAACGGCAGACGAGGAAGACTGACCTTAAGAAGGCAGAGGGGAAATAGGAGGGTCTAGGAAGGGCAATTAAAAAAAAAGGGGAGAAAAAAGGGAGGAAAAGATTAAAAAGGGAGGTAGGAAAGCTTGGCTAACCGTTGGCGCGGGAGCATGCTTTCCTGTTGTTCACCTGGTTGGCCATCCTCGTTCTAGCTCTAGATAAGAGTCTTGTGTGTGATGTCAGTCAGTCCTGTGGATGCAGCAAATTATCCCAAGCAGCACTATGGAAGGAGGACGGTTTATTTGGACTCAGAGGCTCATCTGCTTTCAGAGGCTTCTGTGCAGGGTCCGCTGGTGCCATTGCTACAGGCCTGTGGTGAGAAAAAGGAGGACTCGGGTCACCAAAGCTGCTGACCCTGAGGCAACCAGGAAACAGAGAGAGGGAAAAGGAAGTGCCTCGGGACACACACCCAGCAATCTGCTCTTCCTCTTACCGCTCCACAACTGAAGAGCTCATCCAGGTACGAATTCACCAAGGGACCCAGCTATCCACGGCATTAGCCCCCTCTCAGCCCAGTTGCCCCTGTGCTCTCTGAGGCTTCGCGCTCCCTGCTAAAAAGTCCTGCTTATCTTCTCTATCACAGCAGAGCAGGCTTTAGAAACCAAATGCTAGCTTGCCCTTTCCTTTAGTGAACCCTCTGGCTTTGTGTGGATGCCTTAGACAGGTCCTAGAGCTGGTTTTTCAGCAACCCCATTTCTGCCCTCATTCTCATTCTATGAGCAGCTCCGCCCCGCCTACCAGTCTGGAGCTGACCAATCAGCGTTCACTGTCTGAAGGAGCTACCAATGAATGAGTGAGTGAGCTGTGCTCCCCAGCTTTCTGCTCCAGCGCCCATGCTGAAGTTCCTGCCACTCCACATTCACCGTCTTCCGGTTTAGGATTCTGTTCCTGTGAAGAGACACCACTAACATGGCAACTCTTAGAAAAGAACACGTTTAATCGGGTGGCTTACAGTTCAGAGGTTTAGTGCGTTATCGTCATGGTGGGACGTGGTGGTGTGAAGGCAGACGTGCGCTAGAAAGGAGCTGAGAGTAGAGAAGTTACATCTTGATCTGAAGGCAAGAGAAAGTTAACTGAGACCCTGGGTGTGGCTTGAGCATGTATGAGGCCACAAAACCCACTCCCACAGAGACGCACTTCCTCCAAAAAAGCCACACCTTCCGAGAGTGCCGTTCTCTATGATCCCACGGGGGCAAGCTACCACACT
Organism: Myodes glareolus; assembly: GCF_982192425.1. Taxonomy (NCBI): domain Eukaryota; kingdom Metazoa; phylum Chordata; class Mammalia; order Rodentia; family Cricetidae; genus Myodes; species Myodes glareolus. Next base: position 111,179,398 of record NC_142029.1, read on the forward strand.
GACCCTCTCTGAAGAGGCCCATTCTCTAAAATAATCTCAACTTCTTTCCATCTCTGCCAGTGAAATTTTCTCTCCATAGAGAATTGGCTCCATGATTAAAGTAGCTGAGTCAGAATGAGGGTCAGAGTTTGGATCCCTAGCATTCATGTAAAAGCAGCATGCATATGCAATCCCCGTAGGAGGCTGCTTGTTCAATCTGGCCGCCCAGAACTGAAAAAAAATCATACAGAAACTGTATTATTTAAATCACTGCTAGGCCCATTAGCTCTAGCTTCTTATTGGCTAACTCTTACATCCTAATTTAACCCATCTCCACTAATCTGTGCGTCACCATGAGGTCATGGCCTATCAGCAAAGTTTCGGCACATCTATCTCCAGTGGCTCCATGGCATCTCTCTGACTCTGCCTTTCTTCCTCCCAGCCTTCAGTTCCATTTTCCCTGCCTACCTAAGTTCTGCCCTGCTACAGGTTCAAAGCAGTTTCTTTATTCATTAATGGTAATAACAGCACACAGAGGGAAATCCCACATCACTTCCCTTTTTCTGTTTAAATAAAAAGGAAGACTTTAACTTTAACATAGTAAAATTACATATAACAAAACAGGTATCAAGTAAGAATTACAGTTAAAATATTTATATCTACTTCCTATCTATTCTTCAAATTCATCAAAGACTCCAGAAGGATATATTGCCTAAGTAAACAGGAAGTACATTGTAAGCAACTTCCAAAACTCTATATGACAGAAACATCTCACTGCTTGGACAGTCACCCAAAGTTTTTCTGTACCATTGGAGCATTCAATCTTCAGTCCACAGACCCATAGTATCCAGCAGACTTTTCCATGAAGCAGGAAATTTCAAAAACAGTTCAGTCACTTTCTTCGGTATCCAAAAGAATGTCTCGCAGACTCTTTCATGAAGCAGGAACCCCAAAGGATCGTCTCACCTTTAGGCAAGTTTAGCAGTCATTTCTCTGTGGGTCCTCCATGTCCTGTTAAGGAAGCAGTCCAGGCAAGAGCAGTTTCTTGCCTAAATGCTAACCAACTCCATAAGGAGCCTTTTTGATGCCCATCTTCCTCTTGAAGTAATTAGTGCTACCAGGAACAGATGTGTCTCACTGTCATGAAAAGTCTTAAGTTCTTAAACATTTTAAATGCCATATTCTGAAGGTCTCTGAAAGATTTGATATCTAACTGAAGCATATCTCTAGACATTTAGAAAATCTAACATACATGACTACAAGCTTGACTATTGTAGATGATTATCTATTAACCTATATTTCTTAATTATACATTACATTTTTTAAATGAACTACACAAACACAGTATCTTAATCAAGGGCAGAAATATACATATACAGTATAACAAAATTTACCTTAAATTTATATCAATAAACCAAGATTCATACCAATGCAAATCTCTATAGCATATCACCCTTCAAATGTAAAAGAACATTTATAAACAATATTTGGGAATATGGGCATAGTTTTCTTCCACACTGCTTCCTGCTGTTTGGGGGAGCTGTTAATCAGATCTTTCATGGTGTATCCTGTGTGCTAAGTTCATCTCAGTCAGTAGTTGGACAAAGTATTTTCTTTGTGGGGATATTCACAGCCACCTTTCAGAGGGTCTTGTTCCATCAAACCATGTTGGTCTCGAAGCATTCCACAGGTTCTCATCTTCTGTGGAAGCAAGAGAAGAATCTCTTTTCCAAAGTAACATATCCTTAGACCCAAATTCTGAAGTCAAGACACCTTTATAGTATATATGCTGGTTTAGCTTAGCAGCATATACAATGAAATGTCTCTCTGTACTCAGCTCCTTCACAGTCAAAAAAGTTCAAAGAAAACTCAATAATATACATAATCCAGACTCTCTGTGTGTATTTCATCTTTATGTGGCTTGTTTTTACTCTATTACTTTTTAATATTTATTTTATTATCTTTACTCCTTTAATCTATGACTATCTGTACTCTGTCTCTTTAAAGACTTTACCCTTTTTTAAAAAAATCATTTACTTCTTTTCCAACTTTCTACACTCTTTTTCTTCTCTCTTCCAAGTCTATGTACATTTATCCAACACTGTGACCCATTTTGAGGTCTTTTATGTCTAAATCTGTCCTACTGTGTATTTGTAGTTCTTTACTGTCCAGGAGCACTATTAAAATGCTAAGCACTTCTTAAAGACTTAAGCTGAGCCATTGCTAGGGGAAATATGGCAATTCCTGCTTGCCTGCCCAGTCTAAAACTTAAGCTGTGCCATTACTATGATAAATAAGGTACTTCCTGCTTGCCCTCCCCCAGTTCAGCATGGCAAAGCAGCTTTTGCCTCTGAGAGTCATGCAAACTGCCCCAATTTCAGGCACACAGCTAGTCCATGTCCACCATTAAGCAAGCTGCAGTAGTCTGCTCACAAACCCCATCCAAATGCTCTGTCTCCTGCAAGAGCCAGAGGTCACACTGGCAGCATAGCCCAGAAAGCCAGCATTTTAAAACTGTGCAGCTATTTTTTTCTACTGCTGCTGCTGAGTCAGGAAAACCTCTCTTAAAGGAGCTGTGGCAAACCACCAGCAAACAGCAAGGAGCTGTGTTAAACTCTGTAATTTTTTTTTTGTCTAGAATTCCTTTTCAAGCCCTCTCAGGTTTTACATGCATTTAGTTGGTCATGGTGCCAATTTGTAGGAGGAGGCTACTTGTTTGTTCTGGCTGCCCAGAACTGAAATATTCACACAGGAACTGTATTATTTAAATCACTGCTTGGTCCATTAGGTCTAGCTTCTTATTGGCTAACTCTAACATCTTAATTTAACCTATCTTCATTAATCTGTATATCACCACGAGGTTGTGGCCTACCAGCAAAGTTTCAGCACGTCTGTCTCCAGCAGCTCCATGGCATCTCTCTGATTCTGCCTTTCTTCCTTCCAGCATTTAGTTCCATCTTTCCTGCCTACCTAAGTTCTGCTCTGCTATAGGTCCAAAGCCATTTCTTTATTCATTAATGGTAAAAACAGCACACAGAGGGAAATCCCACATCAAATCCCAGCACTGAAAAGCAAGGCTTTACTGGACAACTGGTGAGAACTTCAGATTAAGTGGGAAGCTACAGCAGGAGACATCCAGTATTGACCTCTGACCCTCACATGCGTGCACATACAGGTGCTCCGTATACACACAGAGACAGACACACACACTCACACACATAAACATATAATACTCACATACACTCACACTTGTATATACATGTACACTCTCATACTCACACACACATATACTCACATACACTCACACATTTGCATATAGACACACACACACATACACACACACACACACACACACACACACAAACCTTCCCTAACCAGGTGTCTGATACATAGGGCAGAGGCAGGATCTCACGAGGCCTGGGATTTAGTGTGGCTCTTGGCTCCAGGAACTACTGCCATGAGGCCCACCCACCACGACTCCAGTTCAAAGAACAGCAAAATAGTTGAGATACACTTCCTAGCCCCCTGCCTTCCTCTTTTGAGCTTCCTCTTGGAGCTCAATGCATGGATTCCCCTCTCCCTTTCCCAGACTAGTGCAGGATTGGGATGCAGCTCTCCTAATGAGAACCACTGATGCTCAGGTCCCAGCTGCAAGGCATCTTGCTTCATCTGCCATCTTCTGCCGTCTTTGCAACAGCCCCTATGAGTCAGGCTGACAGGTATTAATGTCCCCATCTGTAGCTTCCGAAAACAAACTAAAAAATGTGGAAATACTGGTTCCTGATCAGTCCCAGATTTCTCCCCCATGATGATATTTCTGTCCCTTAAATTTCTGAGGTAATGTGACCAACCGGTTGGGTGTTCCAACTCCTTCTTCACTCTTTTCCTTCCTTCCTGCTTTCTTTCATGTTCTGGAATGCTGGGATCACAGACAAGCTCTGAGGCATGGGCCTAACCCCATGATGATAGCCAGCTATGGTAGAGATGCAGATCCATAAGAAGTGGAAGACAAGCCCAGGCATCTCTCAAAAGAATATATATATGCCTTATACACACGCATGTGCAGGAGGGTGGGGGCCATCATCCTCTTGTAAGAAGAAAGAAAGAGCTTTGCCCGCCTGCCTTGGACTCTATTCAAATTTTATGGACAGAGTTCCTGAGAGCCAGACAAACAAAGAGGCACCATTCCAGGGCCCTCTCTGGAGGCGGTTTTGAAGAAAGCTGGCCCACATGGCATTGGAGGATGATTGACAGACAGTCTTCTTCCAGGGTAACCAGGTGGAGCTTGGACCTGTCCCAGCAGCCGTGGGCATGGTACCCAGACATTCTGTCCTCAGAAGACCAGGGAAGGCGTGTGCAAACAGATCCAGGCAGGTCCTCTGTGGTTCTTAAATGAGCCCCTAGCACCAAAGGGAGGGAAGGGCTCTGGTAGCTTCCTTCTGAGAAATCCCCTCTCCCCACCCAACTCTCAGCCACAGCTCCTTCCCATCTCTGCCAGGTCATCCCGACCCTGGTCCCTGCTTGACTCAACTCACCCTGCCTTCATGTGTGTGTGTGTGTGTGTGGGGGGGGTCCTGAAGGATTCTGTGGCCTTGGGACAGCGCCTGACCAGTTTAACCACACAGCCCTGTCCATCTTCTCAGATGTGAAATGAATACCCCCAAGGCCTACAATGGAGTAGAAAGAACACAAGCCTAATATTTTGCAAATTCTGAATTAAGATTCTGTTGGTGATTGTTCTCACAATGTGTGCTTTGGCTGGTTTGGGCCAGAAGACCCATTTGCAGAATTAATCCTCCAGAGATGGGATGAGCTGATTTAAATATCCCTGACTCTCACTTGAGGGCTGAAGAGGAAGGGAGCATGTGATATGGTTTGTGTGGCTGGCTCTCTTCAGACTGGAAGGAAGGGGCCTGGTACTATAAATCCCCTGCTTGCTTCTGGGGGCAGCAAGTAGAAGACCCCCAGCAGAGCTCCTGGCTCCCAAAAAAGAACACGGGGTATCCCGCTGTCTCTCCTTATTCTTACTGGGAGTCCCCATGCTCAGCAGGAGCACTGCCTGAGAGAGGAGCTCATGGTTCTCATCCCTGCGGAACCAGAACAGGGTTTCAGGTGGGAGGGACTAAGACAGGTCCTGTATTCAGGCTTCTAATTGCAGAACCAGGCCCAGTTCAGCCACCAGAGCAGAAGGCACTCGGGATGATGGGACCTGAATGTATAGGTAAATTCCACCTCCTGCAGAAGGCACTCGGGATGATGGGACCTGAATGTATAGGTAAATTCCACCTCGTGCAGAAGGCACTCGGGATGATGGGACCTGAATGTATAGGTAAATTCCACCTCGTGCAGAAGGCACTCGGGATGATGGGACCTGAATGTATAGGTAAATTCCACCTCGTGCAGAAGGCACTCGGGATGATGGACCTGAATGTATAGGTAAATTCCACCTGGTGCAGAAGGCACTCGGGATGATGGACCTGAATGTATAGGTAAATTCCACCTGGTGCAGAAGGCACTCGGGATGATGGACCTGAACGCACAGGTAAATTCCACCTCGTGCAGAAGGCACTCGGGATGATGGACCTGAACGCACAGGTAAATTCCACCTCGTGCAGAAGGCACTCGGGATGATGGACCTGAACGCACAGGTAAATTCCACCTCGTGCAGAAGGCACTCGGGATGATGGACCTGAACGCACAGGTAAATTCCACCTCGTGCAGAAGGCACTCGGGATGATGGACCTGAACGCACAGGTAAATTCCACCTCGTGCAGAAGGCACTCGGGATGATGGACCTGAACGCACAGGTAAATTCCACCTCGTGCAGAAGGCACTCGGGATGATGGACCTGAACGCACAGGTAAATTCCACCTCGTGCAGAAGGCACTCGGGATGATGGACCTGAACGCACAGGTAAATTCCACCTCGTGCAGAAGGCACTCGGGATGATGGACCTGAACACACAGGTAAATTCCACCTCCTGCCATTATTCTTTTGAGCCATCTGATCTGGCTGATTTGAGAACCAGTTCAAAGTTGCTTTAAATTCAACACCAAGCACAGTCTCCTAAAAAAGCTCACGAGATCTCCAGGTCTAAATCTAGATTTAAATTTCTGTATGCACACACGTGTGGAGGTCCAGGGCTGGTGCCCAGGGCCTGTGTCCCTCTTCTGTCTCTTCACCGGGGCAGAGTCTCCTCAGCAAGCGCTGACCTCACTGATACGACTAAGTGTCACTTGCTAGCTTGCTCTGGGCATCGCATATTTCTACCTTCTGAGGCTGGAATTACAGGCAGGCCACCACTCCCACGTAGCATTCATGTGGGTTCTGGGCATCTGAACTCCCTTTCTCATCCCTACATGGCAAGTGTTTAACCACTGAGCCATCTTTCCAGTCGCGAGGAGGAAGAGGTCTGCAGGAAGAGGTAGGGGGAACTGAGAGGGAATATATGTGACATGAAAGTCTCCAGGGACATTAGGAGTGGCCTTGGCGGAAGGGGGCATCGTAGAGAGTGTGAATAAGAATTAGATGTAATAGCATATGTGTATGGAATGATTCTCTCTGTATTTTGGCCAAAAAAATTAATTAAAACAAAGAGATTTTCTGGTCTAGAATAAGAAACCCACTTAGACGTAAGTCCGTAACTCCTCCACTTCCTAGTGTGGGATCAGAAGTGCCTCTTAAATCATAAAGGAAATAGCACTCACCTCAGTGAGGAACTGAACATGCAGGCATGGAGCAGGTATGAAGGAAATTCCTGGGGCTCTGGATTGCTCGGCTAAGAAGCCTACACTCTGGAAGGCAGCCAGACAAGGCTCAATGCTGTGATTACTTGTCACAAGTAAATTAACTCGGTTGTCCAAACCAGAAATCTCTGAATCAGTCATGACTCTCCCTCTCTCTTCTAAGCCATTGGCTGAGTATAACTCATCACTCACAAGTAATTATCAAATGTCTTTTCTGTATTTCCTTTTGGCAAGGGGATCTTCACTAACTCACACAATTTTAATGTACAATATTAGCTTTTCTATTGGTCAGTTATCCATCAAAGAAATGCACACATTGGTCTTATCTTCTAAGACAATCACATTTATTTCTAAAACTGATGGAAGGATGCGATCCCAGGTAGCTCTGCCTCTCGCGTGGAAGGTTTCAGGACTCTGCTGCAGTAGGAACATGGCTTACTCTGTGGTTTGAATGTGAACCACTCCCAAGAGCTCATGCACTTAAACGCTAAGTCTCCAAGGGACTGGTGGTGTTGCTTTGGAAGGCTAAAGTTGTGAAATCTTCAGAAGGAGGAGCATAGTTGGAGGAAGTGGGTGGCAGGGTGAGGGGTGGCTTGAGCCCTCATGGGGGACACTTCCTGTTTGCTATTTGCTTCCTGAATTCAGATACCATGTGACCACTGGCTTGCTCCCCGCAGGCAGCCCAACCGTGGAAACCAGGACAAAGCCTCTCAGCCTCTCCCAGAGGCTTCTTGTCTGGTCACAGCCGTGAGAAAAGTAACACAATGTGGAATCACGTCTGTTTCGTCAAGAGGTCCTTAACCAGGTGCTTCTCTGCACCTTGTCCCCGGGGGGGCCTCCCCGGAAGCGAAAGCGCTTTCCAGACTGAAGAGCTTGAATTCTAGCCACTGTGTTCTAAGTATGCTACTATCTCTGCTCCTGGCAACTCTTGCCTTTTTGAAAAATAAGATTTGTTTATGGGGATCCAGCGATGGCTCAACACACGAGACATACTTCAGACACCTTTTTAACTTTGTAACCAAGGTCTGATGGCAACCCTGGCCAGCTCTGACTCATAGGCTAACCCATGGGAGGCCGGGCAGTCAAGTGTGCTGTGCCATCTCCGTAGTTCTGGATCCACTGTGTTTCTAAGGTATGACTCTGCCTGTGGTGACAGAAACCTGATGCCCAGATTGTGTGCACCACACGTGGTGGCCTTGGGGGAGTTCTAGGTCCCCAGCCCTTTCCTGATACCACTTGTGTCTAGCCAAAGGCTTTGAAAGGAAAGCATCTCACAATGCCACTCGCCTGTGCTCGTCATCCCTCTGCTGCTGACTTCTAGGGCAGCCCTGACTTTCATTAAGGCCCAAACCTCCACTCAGCCCCTGCTTTCTGTATAGTGGCTTGGGCTCTCTCCTGTGCTGTCTATGAGCTGGCAAACAACCCGAGGGCAAAGCTTTGGTGTACAGCTCGCCTCATGAATATCTTTGTCCCTCAGACTCTTCTCTTGCTCTCTCATGTCCTGGTTGCCAAGGCAACGGTGTACTGCTCAGCTGGTTTCAAGCCCACCTTTGCCGTTGTTGTTTGGTCTTCAGTGGGAGGCTGACTCTGTTGCTAATTTGTGGGATGCAGCTGAAGGTAAAGCTGGGCTTTCATTTAAAAACATTTCTAGATAATTTTAGGTTGATGAAAATTCACGTTAGGCATGGGGCATGTTGGCTCACATCTGTAATCCCAACACTTAAGAGGTAGAGCCTGGAGAATCATCATAAATTTAAGGTCGACCTGGTCTACACAGCAAAGTATAGCAAGCCAGAGAGCTCCATATCAAAACCATCCTCTAAAAAAAAGAACCAAACAGGAGCACCTAGGCATGGCAGCTCACACGTGCATTCTCAGCACTTGGGAGGTGGAGACATTGAAAACTAGCCTTTGACGCACTACATGGCAAGTTCAGGACCAGCTGAACTATCAGAAACATAGCCTCAAGAAACTCAAGCCCCCAAATTACAACAACAAATAGCACCCAAACTTCTATCAAAGGCTGAGTCTGAAGCAAGTCCCACCGTGTGTATTTGGAGCTAGAATGGACAACCACTTATACTAAGTAAAATACAGACATGCTTCTGATTGGGTGTGCCCTGGGGGTTGTGAGCCTGTTGTCCCCTTAGGCAACTTCTGGGCACACTGTACTGAAAGTGACTGGGGGGGCGATAAGCAGAGAGGACGGTGCTGTCAACTCCTCAAGGTCAGCGGTCTCCTCTTGCTTCATTTCTGCACAACTGGAAGCCATTGCCAGAGTCATCAAAGAATAGCATTTTGGTTTTGAAACCAACACCCCTGTAAAAACTTTCCTAGTGAATTTTGAATTTTATGTAATTCTCATCTTGTATACTAGTTGTCAAAGACTCCCCGCATCAGTGTGGCTCTGCCTGCAGGGTGTTCCTGCTTCTGCTCTCATTACCCCACAGCCTCAGGCTGAGAGAATCCTTACAGCAGAAGGTCAGCAAGCCCTAGAAGGCGAGAGTCACCTCACAGCTAAGAGGGGATAAAAATTGCCAGGCCTCTCTGCTCCGGACCGACTCTAGACTCCTTGATCTTTGCTAAGTCCTCTCATTGGTCTTTTCAGTTCAGTCTGCCTGTTTTCATTGATTAAGGTCTAAAGGGTCTCTCTGGATGAAAGATGGTCTCGTGGCTTTGGTAGTATGTCTCACTAGGGCATTTTTGTTGGTTCCATGCTGGGAAGTCTAAGGATGAAGGATGTTGGGCTCACACAAACTCAAGGAAGACTGAACATGCTCACTGGCCACTGACCTCATTGAAGGGGTTGTGAGTGTGTGTATAGAGAAGGGAAAGAGAGAGGGAATAGGGAAGGGAAGAAAGAGGGAGGGAGGAGGAGGAGGAGAGAGAGAGAACTGAGCTTGCTCTTTTGCCAAGAACAGCCCTAGTTAGGTTTCTTTCACTGTGGTAAAACACTGACCAAAAACAAGCATAGGAAATGGTTCAGCTTATAGTTTATAGGCCATCATTGAGGGAAACCAGAGCAGGAGCTCAGGCAGGAACCCAAAGGCAGGAAACTGAAGCAGATGCCGTGGAGGAACACTTCTTACTGCCTTACTTCCTATAACCTGCTCAGGTGAGGTACCTCCCATAGGCTGAGCCCTCTTCTATCAACTAGCAATCAGGAAAATGCCCCACAGACAGGCTCACAGGATAATCTGATGGAGGCAGTTTCCAAGGATTCCCTCTTTCAGGATGTGTCAAGTTAGCAACCAAGACTGTCACAGAAACTCATCCTTGAAATGACAGTACTAATTCACCTGCAAGGGAAGATAGCTCACACTGGAAAGTTCCCTTCTAGGGGGCCTGTTGGAGGAGACCGTTTGTTGGTTTGGTTCCCAGCTGCCCAGCTGTGTTAGACCTGAAATAATCACACAGAAACCATATTAATTAAATCACCCCTTGACCCATTCATTCTAGTTTCTTATCAGCTAACTCTTATATATTATTTTAACCCATTCCTATTAATCTATATATCACCACGAGGTCATGGCCTACCAGCAAAATTTCAGCACGCCTATCTCCGATGGTGGTTCCATGGAGTCTCTCCGACTCCACCCTTTTTTCTCCCAGCATTCAGCCCAGGTCTCCCTGCCTACCTAAGCTCTGTGGTTTCTTTCCTCATTAATGGTAATCACACAACACAGATGGGACTCCCACATCAGGGGCCAGAGCTTCTAACATATCTTTGGGAACCATGACATGTTTCATTCACAGCTGGAGTGTCCCCTGTAGAGGTTTTGAAGCACTATCTTATTAGGGTTTCTATTGCTATGATGAAACACAATTACCAAAAGCAAGTTGGGGAGGAAGGGATTTGGCACCAGTGTGGACTGCTAAATCCACTTGAAACCTGAGAGAGGTCAGGAAATAATTTTAGACAAAGAAGAACAGAGAGTTAAGCATAACTTCTTGGTAGCATTTTTCTCAGGTGGGCTCTGTTTGTTAGAGGCAAGTACACCTCATTTAAAAGAGGCTTCCTGACTCAGCTTTAGAAGCAAAACCCTTGCAGCTCTTTTAAGAGGCCCCACCACCAAACACTTAAATGGCGTTTATGAGTAGGCAATAGCAAGTTTCTTGATGGTGGCAGGGACCTTGAAACTCCATAGAGTTTTGGCAATAAACAAAGACTCCGGTCTGTACCTCTTCCATGATGCTAGACTCTCAGAAAGCTAAGGAATGGGTTGGATCCAGCAATCAAAATCACAACTTTAATCTTAGCTATATCGCTTAGCAAATTAAAGACTCATGTGGTCAGATAAAGAGAGATACAGTAAAGATAGTTTAGATGCAAAAGCCTCTAAACAATTTACAGTGTGTTTAAAAATATATGTAGGCTTGGGAAAGAAAAGAAAAAGGATAAAGTCCTTAAAATAAAAAAGAAAGAGAGTAGTTGGGTGTGGTGGCACATACCCTTAATCCCAATACTTGGGAGGCAGAGGCAGGTAGATCTCTGAGTTCAAGGACAGCCTGGTCTACAGAGTGAGTTCCAGGACAGCTAAAGATACACAGAGAAACTGTGTCTCAAAAAAAAAACAAAAATTAAAAATAAAAGAAATAGAGTTTAAAATAAAGCCATGTAAAGATGGGAAATAAACAGAGAGTCTGGATACTGTATATTATTATGTTGTCTTTGAATTGTTTGATGACTGAGGAAGGAACAACAGCTGCTAAATGATATTTGATTATAAATGTTGCTGGATTAATCTAAGATAGGTATTTTGAAAATGCCTTGACTTCAAAATTGAAGTAAAATATGTTACTTTGGAGAAGAGGTTTTGTTTTTGTTTCCACAGGAAATGAGAGGCTGTGGATTCATTCTTGGCTAAGAAAACTCAGGTTTGATCAAGGAAGACTCCCTGAGAAATCTCTGATAAGAGCAGATGGCGCAAGTATCTGAGTTCTCATCCAGAACAGATTCAAGACTGCTGCCTCAGATGATCAAGCCTCACAGGATACTCCAGTCAGGACTTGATCACAATTCTAAAACTTTTTAGGTCCCCATAAGTTTATCAGCGCCCCCAGTCAGCAGGAAGTAGCCTGGAAAACTATGCCTACATTCCCAAAAAATGAATTATGGATGTTTGCCTTTGTTCAGAATGTTGGTTATAAGTGGTTATGGATAATGGTCAGTAGAAAAGCTAAATAAAGGAGATTCGATTCAGAGTTCTTGTTTTGAAAAAGGGGAGTGGAAGTGCTGTGGGACAGTGGTCTGTACTCTGTCACTTGTATTTTAATAAAACGCTGATTGGCCAGTAGCCAGGTAGTAAGTACAGGTGGGGCGACCAGGCAAGAACTAGAGGTGGGACAACAAGAGCAGAAGTCTGGGAAAAGGAAAGCTCAGTCTGTAGATGTGACCCAAACACAGAGGAAGCAAGATGAGAATGCCTTGCTGATGAAGGTACCAAGCCACCTGGCTAACACAGACAAGAATTATGGGCTAATTAAGTTATAAGAGTTAAAAGAAGTCTGAGCTAGTGGGCCAACTAGTTTATAATTAATGTAGATCTCTGTGTGTTTTTTGGGTGAGACAGAAACCTCCGTCAACAGGGGTTTATTCGGCTCACACTTCCACACCATCATCATCAAAGGAAGCCAGGACAGGAACTCAAACAGAGCAGGAACCTGGAGGCAGGAACTGATGAAGAGGCCATAGAGGGGTGCTGCTTACTGGCTTGTTCCCCATGACTTGCTCAACCTGTTTTCCTATAGCACACAGGACCATCAGCCCAGGCAGGGCTCCACCCACAATGGGCTGGGCCTTCCCCCATCAATCACTAATTCAAAAAATGCCCTACAGACTCCTGCAACCTGAAGTAAAGGAGGCATTTTCTCAATTGAGGCTTCCTTCTCTGTGACAGCTCTAGCTTGTGTTAAATTTACATAAAACTAGCCAGCACAACCACCTTCCTAGGGCTTCAGTAATAAGTTAACACAAACAGGGTGGCCTAAACTGTAGAAATCTACTGCCTTATGGTTTGGGGCTGTTGTTGGTTGTTTTACTCTTTAGACTTTTTGAGGGCCCACCACCCAGCTCCCAAATAAGTTACACATGGAGGCATATTTGTAGTTATGAATGCCCGGCCTTAGCTTAGCTTGTTTTTTGCCAGCATTTCTTAAATTATCCCATCTATCTTTGGCCTTGGGGTTTTTATCTTTCTCTATTCTTGCAGACCTTTTCTTTCCTTCTTACTCTGGTCTGGCTGTAGTTTCGTGACTGGCCCTGAAGACCTCCTCCTTCTCCTTCTCTCATTCTCCTCCCTCTCTCCAGATTTCTCCTTTTATCTGTACTCTCTGCTTGCCAGTCCCACCTATCTCTCTCTCTCCCTTGCCTCTCCCTTGGAGGATCAGCACTTTATAGACCATCAGGTGTTTAAGACAGGCACAGTAACACGACTTTACAGAGTTAAACAAATGCAGCGGAAATAAAAGCAACACTCTTTTACATCACAAAACAAATGTCCCACAGGATAAGCAAAAGGAACACACCTTAAAATAATTTTCCACAGCAGGGCCTGGAAGTTGGCGAAGCACCATGTCCTTCTATAGGACATGTTGCTTCTCTATCTTCTGGCGATTTGAGACAAATCTGTCTGCCACCCTGATTTCTGCCTTTACCATCAGATGCTGTCTTCCTGTGTGGGTGTCTGGCTCCAAATTTCCCACTTTTACTGGGACTCTAGTCAAATCAGATTAGGACCCACCCTAGTGAGCTCATTGTAATGAAGAACCTGTCTCCAAATAAGGCCACATTCGGAGATACAGTGTCTGGGCTCTAGAGTGTGGTTTCCACTCGACACAAGTCAACCCGGCACAGACTTTCTCTTGCTCCTATCCTGAAGTCTGGTGGCAGTTGGATTTTAGGGGAAGTTCCCCAGTTAGGATCACATGCTGGGTCAAAGATTAGAACACAACAGAAGAGAAACATAAAGAAGGATGTTGGGCTCACAGAAACTCAAGGAAGGTTGAGCATGTTCACTGGCCTCTGACCTGAGAAATGTCAAGGCAAATGCTGCAGAAATTCAGCTGAAAGCACACCCCCAATGTCTCATTAAAATCTTACTGATGGTGATGGTGAGGATGCCTCACAGAAAAAGATAATGTGAGATTATTCAGCAGAGAGACTGGAAGGATTATCACATCAAACAATGGAGTAAACATACTGACATTTCACTCTGAGAAGGCGGGGGTGGGGGCTAGATTCCCAGAATACATCTTAGTCTTACTCAAGTTAACAGAAAAACAACTGATAAGCACTTTAATGGGAACTCACTCTAGAGAGGACAGAACAGTCTGAGCCGTTGTCCACAAACGTAGAGCCTTCCATGGAAACAGACTCCAGGGTTCAGCATATGTCAGACTTAGAAGGAAGTTTTGTTTTGTTTGGGGTCAAGGAGCAGTACTAGAGTTTGACCCCAAAACATTCTTGGAAAATCTTCTGCCCCAGGACTCCATGCCCAACCCAGGAAAAGTTCTTTTACCAGGGTTTCAGAACAATGCCACTAACACTCGGGCTATGGCTGCATCCTAAAGATCTCATGGGTGCCCCAGTGGCATCTACTCCTTAGTCACCCTTTCACCATAGGAGCAGACCCTGCCCACTCCGTCCTAACACTCGGGACTTCTCCAGGCCTTGTCCAAAGCAGCGTTTCTCTCTTACGGCTCTTATTGACTCACTGCCTTCCACCACCCAGGCCTCTTTCTTGTTTTTAGACCTGTGTCTGCCTGGGATTGCTCACAGGCTGATCCTTCTGCCTGGTGTGTTTGAAGAGCTTGCCCTTTCTTCCATCTGGTGCTTGTTATGCCCAAATCTGCGCAGCCCTGCAAAAGCCAACAAGGAAACCAAGAGACCCGAATTTATAAACAAAGAGCCTTTATTTTAATCAAGTTTGCAAACTCGGTCCCTCCTCATGTCCAACGTGTTGGATTAACCGGAGAGCCCCGAGCTCAACTAGAATTGGGATTTTATAGTAGTAAAAGTGGGGGTTGAGGGTTTTCTGAGGTTCAGAACCTCTAATTGGCTGCCGTCTGTCTAGGGGTGTCCTGGTGAAAGTGAGCTGGCAGGTGATCCTATCTACAATGGTTGGAATGTCAGGCATTTCTTTTGAATGGTCTGCTCTTGGGTGGGGGTTGGGTAATCTCAGTTTGTGGTTCCTCCTGCAGGTGATAATGTTGGAAATAAAGAACGTCCTTGGGGTATCTGTCGTGACTGACAACACAGTGCTCTGCACGGTGACGGTGACGCTCGTTCCATCCTGCCTCCTCCTTCACAGCACCCAGCACCGCCCACCTCGTAGGATAGCTTTTACCCCTGCTCTGGTTTTCTTAGGCTTGTTAGAGACACACAGGTAAGAAACCCGTCTGCATCGCTTACTACAGTGTCCCAGCATCTGCCCTCTATAACAGGCACTTAACAAGCTTTGTTGAGGAGTATTTAATCCGTGTAGAGGCAAACTATGGATCAAGGGTCACATGACTTCCAGTGCTGCCTGGAGAATCCAGCTGGACCCCTTCCAGAGCCTGACCTTTGTACTTTCCTGCTTTGTTTCTCTCTGCATCTCGGAACCAACATTCTTTCATTCGTTTATTTTTCTTTTCCTTCCTATTATATACACAACATATTGTGATTCTGTTCTCTCTCATTACCCTCTCCAGTCTCCCCCACTCCTTCTGAACCCTCGTCCCAGCCAGGACTCCCATTTTCACATACCTTTGCACACAGGTCTTGTACATGAAGCCGCATCTTCTGTGTGATCATTGTTACAGCGGCCATGCCGTACCCAGATGACAACTTTTCACAGTTCTCTGTCTTCCAGCTCTGTCTGATGCTGTGTTGCCTGGGCCTTGAAGTGGGTGATAAAGATGTATGTTTGTGTATAAGTATGAATGGTTGTGTATGTGTGTGTATGTGTGATGTATGTGTATATGTGTATGGTACATATGTGGCATACATATTTGTATGGTATATGTGTATGTTTGTGTATATATGTGTTTTCATCTGTGTATGTGTGTGGTATATGTGTAGTATGTATGGTTCATATGTATTCATGGTTTACATGTATGTTTGTGTATATGTATGGTATGTGTGTGTTTTGTGTATGTGTATGCTTGTATACATGTGTGCATGTGTCCTGTATGTTTGGTATATATGTATGTTTGTATGTGTGCATGTGTGATAAATGTGTGTGTGTTTTGTGCATGTGTGTGTTTGTATATATGTGTGTATGTGTGGTGTAGGTATGGGATATATATGTGTGTGTTTGTATATATGTGGTATGTATATTTTTGTATGTACATGTGCTTTATGTGTATATGTGCTTTGTGCATGTGTGCATGCATGTTTATGTGGAAGCCCAGGGTTGGCATGGGGTATCTTCCTCTATC
This sequence comes from Myodes glareolus, assembly GCF_982192425.1. Lineage (NCBI taxonomy): Eukaryota > Metazoa > Chordata > Mammalia > Rodentia > Cricetidae > Myodes > Myodes glareolus. Next base: position 111,195,546 of record NC_142029.1, read on the forward strand.
ATTCTCACTGAACGCAGAATTCACTAACTGGCTAGACTGGCAGCCTCTCGCCTTTAATCCAAGTGCTGGGGTTACAGGTAAGAACCACTACGCCTTGGTTTTACATGGGTGTTAGTGATCTAAACTCAGTCCCTCGTGCTTTTGTGGCAGACATTTTACTTCCTGAAACATAACCTCAGCTCCAAGAATTCCAAACCTGTGCATGGTATCCCCTGGGCAGCACTGTGCCCTCTGACGCTCTGGGAGCAGCTCAGCTTCTCCAGGAAGCGCCTGCCTCACTCCACATCTGCGTGTGAAGCCATCACTGGACACCTGCTCTGTGTGGAGCCTGGTCCGGAAGCAGGAACAGCATTACCACTCCTCAGGCATGGCTCTTGTCGCATGGTTTCTCCATCCACTAACACACCAGACTTTTCCTTCTGTTCCTGATCACACTTGATTGTTCCGATCCCAGGGCAGGCAGGAGACAACCCATCCCAGGTCAGTAAGGGCTTTAGCATAGCAAATTCAAATCGATTTTTGAGGCACCCAGCTATATGTATCTCATGTTCTTTACATGAGGTAGATTCATAGGCCTTCCCGCTTCCTGCAAACTGCAGCCCTCAGGAGATCCTGTGGAGGTAAGTGGAACTGCCTGGCCTTGCCTCTCGGCAGATGTGAGTCCAGGACGTCTAAAATTAGCTGTATTCCCTGCCAGCCGGAGACTCTGCTAGAGAGCCTGCAGCTGAGAGCCAGCTGCTGCAGCAGCACCCGCTGCCCAGGGCTCTGTGGCGCTGAGCGGTAGAAACAGGTGATGGAAAATTGGCCCTGAAAGAAGAGCCAGATCAAGTTCAGAAACTGGAACCCGAATGCTGGGTCCAGGAACCAGGACCACTAATCCAGGCTGACGTGGCCAGGGTCAAGGAGAGATAGCTAGAACCTAGCCAGACCTGCCCACAGCAGTTTCTGCAGCTCTGGGAGGAGGTAGGTGCAGGGTGGGGAGGGAGCAGATAGGGGGCTGCGGTGGCCACTGTGTTATCTCCATACAGTATGTCATCACAGATCACTGACCTCTTCTGCCATTTGTCTCTTTTATTGTTGACCACGTGGAAGTCAGACGTGTGCAGCCCGTGTGTCAGGGTCACTCAGCCAGTGAATGGTCAAGCACAGCCGCCAGTCTAAGCATGTGTGACACAAGATCTAGCACTTGCCTTGGTCCTGCCCCTAGAAGTGGCCAGACAGGCTGTTTTCAGTTTCACTAAACCCCATGAGGTGGGCCGATAGCATCTTCCCATTGACTTTATCATCCTGGGTCCTATTCTAGTTATCTAGAGAACCCTGAGAAATATGTCGGGGGCCAGGAAGATGTTTCAGGGGGTAAAGGTGTTACAGGCCAAGCCTGGAGACCTGAGTTTGATTTCAAAGTCCCACATGGTAGAAGGGGAGAATCAAATCAGTCTCTATGTGTTATCCTCCGGCCTTCATCATGTGCCTTGGTATGTATGACACACACACATGCACACCCACACTTAAAGCATTTCTAAAAGGAAAACATTGCTTAGGTATTAGTTCCCAGCAATTCTGAGTTAATTGTCTTGAGTTACGCCAAAGAACAAATATTTCATAAACATCAATAAGGTTCTTTTTGTTATGTTACAGTGAGGAAATTGGTTTTCATTGTGTAGCTTGGATCAAGACTTATGTTAAATTAAACAAACAAACAAAAAACCAAAATAAAATAGAAACAAACAACCCCCACCCGGTGGTGCTTTCAGGGAGGTAGAGACAGGACAGAAGTTCAAGGCCATCCTCGGTTATATATAGTTTAAGCTATCCTGGACTATATAAAACCTTGTTTAAAACAAAAGAACCTTGTTGTATGCTTTCTTGGTCAACTCCTCTGGACAGACAGGTCAACAGGGTGAGTACAGATGTTGTTGCTCACTCACTTTGTTCCCAAACAGGCAGGACGTGTGTCCAAAGACAGCACATGCCCGCCGACACATCTCTGGTTGAAGATGATCTTCTCAAACTCTCAAGTTAAGTGAAGAATTAAAACAGCATCCCCACAAAGAAGAGGCAGAAGTCAGAAACCCAGGCTTAGGGTTCTGTAAGATTAAACAGGTTCAACACAAGGGTGATGTTAAGATGGATTTTTAAAAGGCACAGAGATATGTCTATTGTCTGATATCTGTAAGAAAGAAAGAAGGTGTTAGGAAAAATAAATCGAATAGTATCTCTTTAAACAGCCCATTGTAATAAAGAGAAACAAGTAGACTCAGAAACATTTTGAACCAAAAGAACAAAATATAATGTTTTGAAATTGTGGCTCCAGTTAAAACAAAGGTTAGTTAGGGGACACCTTTAGCTTCAAAATAATCTATAATGGAAGAGTATGAAACCAAAGACTTAAGATACTAAAAAGAGAAAGTCAGGCAACATAAATCCAAAGTAAGCAGAAGGAAGAAAATATATCTATTTTTAAACCACTTAAGGTGAAATCTAGGTTTTGTTCTTTATTTGAGACCAGGTCTTACAGTATAGTTCAAGCTCTCTCTGAATTTATAATTCTCCTGCCTCAGTTTCCTCCTGAGATTCCATCCAACCTAAAAGTTAGAACTTAAATGTTAATAAAATAGATATATATCCTTGAACAACCATTCAAGAAGAAGAGAAAAGAAAATACAAAGTATCAATATTAGAATTTAGAGGTTTCATATTCAAACACTAATTTTAGTAACCTTTTAGAGTAAGGGTAGAACATCAAATAGTCATTTTATAGATTCAGCGAAGCTCACTGCCCATTTGTAATGAATGCTTGTAGCAGGCCCAAAGTAGAAGGCAGCAACCTCAATTTTGGCAAATTACTTGCAAAAGACCTTCAGCCCACATCATACTTGTGAAATACTGAATATTCTTTCTCTAAAATTGGGAGCAAGGCAAGAACACCAACTATCAACATGTTTTTTTTTTTTCATATTGGACAGCAGGACCTTAGTCGTTAATAAATGAAAAGGACATTTGCTGTTCGGAAAGGCATACATGACATCAGATGTCGTGATTGCATACTCAGACATTCTTGACCTTAATTTAACAAAGTTGCCAGACCCGAGATTAGCATACTGGTCGTTTGTATTTTTATATATTATCAGGAAAGAACTTGTAAATTATAATTTAAAAATAATTTCACTCATAAATGTCAAGGGACATGTTTGAGACAGTTAGGAGTCACAAAGGACCAAAGCAGAGACAGTACTGGTCACTGAAACCACTCCGGGCAAGTCTGCACATGCTCAGTGTAGGGCCAGCTGTCTGCGCATGCTCACTGTAGGGTCAGCCCACCCTTCCATCGCGTTTGAAAATTTTAATAGACCACAAAGGCAACCAGTAGGCTGTCTACCCTTGAGGACCGTGTCCTGGTCCCAGGTCCCGTAAGTGTCAGGACATGAGGTCTGAAAGGAGGTCCTGGTCCAGAAACTGACCTCCTTCAATCCGCTGGATTTGGTAGGGAACCTGAAAGCTGAGACAGCACTGAGGACCAGGGTCTCCTGCATCCCACAAAACCGGCATCTGCCCTCTAGGACGGCCTTACTGACAGGATGCTGACTTTAAGCGTTCCCAGCAAGTTTATTCGAGAAACATGGAAAGGACTGAGCTGATACCTCTCTCTCAGCTAAACTCTGAGGCTATGATGAACTGAACAAAAAGGTTCCTGCCTCACAAGAGCTTATCATTGATAAAATTCCAACCCTCTTCTCTTTGGACATTATCTGGACCCTAAACAGAAGCCTTCCAAGTCCCTTCAGAATTCAAACTCCCACTTTTACTGTTAAATTCACATGCAATATTTGATTGGATAGAGATATTTTCTTGTTTTCTCCGCAGTGACAGTTGGCACAGAGAGATGGCAAAGCCTCAGAATAGCTCAGCAAGAAATCGAATCCATGTCCAGTGCCCTAGATTCCCCTTAAGTTCCCGTGACACAGAGGTAACGAGGCAGTCCGCTGCTCAGCTCAACCCTCTGTCCCATTACCACTGAGTGCCATCACCACTCGGCACCCCAGCTAGACCACGGGGTTGGCATCAACAGGTGCCTCCTGGCCCACTGAGCAACAACTCAGCATGACCCGACTCCCATGTTAGAAGCCCAATTGCTGCAGCCTCTATTCAGCACACAAACCTCACATTTCCTTATGTAAATGTCCTTCCCCTTCTGGTAGAATGTGGGCACATTTAGGACGGATTTGTCAATATGACAAATGACGACACATACAGTTGTGTGAGTAAAAGAAAAAGAAACCCAGCCATCTCCGTTAGACGGGCCTCTTTGCTTAAATGAATACTTTTCCCCTGCAAAGTCCAGTCAAAGTTTGCCACCTTGGTGGGCTCTCACATCCAGGAGCTCCGAGAACACCTCAGCAAGGAGTTCTTACCTCCACCCTCCTCCAGACAGGACTCCCTCTCTCCTTCCTCCTCCCCGACACTTTCCCAGGGTTTTTTGCCTCTCAGATGGCTAACTACCTGTTTTCTTTCCCTAGAGTGCTGGTATTTTAGAGCTGGATTCTTGGGAGATAATGACATGGCCCAGGGAAGAAAGTGCCTGACTTTTCTCCTGTGACCCGGACCCGCGAGGCCGAGGCTACTGATTGGTGCTTCGGGACCTTGAGAGGCTTGGAAACAACAGAGCCAGGATTCCAGCGCTCCACCTTGCGCGGGCTGAGCGTGTCTGGGCAATGACTGTGGCTCTGGATGGAGTCACTGCGGATGAGGGAGGCAGAGTTGGCTCGGTCAGCGAGCACTCGTTGCTCTTTTTAAACTCTACGGCACCAGGGATGAAGTCACCTTTCTCCTTTTAAATCTGAGCTGACTTATTAGTGAGTCCCTGTCACCGCTGTTAGAACTTAAGTGTTTTTTCCACGGCTGGTCACCAGAACCTTCTCTCAGGTAAGCACGTTTTTATTTAGTAAGTTTCCACTCCGGGGCAGTGGGTTCAAGGGACTCTGGAGGGCATCCCCGGGGATAATGGGATAATGGAGTAAGTCAGGAGACACTGGTTGGAGTGGGGTGCGGGGGAGGGGAGCCGACACTGGCTGGGAGGTTCAACTCTGTGTCTCATAATGGACAGTGCGCTGAGACTGGGGCTTGATTTGGGAGCCTCTCTACAAGTTATGCTTTAACTGATGAGGTGGCTAGAAGTGGCCAGTGTTGGGCTGGCAGCCTCCATCCTTCCTTTGCCTTTTTGACCACTGACTTGAGCCAACCCCTACAGAGTTGGGGTGCAGAAGGACAGCAGCTATGTGGCAAGCCACGGTTTGTTCTTTAGCTGGCTTGAATGCTTTCCTTCTTCCTCAGGCATGTAGCAGGAGACAAAGGGGCCCAGGATCCCTGCCCTGACATGCAGGTACCTCAGGTAAACAACGGCTGTGCGGCTGCATGCGTAGCAGAAGTGAGCAAACATAGCCAAGTGCCTGTCTGTGCAAGTTCTTCTAAGGAAATGGGCATGAAGTGAGTGTGTGCGCGCACGCGCACGTGCGCGCGCGTGCTCATGCACGAGCATGCACAGATACAGTAATTCCAAAGACCAGGAAACTCTCCCTGCAACACTGTCCCTGAGCTACACTGTCACTGATTGACTCATAGAGATCCTCCACCTTTGGAAGGTTTGATAAAGGCATCTCTAGGTTGTCACAGAGACGACAATAGACAATGAATGGAATTTGGGAATACTGACCTGCAGACCTTGTACCTCTTGCCATAGGACTCCCACACACAAGTACTTGACACAGTCCTGAGGGATACTAAGACCAGCTTTTTAAAATGAAGCAAGATTTTGCTATGTAACCCTGCCTGCCCTGGTGTTTGCTGTGTATCTCAGACTGGCCTCAAACTCACAGAGAACCTTCTGACTCAGCGTCCTGAGTGCTGGTATTACTTTTTATTTTGAGGCAGGTCTCATTAAGCTGCCCAAACTGGATTTGAACTTATTGTAGCCCAGATAGGATCCTCCTGCCTCAATTTCTCAAATAGCTGGGGTCACAGGCCTGTGCCACCAGACCAGGCTGGACCTATGCACTCGTGGCCTGGTCTTGGCCACACTGGGCAGTTAAGAACTGTTAGCTATTTTTCTCTTTCCCTTCTCTCTGAAGGTTTGTAAATGCTCACTGTAACAGCGTGTGTGTGTATGAGTGTGTGTGTGTGTGTGTGTGTGTGTGTGTGTGTGATATTTCCCTGTTTGTGGCACAACAGGAAGGAGGCACAGCAACCAACATGAGGAACACTTTCACAGAACACTGAGGATAGCAAGCAAGCAGAAAGTGTAACAGACACAGTAGCCATTGAGAATGTAGGAGGGGCTTGAGTGAGCAGTGCCTATGTCACTGCTGTTAGCTACTGACCTTTGTGTCTTCTTTAAGACTTGTTTATAATCCTTCTCTTTACTGTTTTTTTTTTTCCTACGGGTGTCAATCATTTTCTGTTGGGGTATTCCCTCACTTCATTTTCTCTCTGTTGTACCTGCTTCCCCTAAAATAAAAATAAATAAATAAATAAAAGTTTTGGAAGATGAGATGGGGTCTAAAGGACAGGGCAAGGCAGAGCTTCTGTAATCTCCACATAGAGAGAGTTGGGTATGTAGGAGATGGACAGAGATGCTATGAGCGGTGATTTTGAAGTCCAATGGCTAGAGTCAGAGTCAAGACTCTGCTCTTTCTAGTTGGCTGACCCACGACACTATGGAGGCGTTTCTTGCTTTCTTTCCCTAATCTTTCAAGTCTTGATGATGATGTCATTGCACCATGATCTTGTGAAGATTAATAAGATGATGCTTGTAGGGTAACTAACAGTTGCACAGGCTCCCACTCAATACATGTTACGTGAGTAAACATGAGTAACTGTGGCAATGATCATGCTGCTATGGTACATCTAAGAATGCTGCCACCACCCCAAAGCCATGGTATCTCTGATAAACCCAGGGCATTATAGTCATGGTCACAGTGCCCAAAACGATCCTCTAATTAAAATTTACATTCAACTGAATACTTGACTTGTTAATATCCATTCTCATACCCAGATTTTTCCTCTTACCATCCCAAATGCGTTTCTAAAGGTTACCAAATCTTGCTGGGCGATGTGAGTCCATGTGGCTTTGATCTCTTAGAAGCCATCTTCTAACCCTCTTCTTAACTGTGTAGCTGATGTTGAGTAGTTCAAAGCTCACTCATTTGAGCCATTATTATCTTTTAAAATTCTGGGGCTAAGGAGGTGGTTTCATTAGTAAAGGACAAACACCATGAGGACCTAAGTTCAGACCCCAGCACCCACATAAAAGCATGGTGTGGTGGTAGTGTGTGCCCGAAATCCCAGATCTGGGGATGTGAAGGCCGAAGGACCCCTGAGGCTTACCAGTCAACCCATCTAGATGAACTAGTGAGCTCTGCATTCAGTGGGAGAGGAAGACACCAGCATCAACCCTGTCCTTCACATGCACACACACAAATATTCATGCACACACAGAGTTCTATTTAGGGAGACCTTGAGTTTGGGTGACTTTAACAGGAATCCTGAATCCAGGTCCTCAGAAGATTTCAGTTTTCCAGCTCCCAGCTTCTGCTTTGGTGAGACAGCCAGAGTCAGGACAGCATCACTCTGGAGGGCACGAGGTAAATGTCCAGGCCACCCTCTTTATTTATACCTTGTGAATAACAAATTTTAATCTATGAAAATTTAATCTATTGATTAATTAATGGCAGGCAGGTTTCATTAGGCCCAGTCACACAAGAGTTCTAGGCCAAGCATGCTACAGACATTCTGACCATTAAAGAATGGCTGCCTCATGTATTTTGCATCTTTTATTATGAAATATTTATAGACCTAGAAGTCTGCGGTCTACATCACCAAGCCTCACTCAGAGTTAACCTTCTGCATAATTGCAGTGCTGTATCAGAACTAGGTCACTGATGCTGGTACAGTCCACAGTCATTCCGATTTCAACAACTGCTTGCACTCCATTGTGTGTGTGTGTGTGTGTGTGTGTGTGTGTGTGTGTTTAACTATGTGCGATTTTGTCTCCTGAGCTTCATCTAACTACTACCTCAATAAGATATGAGGCTGTGGCATAAGGCAGACCCGTTTCTCCTCCCATTTTCAGCTCCTCGGAGCCCTGTTGTGTCTATCATGCTGTTTGGTGAGTGTGCTATGAAGGAATTCATGCAGTGCTGGTTTTGCCCAGGTGGACTGTAAGCATGAGGACCGCCGAATTTCTGCACACATCGCTGTTGATCCTTTCTTTAGGGAGAGGCACTGCAGGGCACAGCTACGCTGCAGCAGGCTGCTTATCTGTTCTCCTCCCCGCTGGAGAACTTGAAAGCTGCTTCTGTTTTTTGTTTACTACAAATGCATTAGTTACTTTCCTCACTGGTTCAACCAAGCACTCAGCTGTGAAGCACTTTGGTTACTGTTTGCAGGACGCAGTCCCTCGTGACAGGAAAGGTGTGGCACAGGCTTGAAGCAGTGGTCACTTCACAGCTGTAGTCAGGAAGCAGAGAGGAGACAGGAAGTGGGTGGGGCTATAGGATCCCAAAGCCTTTCCACAGGGAGCTGCTTCCCCTGTGAGATTCACCCCTCCTAAAGGTCCTACAACCTGCTAAAATGGCTCCATGAGCTAGGGACCATGTGTTCAAATGTGTGAACCTATGGGAGGACACTTTACATACAAACCCTAATACCAAATAAAACTGCCGCTGTCATCACTTACAAGTGTTTGCATAAGAGGAAATGCCCACTTCTCTGCCATAAATGATGAAGGTGGTGTATTTGATTCCTGTGGGAAACGAAGTTCCAAACTATTTTTCAGGAGCAAGGGTTATTATATTGCCACTAGCCGTGCGTGATAATGGAATCTGTCTATATCTTTGCCTACATTTGCATTATCACTATTTTTTATTTTACTCATGATCTCTTACTGTGGTTTTACTCTGTGCTTGCTTAGTGGGTTTTAATGTGGCTATTTGCTGTCAGTATGTGCTTTCACTGACATGTGTAGTTTGCCTCTTTAGCAAATGCCAAAATTTTACCGCATACATACATGTGTATTCCCCAACTCTATAATCTTTTTTAAAACAAGTATTTAATTTTGATAAAGTTCAATGTATCCTTGTTTTCATTTTTATCAAATACCCCTCAAGCATGTCACATCCTAGCCTCTCACATTTTTCTCTGATGCATTGTGCTCAATATTTTAAGTTTTAACCTTTTACCGAACCACAATTCTTGAAGATTCTCCTCTATTTTTTCTAAAAGACTTGTAGCTTTACATATTGCATTTACATTTTTATTTACTTTGCGTTGGTTTTTATGAAGTATCAGGTTAAATCAAAGTTAATTTGGAGGGAAAGTGTAAATTTGTCAAAATTTCCTAGCACCATTTTTTTAAGGGTCAAATCTCCTTCACTGAGTTCATTTTGCACTTTGGCAAAAGGAAGTTGGGCAGGGTTTGGTGGCATGCCTGAAATCCCTGCACTTGGAGGGCTGAGATAGGAGAGTTGCTGAAAGTTGGGGGCCTGCCTTGGGTACATAAAGAAAGTCTTACAAACAAACAAACAACCTGGTATGAAATTTCCCTTTCTTCTCTGCAAGGGTCTGAACTCAAAGTCCGTGGCTCCTCCTGGCCCTTCCTTTGTGTGAGCTTAGTGTGGGTGTGCCTTTCTTTTATAACTGGACTCTATTTATAAACTACTTTATAATTTATAAATCAGCATGATTTCCAGCCAATTCTTACAGTCTCACAGCACTAATATACTTTAACGACTGCAATTCTGCAGTATAACTTGTATTTTGTTAACTATATTTTGAGGGCTCTCCAAATATTCCCGTTATTTTACTTAGGAAGAAGGTTGAGTATCCACACCCAAGAGCCACTTGCTCTGTAATTGCATTCCATAGGGTAGATTTATCCACCTAGCCTTTCCCTACACATTTGGAATGTTAGTTTTGCGTACACCAATTCAACTACAACTATATAGTCAGAGTCTCACTATATAGACCAGGCTCCCCTTGAACTCACGGAGATCTGCCTGCCTCTGCCTCCCAAGTGCTGAGATTAGATGTCCATGATACTGTGCCTAGCTTTGCATCAATGTTTTTGACCAATAGTTTATTTCAGCTACAAGAGCACACTGCTTTCTTTCAGCTTTTCGGTGAATGTTATTATTGATGTTATGTGCGCATCCACATCTGCACATGCAAAGGAAACCATTGGAAATGAAAACAAGACACAGAAACAGTTCCATCTGGGAGGAAACTGTTTGGGTGTTACTGGTGAGGGAGATTGCTCCTTTGGGTCACACTCACTGTTTGTGCTCCTAAAAGCCAACAAACAAACATTTCATGTGCATTTCTTTCATAATGGAAAATAATGTCTGCTCAAAACATAGGCCTGTAGGGGGTCTTATTCTGTACTCGGTTCATCCATATTACAATAGCTTGGGGAGCTTTTAGGAGACATGGAGGCCTGGGTACCACCCCCAGAAGTTGCTCTGGATTCAGTCCATTAGCATACTTTAAAAGTCCCCTAGAAAGTCCTGATGCAAGATGAGAACTTCTGCTGCAGGGGATGAAAAGCATTGCAGGGTCCCCAGAAGGTCATCGTGGTGAGGCCTTCTCAGCATATAGTGATCTGGTACCGCAATCCAGAGTGAGCTCTCCCTTCTCTGCTGTGATGACATGAAACTGAACTCAATTAAACACAAGGGAAGGTGCGAGCAAACTGTGTTCAATTTGTGCACAAATCTTCACTTCTGGGGCAGGCCTTTTTCACCAAGCTTCCTCTACATAAGAGGCTACAAAGAACCTATCCTAGCCATGACCGTGAGAAATTGCACCAGATATTAAAGTGCAATATTAAAGTATTGGCAGGACAGCTGTTCCCATGCTGTGACTGGCAACAGGAGGTAGGAATTCATTGTTCTGAGCTCCTCATATAGGAGGTTTTTGTATAGCATTTTTTATCTGGGGAGCCATTTTGTTCTAATGAAAGCTGGACGCCTGGTCTGGGGAAGAGGTTGAAGAACTCTCTGTCTGGTTTCTAGTGCTCCTGCCTGTGAAAACTCTTCCCTTCTCTGCTCTACTCTGTGCGTCTCTCCCGATGCTTTTTCCATCCTGAGCAAGTGTTCTTGACATATCTACTTGGCCTACCTCACAACGGGTCCGCCTCTGGTTGGGTGAGGTTTTCCATACCAGGTGACCATAGGCATGTCTATTTGTTTGCGAAGATATGTGTCCCAGTGGTTGATAGGGCCAGGGGAGGGGGGACAGCAGCAGCAGGAAGAGGGCAGCAAAGCCACCATGTGCTTGAAGTAAGAAAGTGAGCTGAGAGGTGTGTTCTTCAGCGTGGAGAGCACAGAGAGCTTGCATTGTGCATAGCTTGTCCTAGTCATGTGTTAAGTCAGCCTCCGGCACCTGACCTACAGGGTGGATGTCAGTGCAGTACGGGGTTTCCTAGAGTGGAATGGAAGGCTGGCAGGAGGATGGGGTGTCCCCACATCCCAGACATCTCCAAAGTCCTGTTCTGGCTGCAAGAATCTAGACTTCTCAAAGGTCTCGTCAGTTGGAAAGAGCAGGGAGATGGTGTTCATCTTGCCCTTGGTGTTGAATATTGGTTTTGAGTAGCTAGTCAGCCTTGAAGCACAATTTAGTTCAATGTGCTATGAAATATACACTGGATTTCAAATCTTGTGTGATAGACAGCCTGGTATTTACATTAATAATGTCTTCTACTGATCACATAGAGAAATCCTATTTTGACTATGTAGAGTAAATAAAATATATTACTGAAGTGATGGGGCTGGGGAGATTGCCTAGCAGTGAGAGCGTCGGTTACAGGAGTGTGGAGGCCAGGGTTTGCATCTCCAGAACACACGCAAAATGATGAATGGGCGTGGCAGCCTGCTTGTAACTCCAGCTGACAGTGGCGATGGGGACCTTAGAGCAAGCTGCTAGAGAGGAGAGCCATACTTGCAAGCTCTGGTTCTGCTGGAGAGACCCTGTTTCCCTGACAACCATTGACTGCTGTGTGCAGGTAGACACATGTGCACATGCACTCCCCCCCACATGCAAACACATCACACACACATACACACACACACACACACACACACACACGGAAATGGAAAAATGAAAAAAATTCCCCTGTATTACTTTTTAAAATGAATACTTGTGTGTTGAGTGTTGCTTCCCTCCTAACTCCAGTTCACATGGTGAGGATCTAGCCCTCCCAGTGGTGGTGGTTAGAGGTGGGGCCTTTGGGTTTATGTGAAGTCATGGAGTGAGGTGTCACGATAGTAAGGGCCCTTGTAAGAAAAGGGACAAGGGGACAGGCAGAAGCTCCCTTCTCCTTCTCCACCTTGTGAGGACACACGGAGCAAGTGGAAAAGGGCCTCCTCGTGGCACAGAATTAGGCAGTTGGCATCTTGCTCTAGAATTCCCCACCCTCCACAATAGCTAGACATAGATTGCTGTCGCTTAAATGTTAAGTCTGTGGCATTCTGTTATATTCAGCCAAGATTGCTAAAGCACACAGAGATCAGAAAATTCAAAATAATATATGACCCTCCTGGTGCTGTTTTGAATGGTAACTTATTTTCCCCTCCAACTCAGATATGCCTGTCATTGTTAGAGAATGGCCACAGCCTCACGCTGGAAGATCTGCTAACACTCTATTCTTGGTTTGTAATCAGAGCCGTGGCTGTTTGTCTCCAGATTTCAGCCCTGGGCCTTCTCTAATGAGACAGTTAATCCTCTGCAGTGGTCTCCAGCACCCCATGTCCGGTGATGCTGTTTATGGCTCTGCCCAGCAAGCCCTTGTGGCACTGTGCCGCCCCTTGGCCTCTGCTGCTCTTTCCTGGCTTGCTTTCCTCCTCCCCGTCTAGAACTGGCACACGGGACAGTTGCACTCTTACCCACTTTTTCCATGGATTTTCTTCCAGAGAAGTGGACTCCAGCCATCAGCCCTTCCACCAAGGTAAATGGGTGCCTTCAAAGACTCTTCCCAGTTCATGCTGACTCCCCGGGGAACCGAAAGGACCAAGACCCTCTTAAGTGTTACCAATGGCAACCAAGAGCAGTGGCTACCCTTAGTGGTCGATTTCTTTCTTGTTTTAATGTGGTCAGCATTTGTAGTGGGCGCATTACAGACATTTCTCATTTGAGTCCTATAATGACCTGACGATCATATGTTACATATGATTTCATGTTACAAATGAAAAAAAAAGAAAGTCGGGCTCGGGTAGGTTATCCTCCTCGACTACTGCTAGTGGGTGACGACGGTGGATTTAGCCTCAGAGCCGGCCCCAATCCTTGCTGCTAACCACCGTTTACCCTGTCTCCCACAGACTTGCACCTCACAGCCTGAAGAGCCAACTTGAATTTCAATGCTGAATAGCAAGTGATGTCTCTGAGCAAATTTGCAAAGATGGGCTGCTGCACATTTGCATGTTGCTTTGTGTACTCTTTAGCTGGCATCTAGTCTCCCCCAAACTGTGTTCAAGATGGAAGAAGCATTGTGAGCCTTCTTCCACACACGGGAAGAACTGAGTTCAGGGCAGAGTCTCCTGCTGGGTCAACACAATAAGAAAACACTGTGAGAACCCAGTCTCTTCAAACACTTTTCCTTTCTCTTTGTTATCAATTTGTAACTGGACATAGACCTACCAGGATGATGGAATTTGATGGCAGAGATTTTGCTATTATTGCCGTTCTAACTGTGCTATTGTTGAGTGATGTTTTACTCTTTTGGATTTTTGAGGGACCCACCCCCAGCTCCCAAATAAATCACATACAAAGGCTTATTCTTAGTTATGAATGCCTGGCCTTATCTTGGCTTGTTTCTTGCCATCTTTTCTTAAATGATTCCGACTACCTTTTGCCTCTGGGCTTTTATCTTTCTCTCTTTCTGTATACCTTTCTTTACTTCTTTCTTTGTAGCTGGATGGTTGACCACTAACGTCCTCCTCTCCTTGTTCTCTTGCTCCTCCTCTTCCTCCTTTCTCCTATTTATTCTCTCTGCCTGTCAGCCCCACCTTCCTAGCTTCTGCCTTGTATTGGCCGCTCGTCTCTATTAGGACCATCAGGTGTTTTAGACAGGCACAGTAAGACAGTTTCCCAGAGTTAGACAAATACAGTGCAAATCAAAGTGACACACTTGAAAATCATGCTTCCTAACCTGGTATGTGAGCAGGTGAGTTTCTCAGCTTACAGTATAGTATAGCTGCCTCTACTCAGCAGCATTACCTGAGCCAGCCTGGTCACTATGCTCCCTGCAAGAGGGAAGGGTAAAAAAGATAAGACTTGGTGCTGAGGAGGTGACATTAGTGTGAGAACATCACCGAGTGTGTGTGTGTGTGTGTGTCTGTGTCTGTGTGTGTGTGTGTGTCTGTGTCTCTGTGTGTGTGTGTTTGTGTATACGTGTGTGTATGTGTGTGTCTGTGTGTGTGTGTATACGTGTGTGTGTGTCTGTGTGTGTGTGTGTGTGTGTGTGTGTGTGTGTGGTCCTCCAGTGGCAAAGGACTGTGCTGGAAGAGCATAAGGAGTTCGGGAAAGCAAGGGAACCAGGAAGCAGTCAGCATGGGAAGGTGTTGTGATGGAGGCTTCCAGGTTTGCCCTCCATGGACTGGCTTTAGAGATGAAAATCCTGAGTTCAACACCTCATTATTATTATTATTATTATTATTATTACTTTATTATTATTATTATAGACAGGGTTTCTCTATAGCTTTGGAGCCTGTCTTGGAACTAGCTCTTATAGACAGGTCTGGCCTTGAACTCATAAAGATCTGCCTGCCTCTGCCTCCCGAGTACTGGGATTGAAGGCGTGCACCACTGCCGCCCGACATAACTTTTTAACTTCCTTCGGCTTCCTAAAAATCTGCTTCCTACCACAGCTCCTTAGAGAGTGTTATAAATTATTTAGTGGCATACTCAAAATATTAACATCAATAAATTCCACTGAAGCTTTGAAAACATCCTACCCATTTGGATAAGCTAGTCTGAAATAATGTTTTTCAGGTTATTGAGAATATTCAGTTCTATGTTGTTGGGAAAATTTTCAGAAACAAATAAGAAGCCCAGGGAATAGGTAGCCCAGCTCTCAGCCACCAAGCATTGCGGATGGAAAAGGGGTTCAGTTCTTCTCAGTGCTAACCACCCTATCATTCACAATATACATTCACATTTTTCCCCAAAGTTTAAGCGCTGCAGAGTTATATTTTTTGAATGGTAAGACTCCAAATATCTATTCTACATTTTTGGTTATTCTGAGCTAGAGAGAAAAGAATCTTCCAAGTTTAGATGTTGAGACTCATCAGAATAAACTCTTGAGGCTGTCCAAAGAGGAGAGTACTCACAATTCAACTGTGGCCCAGGTCACCTTCGACTTTTTCCCCCTGGCATCTAAACTTGGATCTTAGGTATTTGAGAACTCAGCCATCAAGGAGGCCAGTCCCATACTGTGGTCTCCTCCCTCTCCTGCTTCAGTCAGTTGTGTCTTTCAGCTGCTGGGTGGGACCACGCACATTTATGTCACCACCCGTGCCTAAGCTGCTCTTCCTACTCCTGACTCATCCAAGAAGCAGGCCTAGCTTTATAAGCATGGAGAATACTAGAACTGGGTAAGATCTTGTTATTCGTGAAGAGATGTCCATCTTACCCATGGACAGCCTTTTAAAAACAGAACAAGGTCCAGGAGGTACTGGAACAGTCAGAGTGTAGGGTATTATCAGTATTTTGTTGGAAATCTAAATATGAATTGCTTGTCAGATGTTCACAGATGCAGTGGGTTAGCTGGGGAGCAAGGGAGCACTGTATCCTGTGTCAGATGGGGAACAAGGGAGCACTGTATCCCTGTGATAGCTGGGTCGCAAGGGAGCACTGTATCCCTAGGGTAGCTGGGGAGCAAGGGAGCATTGTATCCCTGTGATAGCTAGGGAGCAGGTAGCACTGTATCCCTAGGAAAGCTGGGGGGGCATGGAGCACTGCATCCCTGGTAGGGTTTCAGCTCAGGCTGAATGGCATTTACTAGGGAATCATGATGAAGGCAAGGCTTGGGAGTAAGAGCTCCAGATCGACTTCCCACTTCTGTTTCTACTGTTTGCAAACCCTTGTGTTCCCTTGTGTGTGCCTCCATGTTTCCACTTGGTACATTGTTCTGTACTGATCTGTCCAGATGTGTTTTCCCAATAACTCTCAAAAGTCTTTGAAGACAATCTATCCTTCTTGACTCCAAGTGTTTATGCCAGGGGCTAGAATGCAGGAACATTATGTAAATATTTATTCAATGAATAGGTGAATTTATGTGCATGCATTTATGTGTACATGTACACACTTGTATGTATTTTAATTTATAGATCAAATTATTAGCGAGTATTCTTGCTTGACATGGTTCTGTCTCCATTCCTTGGAACCAATGGGTGTTTAACTCCCTTAGTCACAGAATACACTTCCTGCTTCTCCACCTGAGTCTCCAGGCATGGTACTTTATAAACTCCCTGACAGATGGAGCCACAGAATGGCAGAGTAGATAACCAAAGTGCAGGTAAGCCTTCTGCATTGTACTTCTAGATCAAGTTCATAGCAGCAGAAATGGCCCTGGTGACTAGGATCTCAGGTATGACTCAGCTGCGTTTGGGAGGCTGGTGTGTACACAGGTATCGGACGTGCCAAGCCAATGGCAGATGAAGTGGAATCATGGGTTGGGGGATCTCAGCCAGTTAAATCAGACAGGGCTCAGGACCAGGCTGAAGCCAAGGTAGATACGCTGTGCTATAGGCGGAGGCTGCTTGTTCATTTCCTGGCTGCCCAGACCTGAAAGAATCATACAGAAAGCTGTATTAATTGTAATACTGTTTAAACAATAGCTTAAGCATATTTCTAGCTAGCTCTTACATTTTAAATTAACCCATTTCTAGTATTTTATATTTTGCCATGAGACTCGTGGTTTGCCATACCTGCCCAAGTGTCTTTCTCCTCCAGTGGCTACATGTTGTCTTTCTGACTCTGCCTACTCTCTCTCTACATTTCTGTTCAGATTTCCTGCCTGACTTTACTGTTAAACCATTGCCCAAAGTAGCTTCTTTATTAATCAATGGCAATGAGTCATATTTACAGCATACTGAGGGGAATCTCGTATCAGTGTGCTGAGGCAGAGAAATCACCAAGGCAGAGGATGTGGGTGAGGTTGCCAACAGAATCCTTGTCAAAGAGACCTGTTAAACTGAGATAGGCTCGTGCCAAACACAACCACCCATTCATTTGTTCCTAAGTACATCATTTAATATACCTGTATCATTTCCTCTGGGACAGTCACCGCAAAAATGCAAACGCACCAACACAAACAAGGTGCAAACTGTATACTAAACCTTTCAGACACAGGGGACTTGTACCACAGTGTCATAAATGAAAAGAATAGGTGCTGGTGGGAGACTCTGGCGACTCAGGACCAGGCTAAAAGTGAGAGGGGAAGGGTAAATTGTAGTTAGCAAGGTGTGGATGGTGAAGTATCCAAAATAATCCTGCTCAAGCTTTATGAATGGCCAAAAGACCAAGAAGGAAGCTGATTCAGGAGCTGCACATCCCCAGCCATAGCTGGATTGGGCCTGCACCATTGAACAGTCCTCTGGTTCCCCTGGGAACAATGAATCAAGTGACATCATCAGACAGGTTTCAGAAACACTGGTTACAACAAAAGATGGGAAAGAAGGAGCAGGGACACAGTGCAGGCTGTGAGAATCAGCGCAGATGGACCAGGGACACCGTGCAGATCCTACTTCAGAGAATCTCCAACAGCCAGATGTTGCCTGACTGTGAACAAGATTGGCCAACAAAGCCTGGCCGGGCTTCTGGCCCAGGGACGCTGGGTGAATGCCTCACTGAGGAGGCACACGGGCAAGACAAGAGAATGTCAAATTTAAGTGAGCTGAGTCATGATGCTAAATTCCCACTCATCCGAAGACCCCTTCTACTCACCTGGCTCGCCATACCTTATCAGAATGAGCACATCTCCCTTGGGAGTTTAGGAGCTGCAATGTCTGGCTGGGATCCCCACTGGCTCACCATTATCACTTACTCCTCCGTTTACTCAACCAGCGTTTAAGTAGTAAGTGCATCTTCACAGCATCCGGTGTCTCAGCCCCCAGTCCGTGTGCGCAGATGGTTCACCTCTATAAAGGCAACTGTTGAGAGTGCAGCCGGGTTCCATGGATGCATCTTACTGCATGCTCCGTCTTGTGCTGCCACACCATCCTCGCTCCCTGTTCTCAGAGCTGTAGCGATGACTTTGCCACTAAATTCTTCTGACTTTCTTAAATTTTAACTCAGTCTTTGAGGCTTTACTTGGGAAGAAGTTAAATACTTAGGGAAAACACTAGATGAGTTGCTTTATATGGACAGAGCCCTGGAAACTATTTTCTATAACTCTAGAGTTTTACGAGAAACCCCAGGGTTCGCTGGGACTCAAGGGATACTGCTGGTTTCAGTAATAGTTGTGACCGACCCCAAACCTTCCTCGTAATATTTGAGTCATACAATTTCATTTCCTATTTGATACTTTGCTTTTCCTAGCTGAGGTGTGAAATTCGGGTATCATAAATATCCGTGGGGCCTACAGAAAGATTTGAAAAGTTCAGGTGGCTAAGATTAAATTCATGGGGTTGAGTCTAAGAGCACACAGCCAGAAGACAGTATCCTGCAAATCTAACCTCTGGAAGTCAGGGATGTCTGCATTAGTGGGGCAGTAGGAAGAGGAATTGACTTGAAACACTATTCACTGATCAGCAATTAAAAGTCAAACAAAGTTCTTAAGAATTTTTAGCTCCTCAAGGGTACTGCAAGGATTAATTAGAAGGTGATTTGGAATTTCTAGTCTATTGTAAATAAAATCTTTTTCAGTACAATATCTAGTTACAGGACAGCCAAGGCTGTTATACAGAACCCACCCAAAAAACCCCCAATCTTTTTCAGGATATATTAGTATTATCAATATTATCTAATGATCAATAAAGACATAAATATTCTATATTTATTTGGGGCCATTAAATGGTGCTATTGTAAACATGACCCAGGATTAGATTTATTTCAGAAACATATTTTTAGTTTTTAGTTTTGATTTGTTTTAGGTGATACCTCATGCAGTCCAGGCTGGTCTGGAACTTTCTATGGAGCTGACAATGACCTTGAACCTTTTCTCCTCCATCTTCATTTTCCAAGTGCTGAGCTAGGCTTATGTCACCTAACTTGGCTTATATTCTTAGTTTGTGTGGAGAATGTCTCTTGCTCAATAGTAGGCAATCTCTAGCTCAGTTGGCTATTACACACTCAGTTAGCCAATGAACAAATAATGCAGCTTCCTCAACCTCTGACACAGGAGAGAGGTTGCCCGTGTGTCTCGCTCTTCTATTGCTGTGAAGAGATAGCATGACCAAGACAACTTACAAAAGAAAGAGTTTATTGGGGTTCTGGTTCCAAAGACAGTCAGTGATAATCTTGGTGGGTAGCATGGTGGTAGGCAAGCGGATCCTGGAGCAGTAGCTGAGAATCTACATCTGATTCACAAGCTGAAGGTCAGTCATACACCTCCTCCAGCAAGATCACACCTCCTATATCCTTCCCAAACAGTTCCACCACCTGGGGACCAAGCATTCAAATTTATAAGGCTATGACGGGGCATTATCATTCAAATCAGCACATGTGTAGAAGCAAACTATTCCAGCCTGCAAACTCTGGGCACCTGGACCAGCCTCTAACAGCAGCAATTCTGAGTTCTTTCAGTCAGAGCGGAAAACTTTAGCCTGGGGAAAGACATTTGTCCAAAGTCAATGTCAGAGTCAGGCTCAGACCTGGATTCTGAAGTCCGGTACTTCACCTGTCATATTCATTCTTGTTTGGGATTCTCTTTTAAAACCTCAAGGCACTAAACCCACCCACGTGGCTGAACACAGGTTTCTGGCGAGCCTCCTGGTGAGTGCATCGTGATTTTTATCCCCCTTGGTACTTCATCAGAGGCTTTGCTCGGTGCAACCGCCAGGAGCAGCACATCAAGAGGAACAATTCTGCTCTGTCTCCAGCCCTGCAGGCTGCACAGGACCCACAGGGCCGCTCCGAACAGCATTCCAGAGGTTTAGAGACCGAATGGAGCCATCTGCTCTGATTACAGCGGCTCATCAACTGTGCCCATCCAATGAGGCTTCAGGGTTTCCGCCACGGTGGAGGTCTCTCTCCTGCCACATTCACAGATGAGCGACTCAGTCATGTTCAATTATTCAAAAACCACTTTCATTTGAAGCCCTGCTCCCAGCACCGTTAGGAAGATTGCTTTGTAATCTGAGGAAAAGTCTGGCCATGAGTTGTCATCAACCAAGATGCAGTTTATTTCCCAGCATGCCTTCTCAAGGGCAGCCAGTGTGGTGCTTGGACCTTCTCATGAAAGCCAGGAGGCCTTGGGACACAAGCCTTGGGCTTTGCAGATGGATGTGGGAAGCTGGTCCCCAGGGCCCTTTGGACTTCTGGAGTCTCCCTTTAACGTGACATTTACTGCAGTTCTCTTCCTACTATGGAGGCCTCCAAGGAACTGCAGAAATTTACAAAAAAAAAAAAATCCATCCTAATGACCATTTGAAGAATTTTGGTCTGTTTTTCACACACACACACACACACACACACACACACACACACACACACACGACTATATTCTCTCTCCTTCCCTCCCCTTCCTCCACCTTGTTTTCTCCTTCATCTCCTCTCTCCTTCCTCCCTCTCTCCCCATTGCTTTCCCTGAAATTCTAGAAGTCTATAATAAATACATGAAAGTCAAAAGGAAGTTCTCTGCCCAAGATCCAGGAGTGGTGAAAGCTGCTTCAGGAACATTCCTTAACCAAGAGGACAGAGGAATGTGGCTTTGGGACTTTGGCAATCTCCCCTCAGGCCATGCCCATATCTCCACAGTAAGCCTGCAAGCCAAAATCCTAGAGTGGATTGGAAATTGGTTACATTTGAACAAGAAGGCGTCAGCCCTCAGGAGGGCATTAGTAGTAATCCACACCTGTAGTGTGAGGGCCGGCTTGTTGGGGTTTCCGTCCCGCCCGGTACCCCAACAGCCGGCAAATCCCAAAGAGAAATTACACACAGGACTCCATAAAGTTATAAACTGATTGACTCATTAGGTCAGGCTTCTTGTTAACTCTTATAACATATATTACCCCATTATCCTTATCTATGTTAGCCACATGGGCTCAGTACCTTTCTCAGTGTGACAGCTTACATGTTGCCTCTTCGGTGGTCTGCACAGGAGTGGCTAGGGAGGTTCTGCTTCCAGAATACTCCCAGTCTCTTTACTCCACCCCTACTTCCTGTCTGGCTTTCCTGCCTATACTGCCTGCCTGGCCAATCAGCGTTTTATTAAAATATGATTGACAGAATACAGATAATTCTCCCACACCATTTCCCTCTTTTTTTTTTTTAAACAAAAGAAAATACCCATAGTCCATTTGTTGGGAATGTGGGCGTAGTATTTCAGGCTACTTCCTGCTGGTTGGGGGCGCTGATGATCTTATGGGGACCTAAAGAAAATTTAGAGTTATAATCAAGTCCTGACTGGAGTATCCTGTGAGTCTTGATCATCTCAGGCAGCAGTCTTGAATATGTTCTGGATGTAGAATTCAGACATCCAGGCCATCTGTTCCTGTTGGAGATTTTTCAGGTGGCCTCCCTTGGTCAAAGGTGATTATTCTTAACTCTGAATAAATCCAGAGTCTCTCATTTTCTGTGGAAACAAAAGCAAAATCTCTTCTCCAAAGTAACATACCTTTTGACTTCAGTTTTGAAGCCAAGGTATTTTCAAAATTCCTATCTTGGGTTTGTTCAGCAGCATTTATAAACAAAAGTCTTTTAGCAGTTGTTGCTCCTTCCTCAGCAATCAAACAATTTAAAGAGAGCATAATAGCATACAGTATGAAGATTCTCTGTGCATTTTCCATCTTTATGTGGCTTTATTTTAATCTCTATTTCTTTTATTTTTACTTTTACTTTTTGAGACAGGATCTTTGTATATCTTTGTCCTGGAATAACACTGTAGACCAGGCTGTCTTTGAACTCACAGAGATCCTCCTGTCTCTGCCTCCCCAGTGCTGGGATTAAAGGTGTTTGTTACCACACCTTGAACTCACAGAGATCTGTCTGTCTCTGCCTCCCAGGCATTGGGATTAAAGGTGTGTACTACCACACCTTGAAGTCACAGAGGTCAATCTACCTCTGCCCCTTGAAGTCACAAAGGTCAATATACCTTTGCCTCCCAGGCATTGGGATTAAAGGTGTGTACCACCACACCCAACTACTCTCTTTCTTTCCTTTTAACTTTAAGAACTTTAACTTTTAGCCTGCATATACACACTGTAAACCATTTAGAGGTTTTCTTCCTCTTTGAATCTCTCTTTACTGTATATTTTTCTTTTTCTGACCATATGAGTCTTTAATTTACTAAGCAATATGGAGAGCTGTGACTTTGACGGCTAGATCCAGCTCATTCCTTAGCTTTTCAGCCTCAAGGCTGAGGTACCAGCCAGAGCTGTGTTCACTGCCACAACTCTATGGCGTTTCAAGGTCCTTGCCAGCAAGCAAGCTGCAGCATTCTGCTCACAGACCACACTCAGTCGGACTGCCTGCCTGAAAGAGTCAGAGTTTGCTCTGGCAGGACAGCCCAGATAGCCGGCATTTTAAAACAGCACAGCTTTTCTCCTGCTACAGCTGAAAACTGAAAAGAATGCGTTCAGCTTGTCATCAACAACATTTAAGTGTTTTGTGGCAGGACCTCTTTAAAGAGCTGCAAGGTTTTGCAACTAAAGCTGAGTCAGGAAGCCTCTCTCAGATGAGAGCGCTTGCTTGCCTCTAGCAAGCAAAGTAGACCTGAGAAATTGCTGCCACCAAGAAGCCATGCTTTACTCTATTCTTTTCCAAGCTTTCTCAGGCTTTCTGTGGATTCAGTTATCCACGTCTGGGCGCCATATGTAGTGTGAGGGCCGGCTTGTTGGGGTTTCCGTCCCGCCCGGTACCCCAACAGCCGGCAAATCCCAAAGAGAAATTACACACAGGACTCCATAAAGTTATAAACTGATTGACTCATTAGGTCAGGCTTCTTGTTAACTCTTATAACATATATTACCCCATTATCCTTATCTATGTTAGCCACATGGGCTCAGTACCTTTCTCAGTGTGACAGCTTACATGTTGCCTCTTCGGTGGTCTGCACAGGAGTGGCTAGGGAGGTTCTGCTTCCAGAATACTCCCAGTCTCTTTACTCCACCCCTACTTCCTGTCTGGCTTTCCTGCCTATACTGCCTGCCTGGCCAATCAGCGTTTTATTAAAATATGATTGACAGAATACAGATAATTCTCCCACACCACACACCCTTTTCTTTCTGTCTTTCAGGCATTTGTTCTGAGAGCTGCTGTATGCAGGAGGAACCAGGCAGAAGCATGGACCTCAGTGAAAACTGGTCTTTGGAGGAAGGAAGCTGGCTGTCACACACTGGGACTCAGCATTTCCCCAGCACCAGAGGGGGTATGGCCACTCTTCATGGTCCTGATTCACTTGGTATCTCCCATTCCTGCCCCTCGCTGCGCCAGCCTGTCTGCACTCCCCGTCTGCCCAGACTGGTTGGCTATTCAAGGGCTGCTGGGTGGAGCCTACTGAGTTGGGACTTGGAAGTCAGACAGACCTATGTTCAGATCCCCAAAGCATTCATTGTTACCTATGTTACTATAAGAAATACCATTGCCCTGGGGGAGACAAGGATTAAGAACTCTTGCAGCGTCCGGATGGGGACCAACAGTGACAATGACAGGTTGTCATTTCCTGAGCTCTCACTGTGTGTCAGGAACTGGGATCTCACTCTGATGGAGTCCTCTGAGTGGCCTACAGTCCCTGAGGCAGAGGACAGGGTAGCCAAGGCTAGCAGTGTAGGGTAGGTAGCTCCCCTGCCATTCTTTCTCTTTGTCCGATTATTGAGTTCACTATGAGATTTCTCTGGAGTGGAGCATGCAGACGGAGGCAGCAGACAGCTGAGGCAGAGCTGTGGTCCTGTTGAATTTGTCACCCTTCCATGTCCCCAAGCTGCTAGAGCTCTACGGAAGTGGCTGGGGCCACTGAAGAGCTCCAAGATACCTGAGATACCGATACCTGAGGACCATGCCTTTTGCTTTTAAGAACAAGCCTCCTGATGTGTATATATGAGATTATCACAGAGAGTAGAGCAGACGCCAGGCAGTGAAAAGCCAAGAGGAGGTGGAGGCGGGGTGTGTGTGTGTGTGTGTGTGTATCCAGACAGAATTGGATCATTAGACATCACTCTGACATGCCCCTTCTCTGAGATGGAGTAACTTACACCAGTGAGCATGGACAGGGCTTCTGTATTATTATACAGTGTACCTCTTCCTACCAAGCCAACCAGAGGGAATGCCTTAGGGCAGTGGTTCTCAACCTTCCTAATGCTATGATCCTTAATACAGTTCCTCATGTTGTGATGGCCCCCAACCATAAAATTATTTCATTACTACTTCATTACTATAATTCTGTTACTGTTATGAATCATAGCACAAATATCTGATGCAGGATATCTGATATGGGGTTGCAGCCCTATTGCTCTGAAAGGAACATCATATGGGCGGGAGAAAACACCGGTGCATCTCATGAAACACACACATGTGCATCCCATAAGACACACACACACGCATACAATGCCCACACAGTAGGTGATTCCTGGACGGCTGTCTTTGTGAGAGAGAGCCCTTCCGCTTCTGCCGTCCTCCTACCCCTTCACCTTGCTCTCATTGTATGAACAGCATCTCAGCCAGTGGTCTGGAAAGCAGAAGGGAGAACAGGAGTCAGTGGGACTTACGGGTGCCTTTGGAATCATGCAATAGAATCATCTGTAGATTTTTAGAATGGGAAGGCTCAGTGACCATGGTAACATGGGCGTGGCCTCACTTATTGTGATCTCACTACCACAGTGCTCTGTGAGTTCACAGATCTGCACTCCTTGGGGCAAAGCTGGCCATAAGAAGGGAAGTAGAGCTGGTACTGAGGTTGCCCACTGGGGAAGTCCAGCTCTCAGGTACGTGCTGAGCGTCTGGTGCTGATGGTGCTTAGCACCATCTTCGTTGAGAACTCAGGTCTCAGTTCAGGTCATCAGTCTGTAGTGATGGGGACGTCAGGGGCAGATGAAGTAAAATGATGCTGGAGGACACAGCCCAGTGACAAGGGTCAGCCTGACTGGAACTTGTGTGGATCTGGTGTTGGGGTGATCTCCAGAGGACCTGGTCAGAGATTCAGGAACGGGGCATGTCCTCAAGGGACTAAGTAGAGCCTGGTGAAGACTGGGAACAGGATGAGAAAAACGTGTTCAGAAACCAATTGTACTAGCCTCTCCATGACAGAGCTAAGTCTAAGCTGGATAAATTACAAAATTTCATTAT
Source organism: Myodes glareolus (assembly GCF_982192425.1). NCBI lineage: Eukaryota > Metazoa > Chordata > Mammalia > Rodentia > Cricetidae > Myodes > Myodes glareolus. The sequence goes on from NC_142029.1 coordinate 111,221,034, forward strand.
TAATTATGTGTTATTTCCTGACCCTCGGCTGAGACCTTTTCGTATGGATATAGACTATCTCAAACAATTCTTATTGAAAGAAAAATCATTTCAGTTGATGAATGAGGAAAGGAGGCCTGGAATGTTGAGGATTTGCCCAGGGTCACTCGGATAAATGGCAGAGCTGAGTCTGCAGCCTGGATGTGCACCACCCCAGGCTCATAGGCCTGTCCAGGCACTGCCCAACACCTCTTTCTCTGCCTATGGAACCTGAGACTCTCGGGGTTCAGTGGCAGACTTGGACGGCTAGGAACTTAATTGCTTTGTTGACAAAAGAAGTAGAGGCAGAAAACATTGATGTTGAAACACTCAGATGTTCACCTGTGCCCACATCTGTCTCTGTTTACGCATCCCAAGGCTGTGGCTCACCTGCTTGTCTCCGAGGACACCACTCTCTCCCCCACCTCCAGCCACTGGCTACTGCTATCTTGGAGGCCTGATCTCCAGGGCAGGATTTGACTTTCTAGTGAAGTTCCAAGGAAAGTTGAAGTGTCAAGGCCTTCGGGCCCTGTCCTTGGCTTCTTAGAGTCTTCAAAATTCCGTCTCTGTGGGTGAGGTTCAGTCACCCTGAGTCACAGACCTTCCCAGCAGGTGCACACACAGCTGCATTATCCTCAGAGCTTCTCTGGGCAGTTGTCAGGAAGTTGGCTAGGAAGGCCCTGGGTCCAGGCTGTGTGTGTGGTGTTAGCGGTAGGGATTTGGAGTTTCCGAAGGAAAGTCCCTCTCCTGTTCTTACTTCCTACGCCCTTTCAAATACTTCAAAGAGCCTGGACCTTCAAAGGACTTAGGATTTTTCAAACATATTTACCACCTGGCATATTTCTGGATGAAACTGTATGTAGTTGCTGGCACACAGAACACAAGGAGGAGTACAGAGTTTGGCCAGTCCCCTGTTCCCTAGTGTCACCTTACAATTTGGTCTGGGCTGGGCTACAGTCTACCACTCATGGTTTAGAATTTGGTATAGGGTAAACTGGCCTTTCAGGGCACTCACAAGACATTTTCTCTTCTGGCTGCACTCTCTCAGCTGTTTGGGGTGGAGGCAGGGGACTTCCCCCACCCCCTACCTGCATTCCTTCCTAGGGCAGAGGCAGAGACTGGGAAGCCTGTCAGCAATAGGCGGCAAATCCCAGAAGGTCAGTGGTTAAGATCTCCGCTGTGGTCATCAAAACAGGAGGATTTCCCTTAGTGTCAGGGTCAGGGAGAAGCCAAATCTTGGTGGAGAAGAAAGGAAGTGACCATTTTCTGAGTGCCATATGTGTGCTAAGCACTGCTAGGCTCGTGTCTTTATAGTCCAGAACTCTGTAATTTCTCTGCCGGTTTCAAAGGCCACATTCTCCGAACGCCCCACTGTCCGTGACTATTGATGCCTTGTGTCTTGTATCCCCATGGGCTGGGACATAGAAGTCCCGTTACTCATGAATTCCTCTTTTCCATTTTACAGAGAAGCGCACAGTGTAGGAACAATTTGGGCCCTCCCAGGAAGAGTGGCAAAGCCAGGTCTAGGGTGTGGGCCTCTGCCTGTCTCTACCCCAGGTACACGGAGCTGACTGCTGAGGTGGTTGACCCCTTAAGGAAGCCATGTCAGTGTGACAGAGAGAGGCACCCCAGCAGCCCAGGAAGACTCAGGGCATCTCTAGGAGAGTAGTCCTCCCTCGAGTTCAGGACGCTGGGGTGGGGGTTGTGACCAGAGTGCTCGCTGCATATTGGCATTCATGCCGCTCCTCCTGTGCGCGTTGTGTTTCCTAATGGCTTGCCTGCGGATTTCAGTTACAGAAAATACCTTTGCTCCTAGTCCCAGCATGGGTTATTCTGTCTGATTTCAGTGGGTCCAGCTGAGCGTTAGCGGGAGCGTGCGATTTTCCTCTGCAGGGCCCTCTTTCTGTGTGTATTTTTGGAGTCGTTTTCTTTCTGGTTTGGGCCTGCGTACAAGGAGCATCTCCGCGCAGCCTGCTCTTCTTTCCTTTGATGCGGTGCTGAGGGCGGAGCTTTCATCTTCGTGCCATCCTCGGCCATGGGAGTGTGGGAAGAAGGGGCTGGACACATCCAAGCTTGTATGCTTCAAAAAGAATCTTGCTTTTGTTAGCAGTGTCTCTTGTGCTAATAGATGGTATTTGGAGATATACTTATATATATATATATAAGTGTGTGTGTGTTTTGTGTGTATACATATATATATATATATATATATATATATATATATATGTATATATTTAGTGTTTTCCTAGGGTGCATCCCTGCAGTTTCTGCCAAGGATAACAGTTGTTTTCTTCAGATGGAGAACTACCTCTGAACCTATGCTGCTCATTTATTTCTTCTCAGATTTACAAAAAAAACTTGAAACAGTTATCTGAGGTTTGGCTTTTATTTAAAGGGAGGGAAACCAGCCATTTTCTTCCTCCTTTTTATCAAGGATCGTGAAGCAAGATTGAGCTAAAAGGAAGGAGTATTAAACCCTAAGAGGAGGAGGAATGACACCCAGGCTGATTTAGCCCAGGAGCTGGTCAGTCACCAAGTAGTCGCAAGCGGCCTTTTGACAAAAACCAACAGCAACGGCGAAGCGGCAAAGCGCAGCACAGAGGCTCTGGGTGGGTCTGTGCTTGTCCTCGGAGGTGCGGATGGGGACAAGGTGGCAGATCGGAAACCGCACTGCTGAAGCCACCGCCCGGACATCGTCTTCCCCTGTTCCAGGGAGAGAAAGTAGGGAGGCCACGGCTGCTCCTCCCCTGTACCCTGTGCTTAACTGCAACAGAGGGATACCTGCAGAAAGGCAGGCAAAGTGAGGTGCCGCAAGGCGAGGCAGCAGCAGGAGGGCTTGGCTCCCTCTGTCCTTCACTGGCGATCTCCCCAGGCAAGAAACTGGGAAGGCTGCTCAGATACTAGTGAGCTCTGCCCACCGTCCAGCCTGACTTGTTGGGAGGACTTTTCCATAGAGACGGTGTCTTACTCTGTAGGCCAGGCTGCTTTGCAGCTGGTAGTGAACTCACGGCAATCTTCCCGCTTTCGTCGCTCAGGTGTTGGGAGCACAAGCACAAGCCAGCACACCCAGTGTGTAGCTCTTTTCTTTGCCAGGATAATTTGTAGCATATCAGGTGTCCTTGGGCTTTCTGTTGCAGTGATAAAGACCATGACCAAGAGCAAGCTGTAGGTGGGGTGGGGGTGGGGGGTGGAGGTTCAGCCTACAATCTATAGTTCATCACTGAGAGAAAGCCATGGCACGAGCTCAAGGCAGGAACCTGGAAACAGGAACTGAAGCAGAGACCAGAGAGGAATACTTCTTACTAGCTCGCTCTCCTCTGTTTGCCCAGTCTGCTTTTTATATAAACCAGGTCCACCTGCCAAGGGATGGTGCCGCCCATAGTGGGCTGAGTTCTCCCGCCTCAATTGTTAATCAAGCAGCAGCCCCACAGATGTGCCTACATGCCAATCAGTTGCAGGAAGGGTTTTCCCAGTCGAGGTTCCCTCTTCCCAGATGACACCACCTTCTGTCAAACTGGCAAAAGATGGCTTCCATGTGGCATTGAACAGTGACCCCCAGCCTCACCCCTCACCACTGCCAATGTTAGAAGCTTACTGTAAGACACTACTGCCTTTTCTCCTCTATGTAAATGATGGGTCGCTCTTGGTGTGTTCTCAGATTCAAAGCCGTTCATACAAACTGTTTTTGCCCTTCCTTCACGCAGGGCCTCCAGAAGGCTTCCCTCAGCCGCAGAGACTCACTCGGGTGGGGTTAGCAACCTTCCTACACTACTCAGGGCACACTCCTGCTGGGGTCCCCGGGGACAGTGGAACTGGGCATTTTGCTAGGAACACTCACAGCCATTCTAGAAAGCATTTGGAATGTGTTCTTAGCTCTGGAAGTGGAGGGAGACCCTGTGTAGCCGTGTAAGCGTGCTTCAATAGTGAGAAATAAGATTCTCATGGAATGTTTCAGATCTCTGAGGTTGCACTCCTTTAATCATCTAAATTTCATTTAAAACTGTACAGCATTTGAAAAGTGGGCATATGTTCTTTTCTGCGAGTTTTAATATATTTGCCTGCTCTTTAAACAGAAAATAGCCAACAGCTTAGCTTGCAATTGAGACTGAAGCAAAATTTAATTTAGAAATATGTTGCCTTTGATTTAAAAAGTATTCTTTGTTTTATGCATGGAAGCACAACTTAGCTTTTGTGTTAATTATACCTAGCTTATTTTTTTTTAGCAATTTACACCTATATTATGTTTGCCTATTCTTTGAAACAGTCTTGTTAGATAGCTCAGACTGACCTCTGACTCACTGTGTGAAGGTAAGCCTTCAGTCTGGGATTCTCGTAGCTGAGGCAGGCATGAGTTACAGGCTCGGGCCACCACACGCAGTTCACACTCACTTTTAAATATGTTCAGAGGATAACAGCGAGGGTGGAGGAATGAATAGCTGGGGTTGCAGTTGCGGTTGAGGCTGGAGGTTCGGACAGATGGGAAGCAGGCTTCCATTGTTTGTGCCTGTGTGTACTGAATGTCTCTTTCCTTGACCTCGATCAAATGGCATAGTCTTGTCTAATTACAAATATTCCAAAGCTTAGGAAAATAACTAGTATTACACTAGGAGGTGGGGTCCAAAGGTACCTTCCAAAAGCCCACTGGGTTTGCTGTGCATCAGGGTGACGGTGACAGCATCAGGAGAAACCCTCATTCTGTTTATTCTAGTTTTATGGAAAACTTTACCTGTGCCACCGAGAGAGTTTCTCTTTGTTGCTTTCTCCTTTTGTGTCTAGCCTTTTAATATTGCTGCCCTTGAAACACCAAGAGGGACTCCCTCTTACTGTCTATAGGGGCCAGTGCAGCAGGATGCCACTCTCTGCTGGTACATAGAAAGGTAGCACTCTGAAGTGTTAGGAACCCCTGCATTGGAGAATGAATGTTTAGTCAGCCCCTGGCTGCCAGACACCACACCCGCTCTGCTTCTCCCAACAATCTAGTGAGGAAGTACTATCTGCAGGGAGCTGAGCCTTTGCAAGGCAGCTGTCATTCCTGAGCGAGTGTCCCCTTCATAACAGATAGCTTCTGAATGTGCAGTGTCCATTATAACTCAGCGATGCTCCCAAACCATGCTTTTCTAGAGTAAGTACTTGGCATGTGACCACGGGAGCCAACAAGGCCCTCCGCAGTGGAAACCCTTTTTAGAAAGTGATAGGAAGTGGTTAATTGCTTGCCAATCAGCTGCGACGGTCAGAATTCAGTTTCCTAGAACCTACCTAACTGCTGGATGGGCATGGCAGCCTGACAGTGATTCCAGACTCAGAGGTCGAGGATGAGTTTCCAGAGCAAACTAGCTAGTGAGAGTGGACATTGTCAGTGAGCTGATTTGACTAAGAGACTTTGCCTCACTGAATACGGTTTTGGAGGAGGGATGAAGGATGATTGTTGACATGATTGCCCATGTAGCCTTGGGTCTACACACACACACACACACACACACACACACACACACACGGAAATGGAAAAAGAAAAGGAAAAAAAGAAGGGTGGAAGGAAGGAAACAACAGAAGGGCTGGCACGGGTTTGCTCTGAATATGCAGCTCTTGAAACAGTGCTGGAAGCAGGGCACATTCCCAATGCACATCTTTGTTAGAGACAGAGTCTGCCTTCATAGTGCAGACTGGCCTGTAGCTCATATCCTCCTGCCTCAGCCTCCAGAGTGCTGGTATTAAAGGCATTTGCTACCATGCCTGGCATGCATAACATTTCAATTACCTAAATAAAATAAAAAAATTGTTCACTTTACTTCATAAGATGGAAAACTGGAGTCATATTCCAGAAAAGTTTTTTAGTAGCAAATATTGAAACTTCAAAAAATGTGTTCTCCTTAGCTCCCTGGTGCCTGGGAAATGCCAGTGACTGAAGTGCCAGGAGGAAAGTCCTTGGTTTGTAACCCGCCGTTTTGGTGACAGAGCGAGTCCGCTGCGGATTAGAGCAGTTCGGCCAAACAGCGTGGCAGGCTCCGTATTCTGACCACCCTGTGCATTTGTTACGCTGTCCTCATCAGATCCCTTTGCTGTAACAAAGCACTGGAGACTGGCGATGCATAATAAAAATGTTCTCGCCTCGTGGTTCTGGAGGCTGGCCCGTGTGTGGTTCTGGAGGCTGGCCCACGCGTGTGTTGCTGGCATGTGCTTAGCATCTGATGAGGATCTTCTTGCTGCAGTCTGAACCTACTGGAGGGTACCATATAGGGCCACTGTGTGACTGCCAGCTCAAATTTAGTTCCTCCTCTTAGGAAGCCACTAATGTCACCAAGCGAGGTCCATTTACAAGTTCATCAAATCCTAATCACTTCTTCAAGGTCTTATGCCTGAACACAGAACTTGGAGGTCACAATTCCTATACAATGGGTTTTAGGGTATCATATTTAAACCATAGCACTATTCAGAGAGGGTAAGGTTGTTGCCATGCAACCAGCTTTCAGCCCAGTTCGTGCAGCACAAGCCAAGTGCTAGAAACAATGAATACCATTCCTTCTTAATGTGAGTATATTTTGTGGTAAGTGTTTTCTTTCCGTAACTAAAATTTGTAAGTAAACAAATAGAGCCCATTGGCATGGCTACAAAGGCACACCAGATCCAACAATAACCCACAACTTTTCAGTCTTTACAACAGGCCATCTCTCTTCTTGGAATTTACTGGATGAACTTGTACTCTGGCAACAGTTACTAGATGACAATATAACCTCCAGTTTTATGGGAAATAAAGGCTGGCTGAAATTGCCAGCAAATGGTTCAGCTGGGTGTTAGACTCAGGTCTGAGAGACCTTGAAGTCCTCATTAGGAGGAACTGGCTGTGTAATTGACAAGGGTGAGACCGGGCTCTACCTTGGCTAGACAGGGCATTTCAGCATACAGACAAGCTTGTTGGCCTGCCTCTGAGGGTAAAAGGAAGAGAGAGTCAGACTGACACAGACTATTCTTTAGATGAATTCTGTTGTGATGGGCGAGAGAGAGAGGGGGAGGGAAGGAAGGGGAGAGGGACAGGAAGTTGAAGAAGATGGGAGTTAATATAGGAACTGGCATGTCTATAGCCTCGACAGAAGGGACAAAGGCAAGCATCAGTTCAGGTGGAGAGGGGAAGCCGTGTCCATCAGGGCTACTTCACAATGGAACCGGTCTTGGATCAGGACAGGTGGTTCCTTCATAGACAAGGAGCACAGGGGAAAAATGCAGCAGGGATGTGCGGCGTGGTCGCTGGGTTAGAGAGCTGAGGAAGGGTGAATTTGAGGGTATGAGAAATGGAGACTCCACTTCCTTAGGGCACCGGAGCCAGGTAGCTCACTACATTTTGGGGTCCTGCACCTGCCCCACATGGCAGGCATGCTGATTGATGGGAAAACAGATTTTAAACCCCAGCTCCATAAGCCTCTTCCTCCTCTCCTCTTTGGCTGTGTAATCAGGAGGGGATGATCTTACATGTCACCCAGGTCCTGTGTTTCTCTTCACTTAGGTTTGTCTGTTTCTCAACAAAGCCATCTGTAGGATCATCTCAGCATTTAAACCCTGTTTATCTCAAAGCTTACTGGGTACACGCCTTGTCACACCTTCAGGTTATTAGGCTAGCTTGATTGTTCACTTTCTATTCTAGACTTACAGCTTGGGTCTGTTGGTGGAGGAGCAAAGCTTAGCTTGTGTACGCAGGAATAGCTGACGTGGTATGCATTAACAGGCCTCTAGTGTCTCTGCTCATTTGTAACTGGACGTAGCTGGCTTGAGGCACCTTTGAAAATGAACCATTAGACTTTATTTGTTACAAGGAGACAAATAAATGAGAAATGATAGCAATCGTCCTGAAACTAGGAGGTCAAGACAGAAGGGAGCCAAGTGCAGGACAGGGGAAGAGCTAGAATGGTTCATTTAAATTCTGCTAGAGTCAAGGAGACTTGGGACTAAATAAAGGGGCAGACTGTAGAGGTAGGAGGTGTTGAAGAGCTCAGTACCAGCCTTAATCTTAAGGATGGTGTTGCTATGACAGTAGGGGCCTGACTGGGTAGCAGGGCAAGGATGAGAGAGAATGTCAAAAAGCTGAGCAGACGGAGGGGCAGAAGAACCCGCTATGTACAAATGGAAAAGTCTAGAATAAACACAGGGGTGTGACTGAGGAAAGTACCAGCAAGCCAGATGGCAATACCTTCAGGAGTCAGAAGGACGCGAGGGTCTGGATGTGGCCAAAGGGAGTGGGAGGAGCAGGAATATGGTCTGTGGTTGTGAAGAGCAGCCAGGGTCAGACAGCAGAGAATTCAAAGACACCTTCAGAGAGGAGGCTGAAGAGAAAACAAAAGCTAGCTTGCTGCTGCTGCTGGGAGCAAACGGAAGGATCTTGGTGTGTGTGTGTGTGTGTGTGTGTGTGTGTGTGTGTGTGTAAGGGCGCAGTGGTGTATGGAAGGGCCTGGGGTGTGTGTGAAAGGGCAGAGTGGTGTGTGGCAGGGTCTTGGGGTGAATGTGTGTGCGTGTGTAAGGAGTGAAGTGGTGTGTAAATATGCATTCCCATATATTCAGTTCTTGAGTTTGGAACTTCTGTCTTTCATAAGACAACAGTCATAAGAGGTTGGAGTGAAGGTTCTAGAACGGCTGCCTGGGCGGGGAAGGACAACCTCTCCTCGGGGCTCTGTGAGAAATGCAGGCTGGCGCTTCTTTCTAGTCTTCCACAGTGTTATGTAACTAAAAGCTGACCATGGAAACCGAGATCTACCTGTTTACAGGGTAACACTCTGAGCAAGACACAGGGCTGCAGTGGCCTGCAGCTACAGCCCTGGCCCCTTTGAGCCATAGAAGGCCCCAGAAGCTCTGAACTGCCAACCACCAGTCCTTTAAGGAAGAAGAGAGAGCCAGGATCCCTCTCTCCTCCCTTCTCTTTAACCCCTCTGATCCCAAACATCAGACGTACCTGGCAGAGCCATCACCATCACTCGGGGAAAATACACAGGGTGTACCCACAGGTGTACCCACATTGCTCAGTGATCCAGACAGGAGATTCCCATAGTCGGAAGCTATCAGACACTAGTTACACTCGGATGGAAACGTCCGTGTCTCCATTCTGTGCTTGAAACCAGTCAAAGTACACTAGAGAAAGGCTGACTTCTTTCCCTGCCTATCACAACAGGGAAATCTATCTCGGTGTGCCCCGAGTTACTCAGGTACTGCTTCCCTGTCCGTAAAATGGTGAAATGGGGACCAAGTTACTTAGCCTATTTAAGCCAAGGGGGCTCTTCAGAGGAGAGACTAATGCTCAGGCTACAGTCAGAATGCAGATTAAAAAAGAAGGAAGGGCGGAGGGCTTAGAACGCCCGTCCTGGCTGCCAAGACAGTGCCCAGTTCTGAAAATTCTCTCCGAAGCCCCGGCACTTGGAGGACGGCAGATCCAATGCAGAGGAGCAGTGGATACGTTCAAAGCTGGCAAGGCTCGAAATTTTAACAAATGAGCAAAAGGGTTAGGGTGCGGGAACACATTCTCTGACGGGGAGTGGGGAGTCAGCGCGCGCACGTGAGCGCGCGCGCATATCTCGTGATGGCCAAGGTAGCCTAGCAACGGGGCCGGGATTCATGCAGGCCCTGGGACCGGGTGGGCTCATGGAGCTCTGGTCTCAGTCGCTGTGCGTCCACGAGCCTCCGCGATCTAGGAAAACTTTGGGGTTTCTCAGAGTTGAGGTGTCTACGCCGGGCCGTCTGGAACCAGCGATGCGCTCCAGGGGATAAGGGAAAAGGATGGAGTCTCAGCCCTGTCCCCTAGGGACTGCGCGATCCCAACCAGGAAAGTCCGTGCGCACCTGCGAGCTTCCAGATGACAGCTCCTAGACCAAATCGCTCCCCAAGTTTCTTCAGCGAGTCCTCACATTCAGTGGATGAGGCAGTTCAAACCCCGCGTGGATCCAGGTTTACTGAGTCTAATCGCTGGAAAGAGAGCCCCGCTCTTTTCTAAGGGAACTGAGCTCTTCAGGATGCCTGATTTATTGGTCCTGCATGGTTGCAGACTCAATTTTTATTTTCTTCTTTCCTTCTTCCCTCAGACAGTGATTTTGTGGATGCCAACCCCGCACCTTACAGCCTGGAGGAATTAGGTAAGGCATTTCTTTTTTTCTCCTCACTGCTGGAATTCCGCCGTAGAACTGCGAAGGTCCTAAGGGAATTTTGTGGAAGATGCATGGAAAAGTCCAGGAGACATGCTGGGTGCAGGCTCCATTCTCTGAGATTGGCCACCGGGCTTTGCTTGGTTGGAGCATTTTAGGTGTGTGTGTGTGTGTGTGTGTGTGTGTGTGTGTGTGTGTGTGGTGTGTGTGCCATGTGCCCAGGTCAATTGCTACTTGCAGCACTTTCAAAACAAAGGGTGTGCGCGTGTGTCTGTGTGTATCTGTGGGTGTGCGCTGTGTGTGCCGTGTGCCTAGGTCAGTTGCTACTTGCAGCATCATGAACTTCCAAACCTGGCTTCTGTGATCATCCTGGATTCCCTCATGATGTTGCTGGTGTCTGCCTCTGTCATGCGGAGTACTAGCAGGAAAAAGGACCCTGTAAGGGTCTTTCTCTGGAAGCAGCTGCAAAGTCATTAAATTACAGGTCTTAGTGTCCCCTTCCTCCCTAATGTTCACTTCTCATTGAGTCTGTAGGCATTGGGAATTGAACATTGTATCCTCTGTGCCTGTGGTCTTTAGAGAATAGGGACAGACAGACTTCCCTGCCTGAAGGGAGGACAGTCTTGCATCCCTGTGTTCACCCTCACTTGGTGGCCTGTAATGGGTTCCTTTCCCTTCTCTGCTCTGTGTTTGCTTTGCCAAGGCTCTTACCAGCTGCAGAGCCCTGTCTTGAAATAAGATTTGAGGGGATGATGTAAGGCAGTAATAATGAAGAAGAGATTGCCCACGGCAGTGTTTGTCCTCAGAGCCAGAGACCGGCTGTTGCTGTCGCCTGCCTCGTCTATGATACACCACAGCCCTGGGAGGGAAATTCCATCCTAGCAGCGACTTGCGTCCCCTCCTTGGAGCCAAGCACTCAAAATAGGTCAGAAAGTAGACGTGGTGACTCATGCCTGAAACTCCAGCACTTGGGAGGCCGAGACAGGAGGATCGCTGTGACTGTGAGGCTAATCTGTACTATAGAATGAGACCCTGTCTCCAGAATAAGGAAAAGTAAAAATAAAAAATAAAAGCAACCATCCAAACAAACAAATAGTCTGACTTCCAAGGCTGCATTCTGAGACGGGGGAGAGAGCTTTGTCTGTGCGGAAAACTGGTTCACACAGGTTGTGAGACTGCTGCGTCTCTGTCTATAGAATCTCCCATCCAACACTTGGGCAAAGCCTCTCTTCCAGGCCCAGTGGTGAATCCTCTTTGTAAATGCAGTGCCATGCACGGCACTTTCCAGAAGCAGCTTATTGGAGAGAAGGGACTGGGTCTTGTTTTCCACTTGTACCCTTCCACCCTGATGTCACCATGCACCGTGGCACAGTATGGCAGATACAGTTCAGCCCCTTGTGTGGGAGCTGGGCAGGAGCGCTGGTAAGCTGGGCGCTGCTTGCTCAGAGGAAGTTGCTTGTCTGGCTGCCAGTAGTCTCTGCTGAATGATAATGTATGTCTCTGGAGGCCTAGGTGTTGCGTGCCCTCTCATCTCCACATCTACCTCTGGGATTAACAGACTGGGTTTCTCTGCTGAGGCATTATTAACAGAGGCAGCTCCCCAAATGAACAGTACATGAGAAAATGACCTTTCTTCTCTTTAATTTCGGGTGAGAGAATCACCTTTGTTCTTCAGCTCTCCTGAGGCAAGCCAGCTTTTTCAGACAGAGGTAAGGGGACTCCTCTGTTTGGGCTGCAAACAACAATAGCAACAGTAACAAGAACCATCTGTAGCTTGGACAGTTTGTAAACAACGGAAATATATAGGTTCTGATTATGCTCTCTGGAGTCTTCTGCTTCCCGTTTCCTAAGGTGCTGTGAGGGGCCGGAAGCCGAAGGTGTTTGTTGGATGTGCTTATGCTTCAGGCTGGTTGCGTTCTGACACCCCGAGGCATTTGTTCTCCCTGACAGAGCTGCTCTCTGGATGAGAGAGCCTGGATGTGTTCTTTCACACGGTTCAGGTCAGAGGGAATTCCTGCTTCTCCTTCGGGAAGAAGGGGCATGAGAGTGTCTGGCACCTGGCGTCGGCACGGCAGGGCAGGCACCCCTCTTGCAACAGTGAGCTCACCGAGTAGTTGTAGTGTCTGGAGCTCAGATGCAGAGGTTCAGCCCCGACTAGATCATACCAAGAAGTAGAAAGAAGCTAGAAGAAATGATTTCCCTACCCACCACCCTGTTGACACCACTGGGTAAGCTTCCTATACCAAGCAATGGTCCTGTCCAGTGCAGATCTCACATGGCTGTCTACCAGCTAATTAAACCCTGCCATGGATTACCAGACTTAATGCACGGCATGGGTTCAGTCACACAAGGCTGCTTCATCTTTGATGCCAGTTACAAGTGTGACTTTATACTTCAAAGTGGAATCATTTAACTACAAATTGAAGATTTCTATAACATTTTCCTGCACTGAAGACTATTACTTTAACTAAGCAAAGATGTGTTCCATTTGTTTATGCTGCACTTGTTTAAGATGTAAAGATCTTAAACTGCCTAAGACACCTGATTGGTCTAATAAAAGCTGAACGGCCAATAGCTAGGCAGCAGAGAGATAGGTGGGGCTGGTGGGCAGAGGAATAAGTAGGAGGAGGAATCTAGGCTTGAAAGGAGAAAGACAAGAACAAGAGAGAAAGAGAGCAAGATGCCCGGGACCCGCCAGGCAGCTACCAGCCAGCAGACTCTGTGGAGTGGGAAAGAAAGAAAGAGAAGAAAGAAGGGGGGGAGGGAGGGAGGGAGGAAAGGAAGGGAGAGGCTAAAAGCTCTTAGCAAAAACAGATAAAGAGAAACAGGTTAATTTCAGTTATAAGAGCTAGTGGGACAAACATAAGACAGAGCATTCATAACTAAATAGATCTCTGTGTCATGATTTGGGAGCCGGTTGGTGACCCAGAGAAAGCCTGCTTACACTCAAGTTCAATAGTAGTCAATAGAACTTCAGAAAATGGTTTGGTTTTATTTGCTATGGTTTTATTTGCTAGGATATTATAAAGGATATGAGTGAAGAGTCAAATGAAGAGCCACAGAGGCAAGATAAGGAGCAGTCCTACCCATAGGGCCATCTGTCATGGAGAGTTGGGGTATGCTGCTTCCTACCATGGGGGTATGATGGCCAACCCAAAATCTCTCTTAATTCCATTTAGTGTTTAGAGAGGCTCTATCTTGTGTAGGTATGATAGAGATAATCGTCAGCCATCGTGATTATATTAATTTCTATTTTATTGCTGTGCTAAAACACCATGATGAAGGCAATTCACAGAGGGAAGGGTTCATCTGCGCTTATGATTCTAAAGGGGGAGTCCCTTATGGTGGGGGAGGCATGACAGGAGGCAGCTAGAGTAGGAATCTCAGGGGTCTCATTTCCATCCACATGTATGAAGCAGAGAACAAAGCTAGAAGTAGGGCAGAGCTAGACATCCTCAAGGGCCACCCCAGTGACATATTTCCTTCAGCAAGACTACGTGTTAAAGGCTCCATTACCTCCCTCAGCAGTGCCATTAGCTGGGAGAGGATTGTGTAAGTACATGAGCCTGTGGGGAACACTTTTCATTCAAACCACCTTGGAGACTGATGGAGTCTTCGGCCCTTCCCAGAGGTCAGGTTGGACACTGGGGACTGAAAAGAGCTGCGTCCAAGCCACAGTTCCTAACTGCTAAAGATAGGATTATTCTGTTGAGTCAGCTTCTAGTCATCTGATTAGAATAGACTTAGAAAAGGATTTTGTCACCTCTTGGGACCTTCCAAGGGTTCTAAGAACTCTGTACCTGTGTGGTGGCTTGAAAAAAAAGGGCCCCCAAAGGGAGTGGCACTATTAAGAGGTGTGTCTTGTTGGAAGAACTGTCGCTGTGTGTGGGAGGGGCTTTAAGGTCTCGCTTGCTCAAGCTTTCCTCAGTGTGACATTCAGATGACTTCCTGTTGCCTGCAAGATGTATCCCTGTTAGCATGTTTGCCTGCATGCCACCATGTTGTCATGATAATAATGGACTGAATCTCTGAAACTGTAAGCCACCCCAATTAAATGTTTTCTTTATATGGGTTGTCATGGTCACGGTGTCTCTTCACAGCAATAAAAAACCCTAAGAGAGAAGTTGGTACCAGAGACTCTGGGGTATTGATGTGATAGGCTTGACCATGCTGTTGTTTGAAAGAACACAGACTTTGGAACTGCGGATTAGAAAAGCAGCTGAATATTTTAAATGCTGTTATGGTCCATACTAGAAGGAGCATGGAAAACAGTGGTACTGAATATGGCTTGTTGAACTGTGAGTGCCTGGATCAAGAGGTTTCAGAGGAGAAGAATTTTAGTATGTTTCCTAGAGATTATTCTTGTGATAGTTTGGTGATGAATGTGACTGCTTTTGCCCTTGTCCAAAGAGTCTGCCTTAGGCTAATGTGAAGAGTTTTGAATTAATTCTGTTGGCAGAAGAAATCTCAAAGTAGCCTAGTATTATAGACTCTGTCATGCTGTTGCTAGTGTTTGTGCTTAGGAAGATTTATAATGAAAAGGAGCAAACTGAGCAGGATAAATTACAAAATGTAAATTTTGAGGAGAAAAAGAGCACCAGGAAGTGGAATGGAGCTAAATCCTATGTCCCAAGAGATAAATGAACTAAGAAATGGAATATAGGGAGTGGTGACCTCAGGGCAAGATCCCAGCCATTTTAGCTTCCAATCTGTGAAAAGGAACTAAAGAGGAGTTTACAGCCAGGTGTGGGGCGACACACCTGTAATCCCAGCACAGGGAAGGCCAAAGCAGGCAGATCTCTGAGTTTGATACTGCCAGCCTGGTCTACAGAGTAAGCTTCAGTACAGTCAAGTTTAGGTAGTGAAGGACAGAAAGCACTTTGTAATTGGCCCTACTGTAAACTAGGCCCTTGGTCTGGCACAGAAAGATTCTCAGGTATGCACCCTCCCATCTACACTCTAGTTGTGCTGGCCAGTTCCCTAAACCCCTTTGTTCCCTCTTCCTTCTCCTTTGCCCCCTGAAACTTGAGTTCATCCTTCAGCTCTGTTTCCAGGTGCCATGTACTCCTAGGATGTCTTAGTTTTTTTTTGTTTTTCTGTGAAGAAGCAACATGACAGAGGTAACTAATAGAAGGAAGTTTATTGGATCTTACAGTTTGAGATGGTGAGTCCATAACCATGATGCCGGGAGGGGGAGGGGGGGGACTGGAAGCACGCAGGTAGACATGGTGTTGAAGCAGTAACTGAGGACTTTCATCTGATCCACAACAAGGAGACAGAGAGAGTGAAAGGAAGAGAGAGAGAGACAGAGAGAGACAGAGAGAGACAGAGAGAGACAGAGAGGAGAGACAGACAGAGAGAGAAGACCCAGAGACTGAGATGGGACTGATATTCCCTCAAAGTCTACTTTCTTCAGCAAGGCCCTACCTTCTAATCCTTCCCAAACAGTTCCACTAGCCTTGGACTAATCATTCCAATATGTGAACCTATGGGAGCCTTTCCTATTCAAATCACCACATAAAAGTTCTCAGCCTTGGCTGAATGTTAGCATCAAAGTCTTTTCAAATCCTGAGACGAGTCCATGTTCTTGAGCTTCTGCAGCACAGACCTTGGAGGGGAGACCCAGGAATCAATATTGTTTTGCTTTGTTGTTCTTGTTTCGTTGAATCACACAGTCCAGTGTGCAGGCAAAGCAGCCATCACTTCACAGACTGCGGTCTTCCCTTTGTTGTTACAACAGTGCTGGGCATACACAAATCTTTAATAACTACTTTTTGAGTAGGTACAGGGAGAATGAGTTACCTTTGTTGGACTTCCTTTCCTGGTAGTTCTAGAGCTCTAAGATTGATTTCTACTGGATGCAAAAGTGTCAAGAGATACCACTGAGGGTGGCGACCGGGTCATGTGGCTCTTCGTTTTTGTTGTTCACTTGATTAGGTTAAGGGATGCTTAGGGTGTTATGAGGCATAGCTTTGGGCATGTCTGTTTAGGGATGATAGCTTAGGGAGAAGAGCTGCCCTGAAGGTGATGGTAAACCCTGTGGATGGTGTCCCTGACTGAATCAAAAGGAGAAGCCTGTGAGCCCTTTTTCTGCTTCCCCTCAGTTGAGATGTGAGCAAACAGCTTCGGTCAACATGTCTTCCCACCATGATGGACGACATTCTCATCCTCAAACTCTATGGTTACAGAGGAGACTGGAGTCTTGTTCTGTGATCCTCTGTCTTCTATTTGTCTCTTGCAATCATTCAGTTCATTCTGTATCTTTAAAGCTGACATTTTAGCCAGGTGAGCATGATAGTGTAGGGCTTCAGTTCCAGCACTTGAGGAGGCAGGAGAAGCTCTGAGTTCGAGGCTTAGCCTGATAAGTAAATTTGCATAGTAAATTTACATAGTAAATTCCAGGACACCCAGGGCTACAAGAAGAAACCCTGTCTTGAAAAATAAAACAAACAAAATCCTGACATTTTAGAACTTTAATGTTTTAGTATAAAGGAATACATAGTTATTTTAGAAAAATTGTACATTGGAAAAAAAAACCCACTGGCACCCAGAGCAAACTGCCCCCATTCTGTTTCCTGATTGCTTGTCCTGTGCAGTGGCCTCTTGCTCTGGCACCCTGAGTGAGCCTCTTGGCTGTTGTCTGCTCAGACCCTGTGAATCACCCTGAGAGAGCAGAGGCAAGGTCCTAAGAACAGCCTTCTTGGGAACCATCGGCCTTAACTCCCCTGTGGGCCAGTGTATCATGAGAAAGAGTTTTCTCCTGCTATTCTTGCCTGCCTTATCTGGGCAGGATGTGTGGGACCAGTTAAGGGGAAACGAAAGATAGCATTTGTGTGACTTCCTTAAAATAGCAACTTAAATGTTCACCCGATCACAGCATCTTTCTCAAACGAGGGAGGAATTTGGAGCGCTGTATACATGTCCGTATGTTTGACTCTGGATAGGCTAAACCTGAATGCCAGTGGTATAACACAGCAAAGTCTTGTTTCTGGCTTGTGACTGAGCCAACATTGGGATGTTAGAAGGCTCCACTCCACACAGGCCTTGAGAATCCGGGCTGCTTTCCTCCTTCTGTGTCACCATGGGATACAGAAGTCTCAGCGTTTATAAATTCCACTGGACTTTCTGTCTTCATTTAATAGAGAAGTGAGCCAGGGGTGCTGGGAAAAGAGTATGCTCACCCTTGCTTCATCCTGTCTGAAGAGAGAAGTACTCTTTCTTGTGTGTCCAGCCGAGAACCTGCTGTTGTCTCCCTGGAAGGGAGGGCTCAGCAGTACAGTCTCCCTCTGTGCAGGAAGGACAGAAACTGATACACAGAAGATTGTCTCCAGCAGCCCTGCTTCCCTCAGTCACGCTGTGACCCGAGCTTCACTTTGGCCATGGCCAAGCTTGGCGTCTTTGTTACTTGGGCTGCTCTGTCGGAGGCCAACATGTAAATGCTCAAACAGGGTCTAGGTTAATTTCCCTTTCCCAGCAAGCATCAGCAGTCAATAACTGTGGGACAGTTTCTCCATTCTCGGGATCCTCCAGGGCAGATCCATGCAGTAGTCAGAAGGAGCTAGCTCAGATTCCACAGCACATCCACATTTTACAGGGAGGAGAGACGGAAAGAACAAGGCATAGCCCCAAAGTCGTGCCCAGCCTTCCTCTGTTCCCTGCAGCCTGAATCTCAGTCCTGTCGCCACCCCCAGCTCCAAGCAGGCTGCAAACTGACTGGATAAGGAGGGGGAGAGTTTCTTCCCAGAGGGGGTGGGGAGCATAGAGAGAGAAAGAGGTGTACTGGGTGGCAGTGGTCCTTAGAAATCATGGGCAGTGTGTCTTGGAGGCTGAGAGGACGGACCATGTAGATTTGGATATTAGCTTACTTCTTGCTCGCCTTCTGGTCTTCAGCGGGTTCACCAGCACCCACATTCATAATCAGTAAGATCATGTGTCAGCTGTTTTCAGACATATTTCCAGACCTCTGTTCTGTGCCTTGGAGGATTTCTTTTTGCAATATATTTCTAGGCTTCCACCCAGACTGGGCTAATGGGAGGTTCTGGATGCATATGGGATGGGACTGGGGACATTAGTGATTGTCTCTTAATCCAATCAAGATAGCATTTCAAATTAGCCGCCACAGGGACCATAGCATCCCCGCCTGTGACTAGCCCTGGGTGATTCATTCTCTTTTATTTTCCTTAGCCTTGAGCATTACAATTTGCTAAGCAGTCCCTTCCCCAAACTCCCATCAGCCACTCCTCTTGAACCTTGGTTGAGGCAGTAGGATAATAATGGTGCTGACCTCAGGCCATAGTGGCGAGCTACATCTGAACCCAGCAGCTGGTAGCAGCAACTCACCTTAGGCATCTTCCTGGCCCTAGGCAGGTGTTCGGACACCTTCCAGCATGATCTAAAATTTGTAAACATTTAATTTTTTACATTTTACATATGCACTTAAACAATATTGCCGCTTGCCACATCTTCCCCGTTCTGTGTCAAGACTCAAGAAATCTTACATAGTTCAGGTCTGGGAGAAATACATCACAGATCTGGTTTAGTCGCTCGTATTATATGAATGAGATGAACAAAGATTTAAGAGAACCAGGCTTTTCCAGCACTTACTCTGTGCTAGGACTTCATGTAAGGAACCAGACCAGCTCACCAGAGTGGGACTTAAGCCACACCCTTACATTGGTATCCCCACTATAACAATTTCCAAGGATTCATCAGGTCACTTAACTTAAGCAGCTATGACATTCTTTCAAGTTACCATCCAATTCAGTGTCCTGGAATCCTCGGGGAGGGGGGGTGCTGACTATTGTGTCCGGAGATCGGGAAGCCAGTGTGGCACACTGGATCCAGTAAACACCATGATAAACAGTCCATGACCTCTCTTCTACAAAAAATGGTGGCCACCTGATGCTGGCCATGGCCTTTACTGTCCTTGCTTACATATAAACTTAGAGGCTTGGCCTTGGTTTGCTCAGGACCTGGCTGGTTCCCATTGTCCTGTGTTCTGCTGGTTGTAGGCATGAAGATTTGGTGCCCTTTTCCTCTTGCCATTTCAGAAAGGGCCTGGTCATTTTGATAACTGCAGAAACCCAACTCATTCTGGGATGTGAGATCCACTTGGCCATCTGCCTAGCCTGAGCTCTCCTCTGACTCCACCCCGGAATCAAGCCCAGCTATCTCCACCCTGTGGAAGCCTGTTGGTCTAGCTGTCCTCCTTGGAGGCATCAGAGGGAGCTTGGGGGTGGGGGAAAGATTTTACTCCAGATGAAAATTTTCTCCAATGATTGACAGTGGAAAATTCAGTTCCCTTCGCAGGAAACCTCGCCCTATGGCAGGGTGTGGTCCAGCCTCCTGGCTCCAGCAGAACAATCAGAGAGGGCCTCACATGATTACTGCTGCCTACACCGAGCAGAACCCTCTGCCGACTTCTCTTTCTGGACACGGCGGCCCTTTGCATTCTCAGACAACTCAGGAAAGCCCACTAAGATATTTGCATTTTATGGAGAAGAAGACAGAGACTCAGAGGGATGGATTTATCTGCCAGAGGCTACTGAGCTAGTTAGAAGATTAGACATATAATTCCTGGTTCTGCAATCAATCTTAGTTTCCTGGGGAGAATACACCTTATTATTCTGGGTAGATTCACTTGAGAGTTGGATAAAATGAAGATGACAACAGCACACACACACATACACGCACACATGTGTACATGCATACACGCGTGCACACACACATACATGCATGCACACACACACACATGTATGCACACACGTGCACCCATGCACCCATGCACAATACACAGATACACACACACGAGCCTCTCTACTCATTGATTCTACATCTATGGACTCGACCACCTGTGGACAGAATTTTTTTTTAACCGTATCCTTACTGAACATATGCGCACTTCTCATTATTCCTGAAGCAGCACACTGTAACCCCGTTTAACAGTGTTTGCCTGTATTAGATGCTACGAGCAACCTACACATGATTCAAAGTTTGCAAAGGACACATGTGGGTCATATGCAAAATCGCACCGTTTTACTTGAGGGCCTTGGGACTTCAGCATCATGGATTTGGGGTGCTGGTCCTGAAAATACTCCCCCCAAATATTGGCGGGGGGCTATATCTAGCAAAGGCCTGGCTGTATGTAGCTGTTTAAGACTCATTTGTTGAATAGATAGCAATGTCCAAAGCCCAACGTTTTAGGCCATCTAATAATGATCAGTGTGCTCTGGAGGGCTTTCCTATGACATTGTAGAAAGCAACGGCTGCAGAAATTTCTCTGAGATTCCTGCGGTGCAGATGCAGCATAAGGCCAGGAGCTGGAAATTCCCCCTCTGTGTGTCTGGTTCCTGGTGATGCTGATGCACATGCAAAGGAAGTCAAACCTTTGTGAACCAGAGCAAACTGGGGGGGCGGGGGGGCTGGCTGTATGGGAAGATGGTGGAGTCAGGGCAGGGCTCAGCAGGGCTAAAGGGAATCACTCCCCCCTCCCCCAGATTTGGTCACAAAGTGAGGCTCTGACTTGCCTAGGAGATGACAGTCTGGGCTCGGAGAAACAATGGGCTGAGAAGGAGAGAATTCGGAAGAACGGAAGGAGCCTACAGAGGGGAGGAAAGAGCCTTTGCTCCAGGTGGATGTTTCCAGTAGGAATGAATCCGTCGTGGCCAGTGGTTCCTGGATGTTCAGCAGGAGTGTGCCTCCATGGAAAGGTCACTCTTGAGCCTGTTCTTAACACTCTGGGCCTGAGGAGTGTGAGTAACTGGCCTGGTCTTTTCTGGGGTGCTATGGTCGCGGTTTCTGGGCACACTCTTGCTGAGGTTCTTTCCAGGTGGTGCCCCGTGTGTGTCTCTCACACCCCTTGCCCTGTCTTGTCAGGTGGACGCATGCATTAAGCTGACATGTTGTCCCATGTTGCCTGCCTGCCTGTTTCCCTTCCCTCCTCCCCTGCCCTTCCTTCCTCCCTCCTTCCTCTCCTCCCTTCCTTCCTCCTCCTCTTCCTGTCCTCTCTCCCTCTCTCCCTCTCTCCCCATTTCAGTCCCCTTCTCTTTCCTTCCCCCATTTCCCTTCTCCTAAGCCTTTGTGCTTAGCCTCTGTCTGCTCAGGCCAGTCCCCTCTCACTTCCTCTTGCTCCTTCTTTCCCTTTTCCATCCTTAGTTGGAAGCCTTCCTAGGGCCCCCTGCCAGCAGAGCAGGTCAAATTATAAAAGGAGATTTAAAAAAGAATGTTCCTTGGCAAAATGGGGGAAACAGATGTTCAGGGCTGGCGTGGCTGTCTCTCGCTGTCGGCTGCAGCACAGCCCTTACAGGATTTCTAGAGATGAGCATCCATCCCCAGAGCACAGGCACGTGTTTGTTTCAACACCATGTGTATTCGAATATTTATTTCTCCTTAATTCTCTTCTCCTTGTAACCTTTGAGCCCTCGGCCCATTGTGGGCAGGCTTGCTGGCCACCTGGCAGAAACGCCATTTTCTCCTTCTCTTGAAAGCGTTTGAAATGCTTCACAGAGTGGCTCCCATACCTGCGTCCAGGCTGCACCTTAACAAGAAGTGATTTACGGCAGCTTCTGGTTCTTGCTACATTAGGGGAAGGAGTCTGGGAGCAGCACAAGGGTGGCTGTGGGGTGAGGAGAAGTATTGGCTTGGTTTGGGGATAGGGCAGGCTTCCATACCATCTGCTGCTGAGAACTGGTGTTTGTGTGCGATCAGATTGTCAAGCCTCAGATTGGCTATGTAGTTAAGAATGGCCTTGATCCTCCTGTGTTGGCCTCCCAAGTGCTGAAACTTCAGGTGTGCTCTACTGTGCCTGTACACATGCACACACACGTGCACACACACATACTCACATGCTCACACACGCATGCACACACACGTGCTCACACAATACACATGGACACACATGCGTGTGCACACACACACACACACACACACACACGTGTATATCTGCCAGGAGTCCTCTGTCTTCAAGACCTTCAGGAAATGAGAAAGCTCTGCTATTGGCTAGTCAGTTTGCTTAGACTCTTTTTTGAAACCGGATCTCGGGTAGCCAAATCTGGCCTCAAACTCACTGTGAAAACTAAATATTTAGTTAGGGTTTCTACTGATGTGATAAAACACCACAGCCAAAAGTAGCTTGGGGAGACAGGGCTTATTTCAGCTCCCACCTCTCAGGTGGTAGTCGCTGAAGGACAGAAACTAGGTAAGAGCTGAAACAGAGGTCATGGAGGGACACTAAGGATGCTCTGATATCCCCATCTGAGGTCATGGAGGGACCTGAGCATGCTCTGGCATCCCCATCTGAGGTCATGGAGGAACCTGAGGATGCTCTGACATCCTCATCTGAGGTCATAGAGGGGACCTGAGGATGCTCTGACATCCCCATCTGAGGTCATGAAGGGACACTGAGGATGCTCTGACATCCTCCTCTTTGTCAAAAAAAGAAAAGAACTCTTTTCTTCTGAGTTCTGGGATTGCTGGTGTGTGCCACCATGCTGCTTTTACTTGGTGGTGGAGATCACACACATGTGTTCTTGCATGCTGAGGGAGCACTCTCCCAACCGAGCGACATCCCCAGTCAAACTTTCTTCTTAAATACAAGTTTCCCCCTTAAAATCTCCAAGCTGTTTTCTCCCTGGACTCAAAGGGAGGCCGCAAACTGATGGTTCACTGTGGAGACGGAGGAGGCAGACAGTGCCAGGTCCCTGTCAGACAGACCCTGGTGTCGGTTAAATGCAGGGACCCAAGCTGAGGCAGGGTTTCTCTGTGTGTCCCCAGCCCAGGGGCATCAGTAGGTCTGGATGAATGAGCACACCTACAGCACAGCCCACATTTTATAAACACTGTTCTCGTCTTCTCAGCCCACTGTTTTTAAGTTAAATTAAATGGATTAATCTATTGTGAAATTTTTTAATCATCTATCTATCTATCTATCTATCTATCTATCTATCTATCTATCTATC
Source organism: Myodes glareolus (assembly GCF_982192425.1). NCBI lineage: Eukaryota > Metazoa > Chordata > Mammalia > Rodentia > Cricetidae > Myodes > Myodes glareolus. Next base: position 111,244,120 of record NC_142029.1, read on the forward strand.
TTTCTACCTTGAGACAAAGTCTCACTGTGTAGCTCTGGCTGGCCTTGAACTTACAGAGATGCATCTGCAGGCTTGTCCCACTATTGCTTTTTCCCCCTTTCTTTCCACCACTCCCACTCCCACAATCCTTTCTCCTTTGAAGTCCACGCTGTTTCTCCTCTATTCTATTCATCTAGTGACACCGAATGGAGAGAAGTTGGAAGGAAACAGGAAAAGCAAAACCACCACACCCAAAGCTGTGCCATTTAGCTAAAGAAACAGGCTCCTATTCCATGTAGACTCCGAGCAGAAATGATGTTCCTGTGTCACCCTTAGCTCCCCAAATACTCAAGACTGTGTTCATAGTTGCCCAGAGTGTTCTGTACGGTAACATGCAGTAGCGGGGTCCAATTGGTAAACAACAGGCCTTACCAGGTAGTCCAGGCGCACGCCTGTGTAGCCTCTGTTGTCACATGCTGACGGAAGTGTCCAACAAGATACTTTTGGGAGTGAACCCCTTTTTCTGAGATGCATGGCTGTGCCCACTTTTTAGGATTGCTAGCAGGGAGAGGTTGGTCAAGATGGTGAGGGCTAAGTGGTTGTGGTTTTGCTTTTCAGTCTGGTGGTGCATGAGGGCTGTCAGGACACAGTCTCAGAGCTGAGGGGGACACTAGGCTTTGTGGGTGAGACCCTAGAGCAGCTAACACGCTTGTCCTTTGAGCTCTCGCTGCAGTCCAAGGACTGAGTTCAGAGTGGTGGGGGTGTGACTGATCACCAGAAAACTACATAGTTACCCCATTGTGTGCCTTCCCAAACGCTGCGGCCTGATACCCGGCAGAATCTGTTTGTCACCCTCTGAAGAGGCACTGAAGTTAGACTCAGCAAGGGTCAGTGGGACAAAGTCATCATCACATGTTTGCTAACGACTGACTCCCTCTTTCCCCTCTGTTACAAACGCTGTTGCTGGTTCACAGTTGTCAGTGTCTTGGCTGAAACTCCACCGCTTACTCCATCGTGGGCTCTCCTATGATGTCTTTGTCCACTTATTCATACTGCTGGTCATGTTGACTGGAGTTCATGGCCCATGAATAGGCTGCCAACAACTCCTTATCCTGACCCTTTATAAGGTTTAAGGATATACTCTTGACGAGTAGGGTTTGGCAGATCTAGAAAATAAAAGCACTGCAAATTTATTTATTTATTGTGGGTATGATAAGCCCCCTGAATACTTGGGCCATGCTGTGTAAACAGTTCTGCTGCTAATCTGGAATTCAAGCCCCAGTCGCCTTCAGCCTTACCCTGCAGTCCTGGCTATGGGACCGCCTCTGGGTCAGCCCTGCTCTTTGTGTTGGATTTTCTCTGTGTTATCAGATGTGGCAGAGATGACTTGGTGCCACATCTCTGGGTTAGATGCCCACCTGGCTCAGTTTAGGGGGCCTACAGTGATCAAACTTGATTTTCAGTAGGGCATTTATCACCTCAGTAAGAAAACTGAAGCTACAAACCTCTCCCTACAGAAATCTGGGGCTGGTCCAGGGGCTTGACGTGTACCACATTCTGTGCAAACACAGGAGAATCCTGCACGGGGACTTTTCCGACTGCTGTGATGAAACGCCTGGCAAAAGCAGCTCAGGGAAGAACTTGTTCTGGCTTCCAGGTCTAGGTGTGGCCCATTATGGTGGGCAGGCACGGCGACGGGAAAGAGGCGGCGGCTGCGTTGCAGTCGGGACAGAATGGTGAATGTGGATGCTGAGATGGCCTCTTCTTTCCCCCTTTATCCAGTCCGAGAACCCCGTAGGATGGAGCGCCTCAGTTAGTCCTCGCTGGGAGCACCCCCAGGTCTCCCCAGAAGTGTCTTCTAGGCGGTTCTCAGTTGACAGTAAAGATGGACTTCACAAGTCCTCTGAACTGATTAATGTCTTCTTCGATATTAAGATTTTGATTTTTTTTCCCGATTCTTTTAACAAAAACCAAGGCTGAACTGTTCCCATTTTGGAGAAGTCAGAGCATCTTAATGTTCCCATGGGAGTGAGCTCCCGGACTTCCTCCTTACTTCACACTTAGCACCGTCAGGACATCTGACAGGATGTCGTGTGATAGGGAACGGGTTCCTGCCTCCAGAGAAAACCCTGTCTGTTGTGCAGTGGTGGTTAGTGGCCAGGTTTCAGAGGCTTAAAACTTTATTTCCTGTCTCCTTTACCCAATTGCCCACCCTTTGCCTTCTATCTCTCTCTCTCTCTCTCTCTCTCTCTCTCTTTCTCTCTCTCTCTCTCCACAAATTAATTCTGATTTATTAGTTCACTGAAAATAGCTAACCTAGCCCATTGGTCCCCAGGTTTGTATACACACACACACACACACACACACACACACACAGAGAGAGAGATACATATTCCATTTGACCCCTAATTAAGCAGAAACTCAACGGAATAAAAATTAGCTTGTAAAACACATTTTATCTTAAATTATATGTATATGTGTGGCGGGGATGTGTCCAGATGAGTACTGGTGCCCATTGAGGTCGGAAGAGAATGCCAGAGCCCAGAAGTTGGATTGACAGGCTGTTGGAGGCTACGCTGTGTGGATCCTGCTCAGGAGCAGAACACATTAACTGTGAAGCATCTCTCCAGCCATATCAATTGCCCACTTTTAAGATGTCCAGCTTTTGAATTTTTTTATGATGCCCTAGTTCATTATTTACAATATTGGTTATTTGACATTGAATTTGTGATCCATGAATGGATGGCCAATTACCGTATGTGATATACTGCATCAGGGCTCTGTGGAGCAAATGCCGAGGAGTCTCGGCTCTTCAAATATCCGGAGCCAGCATCATCCCATATGCCAATCTCCCTTCTCCAGGCTAGGGGTGTCTGGGGGCTGGCTCCACTGCCACCCTGCCCAGCATCTTCTGAGTGCTTTGTTTAGGAATGTTGCCCTGGAACCTGGCCTCTGCACTGACCACACAGCCTCATGCATGGCATGACTTATACATGGCTCAGTTAGTGGCCATCAGACCCTTTTGTCTCAACCCCTGTCTGAGTTGCTATCAGCCCACAAATTAATTCTGATTTATTGTTCGCCTAAAATGGCTAACCTAGCCCACTGGTCCCCAGGTTTGTCTTTTAGGATATCTTAGGATATTTTCCTTACTTGTGGGAATGAGGATGGTGAATATCTCAAATCAACACGGCCATCTTCATATTTCTTACAAGTTCCCGAAACTCAAGAAGTGTAAAAAGGAAGCTGTATCTACCTGCCCTCTGCCCTGGCAACAATTTAAACACCAGTACAATGGCTACTTGATAAAAGAACAAGTTAATTACAACCAGCTAGTAATCTGGAGATGAGCTGTGAACGGATTGTGTGAACAGCTTTGCTTGTGATTCCTGAATCTCACAAAGCCCCTTGAGGCTATATGCAGGTCACCACACTAATAAAAAGAGAAAACCCTGAGTTTTGTGTAAGTTAAGGTCATCCTCAAATAACTAATAAATGAGGGGGTGAGGAAGCCTATTCCAGAACCATTGGAGTGGGAAGTCTGTTTTAAAATATGCAGAGAGATGTGTGGTGTGATTGTGGGAACACAGAGCTTGCTTCTTCCTGGAATAAGAGGAAGAGACTGTGTTTACCTTGGGGGCTCATCACCCACCCCCTGGGGATCTGTTGCAGAGGCCTTTGCTCTAGGCAGTAAGATCTGGAGTCCTGGACACTGTCTAGAGAGGTGAACTAGGAAGGATATAACCGTGAGTTAACCCGCTCTGTCTCTTTAATGTCTGAATAATCCTCATCTTCGTAGATAACCAGCCCTGCTGGGTAGCCTGCACTGATCATGTGTACAGTCACAGAGCATGGGGGAGACGGTGTGTGTACTAGCTCAAGAAGTTGGGATTTGCTCATCTTGTTCCCAAAATCATCTGTCTGAATCCTCATTTAGACTGGGGTTCTGAGAGCCAGACAAGAGGGGCCCAGTGTCCCGAACCCGCGGCTCTCGTCCTGTGTGATACCTCAACAGACAGCCTCAGCATCATTGGGAAACTTGTCGGAAATGCAAATTTAAGACCCATCCTGATCTACTGAGTCAAAAGCGAGGACGGGCCCAGCAGTCAGCATTCACAAGCCTCACAGATGGCTCCCAGGCTACTAAGGTTCACCAGGGACGTCCCAGCACCCAGTATCATGGGTCTTTCCTGGTTCCTGTTTCAACTGAATCTGTGTTCCCAGACTCCCTTGCCCAATCTGTGAGTTGCTTTGTGCAGGGATTCACATTCCCCAGTTAGGTCAAATTGTTCCCGTCCCTACCATCTGTTCTCAAGCCTCTGTTGCTCTTAGAACGATGCTGGCGCTATCACAGACGCACACTTTGATTGCTAGATAGATAACTTAGAACATTTATCACGTCAACTTTAACATTTCCTCCAGATTTATGCTATAAAATGACCCGAACTTCCCAGTGGTGGAACCATTAGGAACAGTGGGGCTTTCCCTCCATCTCTGTCGTGGTTTTCAAGGTGTCAGAGCTGCCGGTCTGCAGCCCCCATTCCAAAAGAGATAAACTGTGCCGGTCACAGAGAGGCCGGTTCCTTCCATTGTTCTCTGGCTCTAGGTTAAAAAGATAGGTTTTCCGAATGAAACACCCAAGCTGAACCTAATCCCCCGTAAGCCCTCAGCATGAACACCGTGATCCAAGTTGTCTCTTACTGTGAAAACTCTTGTCGGTTGTGTTAGGTCGCCCTGACCTAGAATTTTCGTTCTTGGGATTGCAGGCCTGTACCACCATGAAAGGTTCAAATCCTTGCTTTTAACGGTGGCTTGGTGTTCTTAGAAACTCAGTGTGCTTTCAGTTTTATATATACAAATGTGTGTCACTACTAGGAATAAAGCAATAAACTGTTTTCTTTGTGTGAGATATAATCATAGGGCAAACACAGCTGAGGTTGCTTTCTGTCAAGGAAGAATCAATAGAGAGAGAGGCCCAGGGGCTTCCTTCTCTATTAAACAATGCCAATTAATTAACTAAGTCAGCAATTCTCAGCCAAAGACAACTAAGTACCCTAAGGTACAGTTAGCAATGCCTAGAGAGAGTTTTTATCTTTCCTTTCCTTCTTTCTTCCTTCCCTCCTTCCTTCCTTCTTTCTTTTTAAGGTTTTTCCTGCATGTATGTATGTACACCATGAGTGTTCAGGGCCTGCAGGAGCCAGAAGAGGGTGGATTCCCTGGAACTGGAGTTCCAGACTGTTGTAAGCCACTATGTGGGTACTGGGTACTGAACTTTGGTCTGAGCAAGAGCATCTAGTGCTCTTAAAAGGCCAACTCATTTCTCCAGTCTTTTTTTCCTGACCAGGCTTCAAGAGGTGACCTGCTACTGACTCTCCAGCTACAATGCATAGAGCAGTATCTCACAATGAAAGCTATCAGCCTATTGTCAGTCAGTGAGACTGACAATAGTTTCTCTGCTGAGAAACCCTAACCCGGAGAAATCAAACCATAATCAGTGAAAACTGCCCCCAGCTCTAGTGGTCCTGAGCTTTCTGTAGTGATCGTCAGTAACCACCAGGACAGCTCAACCATCTGAATAGTTACTGTGTGCCAAGCTCTCATCCAGAGCTACATGCCCTGTTCAGCATCCTTCAGCGTTTGTGACCAGTTTTTAGAACTAAACCCCCTCTACTTTTTCCCACGTTTTTGTGGTAGATGCATTCTCTCGCCATGGTCTTATCTTCTCTGTCTCTCACATTTTAATAGCTCCAATTACAGGCTACTCATATATTAGATAACAACACCCCCAAGAGGAGCTGATGAGGCAAGAGACTGAGGGTGTGAAACCGAAAGCATCCTGACAAACAGGCCTCAGACCCATAACTTAGTCACTGAGCCAAATTACCTGTGGCAATTTAGGTAGCTCAGAGCCTGGCCTTCTGTCTGTCCCTAAGTCCTCCAGTGGATTTCAAATGAAGCAGATTTCCAGCTGATGGATTCTGCGTTGGTTGATTTTCTGTCTGTTTGGCACAAGCTCCAGGCAACTAGGAAGTGAAATCCTCAGTTAGGAAACCGTCTCCGTCAGATGGGCCCGAGAGCATGTCTGAGGGGCATTTTATTTAACGATTGATGTGGGAGGCCGAGCCCAGCTGTGGGTGGTGTCACCTCTGGACAGGTGGTCCTGGAATGTATAACAAAGCAGACTGAACAAGTTATGGGGAGCAGCCAGTAAGCGTGTTCCTCCATGGCTTCTCCATCAGCTCCTGCCTCCAGGTTCCTGCCCTGACTTCCGTTCGTGACGGACTGTAGGCTCTAAGGTGGAATAAACCCTTCCTTCTCCAAGCTGCTTGTGCTCAAGGAGTCCATCACTGCAGCAGGAAGTGAAATAGGACTGGGTTCTGCCGTGTCGCCGTTTTCTTAGGAGCGTCTGCCTTGTCCTTGGGCCCAGTTTCCAGGACTCAGAGGTGTCTCACCCTGGATGTCTGCCCACTTTTCCTCCCCGTGCTCCTTCCCTTTTGCTTCTCCTCTTCCATGGTGATGAATCTGGCCCTGGCAAGATTCTCTCGCCTCCTCCTCCTCGCTCATCACCCGGACCCTGTAGACCTTGGTCCCTGAATCGTGGAGCCAGCTCTCAACACTTCCCAAGTAGGGGGCAGGGCATATGCCTGCCTCTTGAGAGGCGGTATGCGTGATGAAAGGCTTACTCAGGAATGTGACGGTATGCTTGGAGACAAGGTGGGGAGGGAAGATCCACTGCTATCTTTACAAAATACACAGGAGAATGAAAACCTTGGAAAGAATCTCTTCTCTGTGGAGCGCACGCCCTTATTCAAAGAAGGCCTGCGCCAAGCCTCCTGTGGGTGCCAGCCGCCTACTGTGGCCGCTTCCATCGTCGGCATCAGCGAAGAATACCTTTGCCTGTGTTCGTCAGGGCTTTCCCCGAGAACACCTGAGGGTGAAGAACCCATCTGGAATGTGGGTAGCGCCATCCTAGGGACTAGAGTTCTCGCTAAATAAAACAGGAAAAGACAAAATCAGGTAAAAGCTGAACACCCCTTCCCAGATGTGACCAAGCAGCCTCACGTTCCTACCACCATGCCTTCCCCACCTAGCAATGACGTGACATAAAATGAATATTTTCTGTCTCTAATTACGTCCTGTCAGATCTTTGGTTATGAAAATGAGAAAAGTAACTCATGTGTCTATATGCCATATGCTTTCACCTACACATACATACAAATGATAAGTTTAAATTATATAATAAGCTTATTAAGAAAGTAACGATAATAACTGAATAAACTAGGGCACTTAGACAATCCATTGTTCTCCCTGGTTCAGAGTGCCTTCTATTGTAATAACTGACGGAAGGGTAATGCATCCTGCATGGATACAGCGTACAAAGAAGGCCAGTGAGCTGTCCAGTACCACAAGGGTACTCAGAAAGCATATGAAAATTTTTTTCTGGAACTTACCATGCAGTATTTTGGATTGCAGTTGACTAGGTAAACTGAAACTACAGAAAATGAAATTACAGATAAGAGGATGCAGGCAGGCAGTGATGGCACACACCTTTGATGCCAGCACTCAGAAGGCAGACGAAGTCAGATCTCTGTGAATTCTAGGCCAACCTGGTCTACAGAATGAGTTTCAGGACAGCCAGGGCCACACAGAGAGACCCTGTCTTGAAAAACCAAACAACAATAGCAAAAACAACAACAACAACAAAAACCAAAAACCAAATGAGGACGCTACTGTGCCTGGGTCCATCCAATCCAGTATGAATGTGGCCATTGGATGTTTATGAAGAGATTAAAAGGGGAGATGCTGAGGAGCAGGGCTTTCATTTCTTGTGTCCATGGCTTTTTCTAGAATAGCCTATTTCAGTCGGGTATGGTGGGGTATCACTGTAGTTCCTGTAGCATGAATTCTAAGTAGTTTTAATAATCAAAACCTTAAGTGAGATATAAGGGTAAATGCTGAAAGATCAAAGAAACAGAGCAGCCAGCCACTAGTTCTTACCTCTACGAAATCCTCAGACCAAATGGGGTCTCCTGTCTCTACAAGTCCTCAGACTCAATGCTAGGAGCTCCTGTCTCCTCCTCCCCAGCCATACCCTTCCTGTCTCCACTTTCTTAGTGTGGGATTAGAGCCATGGACTCACAAGTACTAGAATTAAAGGTGAGCCACCCCTGTCTGGCTCTGTTTCTCTTTGAGACTCGATCCATCTTGTGTAGCCCAGGGCAGCCTTGAACTCACAGAGATCCATCTGCATTTGCCTCCCAAGTGCAGGGTTTAAGGTGTGCGCCACCACTGGCCTCTGTGGCTGACTAGTGGCTCGCTTCACACTCTGGTCTGCAGGCAGGCTTCTTTTGTTATAGCATGAACAAAAGATCTCCACATTTCCAACACCTGAGAGGCTAGAACAGGATGACCATGAGTTCAGCATTCGCCTAGGCTACATAATGGACACCAGGACATCAGAGCTATCTTGCAAGGACCCTGCTTAAAACAAAACCAACCCCCATCAAACAGCAGCAATAACAGACCCCCCTTGTCAGTCCTTGGGTCCCCCTCAAACAGCAGCAATGACAGACACCCCCTTGTCAGTCCTTGGGCCCCCCTCAAACAGCAACAATGGCAGACATCCCCTTGTCAGTCCTGGGCCCCCCTCAAACAGCAACAATGGCAGACACCCCCTTGTCAGTCCTGGGCCCCCCTCAAACAGCAACAATGGCAGACATCCCCTTGTCAGTCCTGGGCCCCCCTCAAACAGCAACAATGGCAGACACCCCCTTGTCAGTCCTGGGGCCCCCTCAAACAGCAGCAATGACAGACACCCCCTTGTCAGTCCTGGGGCCCCCTCAAACAGCAGCAATGACAGACACCCCCTTGTCAGTCCTTGGGTCCCCCTCAAACAGCAGCAATGACAGACACCCCCTTGTCAGTCCTGGGCCCCCCTCAAACAGCAACAATGGCAGACACCCCCTTGTCAGTCCTGGGCCCCCCTCAAACAGCAACAATGGCAGACACCCCCTTGTCAGTCCTGGGCCCCCCTCAAACAGCAACAATGGCAGACACCCCCTTCTCAGTCCTGGGCCTCCCTCAAACAGCAACAATGACAGACACCCCTTGTCAGTCCTGGGGCCCCCTCAAACAGCAGCAATGACAGACACCCCCTTGTCAGTCCTGGGGCCCTTTCAGTGCTGAGTGCACGTCCACTTGTACCTCAGTAGCTCCTCTTTGGGGCCTCTGTGTGTCAGCCACCACTCCTTACCTTTAGCAAATTGAGTTTGGTGTAGCCAGTACTTCTGAAAGAATTTTGAGAGTCCCAACACCCCAATAAACCTAGGAGGGACTCTTTGTGAGCTCCAACATCTATGCTGAGATGTTCTGAATTTAGAGATAGGCTATGGGAATTCAAATTCCTACATGCTGTGGCTCAGAAATCACACTTTGGAAAGTACCGGGGAACTGGAACTTTAAAACAATCTTTCTAGAAGCAAAACAAGTCATTTTAATTAAGGCTGCCTGATTGAAACCTTCCATTGGTTTGTTCTTTAAATAGTCATTCATTGTGCCCTACAGGTTGTAGTGCCCATCTCAGAGGAGGCTATGAGATTCCCTGCATGGCTTTGTCTGTGGACTCCTCTGTCGTTAGCCTTCACTTGGGCCTTCCTCTTCGGCTACTTGGTGTCCACCTAGCAAGGCCAAGGCTAATAAAAACTTAGATGTGTGTGCAGATGGGAGCTGAATGCGTGCGGATGGAGGGTGTTTGCATGCTAATAAAGTATTGAAAGTCCTTGGTATTTTGAAATTCTGGAAGAAAAAGGAAAGACTCTCGCTGACTTCCTAAGTTGTGGATACTGGTCTGTTATCTCAGCCCTCAAAACAAGCTTCAGAGGCTGAGGCGGAAGAAACTGTGGTTTGTGGTCTAAACCTCCCAGGTTAGAAGGGGGAAGAACTTAGGCTAGTGCTCAGGCCTTACCCTCAGGCTGCTGGTATCCTAATGGCAATATCCAATATCCAGCCTGTTTGGTCCCCGAAGGACACTCAGATGGCCCCATCCCCGTCTGTAGCGATTAGCACGTGAAAGAGTGAGTCACTGCAGAAAGGATGTTGACATTTAGTGTAAGTATATACACCCCCTCCCCCAGAAGCACAGGTATGAACTGCTTTGCCTGTTAGTTAAGACATTATTTTAGGCCAAGTCTTACGAGTCATTCTCTATGTGGGACCAGAACTTGATGCGTTTCTCCTGCCTCTGCCCCTCTGGAGCTGGTGTCATTGGTGTGTGCCACCATTATTATTATTATTATTATTACTATTATTATTATTATTATATCTTGTTTCTTTTCGGCTCAAATGAGGCATTGGAATCTGTGATCTGTTACAGAGAAAGCTTTGTTGGAGCTGGCACCTTTTCTTTCAGCCCACAGTTTCTGAGCAATCGATTCACAGACATGGAGAAGATACAGACTACTAGCAGCTGAGAGTGCTAAGGCAGGGTTAGGGCAGCTGGCCTCCAGCAGGGCTTTCTGTCTAGACTGCCATGCGTGTGGCCACTTGGAGTCAACCGAGGAGTGCAGAGTGTGGGCCAGACTCACTGACGAACTCCCAAGATTCTCAGCTTGCAGACTGTGCCCTAGAGAACTGCAGAGCTGGATGCTGGAGTAGCCTTAGCACTTCCCAGCCCTATTCTTTCCCCAGCCTCTTCCAGCCCTTGTTTCCCTTGGGAGCATGCTTTCCATGTGAAACGGTTTGCATGCTTTCCATGTGAAATGGTTTGCATGCTTCCACCTTGTCTCCTTCATACTCCAGAGGGCCCGCGTTCAATTTCCAGCATCTCCATGGCAGCCACGGCTGTCTATAACTCAAGTTCCACAGCTTCTGATACCCTCACACAGACATACCTGCAGACAAAACACCATTGAACACAAAATAAAAATTAATTATGTGTTAAAAAAGAGCGATTAGGTGGTGTCTTGTCCAATGCCAGTCAGCTGACCTGTGATGTTGTCCATGCCAGGTGTTTGTATCCTAGCGCTGGTGCTTGTAACTGGTCAGTTTTGCTCCCTCCAAGGACAGAACCAAGTAGGGGAGTTAGAATGTGTAGACTAGCCTCTTCCCCTCCATTTCTGTTCATTACCTCTTCTTGTAATTCTTCATTACCACGGCTTGTCAAGGTCCAGATAAACCACTGAAGCAACTGTTCCCTCATTGACTGTAAGGCACAGCCTCAGCTCCTAAGCCAGCACTCAACATGGACACCATGTGGTAGGAAGTGTCCTATGGAGGTTTCTGTCCCGCCCGGTCCCAACATAAGCACACAGAAACTATATTATTAAATCACTGCTTGGCACATTAGCTCTCACTTCTTATCGGCTAACTCTTACATCTTAATTTAACCCATCTCCATTAATCTATGCGTCACCATGAGGTCATGGCCTACCAGCAATATTTCAGCGCATCTCTCTCCGGAGGCGTCTCCCTGACTTCTCCTTGACTCCGCCCTCTTCCTCCCAACATTCAGTTTAGTGTGTGTTGTGTGTGTCGTGCCCCCCACCCACCAGCTAAGTTCTACCTTGCTATAGGTTCAAAGCAGTTTCTTTATTAATCCATGGTATTCACAGCATCCAGAGGGAAATCCCATCAAGGAAGCACATGTGGGGTGTGGGGTTCCACCCCTGGCTTTGCTACTGAACTTGTTCTGTGACATTAGAGAAGTCATTTCACAGCCTGACAGGAGCCTCCTCAACAGCCAAGCCAAGGTGTGGTGCCGTTTCTTCCTTTCGTCCCAGGCCTACACTTTGTGCCTTTGCTCATCTTCCGCAAGGCAAGCGTGTTGCCTCTTCCTTTGTAGTTGAAACTCTTTCCCCCATTTCTACTTTCTCGCCAAGCTCGCGAACCCTGCCAGCTCCTTCTGGGCTCCACTGCCCTTGCCAGCCAGTGCCTCTTTTTCCTGCTCATCTGATCTCCACCCCTCCCCCCTGCACTCTTTCCCGACAAGACTCTCCAGTCCAAACTTAACAAGTGAGGACCCACCGCTCTGCCGTTTCTGTGCACATATCTTGACTTTGCGTGTCTTACAAAGGCAGGTGACTTTAAGTGGAGCCTCTGCTTGAGACAGAGCTCTGCCAGTTACATTTGGGCCCTCTGTCTGCGGAGCCGATGTTACCAAATCTGAAGGCTGTCATGAAATCTGATGAAGCTCAGAGAGTAAAGATGTGAGCGGCTGAGTTAAGGAGTTGGCACAACACAGACAGGAACCCTTTGATGGCCTGGGAAGAAGAGAGGGAGGGAGGAGACAGACAGAAGCCCGGATATGCCCTAGCCCTCTAAGAGCTTGGTCTGTGGCCCCACCTCTCAGAAGACCAAAAAGGTCCCAGAACATGGCTTCTAAAGGCAAGGACTGTAATCTAGTACAGTGGGCCTGGGTATGGAGTGTTGCTAAGGAAAGAGAGCCTGATTTCAGAGGTGGGACAGAGTCATAAACACTGTCCTAACACTAAAATTCTTTACTTCGGCTTGAACAGATAAGGGCCACAGGATGTAAGGTCCTAGGAACCTATTGAACTTTTAAGGCTGTCAGTAAGGTCTGTTTAGGCCATTTTGCTTCTCAGAGGGGCTTACATAGCCCCTCCTATCCGGATCCCCCTACCTGATGAAAGCACGAGGGCCTTGGGAACGCTGAGAAAAGTAGGGCCACTTTTACCTGGAAATTCCACGTAGGAGAAAAGTTGACCCTAAACCGAACCTAGTCAGGAGTTTCCAGGCAGATCCCAGGGATGGAGTCTAAGGCATTCAGACAGAAATGGTGAGTGTGTCAGGAATTCAAAGGCAGCCGAGGATAAAATAAGGGTCTAAGGGAGACACGTCAGCCAGAGCCCTGGCAGTTTCTGAGGTCCCGGGAGGGGCGACGGGAAGCTGGGGACGGGCTCTAGGGCCCCGCGGCCAGGGCCTGGGCGGGGTGGAGTGTAAGGTTACAGGGACCGGACTAGCGACCCTCCCGGGCAGCTCGGCTGGCGGCCGGGAGCGCGGGGCGCTCAGGGACCGGGCGGCAGGGTGGGGTGGGTGGGACTGGAGGGAGAGCTGGGCATCTCTCTACTTCCTGAGCGCAGGGGCGCCCCTCGCCGCGCGCCCAGCCGCCAGCCATCCCCCTGCCGCCATTCCCCTGCCGGGATCGCCCCATGATCGCCCCATGCGGAGGGCAAAGTCGCGCCGGGGACCTTGCGAGCCTGTGCTGAGAGGTAACCTGCTCAAGCCGGGGGTTCAGGGAGGGCTCTTCTGGACTGGGCCGAGAGGTCTGTGTGGTTCCTCCTCGGATTCCAGGCTGACATCAGCTCTACTCCAGATGTGGGGACTTGGGCGGCCAGGTCGGCGCCGGGGCCTCCGAGTGTCCCGTGAGGGATCCAGAAGGTTCAATAAGACACAAAGCAGAATCCAATCTCGTGCCACCCTCCAAGTGCCCAGTACCCCACGGGGCGTATCCCTACGGGAGATCGGGGACTCTGGTCCGCGCGTGGGCCCCCGACGCGGGACTGACTTTTCCCGTGTGGTTGGCGGGTCCCGGTCGCCGGTGGGACAGGAGGGTTGGCGGGTGCTGCTGTCCCGGCGCAGACAAAGGCGCACGGGGCGCCCAGCCCGGACCCCAAGACGCGCCCTGGCCGGGAGGCTCGAGGCCCGCTCCGCCCCTGCGCCTTCTTTGTTCTTCCCAAACAAGTTTCTTACTCAAATCGGGGATTGGATCCGGCTTTCCCTGGCCTGTTGGCACTGCCTTGAAAAGAATCTGGTTTCTGGGAGGAAATGTAAACGTTCCAAGGGGGAGCTGGTTGAACTTTCTTGGAACGTGACATTTGTGGCAGGCCAGAGAGTGGCACCCAGGTCCACGACGGCTCTTGACAGCCCAGAGGAACCGCTGGTACTGCTTCCTAGGGAACCATGCTGGGGGACGAGTTCCCTTCGCCACGAATCCTAGGCCTTTCCCCTCTTCTCATTTTTTTTTTTTGAAAATGTTTGCTTTTCTGCCTTTGTCGTGGGTGTATTGTCTCTATTATCTGGACTGCGGCTTCAGGACACAGATCTTGATCCCAAGGGCCTTGGTGCTTACATTTTGGATGGAATTTGGTCCCTCTGCTTCCTGTTTCTTTCCACATGGCTCTAGCTTCCTCCTCGAAGACTATTAAAAGTTTGGTGGTTTTTGCTTATAAAAGGCCTTGGTGGTGGTGGAGGGTTGATACAGCAAAAATCCATTTGCCTCAAGAGTGTCAGCTTGTTCTCCAGAAGTGAGCACAGCAGACTAGGGTAATATTAAACAGCTACAATTCAGAAGACTCCTTTTCAGGGAGTGAAATGTCAGGGCTTGAAGATGGAACGTCCCTGGCTTTCTGCTTCCAAAACTAGGCTGTGGATCCTGCCAGACTGCCTAAGATTCTTCCTGGCGGCCTACCATATGGGGCTCAGGTTGGCAGTGCCCAGTCCAACACTGGTGCTTAAGGTTCTCTGGGGTTCAAGTTCTTGACGGCTCCAGAGAAACAGAAGTACTAGGACTGTGCTCTGAACATTGCATGGTTTCTCCCCACGTTGGCTTTTTATTGGAATAACGAGAGAACAGTACTTAAGTTGAACTGTGGAAGAAAAGCAAAGCATCAGGAGGCAAACATTTGAGCAGCACGGAAAAGAGCAGGCATAGAATAGAGTGTTCTAAAGACCTCTTACTTGGTGGGTTCCTGGTGTGTGTGTGTGTGTGTGTGTGTGTGTTCATGTAAGGAGCAGGCATAGAATAGAGTGTTCTAAAGACCTCTTACCTGGTGGGTTCCTGGTGTGTGTGTGTGTGTGTGTGTGTGTGGTCATGTAAGGAGCAGGCATAGAATAGAATGTTCTAAAGACCTCTTACTTGGTGGGTTCCTGGTGTGTGTGTGTGTGTGGTCATGTAAGGAGCAGGCATAGAATAGAGTGTTCTAAAGACCCTTTACTTGGTGGGTTCCTGGTGTGTGTGCACAGGTGATGTTTAGTTGTTAGTGAGCTTGTTTTTGTTTTGTCTTGCATGCCACATTTTTTCTTGATGAGGGAAACTCATCCAGGTGGCAAGTAAGTGAGAAGGTGCTGTGAAGGATGCCCTCATGTCTAGGTATTCAAGGCTCTGTTGAGAAGATGTGGGCTGCGGGCTCCGGTGGACCGAGAACACGCACAGACTGTAGCATGAGGAGTGCATCTTCCGTGGACAGCAGCACAGGCATGGAGAACTGTGAGCGCTTTCCCGGGAAGGTGCTCGGCTGGTGAGCGTGGAGAGTGCCTGCTCCTGCCAGCCAGCCTGTGTGTCTGGAGCGTCTCTGTGTGGCACTATGCTTTCTGATGTCCGACACCCGTCAGATGCGTGATCCCAGAGCTAGACACACCCAGATGTGTGATCCCAAGAATGGTGGGCCCAATTAACGGAGGCAGGAGCTCCGCTGGGAGAGCATTCTCCAGGTGTGCGTGTGTTTTCTGAACGTGCAGGGCAACACCCAGAACTGAAAATATCCAGTGACAGACCCAGGGAAGTGCTGGGAATACTGTCAGATTCCGCAGCAGTTCACACCATGTGTTGAAGTTCGTAAGCGCTGCTAGCATTTCTAGTATTTACTAACATTTTCTGAAGTAACACTCCTTTCTGGCTGGATTATGTGTGTTCCTGTGCATATGGAAATGAAGGCCAGGGATTTTGTAGTATTTTGAATGTTTTTATTACTATTGAAGGGTACCTGAATACAGTAGGTGACAGAATCCTTGAAAAGCAAGAGGTGAGGGAGGAGGTCAGGCCAGAGGATGTATTTGATTACAAAGTTTGCTAGGAATTGTCTGAGGTTACTGAGGTTTTATGTTTGTTTGCCAAGGGATTCTTTTTTGAAGTCCTGTTGGTTTGCCCTTGCTTTGTTTTGGAGGAGTGGTTCTGTGTACACCTGGCCGTGGTGGGTAGGCCAGGGCACTGCTTCTCTGAAAGGAAGTTGCTGGTGCTCTTGGATGTTGCGCTGGGTCCTGGTTGAGCCCTTCTGTCACTTGTGAAACCCTAGGGTGCATTCATCCCAAACTCAGGGCAGAACTCCCAGCCTATCACGGGGCTCAACATCAGGATTGTTTGTTTGTTTTATTATCCCCCTTTTCTTTTTAGGAGGAAGGAGGCATTGGGAACACGACCCTGTTAAGTCTCTGGGTGCAGCTTTCAAATGCTGTCCTGTTTGTGTTTGGGGTCTCACTGGGCAGCGCTGCAGCTCTGTCTCCTCCACTCCTGTTGGTCGTATTAAATGTTAGTGGAGTCCTCAGCCTCCACATTCCATTTGAAACGATCGTAGCTTCCCAGGAGGTTGCAAGTACAGTAGTGAGGCCTAGGGCACCCTGTCTCCGCTGCTGGTGACCCTGACTTGGTCATGGGACCCTAGCAGGACCAAGGTGACATGAATGTGATCCTCAGAGCCCAGACCGGGCTCTTCAGGTTTCACACACATGTTTGCTGAGTTTGCATCTCCCATGCACTGTGAATCCAGCTCCACAGTCAAGATGCAGAGCAATTCCGACTCTCGGTGCTTTTCCTTGCTCCCTGATTATGGTGACGCTCACTCTTTCCTTCTTCCCCTCAGTCCCTGAATCACAGTGATACCTCACCTAATCATAATTCTCTACAATTCTGTTTATTATGTTTTATGTAAGCAAATCCTTGAAATATGGAACTCTTGAGACTGGCTCCTTCGTCTGTGCTGTTTCCTGAGATCCACCCAGAGTTTTGCTTGTGTCAATGATCGGTTCATTTTCATTGCTGAGTAGTACTCCAAGGGCTGGATGTGGTCTGGCTGCTTCTCTGTGAAGGGACACCTGGGTTGCTTTCAGTGTTTGTTTATTACCGGGGATGTTTCTGTGGATGTTCACAAACAGGGTGTGTGTGGACATATTTTTTCACTATTTCAGATAAATACCCAGGAGGCTAGATTAGATGGTAACTGTGTGCTGTTAATAAAATAATCGCTAAATGCTTCTCCAGAGTAGTGATTTCATTTTAGAATCCTCCCTGCAGTGTAAACACCCTACGTTTCTGTCTCCTGAGCAGCATCTAGCACTGATTTCTATGTAAGCTGTCCCAACGGTGTTCTAATAGGTGCTGTAAGCTTATTGTGGTTTAAGTTTGTTCTTCCCTAAGGCCCACAGGCCTGCACATGCTCTCTGAATGCGCTCTGTCTGCATGCTCTGTTTGGGGAGAAGTCCATTACTTCACTGCCCTAACTGGGTGTTTTATTTTACCCTGCGCTCCGAGCGTCCTCGGTGTGCAGGGCTGTGGCGTGCGTCTTCTTCCCACAGTGAGCTTCCGTCCTTTACTCTCTTTCTGGAACCATTTTGAAAAACTAAGTCTGTAATTTTGGTAAAGTGCAATTAACTGATTTTTTTTTGTCTTTATACATGGTGCTTTTGGTGTCCATCCCTCCTAAGAATGTCTTGCCTAGCCCTGTGTCCCTTGCCTGCCTTCCTATGCTTGCTTCTACAATGTTTACATTTTATGTTTAAATTGTAAATTATGTCGTTTAGCATCTGCGAGTCTTAGTGTTGACCTTTATTCGTTTTTACATTTTTAGAAAAAAATTTACTTATTATGTATGTATGTGGGTGTGTGTGTGAGAGTGTGTGTGTGTGTGTGTGTGTGTGTGTGTGTGTGTGTGTGAGAGAGAGAGAGAGAGAGAGAGAGAGAGCACCTGGAGGTCAGAGGGCAGCTTGTGGGAGTTGGGTCGCTCCTTTGCTATGTGTGTTCTTGGGACTGAACTCAGTTTGTCAACCTTGGCAGCAAACACTCTTATGCACTGAGCCCCATTTTTAGTAAATAGGCATGAAAATGTGGTTTTTGTCCTGGCTTTCACACACTTTGTTTGGTGGCCCTCCCCCCACTCTTCCTCCCTTCCACTCCTTCTCCAGAAAAGCTCCACGTCATCCCCATTACAGTCTTTCTTCCCTTCCCACTTCCTTAAGGATCCCTTCCCCCTTCTGGTCCCTCTTCTGATTTCATGACCGGAACCACCCTTGTGTGAAGGCAGCAGGATGGGATCTGGTCTCCAGCTCACAGCCATCTCTATGCCTGTTCCCAGGCACGCGGCTCACATGCACCAGGACCTGCTGGTGGAGAAATTTTTTGAACAGCACATGGAGCAGTGGCTTAGAACACAGGTAGAAAGCATAGTGCTTGTAATTCAGCAGCACAAAGACTGTCAGAAGGCTGGCGAGATTGAGCTAGGATGTGTTTAAAAACAAGGAAAGATTAAGAACAATTTTAACCTCCGCAGCCGCCTCACTGTGTGACCACAGGGAACTTTGGCCACCGAAGCCTCCGAGGTGGAGTGGGATGAAGCCAGATTTCTTGTCTCAGAGTTGCGTGAGAGCTAAATAAGACATAGGTCAAACTCAGCACAGTGCAGACACATCGGAGGCCTGTGGTAGGCATATGCCACCATTGTTATTAAACCAGCCGGAAGTGCTGATGAGGTGGCTCACTGAGTAAGGACACTACCACCATGCCTGGGGCCACACGGGAAGGGAGAGGAGGGAACGAGTTCCCAAAAATTGTCCTTTGACCTCCACACAAACTTGACGGCATGCTCCTCCTCTCCCCTACAAATAAAATAAATGCAACGATAAATTTACAGAAACGATAGGAAAGCTAACTGCTTCACAGTGTGTGCACTCATGTGTAGCTGACAGAAATTCCCCTTCTTCAGCTTGGCGCACGCCTCCAAGCGTCACATACGACTGATCCGTGTATTGGAAGCGGGGGTGCTGTATTCACAGTCTAGTTCCGACCGTAGCACGGGCCTTTTCCTCTGCTAAGACTATGAAGGAGTAGAGAAAGATCTCCTTGCTGTGCTGACCTCAGCAGGTGGCAGGATGTGTGGCCGCTGCCCCAAGGCTGGAGTCAGCCAGGACCCACCCACAGCTGTGCTTCTCTTTCCTCTGCGACCAGAGGGGGAAACGGGCAGTAATTGTCGCCCTGAGGGTGGTAGCGGAGTCCAGAGGAAGCCTCAGAAGTTGTTCTGCCTCAGTAGGCCACAGAAAGGCCTAGGACTTTGTGCTCTAGGGTCACAGAGCAGGGCCCTTTACATTGGGCCTGGCCTGAAGCACACTCTTGGGGACTGAGTTTGTTTGAAGAGGTACACTTGGAAGGGGCTGGTTTCTGAGGTGAGTGGTGGGTGTCGCTGTATTTTCTCCTCCGCGCTCTCAGGCCATACGCTGTCACACACACACACACACGCACACACACACGCACGCACGCACACACGCACGCATGCACGCACACACACACACACACACACGCACACACACACGCACACACACACCCCATGCCCCACCTTCTCGTGTTACTCAGAGGACGTGCCACGTCTGGGTCTGTACCACTGGAGACAGGTCGTATTGCCCGAGAGAAGTCAGTTGACCTCTGCAAAATAAATGGATTTGCTAAATATTTATATTCTAAAGTTAATGTGGAGTTTAAGTGGGATAATGAGTATGAACGTTCTGTGGGGGTGGCACACACCTTTAATCCCAGCACTCGTGAGGCAGAGGCAGGCAGATCTCTGTGAGTTCGAGACCAACCTGGTCTACAAGAGCTAGTTCTAGGACAAGCTTCAAAGCTACATAACCAAACCACCCCCCCCCCAAAAAAAAGTTTTGTGGGAGAGACAAAGATAGGGTTTAAAATGCATTTTCTTTTAGATTGCTTGTGTGTGGGAGCGTCTGTGAGAGGCTATGTGGACGCCGCCAACTTTGTATCCTTGGGCTGGAGTTGCCGGGGTTGTAAACGTCCTGACGTGGGTGTTGAGAACTGAACTCGGGTTCTCTAGAAGAGCAGAGACTGCTCCTAACTGTTCAGCCATCTCTCCCGCTCCTTTTAAAGAATGACCTGGTGCACCCTTGATGTCTTTGGACTTGGAGCGGCTGTCTCTCCAGACGCTAAGAAGGCAACCGATCACCTCTGTGCATGCTGGGACCACTTGATTACGGCTGCATAGACTCGTGGAGAAGGTTCTGGCAGGGAATGAGCAGTTGACTGGGGTGTTTGGGGGCTTCTAAACCAAGATGTTTTGCGCAGTGACAGATGGCTACAGGAGCATCCGGAGATGAAATGGAGTGGGTAGACTCCGTTTCCTTGCAGGGCAGAAACAGGATTCCATGTGGGTTTTCCCGTCAGTTTAGGACAATGAGACCTGTACCGTATCTGTTTATCGTTTTCTCTGTTAAAGACGTGGGCCTCCAGCACTCATGGACACCTCCAGCCTCCTTAAGCCAATGGCTACTTAAACCCGTGAGAAGCTGGAGTCCAGGTCTTCTGCTCTGCTGGTCACAATCCAGACTGCAGCACTTAGCTCTACTGTTACAGGAATTTCTGCCCAGTGCTGGTTCACAGTGAGGTTGGCTGCTTGGTGACAGGCAGGAGCACATTCGTGAAGGGAAGGCTGAGCTCCCTCTTGGAAGTCAGCGGTGGCCAGGTGGAAGAGCTTCCCGAGGGTGACTGCTGTCTGTAGGTGCCTCCCCAGGCCACTGTTTTCTTCATCTGGAAGGCAGATCAGCACGGTATCTGATGTGGTAGGCTCTTATCGAAAGATCCCTTCTGTTTCTAGGGATGCTCAGCTCACGGATTCTCCCATGGCTGCTGCTAGAGACGAATAAACAGAAGGGTTGGGTAGAATTGGCACGGAGGCCCTCCTAAGCAACATTGACAATGCCAGCTTGACCACCCCACCTTGGTCAGTCTCACTGTTGAACCTGCTTTGGTCATCCAGAGTTGGGGGCTAGCCCCGTTCCTCTCTGCATTGTTTGGACTTGTTCACACCCTCCCACAGTGTCCTTCTAACTGTGATGTTTTTTCAAAGTGTTCTGTAAGCTGTCAAGTTCCTCTTCTTGCTAACTGCTCATCCCCAGGTCTTTGCAGATGACCCCTGAAATGAGACACTCTTTACACACTTTCTCTCCCTCTGCTAGCCAGTCTCCCCAACTCTTTACACACTTTCTGTCCCTCTGCTAGCCAGTCTCCCCAACTCTTTACACACTTTCTCTCCCTCTGCTAGCCAGTCTCCCTGGCTCTTTACACACTTTCTCTCCCTCTGCTAACCAGTCTCCCTGGCTCTCATTTGCTGCGGGCACCGCGTGACAGGCTGCTCTTTCTTTGTTTCTTCCCCTTTTCCTGCATCTTCCCAGAGCAGGCCCCGCAAGACCAGGATGGCAGACAGCTTGTTTTACAGGCTGGCTTTGCCAGGAGCAAGCGAGGAAGGAGGCATCTCCTGCTCTGCTGCTGCTGTTCCTCTACCGTTAGGGCAGCCTCGGGTCCTGTGGCTCAGGAATGGGAGCAGGAAGGCTTTGGAACTGTGGTTCCCGCTATCTAGTCCTCTCCATCTGGGGTCTTTGTGGAAGGGGTACTTCTCTGGTAAGGTCTGTTTCCCTGGGAGCGCCCCTCCTCCCTTGAGTTTCTCTGATACTGTTTCCCTGGGTACACCCTCCAGCCCCAAGTAGCTCTGATATTATTTTCATTGCTCATTTGGAGATGCAGGGGAAAGTTGAAAAATGTAAAGACAGACACACTAGGAATGCTTTTTTGTAGCACTATGGGGAATTATGGGCATTGGGGAATTAAGGCAAGACAGTCCAGGGCTGTGCTGTTTCAGAATACATAAATAGATTTACACATGACCTTGGAAGTATAGAGCAGGAAGCTAAGAATACGTCTGAATGCTCTACTCTAGAATACATATTTTCTTAGTTCTGAGTTAAAAAATGAGATTTCCCAAAATTGTGAAGTCTCTTACACTTTTCTCCAAAGTAAATTCTAGGAGTTTGGAGGGGAAAATGAAATAAATACACATATTTATGTTCTGGTGCCTTTTACTCAGTGACGTACATCATTTTATTAGTTCAGGAGCACAAAGCAGGGATTTTATTAGGCCAGTTGTAAAATGAGCAGGTTTTGCGGTGCTGAGGTGGTTGGTGTGTGTGCGCACACCCACTCGTGGCTGTGGGGGTCAGAGGGCAAGGCCGAGTCTCCCTCCGTAGCCCTTTGCCTGTCTTCAGTCTCTCACCGAATGTGGATGGATTGGAATGGCTGACCAATGGGCTCCAGAGACCTGCCTGGCTCTCCTCCTTCCCAGCAGGGATCGCAGGCCCTCTCCCCTGGGTCACATTTTATGTGGATGGTGGGGACGTGAGCTCTGGTCCTTATGTGTGACAAGCACCTTACTGACTGAGCCCTCTCTGCAGCCCAAGGTTAGTGGGGTTTTTGTTGCAAGGCAATAACTACAAATATGTTCCCGGAGTCTGCTTGGAGTATCTTCAGCTTTATTTTATGGAGGAGGCGTTTGCTGGGTAGCACTGAGGTGATCTCTGATTTCCTGTTTTTAGACAAGTTAAGCAAAAAGATTACAGAAGTTGGAATGTGAAATGTCCCCTCAGGGTTTTTTTGAGACTTGGTCCCAAACTGGTGTAGATGCTTTGAAAGGGCCTGGAACATGAAAGGGCTGGGAACACTTAGGAGGTGGAGCCTCCCTAGAGGAAGCAAATCACTGGAAGTGGACCTGAAATATCATAGCCCTGGAAGTGGGCCTTGAGGTATCATAGCCCCGGAAGTGGACCTGAGATATCATAGCCCCAGAAGTGGGCCTTGAGGTGTCGTAGCCCTGGAAGTGGGCCTTGAGGCGTCGTAGCCCCGGAAGTGGGCCTTGAGGTGTCTAGTGAATAAGTGCATAGACTATTAACACAGCAAATCTGAGGTAGAGACTCAAGTGGACAGCTTGCCTAGGAGGGCACTGAGATGATTTCTGTGAACTACCAACATGACACAACCTAGAATCACAATGAAGAATTATCGGGACATGGTTGCCTTGGTTGTTGACTGGCGCAGCCCACTGTGGGTGGCCCCATCCCTTAGGCCGGGTCCTGCCCTGTTTAAGAGTAAAGAAAGCTGAGTGAGCAGCCAGCAGACAGCACTGGTGTGTTTGTTGTCCCATGCTCTTGACTGTAGATATGGTGTGACCATCGGCCTCAGGGTTCTGCCGCTGTGACCTCTCTTCATTTTGGGCTGTAACCGAGAACTGTAATCCAATAAATCCCTTCCTCCTTCAAGATGTTTGTTGTAGGGATATTTTTATCATAGCAACAGAAATGAAACAAGAACAGGTACTACTGAAATAGTATCTTCTCAATGTTTAAGGTCTGTCCGTACCAAATCCCAGATGAATACCAGCTATATGTTCTCTGCCCCTATGGGACCTATATTTTTTGTCTATATACGTTTGTGTGCATGTGTGTGCATGTATGTAGATTGACATTCACACATACATATGAGTGTGCATGCGGAGACTGAAAGCCAACTGTCAGATGATGTCATTAATCATTCTCTGCTTTATTATTTATTTGTATTTTCTCTGCCACCATGGATTGAACTGAGTACTTCATGCATGCTGGCCAAGTGTTCTCCACTGAGCTATAGAACCCAGTTTTCTCTACGTATGTTTTGAGACAAGGTCTCTCACTGAACCCGGAGCTATCAGAATAGTGTTAGGCTAGCGTCCTTGGCCAGAGCCCTTGGCGACTTCCCGTAGCCTCTCCAGCACTGACAGTGTATGTGTGCACTACTGCACACATGTGCATGACTGCCTGGTACCTTCATGCTTGCATGGCAAGTATTTTACTGAGTAAGCCATACCTGCAGCCCCTGGAACTTATTTTCTGTCAGGAATTTAGTGTAGGAAGATACTAGAAAATAGACTGACCTGTCTCCCGAGCCCAGTTTTTCTATCTTGTTTCTTATCTTGGCTAGACCATTGTAGGACTTACTGTTTGGGGGTTGAAAGGTTAATTGTCACAGTGTTGTGATTCTAGAAACTGTTTTCAGCATTACACACTTAGTTTCCCGCTATGTGTTAGGGAAAGGTCCTGAGTTCCCTCCTCAGGAGTTGCAGAGAACAGATTCCCTCTTGGCTCCCCCCTGACCCCGGTAGCCACTTGTGAACAGAAAAATGTGAAGGTTCAGGAGAGGGTTGTTCGTTTGCTTCCAACGCAGAAGGTAGATCCGTGCCACCCCTCATGGCACCTTTGCTATCACCAAGCTGTGAGGGGCTGTGAACATTAGAGCCTGCCATCCTGGGTATGTCTGTGCATACCCCTGGGCTCTGGACTGGCGTGACACAGTAGCCACATAATTTGGGGACTTGGAAGAGTCTTTGGAGAATGCCAGATATTCCTTTGTTTTGGTCTTTGCCAACAGGACTACAGAGGCATGGTTTCAGGGAAATGGTCAGTGTAGCCCTTCGCTCCTAGCCCCGAGTGCTTGGAGAAGCCAAAGTAGTTTAGTTTCATTGTGGATTGTTAGGTAGCTGAAGACTCTGACCTCAGTGCGGCCCGAAAGCCTTGATCTGCTGAGCTTACAGACTTCGCTAATTTGTGATCTTTGTATGAGTTCACGTGGGGGTGTGCGCAGGTACGCATGCGTGCATGTATGGTTGTGTATGTAGAGACCATGGGTTGATATAGAATGCCTTCACCAACAGCTCTCCATTGTACTTTTTGAGACAGGGTCTCTCGCTGAACCTGGGGACATGAATTGTCAGGCTGTCAGTTCATCAAGAGCTCCAGGGATCTGCCTGCCTCTTCCCCGGTGCAGGGGTTTATATGGCCCACCACATCCGGTTCTTCACCTAGAGGCACTCACCTCACGGAACCTTCTCCCCAGTTCCCTGTGATCATCTTGTCAACATGAATTTTGCTGTTCAATTTCCCTATTTTCGTAAAATAGATAACTTTGGCTGAGCACCCACTCTGCATGGGAACACTGCATAGCCCGTGTCTTGGTTGGCGGAGGTAAAATCTTACGTCTGATCCTCCTAGTCAGCCAGTGAAGGAACTGTGATGCCAAGCAGATCTCCGAAACAAAGCCCAAGGCATGCACGCTCTTGGCCGTCTCCTGCCTTCGTTTTTTCTGTACGTGGCAGGGTAGTTCTCGCTCCTCTTCAGTCACTCTGTCCCAGTGTCCTTCCCCTTGTCTGTCCTGGCTTCCTGTTGGATGAATCACCACAGCGTCTTTTCCTCTTCCTTAGACCCGAGTGCGTCATGGAGCCCCTCCTCCACCCTGTGAAGTCATCCTGGTTGGCTTACATTTCTGCCCACGAGCCTTCCCTCAGGGCTGTCCCGAATCACAGGGTTCCCCTCCTCTGACGGACTTCAGCCGTCCTGTCCGCTGTCTGCCTTCCCCAGGGTTCACCTGGAGGTGCAAGGCCTCCCCCTTTGCCTGGGCTGGGAGGTAACTCATTTCTAATTAGAACCTGTTTTTAGCATGCTCATCTTAAAATCCTCTTCTGTTTCACCTCTTGCAGACGTATCCCATAGTGTGTGATACAGAACAGTGTTTCTCCAGGAGTTCTCTGTGGAAGCTGGGAGATTCCTGAGTCTAAGCACCCTGCCCTAGTAATCCCGCCCACTTGTGCTTTTTTCTGCATGTTGACATTTGTCCTGGCACAGAAGCAATGCAGCAGTGGCGCTGCAGGGGTCAGCATGCCACGCTTGATTGTGCCAGTGGTTGGCTTATTGTGCACACACAATAGAAAATAAAATTTAAAGGCCTATTTCCGTTAATAACAATCTAGTTGAAGCAATACAAATGATTGTTGTAGTCAGATCTCAAATTTGGGTACTATTTAGAGTCCCGTGTCTAGGAGAAACTGCCTCTGCCGGAAGTGGAACAAAGTACCTATGCACCTGAGATGAGGGGCATTTAATGAGCTGCTTTCAAATGAAAAGTTCTTTTAAAAATCCAATATGCATTTATTGTATGTGCATAAGTGTATATCAGCATGTGTACCATGTGTGTGCAGTACCCACAGAAGCCAGAAGAGGGCGTTGAGTTATCTGGAGCTGGAATTGCAGACACTTATGAGCCGCCATGTGGGTGCTGAGAATTAAACCCAGGTCCTCTGCAAGAGCAGCACATGCTCTTAACCACTGAGCCATCTCTCCAGCCTGGAAAGTTGCTCACAGTTGCAGGCTGCAGTAGTAGCCTCCCAGTTCTCTGTGTTGTGAAAATAATGCCCTAGTACTAATAGAACATACCACAGATGCTCGGAGTGGGGTCTGCTGCTGTGGCTTCCCCTTCTCTCTGACCTCAGACAAGCTGCCCTGGAGACACTTCGGTGTGACTCAATCCCACACTCTGCGTTTCCCTTTGTCCTCAGGGCTCTGTCTGACAGCCGTCTGCCTGTGCACGGTGGTGACTCCTGGAGCTCCCTTGTCAGACACTGGTTCTCCAGCAGACCTGGGCAGCTGTGCGCATTGTTCTCTCGAAGCAGACCTGGTACTTTCAGGGCATGGCTGGCTTGCCTTCTCCTTTGCTTACAGGTCCCGCCGTGCTGTTCTTGAGCATCTGTGGCAGTCTGGTTCACACTGATGAGGACTCAAGAGACAGTTCTAAGTAAGCACAGCCAAGTTAAACTTTAGACAAGTGTAAAGATACTTGTCACACATTTCACTTGAGGGAGTCTAATTACAGGCATCAGAGTATTGGTCTCACGTGTTTTCTGGAGCAGGCGGCTTGGTCCATGGAATGGGAGATCATCGTGTATGGGGCTGAGAATGTTGGAAGCCACATTCATTACTTTCCACACTAAAGCCTGTGTTTTCAATCATGATTTTTTAGGGACAAAGAGTGGGAAAACCCTATTCCTTGTACATTTCCTCTTAGTAAAGTATGTATTGTGAGCAGGTTGTATGTTATGCATAGGTGTTTTGTTCACAGGTATGTGTTTGTGCACAGATACGTGTTTTGAGCGGGTATGTTGTGAGCAGGTGTGTGTTGTGCACATGCATGTTGTGAGCAGATGCATTGTGTGCAGGTCTGTGTTGTACACAGGTATGTGTTGTGTGTGTGTTGTGCATGGTGTGTATTGTTTTCAGGTGTGTTGTGCAAGGGTCTATGTTGTGAGCAGGTGTGTTGTGTGTATGTGTGTGTTGTGTGCAGGTGTGTATTGTTTGCAGGTGTGTGTTGTGAGCAGGTGTGTTGTGTGCAGGCGTGTGCGCAGGTATGTATTATTTACAGGTGTGTGTTGTGAGCAGGTGTGTTGTGCTCAGGTATGTATTGTTTGCAGGTGTGTGTTGTAAGCAGGCATGTTGTGTGCAGGTGTGTGCTGTGAGCAGGCGTGTTGTGTGCAGGTGTGCTGTATCCAGGTTTGGGTTGTGTCTGGTGTGTAAGATGAGGAAGCTGCCTTTACAAGTCTCACCTTGTCTCAGGTGCCTATCGTATGAGTTGGCTCATCCCTTGTTTTCCAGTTGTGTTCTTAGGCTTTCTGGTTCCCTTTCAGCCCATGTGTCCAGGCACGCATCTCCTTGAGTGGGGTATTCCACACCTCAGGAAAGCCTGAACCAGGTGCCAGGTCGTTGGGTTCAGCTGTGAGCGTTTGGCAACTCGGCAAATTCCTTAGCCCTGTAGATGGTGAGGCAGAAGCTGCAGAGTTTGTCGTGGAGGTTGAAAAGTCTTTTGTAAAGTTAGAGGAGGCTAGATGAGCTGGCGTGAAGCAGTTGTAGGTGCATGGGAAGCTTTAGATGATGTGTAGCAGGGAGTTTGACATGTTGGTGACATCTGGGAGTTGTCTTGCTGACAATGGTGTCTTCGAGGAATGGGCCTGTGGCCTGCCAACTCCAGAGCACCAGTATTAGCTGCAGAGGGGACAGAAAGCACCCCTGCATTTTAGGGAGCCGGGGGTGCAAGGAATTATCTGGGACACTCTAAGGCTATTCATAGAGGGATCGGTAGTATTTTATTTCAACTGTGTGGTGCTGAGAGTGTCCCAGAGAGCCCTGCTTTATCCTCTGTGAGGTTAGAGAACATGCCTGACTCTGGGCTAGTGACAGAAACCCACACGTACACAGCCTGTCTTCAAAGTCTTGACCATCTCACAAGGGTGATAGCAGCACCTACCTCAAACACCTCTATTGCCCAGTCCTGGGCTGTGGAGTTAAGTGGTAAATTGTGTGTCCTCCAAGTATAAACTGCTGTGGTGGCTGTTGGAGGTGTGTGTGCAGGGGAGGGAAGTAAGGTGTGTGCAGGGGAGGGGAGGCACTCCAGAGGAGGTAAACTTATGTAAAAGTTGGCTGAGAATTTAAAGCAGTTGGGAGTGTGTGAAGCTGGGGGTAGTACTAGGAGGATTAAGGGGACATGTTCACAGGATGCATGGATGCTGAGGGACAGCCAGAGGAGGAGCCTAATGATTGACAGCCCTGGAAACCAAACAAAGTCTGACCTCAGAGTGATCGACCACAAGGTTATGTACAAAAGTAGTAATATATGGAAAGGAACTTAATAAGGACAGGGAAGTCTCAGTGTCCCCTCCTCCAGACAGAGACTGCACTTAGTTTCCTGACTGCTCAGACCCAGATAATCACACAGAAACTATATTAATTACAATACTGTTTGGCCAATGACTCAGGCATATTCCTAACCAGCTTTTATATCTTAAATTAACCCATTTCTATTAATCTGTGTAATGCCACTAGGCTGTGGCTTACTGGTAAGATTCTGGCATTTTTCTCCTTAGGCAGCTATATGGCATCTCTTTGACTCTGCCTACTCTCTCTATATCTCTGTTCAGATTTCCCGCCTGGCTTTACTCTGCTAAGCCATTGGCCAAAACAGTTTTATTCATCAACCAATAAAAGCAACACATATACAGAAGGTCATCCCACATCACTCTCCCCCACCTCCGTATGTGTGTATGTGTGTGTGTGTGTCTGTCTGAGTGTGTATGTATGTCTGTGTGTGTGTCTGTATGTGTCTATGTGTATATCTGTGTGTCTGTATGTGGCTGTGTGTCTGTGTGTGTCTGTATGTGGCTGTGTGTGTGTCTATATGTGTATGTGCCTGTGTGTATATCTCTGTGTCTGTGTGTGTCTGTATGTGTGTGTGTATCTATGTGTGTGTGTGTGTCTGTGTTAGGAACCATCTGAGTCTGCTCAGTTGGCATGGTGATAGATGCTGGATCCAGCTCTGAGGAGTCCATCACGGAACGGAGTTGAGATGCTACTTACAGTCCCTTGCCCTACCTCTTTCCTCCCTTAAGAAGATGGTTTCATTTTAACCCTAATTCATTTTTCTTCAACACTGAGATTCTTTATCATCTCTGCTGTTAGTGAGAGAAAAAGTCTTGGTCAGGTCACATCACCAGCAGACCTGGAAGACAGGCACAAGGAAAGGGGCAGTCTAGCACTGTGGAGGGACGTGTTTCCAGTGCCGCCAAAGCAATCCAGAAGCACCTGAGCTCTGGAGGGGTGTGGCGGCAGGATTCTGTGACTTGTAGGTTTCGTTAGGCAAAGGAATGGCTCTTGGTGAACTGGATCTTGCTGGTGTGGGAAGCATTAAACTCCACAGAACTTCAGAGCATCAGCCTTTGTTGCCTTTCTTCCAGTTGGGAGCACGGGGAGCTTCATTAGCCTCCCTAGACCCCTTCCCCAGAAACCCGGTGCCCCTTTCCAGTGCTTTGTCCCTGTCTCCAAAACCCTCAGCAGAGGGTCTGGGGTACAAGAAGGTAGATAACTCTAAGTCACCCCCTTAGACCAGGGGTCTTGTCCTTCTGATGCCCTTCCACACAGCCACATTATGCACACACTGCTGAGCCAGCAGTCATGAGAGGCTCTTGCTCTCCCTACTCTGGCAGGGATGTCGGTCCCGGGGTCTGAGCCAGGCCATACAGGGGCCTTCTGGGTGGTAGTTGCGTCTGCAAGGCTTTTGTGGCTTCTTGCAGCTCCTGCTCCCCGTAAGGAAGTGCCAGCAAAGAAAACAGCTTTCTGCTCAGGCTGCGCATCTGCTTCCAGGTTCTCACTGCAAATATCCTTGGTCTGGCAGTTTGCTTAAGCAAACAGAATGGTTTTTTTGCTAGAGAAGTCCCCTGTGCAAGACAGTGAACTGAAATGGACAAGAAGGACAGGGATACATGTGATGGAACCCCAAGACCTTGTAGACATTTGCTGCCTGACTTTCCCTGGTGCTACGTTGACTCTGGTTTCTAGGGGCGTGTCAGTGCTGGGGCAACCCCATTTTCTCTTACTGTTCACTTGCAGGGCTTGTTCTCTCATCTGTGGGCCCTCTTGCCTTTTGTCTGCACCCAGAATCCTGGCAACTGTGAGAATGTTAGTGAATGTATGAGCCCAAGTGTATGTGAAAGATGTCTTTGAGTGACCGCAGCCATGTACTCACAGCTGAACACAACATCCTTGGATGTGTGTGTGTGTGTGTGTGTGTGTGTGTGTGTGTATGTACTAGTTCTTTGGTTGATGACCATGTAGTAAAAGGCAGAGTGTGGCGCCTGCACCATGGGATGCACTGCAAGTTGGGTAAGAGGCTGGAGATTGAAACACACAGACAGAGGCACGGGTCATCCTTGAAACAAGAATTGTGTTCCAGGGTAGCTTATATAAGGCTCTCCTTGACTAATGGCCATGCCCTAGCTCTCGGGACTTTTCAGCTGCAAGCCCACCAGAAACCACTCCCCTGCCATCAGGAACTCCTGAGGGTCTCGTGCTCAGAGCAGCTGCAAGCATAGGACAACAAGTTGACGCCTCCAGGCAAGGGGTCATAGAAAATTCAGGGTCTGAGGGTCTGCAGTCCCCAGCAGCAGTGTGTCTTTGGGGTCCTCCGAGCACAGGTTCCTTTAAAGACTGCTCTTCTGTGGCTTGGCATGCCCTTTTACTCGGCTAGCCATGAAAAAGGTGGAGAAAAGTGACCAGCGTGAACGCTATTGTGGCTGTGATGGCAAAGTGCACGGTCTGTTGTGAGAGCTAGTGCACACATTCCCTCTCCCCTTATGTGCGTTCACATGTACACGATTGCTTTTGTTGTAGTCAAAGCTTGGCCTTTCAGTCACATGACTAGGCAATAGCCGGTAAGGTTGTTACATGCTGCCCCACACCGCTCCTGACCCAGCACAACTTTATGGAACCACCACACTTTGATTGGAGCACACAAGCTCTTGACTCCAACCCCCACATAGAGTAAGCTTGCAGGGTGGGGGCGGACAGTGAGTGGCATTTTGTGGTTTATTTTTGTTCCTTGATGTGCCCCCACTTTCCTCAAGCTTTGGGACCCCAACGTCCAATGCTTATTGGAGTCATTTTGTGAGTTTTATAAAAGACAGCCTGCCTTAGCCTGGTGATACAGCTTCAGTCCCAGCTACTCTGGAGGTAGAGGCAGGGGGATTACATGTTCAAGGTTTCCTGCACTACAGAGTTGAGCTGAGTTTAAGACCAGCCCAGGCAACTTAATAAGACCTTATATCAAAATTAAGATATGCTTTAAGAAACAAGACATAGATGTATCTCAGTCAGTGATAGGATACTTCCTGGCATGGTCAAGATACTAGGTTTAGTCTTCATCACTACACACACACACACACACAGAAAGAGAGAGAGAGAGAGAGAGAGAGAGAGAGAGAGAGAGAGAGCAGAGTTTCCCGTACCCTGCCTGGTAATAGGGTTTGAGAAGTACCCCGAATTCTCATCTGCAGCCACACCTACGCTTTGCTCCCCTCTAGTCTGGCATCCGTCTGTAGCCAGAAACTGGGTCAGGATCTGACGTCAGAACAAAGTCGTATAGAATCTCCAACTTTAGCACAGGATTTCAGATTTACAGGTGTAAAAGCTGAGGCCCAGGAAGGGACCTTGCTTTTCCTCTTCTTGGGGCAGTCTTTGCATGTTGCTGGAAGGAGATGCCTCGGGCATTAGGACTGCAGCTTTAGACTGATCTTGGTACACTATGTCTTTCCTGTTTAGTGTAATCATCCCTAAGGTGAGAGTCCTAACTAGATTTTTTTATTTTAAATTTACAAGAGTATTTCAGCTGTGGAAATCCTAATCATATCTTTCTGGGTCAAACATGCCTGTGATACAGTGCACACACGCACAAATGCTATTTCACCCGTGAGGTCCAACGGCTCGGGGAGAGGCTGCATTTCTGGCCCTTGGTGTCGTGAGACACTAGTAGCTCTGGTTTTGTGCAAAACCTGGAGAAATTTCAGATGCCTGGTTTAAAACCGTTGCTGAAATTTTCTTTCCAAAATGGAATTTTCTTTTAGGCAAGCAGGAAGGGATTTTTATAAATAATAAGTCTGCAGAGGAAAATGGGGGAAAATTGCAGAGCTTTATTTAATTTTGGTGTCCACACAGAGGTGTCAGAGCGGGAAGGAAAGTGGCCTGGTCTGCCAGAGGATACACCTGGCAAATGTGTTGTCAGTGTCCCTCAAGTGGAAGCTCAGGTTTGGTAGCTGTGGGTCCAAGTACAGCACTGAGTTTCACTAAACGTGTGTGTTTGTGTGTGTGTGTGTGTGTGTGTGTGTGTGTGTGTGTGCGCACGTGCGTGCATGCGTGTAACACATACAGGAGCTGAATGGCCATTGCTTGGCTGAGGCCCAGGTCCAAGCCCCTGAGTCTACTGAAACGTGAGACTGAGACTTCACAGGGGACCAGGGCACACTGTGTCTCAGCCTGGGACATTCTCTTGCTGACACATGGCCTGGCAGAGTGGCCATCTCTTCTACCGTGTATTTTTGGAGAGACAGCTGCTCTTCTCACCTTTCCTTTTCTGGAATGCTCCACTTGCTCCTTTCTGTCCTCTACCTTGGCCAGTTCAAAGCCCATGCCTCTGCAGTTCCACAGAGGATGGTGGGCACTGCTCTGGTGACAGTGTTGTGCTTTCCCTCAGCAGGTCACGAGACCCGTGGGTCAGCCTGGTGAGTGGCCGGATTTGTGACAGTCGTGGGAAGTACCTTTGGAATTTTATGAATGAAACAGGCAGACTCATTGCCAGTTGCCATGTGGGGGACGTGAGTCACCAGGAAGGAGGGGCACGTGGTTGGCACTAACACACACATCATTTTCTCTCTCTCAGCTCCTCCCCGTGTCTGCTACAGCCCCAGCAGCCCCGTGCAGATTCTCGAAGAGCCCGCCTACTTCTACCCGGACTTGCAGCTCTATTCCGGGAGGCATGAGGCACCTACTTTGACAGTGGAGGCAAGCGGAGGCCTAGGGGGGAAAAGCGGTAAGTCCTTAGCTGTCGGGTTGTTAGGAGCATGGCGGATCAGAGTTTCTCGTTTTTGGCTCCTCTGCAATAAGTAACCCTTGTGCCTGTGGCTTCAATTTCCACTACTTTTCAATTTCCACTTACATTGACACGAGGTCAGTGGCAATCTGAAAATATTAATGGAAAATGCTAGAAGTAAATAGTTCATAAGTCTAAAATACTGTTACGGCAGAATGTTGTCATGGATCGATTTTACTATTGGCTATCACTGATAATTTCTTGTCATGCATAATTTGTGTTAATTTTATACACACACACACACACACACACACACGCACGCACGCACGCACTCCAGCATGTGACATTTCCTGAATTTGGCAGCGTCCTTGGTTTCAGGATTCCCCTGAGGGCTGGAACATGTCGTTGAGGGTGAAGGAGGGGCTACCATCTTGCAGGCGTTTCTTTATTCTCTAGGCTAAAGTCACCGTCCTGAGCTCTCATGTAGATTTCATTCATGTTGTACCATGTTAATAAGGCCATTTGGGGCTTGAAGAATAGCTCAGTTGGTCACTTCTTGTCACTAGGGTCGGAGTTGGATCCCAGAATGTAAAGAAGCTGGGCGTGGTGCATGCTTGTCAGCCAGGCTCTGGTGAGGTGGGGAGAGACAGGTCCCTGAGACTCACTGGCTTAGCTATCGGTCTCCAGGTCCCAAAAGACCAAGGGGGCCTTCTCCCCCACCGCAAGGCTCAGAGGCTACTGTGGAAGAGAGGACAGATGTAAGAGCTGGGGAGAGGGAGGAGCGCCGGGAAAGGCTGTTTTCACGACACGGCCGTGGCATATTGAACTCACAGCAGCTGTGGGACCTGCACAGGACCAGTCCAGCTGCCTCAGCCAGGATCCCAGCTGGCGAACCCAGTGGGTTACAAAAGTTAGAAGAAAGAAAGGAAGGAAGGAAGGAAGGAAGGAAGGAAGGAAGGAAGAAAGAAGAAAGAAAAGGAGAGGACGGTGGGAGCAGGCAGGAAACGATGGGACCTGGGGAAGGGGTACATCATTTACATGTATGGAATTTTCAGAGAATGAATAAAGGATGTTCTGTTAAGAAAAATAAGGACGGCTCTGGAGAGCAACACGTGACGTTGCGGCCTCCACGCACACGGGTGTGCCCATCAAACACACGCATTCACCCCCACACACCATAAAAAAAGACGATTTTCTATGTAACTCCCTCTAGGAGAACCTCAAGTCTTCATACGTAGGCTTCAGAATTGCATCGTCTTACCCAGGTACTCTCTGCTCAAGCTGGAAATGTTTCCCCTGCCTGGTCTCAAATCCTTTGCCCCTCTTTCCCCTCTTCTCTGCTTTCATTTTCTTGCTTTTGCCAATAAGTCAGAGCTTCAAAATAAATTCAAAACCTTAGTAAATAAGGGACCCCTCATTTTAAATAGCTTTCTAGGTGGTATCTCTGGGTGATGGAGAGAGGCGAGGCCATCTCAGGAAGGGTCCCAGGGTCCCAACAACTGTGCCCCTCTTTCCAATGGAGAAAAAAGTTAGTCGTTTTCCTGCCAACTCAGACCCTCTCCATTTATTATTCATCCACATAACTAAGTTTTTCTACTGGAATTGTTTGTTTATCTTAGTTTTATCTAAACTTTTAAGTCTTGAGGATCTGTGACTTCGGGGATAAATGCTCCATTCCCTTATGTCCCTAACTCTAATACTTAACGGTGTCCTGGACAGGAGAAGGACACAGTCTCAGGACAATGAGACAGCCAGTGAAACCCACACAGGCTGCCTTCCTTTGGGATGTCCATTGTTACAGTTGTTACTGTTGGGTTGCTGTGTCTCTGCGTAGCCCTGGCTAGCCTGGAACTGACTGTATAGACCACACTGGTCTCTGTACAGGGAGGGAAAGGAGCTTGGAGGCAGAGGTCAGAAGCAGGAGGCTTTGGGGGCTGTTTGGAATCTCCCAGCAACTGGTTAGCAGAGCCTGCACCCGGGCGGGGAGGGTGTGAAAGAGCTGGACAGGGAGCAGGTGGGACAGGAACTAGGGCTCGTTTCTTCTTTCTTCATTCATCCAGTGTGAAATTTCTTGATAATAATCAAGAAATGAAAAAAAACACACACAGGATACAGGAGCTGGGGCAGGGAAAGGTGTCTTGGAAGTAGGTGGCTATTAAGTGCCATCAGCTACCCGTGCAGAGGTGGGACACAAGGATCATGACGCAGGAGTTGAAAACGAGTGGACATTTTGTTCAGTGGAGGCAAAAAGAGACTCAGAAAGAGCTCAGGGGAAGCATAGACTAGAAGAGGCAGGTGGTATAAATGGGGCCAGGAAGGAGGCGCTGGAGCAGTGGCCTGAATGCTAAACCAGAAGACAGCCCTGATAGAGGAAAGCAGGGATGGAGGACCGTCACAGCAATCTGGCAGAGGGCCGTGGGTGCTTGCTTTGTGATGAAGAGTTTTTTTGTTTTTATGATGGAAAGACTTCGATCAGTTTCTTCTACAGTAGAACTATTAGGAAAGGGAAAGTGTGATCCGATCACAGAGGAGACAGAAA
Organism: Myodes glareolus; assembly: GCF_982192425.1. NCBI lineage: Eukaryota > Metazoa > Chordata > Mammalia > Rodentia > Cricetidae > Myodes > Myodes glareolus. The sequence goes on from NC_142029.1 coordinate 111,279,681, forward strand.
AGAGATTGGGGCGGTGGGGGGGGGGTCGAGCAGAGTCTCAGAAAATTTGAGAAACAGTCCCTTGAGGCATTGCAGGGTACAGGTGCTGGCACCTTCGGAACTGGGTCTTTAAATGACACTCTGGTTAGAATGTCAGTTGGTGTCTCCTAGAGACAGCCTGTGAGTTCGGTTCCTGTTTGTCTTTCAGTGGAGGACCCTCTCTCCAACTTCCACTCCCCGAACTTCCTGAGGCCCCCAGAGGTGGAGATGAGAGGTTCTGAGGATGTGGCCGCTGGAACAGTGTTACAGCGGCTGATCCAGGAGCAGCTGCGCTATGGCACCCCGACCGAGAACATGAACCTGCTGGCCATTCAGCACCAGGCCACGGGGAGTACAGGGCCAGCCCACGCCACCACCAACTTTTCTTCCACGGAAACCCTCCCTCAAGAAGACCCACAAATGGTCTTCCAGTCAGCCCGCCAGGAGCCGCAGGGTCAAGAACACCAGGGGGACAGTACGGTGATGGAGAAGCAGGGCCGCTCCGCTCAGCCTCAGCAGAACGATGAGGAGTTGCCCACGTACGAGGAGGCCAAGGCCCAGTCTCAGTTCTTCAGGGGACAGCAGCAGCAGCAGCAACAGCAGCAGCAGCAACAGCAGCAGCAGCAGCAGCAAGCGCAGGGGCCCCTCGGCCACACTTATTACATGGCCGGAGGTACCAGTCAGAAGTCCCGCACAGAGGGGAGGCCCACAGTGAACCGGGCCAACAGCGGACAGGCACACAAGGATGAGGCCCTGAAAGAACTAAAGCAGGGCCACGTCCGATCCCTCAGCGAGAGGATCATGCAGCTGTCACTGGAGAGGAACGGAGCTAAGCAGCACCTCCCGAGCTCGGGAAAGGCCTTCAAAGCCGGAGGAGGGCCGTCCCCAGCCCAGCCTGCCTGCAAAGCGCTGGACCCTCGTGGTCCTCCACCCGAATATCCCTTCAAGACAAAGCCAATGATGTCCCCAGTCAGCAAGAACCAAGACCACGGACTTTACTACAGTGAACAGCACCCTGGAGTGCTCCATGAGATGGTCAAACCTTACCCTGCACCTCAGCCTGCAAGAACAGAAGTGGCCGTCCTGAGGTATCAGCCACCACCAGAGTACGGGGTCACCAGGTAACTATCAAAGCTCAGCTTTGCAAAGTTCAGTCATATGTTTGTCATTTAGTCTTTGTGAGGCATCTTAGCTTTTTATCAAAACTTTTGCTTGTCCATAGTATTTAATAAGCCATGGGCTTGGATACGTGTAAGGCGGAAACTAGGAACGTCTTCTGTTCTTAGCAGTGGGCAGCTGGGGATGAGTGAGAGTCTTAATTCTTGAGAAGTGTTATTACTCTGTGTGTGTGTGTGTGTTTGTGTGTGCGCGCGCGCACATGTGTGTGTCTGGTTATACACACATAGGTACTTGTGGAGACCACAGGAAACAGTGGCTGTCTTGAGTGCTATTGTTCTGGTACCATCCACTTTTTTGCTGTATTTTAGAAGGGTCTACCCAGAATTCTCCAGTTAGGCTAGGCTGGCTGGCCAGGGAGTCCAGGAGTGACTGTCTCTGCCGTCTCTGCCATCTCTACCGTGGGTCCTGAACGGGTGTCCCTATGCTTGTAAAGCAAGCACTGGACTGACTGAGTCATCTCTCCAGTTCGAAATTGTTCTTTAGTTTTTCTGTTATATTAATATTAATAGACCCATCCCCCATTCCTTTCCTACCTCTTTCCCTTCCTTTGTTTATTCAGTCAAGATCTTCATCGACACTCGCACACACCTCACACACCACACACTCACACACACATCACACACACCACACACTCACACACACCTCACACACCATGCACATCACACACACCACACACATCACACATACCACACACTCACACGCACCACATACATCACACACCACACACATCACACACTACACACATCACACGTACCACACACATCACGCATACCACATACACCACATACACTTGCACATACCACACATACTCGCACACAGCACACACACCACATACTCACACACACACCGCACACTCACACACATCACTCACATCACACACCCCACACACACTCACACGCCACATACACTCACACGCCACATACGCTCACACACATCACTCACATCACACACCCCACACACACTCACACGCCACATACACTCACACACATTACACAGGAGAAAGCAAACTCTGGATGCGGGATGGAGGCATTAGCCAGACCGTGGAGTCCTTTAGTCCCTCCTCCTCACTCAGTAGACGTGAAGCTGGGCACAGAGGTCTGAAGGTGTTCAGAGCATACAGCTGAAGGAGCAGGGCACAGCTGCCAGCATCCAGCTTCTTGCTCTTTCATTGTGTTTCACCTTCCTGCCTTTTAGTGTGAGCGTGCCTTCAGATTGCCAGTCAGGTTGAGCAGTTCTTCCCGTGTGAGCTCTCCGTGCAGCTTTGGTCCACAGACACAAATATAGTCCCTTCCCCAGAGGTCCTTGAAGCCTCGTCTTTGGGGAAACCAGTAAAGGAACACACAACTGCCACTCCGTGTGGTGTTCAGTGTAGGGATATGCAGAAAGCACTACCCAATTACATGGGATAGAATGACTCAAAATCAGAGGACGCAGGACGCTTCCAAGAGGAGGCAACACTGACTGGGGTCTCAAAGGATTAATGCAAGTTGTAGGTAGAGGTAGGAAGGCCACCCCAAGTGACAGGAAAGCTGTGGGAATGGTGGATAAATGTAGCAAGATGTGACAGAGAGTGTGTTTGGTCGGGGATCTCTGGACATTGTGCTAAGGAGTTTAGTGTTGGTCTGGAGGTAGTGAGAAGTGTGGTGTGCTCAAGCAGAGATACGTGTTGGTGTTCAGTGATGGTGCAGGCCGATGAGACTGGGAGACCTTCACGGGAAGGGTGCCCAGGAGGAGAGGAGTGGAGGCGGCAGGAGGAGGGCAGCGGTGTCTGCTAAGAGAGTCGGGGGAACTAGAACTGAAAAGACTCTGATGGGTTAGACCTCAGAGGAGCAGGGCATGTAGCCTCTGGGGAGAATGTGGGCGTGGCCAGCAGTGGAGGGTGCTGGGCTTGTGCAGGAAGAGCAGAGCTCCTAAGAAGACAGGTGCTGCCCGCTATTATTGGATGTGTCATCATCATAGAGGGTTTTGTCTGTGCCAAACTGAATGAGCTAGAGTCCCCGATGTGACCCCAGTGGCTGGGTACAGGGTCCACCTGGCTCTGCATCTTCTAGGAGGGGCTGGGCCATTTGATTTGAGGTGGATTTGATTGCTATCTTTTCTGTTACTGTAACCGAATACCTGGCAAAAGGCAACAGGTAGGAGGAAGAATTTACTTTGGCCCAAGGTTTGAGAGCATGGTGTCTGCCATGGATGGGAAGGTACAACGGAGTTGGGGCAGAGCAGGGACGTGGACCAGGGTGCAGAGACCCTGGGGTGACAACACTCAGAAGATTTTCTACTTAGATCCCTTTTTATTTAGTCTGGAATGCGGTGCCCCTCACATTCGGTGTGTCTGCCCTCTCAGTTCCATGGAAACCCTCACACAGACACACCCCGAGGTGCGTCTCCTGGGTGAGTCCGAGTCCAGTCTAAATGCAGATGAGCCATCACAGCGTGGAACGCTGGCTGTGCTGCCGCCAGGCCAGCCTGAGCCCTCATGAGCAGAGAGCACACACATCCTTCCTCACATGGTGTGGCCTGACTATGATGGAGCCCAGGAGTTCTCTTTATACTAAAGGAGAACTTTCCCCTCAAAAGCCATCACTTCTCCGGCGTTTATCACTTTGTCACTTTATAGATCACCCCAGACATTTCTCTCAGCCTCTGGAAGGTCTTGCGGATGATGGAAAATCTTTCCAAATGAACTTCTCTTTTCCCTCGCTGGCCTGCAGTTTTTATGGTTTTGTTTTATTTGTGTGTGTGGTGCTTTGCCTGCATGTATGTCTGCACTGCTTGACTTTCTGATGGCCCTGGAGGCCAGAAGAGGGTGTCAGGGTCTCTGGAACTGGAGTTATGGATAGTCGTGAGCCACCACGTGGGTACTGGGAATTGAATCCCGGTCTACAGAACAGCCAGAGCCACCATGTGGATGCTGGGAATTGAACCCTGGTCTACAGCACAGCCAGAGCCACCATGTGGGTGCTGGGAATTGAACCCTGGTCTACAGCACAGCCAGAGCCACCATGTGGGTGCTGGGAATTGAACCCTGGTCTACAGCACAGCCAGAGCTCTTGCAGAGCCATTTCTGGCAGCACATGACCGGGACCCTCCTTGTTTCTTGAGGTGGATCGGTGGGAGCGAGGCACTTCCTCGGGCAACCCTGGTGACTCGTGGAGACCCCCATATGTCTTGAAGTTCTGAGGTTGGAAACAAGAAATGTCCGAGGGATTAGCATGGAATCTGCATGCCACATCAAAATGTCTGAGAAGCCATAGTGGACTGGCCAAGGAAACCGGCCGTGGGGCACAGCCGCAGCGAGCCAGCCTGGCTCCAGCAGTCCAGCCTTTGGCCAGCTAGGTAAACAAGCCTGTCTTCATGCAGCCTGCTCCAGACATGCTTCACAGAGCCTGATCTCCAGGCTCTGAACCTGGGCCTGTGGTGTGTGGCCTGACGCATGACCCAGAAGACAAGCTACGCTCTTAGGAATCTGATGGCCCAGTCCTTTTGTGGGGTTGGTCACTAATGGCGATGATTTAGAAAGCTGCAGGTTATTGGGTGCATGCTCTATACCCAGTATAGAGGTCTGGACCAGGATGGGTCCTGACTGAGGTCCCTTGGCCATCTTCCTACCTGATGCTGCAAGGAGCCCTTCTTGGGATATAATGGACACCTAGCCCAATCCTTTATGTTTTGAGACGGGCTCTTTCTTGCATATAGACAGGTCTGAAGAGTGTGTGCTAGAACTTGGGAGCAGTGTCTGCTTCCCGGTCACTCATGGAGTTCTTCACCTGTCCTGTTGCACTAAAAGGGGGGGGGGCTCCTGGTGCTTAATGTCATATCCTTTACGTCCTGGGTGAACTGCTAAGAGTGGTCACTGGCCCCAGCATCATCGACCTTTCTGTGAACGCATTCACGTCGCTGAGACAGGAAACGCTAAGAGAGAGTACCAGGGTCAGGGGCCGCTTCCAGGATGTGGCTCTGTTCCTCCTCGGGCTCCAGCTTGCTTTTCCTTCTTCTGGCAATGAAAGAGGGTCACAGTGAGGGCAAGATGAGACCAGGTCTGTTCTTGTGAGGACAGTGACTCCCTCCACCCCAAAGCAAACATTTGGTTATTAATTCTGATTCACTCATGGTGGGCTTGGCTTATGTAGTGTGTACTAATGGAAGTGAAGGCATGAACAGATTCCAGGCATGGCTGGGTTTTCAACCAGAGCAGTGTGGAGTTTATTAGTCAAGATGTAGCTTTGTTTTCCTAAGAAATCTGTCTGTGCTTAAAAAGGAAGGAAGGGTGGAAGGAAAGAAGGAAGGAAGAAAAAGGAAGGAAGGAAGAAGAGAAAGAAAAGGAAAGAAAACTAGACCTGCTAAAATTACACCTTAATCTCACATTTTCCAGTAAACCATTAACATTGTAAAGCATGGGATTTACAAGCTAGATGTAACCAAATGGGTTTTATTCCTATGATTTGTATGCTTTAACCAGAATCATGTATAACACCAGACTAAAACATGTTTTCTCTGTTTCGATTTTCCATTACAATGTGTGACACTCTGTTACCTTAGTGCAGCACTTGGTGGAGCACTCGGGTGGACTGTGGAGTACGGTGGCCGGGGCAGAGTTTCCCCAGGGCTCACTGGTGCAGACACCTAGCATGGCTTACAGTCTTTGGCCTTTACAACACTTTTAAGAAATGGGGATGAGGGGGTAGGGAAATGACTCAGTGGCGAAGAGCACTAGCTGCTCTTACAGGGGACCCCGGCTCAGTGCCTAGCACCCTCGTGGTGGCTCACAACTGTCTGTAACTCCAGTTCCAGGGAATCTAACACCTCCTTTTAGTCATGGGTGCTGTATGCACATGCTCCAGACACACATGCAGACAAAACACATCAGTAAATCGTACAAAAAGGAAAGGGGATGCAGTTATAAAGCCCGTCGTTATGTAAGTAAAACCTGACCTGAAGAGGGAGGTTCCGGTGATAACAATGGCCAGCAGATTGGTGGTGCAGGCACCATATCAAGCCCAAGACCCCATACTGCACATGGCACCCCCACTCCCTCACCCCATTGACACTCAGTGACTCTACATGCAATGGAAACACTAGTGTTCGCTAGAGCTGACATACCTGATGAGCTTGTAATTGACTCTCACCAGACTCCTGGGAGACAATGGGAGCCAACTTAACTTTGCTGGGAGCTTCAGGCTGGGAACTTCCAGGAGTGTCTAACTTTTTGGTATGAAATTATGTCAGCTCCAAAATTAGACTCAGGAACTACACAGCCAAGTTATAGGGAAAAGTGTACCGTCCATACTACTGTGTGTACTATGGCACTACATCTATATTGTGGCACCTGCACTACAGGACCATTCGCGAGCCGGGCAAGGGCCTGGAGATTTAAACACACAAGGACACACAGACAGAGACACTGGTCATCCTTGAAACAGGAATGCCCCCTTTATTGTGTCCAGGGGGAGCTTATATAGGGATAGCCATGCCCCAGCCAAACCCACCAGAAACCACTCCCCTGCCTTCAGGAACTCCCGAGGGTCTCGTGCTCAGAGCAGCTGCAAACATAACATGTTGTTTACCAGAAATTCAGGATCTGGGGGTTCATAGCCCCCAACAGGAAAGAAAGAAAGAAAGAAAGAAAGAAAGAAAGAAAGAAAGAAAGAAAGAAAGAAGAAAAAAGAAAGAGAAAGAAGAAAGAAAGAAAGGAAAGAAAGAGAAGAAAGGTGAAGTCTCTGTTGTGAATAAGCTTGACTTTGTGTTGGTCTGCCCACCAGACCCAGGTTGGGCAGAAAGGGCAGCAGTGTCTGCAGCTTGCTCCCAATGAGGTGAGGTCTGTGGCGGGATGTGGTCAGTGCTGGCTTTAGACTACTGTCTGTTTTACCAAGACCCACCTTTGGAAGACGCGAGCAGTGGTTGGTGAAGGGACTCTGAAAGCTTTTCTTCCCATCTGCTGAGCCTGAACACATCTTTGCCCTTCATCGTGGCTCAGCCATGTCATTCAACAGAGGGACTTTGCTTTCTACCTTCCCAGAATCAAAGGAAAGACCGCTGCCAGTTTGCTGGTCTTCTGGTCTTCTGTGAATGCGTTGACTTGATTTTTAGTAGGTAGAAAACCTGTAAAGCAGGGGATGGAGGGGTTTGGCCCAAGCCTTCTGACTCTGAGAAGCCAGGAGCGGTGGCCTTCCTTGCAGAGGGCTGGCTTCTTGCTTCTTGTCAGAAACGTGGCATCACCCTCTCCTTCCTCCTTGTTCAGTTCAGTGAATGGGCGGTGAGTGTTCATGCTGACTGGGGAAAGCTGTCATTTGACCAAATTGTACTGTGACTGTATTCTCTATCAAGATGTACAGAGCGTGTCTTCCCTAGACATGTCCTGGGGTGTGCACGTGGTAGGGGGTGGGTAAGGTAACATACAGGGTCACTGTGCTGGCTAGTTTTATGCCAGCTTGACACAAGCTAAAGCCGTCTGAGAGGAGGAAGCTTCCATTAGGAAAATGTCTCCATAAGATTGGGCAAACCTGTAGCACATTCTCTCAATTGGTGATTGATGGGGGAGGGCCAGTCCATTATGGCTGGTGCCACCCCTGGGCTGGTGGTCCCGGGTTCTGTAAGAAAGCAGACTGAGTGAGCCATGGTCTCTGAGTCAGCTCCTGCCTCCAGGTTCCTGCCCTCACTGCTTTTGATGAACTGTTACATGGAGTTGTGAGGGAAGTAAACCCTTTCCTCCCCAAGCTGCCAACAGAATAGCAGTAACCGTAACTAAGACGTCCTCTGGGAACATGGCAAATGGCATACCAAGGAGGAGAGGGAGGCAAATGGGAAGCATGCTCGGAACCACGGGTGACAAATGAACAATTGTAGCACTGTAAGCAGAGGACACTTTAGCAGGAACCTGAGCAGAGGCTCCTGGAAATAGCAGGTCTGCCAATGGGCCAGTGCCATGTTTGCCAAGAGATGTATCAGAAGAAGGTGGGCAGCCCCTCTTACCGTGAGTCAGAAGTAGCTGGAAAGGGAGTGGGATTTGGACAGTGTGTTTCTGAAGTGTGAATTGGGATTTGTAGTTTACGCAGTTGTGAAAAAGAGCCAATGCCTGGCATCCAAGGTAAATCAGACGGATCCCTTGGTTCCTCGGTGAAAATGAGGCCTTGCAGCTTCATTTAGGTTCTACTGTGTAGGTCAAACTTCCCTCCAGAGGTGTCAGGCACCTCAGGGGTGCACACCTGTAATTCTAGCACTTAGGAGGTGGGGGCAGGAAGGTCGGTAACTTAGCCAAAGTCATTCTTGGCTACATGGCAAGTTTGAGGTTAGCCAGGCTTAGTTACATCAGACCCTGTCTTTAAAAGAAAAAAAAAAAGAGTTCAGTAATGTCTGCAGCATTTAGGCTGAATTCTGGCTGGATACGCCAAGTATATGCCTCGTGTGTCCTAAGAAGTAGCTCTGCGGTGTGGGAATTTAAAGAAGCCAGGGTCAAGTTCCGGTCACTTTCCCAGGAAACCCGACACAGCCCCAGCTGGAACGCATAAAAGGGGTAACTTCTTTAAACAGAAGGACTGTGGTACCCACCCACATAGCAGGGATTCTGAGTTTAGTTAAGACTCAAAGCCTTAATTTGATCACCGATGAGACCTACAGCTGTCTGCAGGAGCAGCGGCTACAGGTGGGGACTTTGGCTCCTTCACCTTTCACAGCCTCAGTTTCCTCTCTTTCGTGTTTGTATTTTGAGAGCGTCTTGTCCTGTTGCCCAGCTTGGCCTTGAACTCCTAGGTTCAAGGTGTCCTGCCCCAATCAGCTGGTTCCGTGGCTGTGATTAGGGGTGTCCGTCATGCCCTGCTAGAGACAATTTTCCCCACAACTGAGTTGCTTCTTTACATAAACATAATGTTTATTGTAGAAATGATGTGTGTGTTCTCTGTAGCTTATCTCCCAAAGAGAATCTATCGGTTTTCTCCATTTTCCTATCAAACACAGCCTGCGTTAAACACTCTGTTCATCATGTTGCTTAATCAGAAAGTTTTGAGAAAACACTGCAAGCTGCAAGGCTCTTTAAAAGTGGGAATTGTTTTTGTGTTTTTTTTATTATTGTATCCCATTGTTTCTTTTTCTTAATTGCTAAAATAACGATGCTAATTATTTTGTTTATATTTTCTAATTTTTATGTAATCTACACGTATTGCTTAGGGAATAATTTATCATTTGTTTTTGCCTCTCCCTGGCCAGATAACAGAAAAGAAAATGGAGGAAAGGAAGGGCTTATTTTTGGCTCCTGGTTTTAGGAAGGACTGCAGTCCATCACAGTGGGGGAGGCGTGTCTTCAAGCGTGTGTGGGTGGTCACAGTGTGTGCGCAGTCAGGAAGCAGAGAGAGAGATGAGCACAGGTGCCTAGTGGGCTTCTTTATCCCTTTTACCAGTCTGGGCCCCTAGTCTGTGCGTAGCGCTGCCTGCATTCAGGTGGGTCTCTCAGTTAAACTCCTCTGGGAACATCCACCACAGACACCTGCAAAGGTGTGTCTCCTAGGTGACTCCAAATCCAGTCGGGTTGACAATGAAGATGAACCTTAATATGAATTTTTATAAATCTAGCTATATTTATCCAATGAAAAAGAATAGCAAAAAATAAAATAAAGAGCCATAGTTCCACTAATTGGAGACAATCACTTTTATTGTCTATTAGATCGTGCAGTAGGATTCTGTCTCATAACAAACAAAACCCAACAAGAGTCCCAAGAGTACTCTTGAAAATTTTTAAAAAATATTGCATAAAAGTTTGGACAGACTTATTAATAGATACATTCAAACTTGTTCCGTTTTTTATTTCTGTTACTGTTTATGTTGGAAATTATGTATTTGAATGTTTACACTTTCTCTTTTGTAAATTATTTAACCACATTCTTCATCTGTCTACCCACTAATTTTCGCTTTCTATTGTATTTCACAAAGTGTTGGTCAGACAGTTTTCTGTAACGGCTGACCTGTCGATACACCTCGAGTTCCGTGCACAGAATGTGGCATGGGCGTCCCATTCTGCCCACTCATGCTCTGGTGCCAGCATTCTCTGATACCACTGAGTTCTGGAATTGGTTTCCAAGGAGAGACTGCTTTGTGTACGTGCAGTTTGGCCCTGTAGAAGTACTGGGCAAGGCCAGTGACATGGCTTGACAGGGAAAGACACCAAACACCAAGCCTACTGACCTGAATTTGATCCCAAGGATCCACTTGGTGGAAGGTCAGAGCTGTATCTTCAAATTATCCTCTGAATTCTGAACATGTGCTCTGATGGAATACACATACATGCAGTCACACTACACATACATATACATACATACATACACATACACAGCACATTCATATACATGTAGAACATATACATGCATATATAAACGCATGTCCATACATAGGCATGTACACATAATAAAAATGTGTATGGACATGTATGTAATGTAAGACTTTTCAGCATACCCTTTCATAATAGATTTTTTATTTTAAACCTCGATTAATTTGAATTTATACTAGTTTATAACATACTGGATTTTCTAAAAGAGTACCCACCTGATTTCTCCTCATGGTTAAAATGTTTAATTTTACTAATGTTTACTAATATTTAATTTTACGATGCTTAATTGAACTAATCTATTTTGAGAAGATCTGTAATTTGGAGGCTGGTTGTCTCTTCAGTTGGAGGTCTTCATACATTCTGCTTTGGAAAATTATTTTTTAACACCCTTCTATTTTTTAAACTGTGTGTGTGTGTGTGTGTGTGTGTGTGTGTGCGTGCACGCACGCGCGCGTGCATCTGTTTGCCACATGTGGTGGTGCCCACCTCAGAGACTAGAAGATGGTGCCAGATCTGCTGGAACTGGAGTTACATGCAGTTGTGAGCCACTCAGTGTGGGTGCTGGGAACCAAACTCTGGCCCTCTGCAAGAACAGAATATGCTCTTAACCAATTTGAACCACCTTGCCATCCCTTTTTTTTAAAATTAATAAATAAAGGATACAGATGAAATTTATTTAGAAATCTATCTGTTAATTCACTTAAAACATTTAAAAGACATTTTTGTGCTAAGGGCATGACCCAGTAAAATGCCTGCTATACAACTCAGAACATTGAGTTTGGATTCCTAGAACATGGCATGATGTCACCTGCCTGTAAGCCCAGTTCTGGGAGGACAGCGACGGGAGGATTCTTGAAGCAGCCAGCCCAGCTGAATATATGGATTCAGGTTCTGTGAGAGACCCTGTCTCAAGGAATGAGGACAGAGGGTGGTTCAGAAGTGACATCTGATCTTGACCTCTGGCCTACAAACAGAACATGTGCCCAAATCTTTGTGCGCACATCCAAACACACAAACATGTACGCAGCACTTAGATATATCAAGGTCCAGGTATCTAAAATATTATCTGTCAGCAAATAATTAGTATAAAAACCATTGAGATGTTTTCCTTCTTACTCAGGTCTACATTCTGATGCTTTTACCCAGAGCTCTTGTAAGTGCTCGGAGACCTTTCTGTTTTGGACAGCAGAGAGAGACCTGGGCTAGGTGGCGTGCCCTGATGTGCCCCGGCAGTGCCTTAGAGTTGCCCTGGTTTTCTGCCTCCATTCCGTGGTGCTGACAGAGGGGCCCTGGTGTGGCGGTGTGCGTGCCTTGGGAAGTGTTTTTAGCTTTGTCAGAATGTCAGCGCCATGGTTCCCCTGTAAATCCTGGGAGTTTTAATTCGCACACCAGCGAGACAGAATAATGGTGCACCTGGTGTGGGAACAGTGGATGCCCAGGTTGGGGAGAAACAGATTAAATCAGCGCTATTCATGACACAGCTGTTTGCTGGTAGAATGTAAAAACGTGTCTAGTACGCTTCTGAAAACTGTTCCATGTTGAGAGGAACATGTTACTAACAACCTGTTTCTCCGCACCGAGTAACACCGTTATTTCAGTTTTGTGACCGCCCCACACAGAAGGCAGAGTCCCTGTTACTATGTGGGGATCTTCATGATCCCAGATTCTAAGTAATTGTGATTGGCAGGCATTATCTCCTTCATCACATAGTGTTGAAGGTTTGTCTCTTCTTTGAAAAGCAACCAAGCAGATAGGAACCAACTTGATCTCAGAGTTGGGGATTAAATCAATGAACCGAAATGACTGTGTGTTAAGTCATTTATAAACTTATCCTTGAAAAGGTTACAAAACGTCTATCCTTGGAAAGGTTACACACTGATGATTAGGTAGAAGAATGGTCATAGGCATGAAATAATGAGTAATATTAAAAGTATAAATTTGTAAGAATAAATAGCATAAGGCTGGCCATAACAGGCCACCGAGGGGTAGAGGGAGGTTAGGGCAGCAGTGGCCATGCAGAGGGAGAATTAGGTTAGGTGCACGTCCTGGAAACGAAATTACAGAGAATGGCTCAGTCCCTGTGCCTCTGTGTCTCTCAGGGCACTACGCTCCAGCACTTTTGGATTGCTGTCAGATTTATTTATGTTTTGTGAGACATGTGAGTCTTACTCTGTAGTCCAGGCTATCCTGTAACTCACCATATGTAGCCCACTGTAGGGGAATGTGGTACAGTAGTGGTGTTGGGATATCCTGACTTATCAGGAAGCCAGGATATACTCAGAGCCCCAGGAGGACAGCTCTGGAAGCTGGAGCTGCAATGGGACAGCTCTGGAGTGGGTAGAGCTGCAATAGGACAGCTTAGAGGCTGGAGCTGCAATGGGACAGCTCAGCTCTGGAGGAAAGGTGTCCTGACTATCAGGGAGCCAGGCTGCCTGAAGCTGGGGTGCAGTGGGGGATGGTCTCCCCGCAGGATATAGGGATCCTGCTCTTCTGGAAAGCAGCTACAGCTGAGCTCTGCTCTGTTCCCTTACAGGAGCGTCCTAGCCGAGCTATCTGCTTCTTCTCGAGCCCAAGATGTTTCTTCTGCTAACACTCTGCTGAAGGGAAGCCAGGTGCACAAATGTAGCGATCTCCTCCAGCAGCAAAAGTTGTTACTTTTCCTCTGCTGGCCTTGCTCAGCCCCCTTAAGGAGCTTCCTAGAAAGGTTCTTCTGTTCTGCTCTGCCTTGCTGATGCCCCCTCAGGAGCGTCTCATCAAGGGTTTTCAGCTCAGTCCCCTAAGGGATATCTCAGCCAGGTTCTTCTGCTCTGTGCCTGAGAATGAAGGTCATCACCCAAGACTCTTTCGAGAAAGAGATTTATTTGGGAAGGAGGAGTCCAGGAGAGTGGTTGCCTCTGCCAGGGAGGGATTAATGGCAGCTCTTATCTGAAGGGTGGAGAGGCTTCTATAGGGCTTCTTAGGGGAGGAGTTTTCCCAGAGAGAAGGGGATTGGTTAGTTTTTCCCTGCTCAGGGATTGGTCAGTTTAGCTGGTCAGGGGCAGAGATGGCTCTGACTTCATGGACAAACTGTGTTTCTTTCACTGGTCCTCTTCAGCTTTTTGACTCTAATCTTAGGACCAGGTCATATTTCTTTCACTGGCTCTGATTCTAGGGACAAAGTGTGTTTCTTTGACACTGGTTTCAGAACCAGGGCACATGTCTTTAGTCCTGGGTTCGGGGATAAAGATATTTCTCTCCCTGGCCCAGGTCTCAAATCCAGGGTGTGTTTCTTTCTCTACTGTGGGTTCAGAGTCAGGGTGCTCAGTGATTGGTTGGTTTTCTGCTCTAGTTGTCCCTTTTACCCTACACTCACGTCCACAGATGAGAGAAAATGTGAAGTGTAGCTGTGTGGGACTGGCTAAGTTTGCTGGTCATGTCCCCAGTTCCATCTTTCTTTCTGGGGAAAAAAAAAACCCACTAGTTTTATATGGATGTACACTTGCCAGTTGACGCCATGAACTCTGTGTGTGTGTATGCGCATGTATGTATAGTTTATTCACTCATTGATGGACACCTGGGCTGACTCTGTCCTTGGCTACTGTGACCATCATAAGCAAGTCAAATTCAAGTTCTTTTTAGCTTTTTGACTCTAATCTTAGGACCAGGGCATATTTTTTTCACTGGCTCTGATTCTAAGGACAACTTATGTTTCTTTGACACTGGTTTCAGAGCCAGGGCACATGTCTTTAGTCCTGGGTTCAGAGATAAAGATGTTTCTCTCCCTGGCCCAAATGTAGGGTGTGTTTCTTTCTCTACTGTGGGTTCAGAGTCAGGGTGCTCAGTGATTGGTTGGTTTCCTGCTTCAGTTGTCCCTTTTTACCCTACACAGGTTTTCCTGAAACTTGTGGTTATCTTCTTGCCTCTGCCTCCCAAGTGCTGGGATTATGGGCCGATGCCAGCACACACAACTGTCCTGCTGTCAGTCAAGTCTCGTCACCTCCCCTCCAGTTCCCAGGCCTGGATGTAGAGATTAGCGTGAAGGTTAAATCTCTGTCTCTGTAGAAGAGAGGCAGTAGGGATGGGAGAACCAGACGAGACCTATGTGCCACGTGTTCCCATGAGGACTTATGTGCTGTGTGTTCCCATGAGGACTTACGTGCTGTGTGTTCCCATGAGGATTTATGTGCCATGTGTTCCCATGAGGGCTTATGTGTGTGTTCTCATGAGGTTGCTGTGTGGGGCTCATGATGCAGGGTAGCAGAATAGCGAAGGCAGAATTTGGAGGAGATGGAAACAGGAGGTGGAAATTTGTTATTTCACATTGAAGCCAAACACCAGGAGCTCATCCTTTAAAGGACACCATTGGGTACTTTTGGTCATCAGGCTAGGTTTGAAGTCTGGATGTGTAGACCCCAGAACAGACAAATTGGAGCACAGATCATTGCCTACACTGTCCCATTCGATTAATGAGTACCACTTCCCAATTCTTGCTAAGCCCCAAATAATATTTTTGTCTTCCTCCCTTCTTATCTCTTCATCCTTCATATACACAGAACTTCTCTCCTGGGCCTTACCCAGACCTCCTTCTCAGGGCTTTGCCCTGTGATTGAGTTCTCAGCACACCACTCCTAGCAAGGTAGCCCCCACTAGCCCCTTATGGAGGTGCAGCTGTGGCTCGCCCAGGCACTGCTGTCCGCTGGTGGTGCTTTGCATGGGTTTGCGTCCTTCTCCTCGGTGATGCTGGCTGCCGCTGGTTCCTTCTCCTCGGTGATGCTGGCTGCCGCTGGTTCCTTCTCCTCGGTGATGCTGGCTGCCGCTGGTTTCTGCCGTGGGTCTTGCGCACTGGCCAGTTCTAGCTGAAGCACAACTTTCTCCCATCTCACTCTTCCATCCGAGCCACTGCTCCCTCTTGGCTGCCTTACAGACTTCAGCCCAAATTTCTGCCTGTGAGACTCTCTCCCTGACCTCTTCCATAGAAGTAGCTCCTCCAGAGTTCTCTTCTTTGGAGGGTACAATCCGCTTTGTCGAATTCTAGCACGGTTCGCCTGTCGGCTTGTCCATTGTTTGCTGAGTAGCCAAAGCTGGGGAGAAGCACACAGTAAGTGCCTGAACTTACAGCTGAGTTGAGTGTGGGGAAGTGCATGTGCGAGCCCGGCCAAAGGACGCCACCATCCATGCCTGTGCTGGTGACCTTCCTTCCTCTCCCATACTAACTCTGGAGTCTGACGACTGGTCCTCTCTTTCCCACAGCCGACCATGCCAGCTTCCCTTTCCATCAACGGTGCAGCAGCACAGTCCCATGTCCTCTCAGACGTCCTCCGTCAGTGGACCGCTGCACTCCGTCTCCCTGCCTCTGCCTCTTCCCATGAGCCTGGCTGCTGCTCCACAGCCTCCACCCGCCTCCCCTAGCCAGCAGCTTGGACCAGATGCCTTTGCAATCGTGGAGCGAGCCCAGCAGATGGTGGAGATCCTCACAGAGGAGAACCGTGTGCTTCACCAGGAGCTTCAGGGCTGCTATGACAATGCCGACAAGCTTCACAAGGTACGTGACATGCTGAGGTAGTTTGATGGGCTGTGGGAAGGAGAGAGGTAAATGATGGGCTATTATTGCCAGGACACTATAGGATGCTTGAGTTTCATTTCTGAGCACAAGGATGCTCATAGAGATCTTATGATGCTGAGGGCCTGTCTTGGCACTTCCTGTTTTGCATGCAGCCGTGCTGTGAACACGATTTAGGACACACCACCACTCATGGCAGCTCTGGAAGAAGCAGGAAGGCATTGTTCAGGAGTGGACAAAGGAAAGAGCCAACTCGGTAGAAGGAGGCCTAAGGGAGAGTCTCATGGTACCAAAGGACCTGATCTCTCAGCTCCACCCTCCTTAGAGGACATGCCTATTCCATGGAGGGACTGAAAACTTGGCTCTGGCCTTCCGGTGACAAAGGTGATGGATGGCACAGTGCTTTGCTACCCATGGTTGAGGTTCAGCTGTCGCCTGCCTTTCCTCATGGGCTAGTCTCTTTCAGTCCCCGCCGCCACACACACACACTATTTTTTGTATCATTCCAGTCATTTAACTTCTGTAGTTGGCTTACAAAGTAGTGGGTTCCACCCTGACGTTTTCACACACTAAGCCTTGACATATGTGTTTGTGTACAGCCCTTTTACCCTGTTACACAATCTTGTCTCCCTGCTATGTGTCCCTTTCTTCCTTCACACAGCCCTTTCAAGTTTCATGCTCTGTACACCTAGATTTAAACAAAACTATAATCAGTTATAAGAAAAGAAACATACTGTGGTTCTCAGTATGGCCTGCTTCGCTTTCACCATTTCTCTGCAAATGCCATAACTTCATTTTTCTTCATAGCTGAGCAAAACTTCCCTGTGTGTTCAGTCCATTTCCTTTCCCCATTTGTCTGTTGGGTGGGCACCTAGGCTGGGCCCGGGTCTTGGCTCTCATCTCGTCTCGTCTGTTCTGCTACACGGCGCTGCTCGAAGCTGTTGGTTTCCCCTTGGAAACTCTGCTATGCTAGGCTTCCGCTGTGGCAGTGGCGTGACAGTGGTTAAAGGCTCCATGGTCAGCTTTCTTGACCTAGTAAAATATTAACAAATAAAATTACAGTGGCAGTCCCATCCCCCATCACGCCTTCGCATGAAGAGGTTTCCCACTGCACATCTGCTTAGAGTTAGCTTCAAAGCCATTTGTTCTCCATAGCGCTGTTTCGCAGACAACAGTCAGCGCAGAGGCAGGGGCAGGGTCTCCGGAAAGAACAATGTGCTTAGAGTCTGTAGATCTGAGTTACGGTCAGAATGCTTATGTTTTCCCCCACTTTAACACCTTCCTTATGTGGAATTGGAGCTTAAATCATTACAAACCATGCTACAAAAATAAGCTATGTAGGGGCCTGGAGAGTGGTCGAGTGCTTGCTGCTCTTGCAGAGGACCTGAGTTCCCAGCACCCCTACTGTGTGGTTCACATTTGCCTGGAACTCCACCTGCAGAGGATCTAGCACCATCTTCTGGACTCCTTGGACACACACACACACATACACACCAGACAACAACAACAACAACAACAGTAATAATAATAACAATAATAATAATAATAATGATAACAATAACCAAATAAATTAAATATTTTAAAAGGGATGTTTTGGTTATGTTTAGCTTCACCCTGACCCTTGTCAGTACCAAGAGACTTCACTGGGTGAAGTTAGACAGTGTGGCCAGACTTGACAGACTGTCTGGATAGGATCACTGTAGCTCTTACAGGGCAGAACGAGGAGCAAAAAGGAGTAGATGTGAAATCTAAGGTACAGAAAGGCGTCCACGATGCAGCCTCATCCGCAGGGTGCTGAGCAGCCAGCTTCACGCAGGCCCTGCCACAAATTCCACTTTAATGCCAAGTCTGTCTTACAGTTTGAAAAAGAGCTGCAGAGGATCTCAGAAGCCTACGAGAGTCTGGTCAAGTCCACCAGCAAGCGCGAGTCTCTCGACAAGGCAATGAGAAACAAGCTGGAAGGCGAGATCCGGAGACTTCACGACTTCAACAGAGATCTCCGAGGTGCAACCTGGTCTCCTCATGCTGTCACTGCTGGGTCTTCCGTGGCCATTCTCCACCTTGTTTTTAATTTTGTTATGTGTGCTCATGCGTGTGTGTGTGTGTGTGTGTGTGTCTGTGTGTTTACTTCAGAGGAGAACTTTGGAGAGTTGATTTTCTCTACCTTGAGGCACGGTCACTCTTGCTGTTTCTGCCATACTTCATGCTCCAGGCTAACTGGCTGACGAGCTTGTGGGTGATTCTCCTGACTCTCCACAAGAGGACTGGGACTAGAGATGCAACCCCTGCATCTGGCTTTTTTGTGGGTCTGGGAATTAACTCAGGTAGCCTGGGCTTCATTGTTAGCCTGTTCACCTGCCAAGCTTTCTGGCTAGCCTCACCCTGCTTTTTTTTTTTCGCCCTGGAGAGTGGGGGTCTTGCTAAATTGGGAGCTGGCTGATAGAAGTAGGCTGGCTGGCCATCAAGCCCTGGGGAGCTTCTGTCTCCACTTCCCAGAGCTGGGTGACAGATGTAAGCCGCCAGATGCAGCTTTCACATGAGTGAAAGCTCCAGTCATTATGATGTGCAGAACGAACTCTGCGGACTGAGCTCATTCCCAGCCCTACCAGGTTTTTCTCACGATAGCTTGGAGAATACCTCCAGACTGCTCAGTCTGGGCCCCTGCCTGATCATCTCCCCCCTCATCTGCAGCTTTTGGGACTGGCCGTGTTTCTTTGTTGGGTGATGACTTAGGCTCATTTCTGCTTTGTTTGTAGATCGGCTGGAGACAGCCAACAGGCAGCTGTCCAGCAGGGACTATGGTGGGCTCGAAGACAAAGCTGCGGAAGACCAGTTCCTGTCCCAGAGTGAGTCTGTGTGTCTAAGGGCTTTATCTGGGAGGCCGGGTCTAGCCAGGCTGCTGCTGTCTCCCTGCACACCCTCCATGGGAATCACCGCGCTACTTACCCACGCTTGGTGTTGCAGAAGCCTTTGAACCCATTTCATTTAGGAGTAGGGCCAGTGTCTTTGTGATCCTCCAGATTTATTGGGAACATATTTTATTAATTTTGTCAGAGGCAAATGATAGCGTCAAATGGGTTTGGAAAAACCATCAGCCAAGGTTTGAATTTCTGCAAACTCATTGCATGAGCCAGAAATGTAAAACTCTAACTGTCATATTTTAAAAAGCTGTTTAGATAATTGTATTCTGGTATATGTCATAATTCTTAGCAACATCATGACTAAGTGCTCACAGCTTAAATAAAGACAATCCAAAACAACAAAAATTAGCATATTCAAGAAGTAGTGATGCATGTTCTCATAATAGTATCCTGATGTATGGGTTTGTCAAAGCCCTAAATTCTGAAGACAGAGAAATTCACCAAACTTTGTTATTTTTGGCCTAACTTCCTTTCTCCCAAGCTGACTCTTGACTGGATCTGTTTCAAGTCTCCACCCCCTTGTTTAAATTCTACCTTTGGCCAGGGCTCACTGATGCTAGCCAGGCTTTTCCTGACATTCCTTCACAGTCCTGCAGGAGATGATTACTGTGGGCTCCCAGGTCACAGAAAGAGTGGTGACTCTCTGACCCTTTAACTCCTGCTTAATGAAGGGTGTGTCGTTCATATCAATACCATGCATTTGCCGTCTCGTCTGAGTTTACGGAGGAGAGCTGTGCCCACTGGTTTATGTCAACTTTACACAAGACAACATCACCAAAGAGGCAGGGGCTTCAACTCAGAAGATGCCTTTATAAGATCGGCAGACAAACTATAGGGTATTTTCTTAATTAGCGATTGATGTGGAAGGGTCTGGCTCATTGTATGTAGTGCCGTCTCTGGGCTGGTGGTCCTGGGTGCTATAAGAAAGCAGGCTAAGCAACCTGGAGGGAGAAAGCCAGTGAGCAGCTCCCTTCCCTGGTCTCTGCATCAGCTCCTGCCTCCAGGTTCCTGCCATGTTTAAGTTCCTATCCTGACTTCCTTCAATGATGAACTACAAATGTGGAAGTGTGAGCCAAATAAACCTTTCCTCCCCAACCCAACCTGCTTTTGGTCATAGTGTTTCATCTCAGCAATAGAAACTAACTAAGACAGAAGTCAGGACCTCTGTGTCATTTGCACGGACAGTGCTGACACAAGGATAACTGTGTGCCTTGACAGAGGGAGACATGCCGGCCGTGCTCGGGGTGTAAGTCTATCACGTAGTTCACATGATAGAATGAGCATTGGCTTGGTCTCTCAGCCTAGGCTGGTGTTGATGGAGTGGCAGGGTTTGATGTTGGCAAGCTCACATTCCTGAAGACTTTCACCTCTGCCTCAAAGCTAAAGCATCAGCAGTCAGGCATCAAGGCCCTTCTGGATTTATAGGGGTGATTTATTCGGGTGCAAATATGCTTCGCTGGCTTTCAAAGGCGTAGACAAAGAGGCCACAGGCATTTTTCAACTGCTTAGAGGTATCCCAAGGTTGGTGTGTTAGGCAATTAAGTCTAGGCAAAGCAATTCAGACAGGCTTCTTAACCAGTGTACCCACCTGGAACCTTCACAGCACCCCCCCTTTACCCACCTGGAATCTTCACAGCACCCCCATCCCCTTTACCCACCTGGAATCTTCATAGCACATCTCTCCCTCTACCCACCCGGAATCTTCACAGCACCCCCCCATCCTTTACCCACCCGGAATCTTCACAGCACACCCCACACTCTACCCACCCGGAACCTTCACAGCGCACCCCTCCCTCCACCCACCCGGAACATTCACAGAACACTTCCCATTGCTTCAGTATTATCAGGATTCCAAATGTCCCAGTCTTCTGGTGTGGCTAAGAGATGGACCTGGGATGTTATTCCATATTTACATAGGATGTTTTCCTTAGTGAACCCTGAAACCTTTTGAATACTGAGAAATGTAGGCAGTTTTCATTGGGACCACGAGCAGCTCTGTTCCGCCAACTGCTTCCCAAATAACCACTCAGAGACTTAATATTAATTATAAATGCCTGGCTGATAGCTTAGATTTGTTTTTAGCCAGTTCATATAACTTAAATTCACCCATTTCTCATCTACCCCTTGTCACATGGTGGTACCTTCTTCCAATGGGGCACACTCATCTTGCTTCTCTGTGTGTGTGTGCTGGTAACTCCTCAGACTCCACCCTTCCTCCTCCCAGCATTCGCTCAGCCCCGAAAATCCTGCCTAGCAATGGGCCAAGCAAGTTTCTATTAACAATGATAGCAACACATCTTTACAATGTACAGAAGAATTGTTCCACAGCAGAGGAAGTTAGCACGTTCCCCAGTTACAGCGCAGATACTCCCCAGTGTTTATACTTGTAAGCAAGCATTCACAGTACTACAAACTACCATATCTGTGTGGGGGCTTGAATGAGATGTCCCCTAGTCTCAGGAATTTGAGTACCTGGTCCCCAGCTAATGGTGCTCTTTGGGGGACTGAGGAGGCATGTAGCCTTCTTGGAGGAAGTATGTCACTAGAAGCAGGTTTGAGAGTTTAAAGACTTTCACCACTCTGAATCGGCTTTCTCAGCTTCCTGTTAGTAGTTGAGATGAGAGCTCTCAGTTGTCCCTGCTCCTGGGCCAAACTCCTCCTGCCACAGTTGCTGCCATGATGGACTTTTAACTCTGGAACCACAACAAACTCCTCTCTAACTTGCCTTGCTGCGGTGTCTCATCACAACAGCAGCACGGTCACTGACTCAGCATGTCGCTGGGGTGAAAATCATCTCAGTCTCACCTGGCTGGGAGCCTCCAAGCCATGATAATAACCGTCTGTCAAAATATGTGCACAGGTGCAATGGTGTCATAAATGTTGTGGGAGCAACCAATCCCTCTTAAACATTAGGTTTAAGGCCCGCCCCACAAGATGTAATCTATACCTATCACTGTCAGTGACAAAGAACACGTGGTTAGACAGGTAACAGATCCCAGGTGAGAGCATGCTACATTATTCTGCTAAAAGAACAATGTAAAATGACTCCTAATGGCCTATTGTACCCATAAATCAGTGCATCACTCAACCCTCATTGGGGAAGCTTCTCCTTCAGAAGGTGGTGACTGATTATGATGTTCTTTATCTTAGAGATTTTTCCAGTAACTGCACCTAACACCTAAGTTTTATGTCAGATTTTTACTTGTTTTTAGTTTTATGCTATATTAAATGTAAATCTAACACTATGCAACAGTGTATTCTTAAAAGATGAGTGATTCCCGTGTATGTGTAATGTTTTGAAGTTCACTTACGTAGGCAGTGTAGATAACAAACTAGGGGGGACTAACCTTGGCCAGGAAGAACAGACACTTTTAGTGTATGTATGGACACTTTAATGCCTTGTTCTGAGACAGAAGTCAGAAATGGTGACTGAGGCCAGAGAAGCAAATGATACATCGGAGGGGTTGGGGGCCAACTGGTTAGTGGCAGTGTGGAATAAATGAGACCAAAACAACCAGATAGGTGATGCATTAGTTACTTTTCTCATCGATGTGGCCAAATCCTTGACAAGAAACAATTTATAGGAAAAGAGGTTTATTTCTGGCCCGGGCTTGAAGGGATGAAGTTCATTATGGCCAGTAAGGCATGATGACAAGGACATGAAGTGGCTGGTTGCATCCAGGAAGCCGTTTGGAAACAGGGAGAGGTCAGGAAGGAGATAATAAAACTCGAGGCCCACCCTTGAGTGACTTTACTTCCTCTAGCAAGGTCCCATCTCCTGAAGGTTCTACAATGTTCCCAAACAGCACAACCAAGTGTCCCAGTGTTCAATTCCTGTTCAAATTATAATGAACGGTCACCCTCACTAATGAGGTGCGGGAAGTACAAGTTAGGGTCAAGTGAGGGGAAGTTGAGCTGCAGTCTTCCTCTTCCATCTGCAGCACTGTGAGCAGCCGTGGTGAAGGTGCAGAGCTGTGCAGAAGGCTGGATGGGAGGTGTGCCCCACCAGGCCTTCATTCAGCATGTGGCTACAGAATTACAGGCATGAACACCACATCTCTGTCTACGTATTCATACGCTCTGTTGCATGATATTCTTCCAGAAACCCCAGTAGTAGAACAAAAGAGAACAAAGATGACCAAACCCTAGTCATCATAGCTTCAATGTCACTCATTCAAGAGGCAGCAGCATCCTTTTCAGAGTCCTCTGGGACTCTAGCATGTGGTTCAGAGAAGGGCAAGACAGCCCGACATTAGTAATGGACATATGGATGCTGAAGAGAAGGGTGGGGTGTGGGGTTGACAACCACCTCAGCTGATGCGGAAGAGAGGGAAAGAGAAGGGGGATAGTCAGGAGCTTGGTGTCCCCCTGATGCAAAACATGTGCGTGCAAAGGGACCCACACATACACGTGTCCATAATAATAATAATAATGACTGAATTCTGCTCTGTGTAGCTGCCCTTGAGTTCTGAAGGCCAAGGTGGCGGCTACACCGGTCTTCTGGGCTCTGCTCAGTCATGAGGCCTGCCAGTGTTGACAGTCCTGGAAGTTCAGTGCCCAGGAGTTTGAGGACCTTGAGGAAGTCCCCCTTCCTGTTGCCTATGATGATGTAATGTCACTAGAGGAATTCAAAGATTTGTTTGTTTCATGGTTTTGCTTGTATGTTTTACCAAATTTTTATAGATTATAGGATGACAGTGTCAAGCTAAATCATTACTGAAGAACAAGACTGTAGACCGTCTGGCTGTTTGAAGTTGGAGTGTCTTTGTCCTTCAGCTTAACTGAAGTTCACCCATTCTCCCCTCCACTTCAAGGCAGGGTACCACAAAAGCAGACCCTTGGGAATGTTTGTCAAGCTTAGCTGCAACTTCTCAGTCATTGGGCCTTTTTTTTTTAAGCCATTTTTTTTTATGAAAATTAGCTTCTACAGATTTCTTTCTGTTTTAGGTTAGGGAGCTAAAAAAATATTAGATATGGGGAAGCTAAGTTAGGAGATACAAAATTTCATTTTATGCAATTTTTAAGGGATTGTGTCAAGCCTTGTGACATTATTGGATGAGGCAGACCTGACTGGCTGGACATGTGTGCTCTTCAGGGTGTCGTAGTCATAGAGAACAACACAGGGGCCTGGTCTCCACACCTTGACAACTCTCAGGGGAGCAAATTCCCCAAGAATGCCTTCAAGGCTTGCTCAGCCATGCCGTATAGAGGCAGAACATCCTGGGGCTTCATCTACTTGGCAGGGACCCCCGAGGAAGCCAGGTCTTTACAGGGACTAGATGAGTGCAGTCTACAGGGTGTCTATATTCAAAGGAATCTTCTGCCTAGTGTCAAAGTAAATGGTAGTCCATTTAGGCTCTGGCTGTCCTTGCCTAATGAACAGAGCTGGTGAAATGAGACTGCAGTCACGTGGTGGTGTCTGACTGCCTCCAGGAAGCCTGTTGTGATTTTCACATGAATGGTTGTTTTACTTGGCATCATAGTGACAGAGTTAAAAACTGGGCTGCTTGTGTGGGGCATGTTCCTTCCACTACGCAATGAGCCAGATGGATGGAGGAAGTGGAGCACCGTTTGGGCTTCATGTGGCCTCAGGGAACCCTCACAGAAGCAGGAAGCTGTCCAATAAGCCAGGCAAATGGCAGCTACTTAGGGAAGCCTTCTGAGAGGAGTTAGACGGTCCAGCTACACACTCTATGTGCGTTCTGCAGCCTTTCCTCTGCGCACACCCACCACGGCTACAGATCAGTGATGGATAATCATTTCCGCGGGGGTCTGACCTGCCTTCCCTACCATTAAGCTCCTACTTGGTTGTTTCCAGAACCAGGAACTCAGAGGCATTTGGTAAATATTTACTCAGTTTCCAATGAACTGGCCTCCACGATCTTTGATGTAAACCAGTAGTTGGTGAACTCTGTGTTCCAGGCCACGACAAGCACACTCTTTCTGCTGAGGGAAGACGGTGTGAAGCGCAGGCCTGGAAACAGGTGTTCAGCTCTTCAGCTGCAGCCCCGGAACACCCACAGATAATTCCTAAACACATGGGCGGAGCCACATCCCAATAAAACTGTGGACCACAGTTCACTGATCTCATTCCCCACGCTGGCAATGAAAGAGGAAGAAGAGGAGGGGGAGGGAGGAGGTGGCAGCAACTGCAGCAGCTGGGACGCAGTAGTATAGCAAGTCCTTGCCCAGTCTGCCCAGTCCCGGTTCCACTCCTAGAGTAACTCAGGTGTGGTAGTACACGGGGAATCCCAGCATTCATGGGCTGTAAACAGGAGGAGCAGAAGGTCAGGGTGTTCAAGGCTAGCCTGGGATACAAGAGATACTCACACACACACACACACACACACACACAGAGAGAGAGAGAGAGAGAGAGAGAGAGAGAGAGAGAGAGAGAGAGAGAGAGAGAGAGAGGGAGGAGGGAGGGGGAGAGAAAAGAAAGGAAAGGAAGGGTGAAAGGATGGAAGGAAGGAAGGAGGCGAAGGAGAGATCAGCCTGGGGTGCACAGCCCCCTGAGAGCTTTGTTGAGCCCCTGCGAATGTTCAGTTGCAAAGCCGAGGCTAGACTTGGGATTTGCTTTCCTTTATCTTCCCCC
This sequence comes from Myodes glareolus, assembly GCF_982192425.1. NCBI lineage: Eukaryota > Metazoa > Chordata > Mammalia > Rodentia > Cricetidae > Myodes > Myodes glareolus. The sequence continues at coordinate 111,305,246 of NC_142029.1, forward strand.
TTTCCCCAAAGGTCAACTCTTAGTGCCGGGATCTCGTGACAGTTTCCCATTTTACCCCGAGATGCATGCTGAGGGGTGAGCACGGAGTTCTTGTGTTGGAAGTCTTAATGACGTGGGTGAACAGTGAGAGGCTCGGGTCCTCACAAGGGAGTTCTCGCAGAATCACGCGGCACGCTCTCTCTTCATTCATTTTCCAGTCAGATTCGGTGCTAAGAAAACATCCTCTTCAGATGTTCCTACTAAAAAATATGGGCCAGAATACCATTTAGATTTTTTTTTATGGCTACAATAGATGTTTATTTAAAGCGAGGCATCTGCAGAACAAATAATTGTTAAATTGTGGTTCAGGTTGAAACAACTTCATAAAAATATACTGAGACCAGAAATATCCATGGATCTCAACCACAAGATCACTTCTTCGCCCCTTCTCTCTCTCTTTTCTTTCCTGAATGACCTCTGTCAGATAGGGTTTAAGGTAGGCTTTTGTCCTCCTCATATTCTGTCCACTGCTCCTTAGACAAGATCTGGACCAGGGCTTTCTTGATTTGAAACATCCTGTCATTATAAAGATCCTCGGGAAGCCTTCTTACGGCCTCCTGCACACCTTCAGTCTCATACGGTGTATCATCTCGCACTGAGCCCAGCTTGTTGAACCCGGCTGCATTATAATACCATTTCAAAAACCATCCAGCCACTTGCTTGATGCTGCAGCAGCAGTCTGCTTGCCATAAGAGCCAGTTTTCTGGGAAAGCAAGAGCCACCCACCAATAACGTAAATCGGATACAATACAGGGAAAGAAACTCTGTGCCCTGTTCCTTCCAATTAGCTTTTGGGACTATTTTTAATTCATGAATTACAGTGAGAGCCCACAGTTATATCTCAGTGGAGCCAGAGAACTCTGGAGAGGCAAAAGATTTTAATTTTGAAGAACCTGGCCTTTCCCTCTGGACACAGATGTGTGTGTGAAGAACCTGGCCTTTCCCTCTGGACACAGATGTGGGTCTGAAGAACCTGGCCTTTCCCTCTGGACACAGATGTGTGTGTGAAGAACCTGGCCTTTCCCTCTGACACAGATGTGTGTCCGAAAAACCTGGCCTTTCCCTCTGGACACAGATGTGGGTCTGAAGAACCTGGCCTTTCCCACTGGATACAGATGTGTGTCCGAAGAACCTGGCCTTTCCCTCTGGACACAGATGTGTGTGTGAAGAACCTGGCCTTTCCCTCTGGACACAGATGTGTGTGTGTGAAGAACCTGGCCTTTCCCTCTGGACACAGATGTGGGTCTGAAGAACCTGGCCTTTCCCACTGGATACAGATGTGTGTCCGAAGAACCTGGCCTTTCCCTCTGGACACAGATGTGTGTGAAGAACCTGGCCTTTCCCTCTGGACACAGATGTGCATCTGCCATGGCTTTTCTTCTTACTCACAAAGGAAAGGACAATGAAAAGTACCTGTTTCAAGGAAGCTGCATAGATGACTGAGGGGTCCAGAAGATCTAAGGAGAGAGAACACACAGTTCTTTCTTCCTGATCAATCCCAGCATGGGGTACTTTACCCCCAGAATTAACTTTCCCAGGTTTCACCTTTTAATCTTCATGCCAGGCTGTGGTGTACCATCTTTCCCTCAAAGAGAAATTTTAAAAACAGGACCCTAAGCCAGGTGTGCTGGTGCACACCTTTAATCCCTGCACTCAGGAGACAGAGGCAGGCAGGTCTCTGAGTTCAAGACCAGCCTGATCTACAAAGTGAGTTCCAGGACAGCCAGGGCTACACAGAGAAACCCTTTCTTGAAAAACAAACAAATAAGATTTAGGTAAGTACTAAGAAATATATAAATAAGCTCTAGTTTCCGTCCACTTCTGTCTTGGAGCAAGGGTGTGTGTGGCGCTGCCGGAGACCTTGAGCCACACCCCACATTAAAGCTGTCTGCTCCAGTTTCCACATTTCTCAGTCTGCGGGTGGGAAGACTAAGGAGCCTCTGATGTGAAGCTCCTGGCTTGGTGCCTGGGGCATGGTAAGTCTCCAGGATGGATGGAGTATCAGAGAGGTGACACCACGTGTTCAGGCCCCACTTTCCCTACTGCTAAAGGTGTCCGATCCAACCAGGCTGGCCGACTTCAGAGCCAGCCCACGGCACAACTGGTTTTCACAGGTTTCAATGGAGGGGCAGGCATCCTTTGGGTCAGTGGGACCCTTTCTCCCTCAGTTCTGGGCAGTTCACCCCCTGACCAAACAGACTGCTCAAGGCAAGAATCCCTGTGCCTCCCCGCCTCGTCTAGGAATTCTCAGCATACACTGGGGTACGTTCAAAGCATTGCTGCAAAACTCACCTTTCTTGATATCCATCCCAAGCTTGTCACCAGTGCCGTGTGCTGCCTCCAGGCTGCCTAATTAATACTTGTGAGTGGACACATGTGTGACTGTAATGTGATGTTTGGAAAAATCTAGTGTGAGTTAAGTCTATGCAGTGGTGGGTTGGGTTATAATGAGACCTTTGTGTAGTCTTCTGTGATTCTGAAGTGTGTGTTTGTGTACAGTTACATGGGCAAGTGCATAGTTACATTAGCAGGGTATGAGTGCAAATTCTACCATCCCCACTAACAAAGGTGATTTTTGTGGGTGAATTATTTTTTGCATTCTTAGTGCCATTTTCTTCAGCTGAACAATAAATAATAATGATACCTGCCTCAAACAGCAGCCAGGATGGGGTGATGTAATGCAAGCATGGCAGATGATACCCGCCTCAAACAGCGGGCCCGGATGGTGTGATGTAATGCAAGCATGGCAGATGCTATGATAGGTATTACCTATCATAGCATGGTTTGGAAACCATGTGATCAAGAGCACCACTTCCTGTCAGTGGGCCAGGAGCTCGTGGCCTGTGTGAAGTCTACTTAAGGACAGAGTCATGCTCCAAGTCTAAAGTCACCAGACTGGCCATGAATTCGTTATTTTCCTCAGTTCCTCCGGAGTTATAGGTGTGAGCCATCATGCAAAGCTCTTTTTATTACTTAAAATCTCTTATTTTGCAGTGTTTTATTGTATGTGGCAGTGTGCATGTGGCATCATGCACTTTTAGTGGCCAGATGACAATTCGCAGGAGTTGTCTCTCTCATTCCACCATACGGCTCCCAGGACTTGACTTAAGTCACCAGGCTGGGTGGCAGGCTTCTTTACCTGTTGAGCCATCTCACCAGCCCTGATATTTGAAATCATGCTTTAATTGTGTAAAATAACGGGTTTCATCACTCATTTTCTTATGTATATATATTGACACACACACCCTCTGGTACTCTCCTGTCCCTGTTCACCCTTCCTTCTGGTCTGCTAGTCCCTTCCATCTGCGATCTCACTGTAGGGGAATGTGGTACAGTAGTGGTGTTGGGATATCCTGACTTATCGGGAAGCCAGGATATACTCAGAGCTGCAATGGGACAGCTCAGCCCTGGAGGAAAGGTGTCCTGATGCCTGAAGCTGGGGTGCAGTGGGGGATGGTCTCCCCCAGGATATAGGGATCCTGCTCTTCTGGAAAGCAGCTACAGCTGAGTTCTACTCTGTTCCCTTACAGGAGCGTCCTAGCCGAGCTATCTGCTTCTTCTCGAGCCCAAGATGTTTCTTCTGCTAACACTCTGCTGAAGGGAAGCCAGGTGCACAAATGTAGCGATCTCCTCCAGCAGCAAAAGTTGTTACTTTTCCTCTGCTGTCCTTGCTCAGCCCCCTTAAGGAGCTTCCTAGAAAGGTTCTTCTGTTCTGCTCTGCCTTGCTGATGCCCCCTCAGGAGCGTCTCAACAAGGATTTTCAGATCAGTCCCCTAAGGGACAACCCAGCCAGGTTCTTCTGCTCTGTGACTGCAGAATGAAGGTCGTCACCCAAGACTCTTTTGAGAAAGAGATTTATTTGGGAAGGAGGAGTCCAGGAGAGTGGTTGCCTCTGCCAGGGAGAGATTAATGGCAGCTCTTATCTGAAGGGTGGAGAGGCTTCTATAGGGCTTCTTAGGGGAGGAGTTTTCCCAGGGAGAAGGGGATTGGTTAGTTTTTCCCTGCTCAGGGATTGGTCAGTTTAGCTGGTCAGGGGCAGAGATGGCTCTGACTTCATGGACAAACTGTGTTTCTTTCACTGGTCCTCTTCAGCTTTTTGACTCTAATCTTAGGATCAGGTCATATTTCTTTCACTGGCTCTGATTCTAGGGACAAAGTGTGTTTCTTTGACACTGGTTTCAGAACCAGGGCACATGTCTTTAGTCCTGGGTTCGGGGATAAAGATATTTCTCTCCCTGGCCCAGGTCTCAAATGCAGGGTGTATTTCTTTCTCTACTGTGGGTTCAGAGTCAGGGTGCTCAGTGATTGGTTGGTTTTCTGCTCTAGTTGTCCCTTTTACCCTACACTCACGTCCACAGATGAGAGAAAATGTGAAGTGTAGCTGTGTGGGACTGGCTAAATTTGCTGGTCATGTCCCCAGTTCCATCTTTCTTTCTGGGGAAAAAAACACACTAGTTTTATATGGATGTACACTTGCCAGTTGACGCCATGAACTCTGTGTGTGTGTATGCGCATGTATGTATAGTTTATTCACTCATTGATGGACACCTGGGCTGACTCTGTCCTTGGCTACTGTGACCATCATATGCAGGTCAAATTCAAATTCGGGCCTTCTGACAATAAAGTTTACTCATATCTAAGAAAAGACAAATGCGGGCATCATCCCCACCCCGTGTGTGTGTACGCACACATGCTTGTGTGTATATGTGTGTGTGCACACATTGAAGTGTCAGAACACCTGTCATTGTAAAATAACAATTACAACAATCGGTTTGGAAAGCACTAAGTGATGGCCACAGTTTCTGTTCATGAGCGGAGCCTGCCGGTTGACTGCTTTGCATCAAAAGGAACGTGTACCTTTTGTAAAGAGAGGAATCTTTATGCTTAGATTCATAACCAGATGAGCTTGGACCCAATCACCCTGGGTGCTCAGATCTGGACAAGGCTGTCAAGTCCCATGTTCCCATCATTTTCATCCAGCCCCTGGGAGACTGTCCTTGGCTCTCCAAGAGTTTGACAGAGAGGGTGAAGTGCTGAGGCGCCGTGGGGGCCGTGAATGGTGGGGCCAACAACCCACTTGCTCAGGGCTTCCAAGCCTGTGCACACAGATGGAGACCTCACAGAAAGCGAAGGAAGGATGGTAGCTGGTCACTGCGGTGGGCCAGAAGAAACCTGAAGTCTAGCTCTGCTCTGCGAACGGGTTTGGGTGACCCAGGTCACGTTCCTTTCCAGCAAGCACACCCTGTCCCCAGCTGAGCAGTAGCTGTCTCCTGATGCCTTCTGCCCCCGGCCCCGCTGACATAACTTGCTATTGCAAGAGTGGCTCACTTCAGTGAGAAGGACATGCCAGTGGGTGCCAGGCGCCCCAAGTCCTGCTCCTGGCCTTTCCCCTCCTTACCCAATACACTAGGTGTGCTCAGTTCCTGAGAGCCCTGCTGACGCTCCTGGAGACTCTGTGGGCAAACAAGTGTGTCCTCGGCCCTTTTTGCCACCTTGCCTCACATCCAAACACACCTTTTCTGCAGCTTTGGAGAAATCCTCCTTCAGTTGCTTCTCAGCTCACAGCGCTGGCCCTCTGTGCTCGAGAGCTGCTTGTGTACATTCATGAGTGATTGCCGAGGAAGGAAATGTTGAGTGAATGCCTGCACCCGCTGCAGCATGCTGGTGCAACTTCCAGTGTGTGGGGCTGGGAGGGTTGGTACCAGTGCCCAGGTGATATAGGAAATCAAATTCTGCTCTAGCTGCTGTTGGAGTTACATGTCTCTGTTCTGTAAATATAAACATTGTGTGTATGGTTTTGTTAATTACCTTTTATCAGTCATTCTAGCTTGCTTCTGTTGCTGTAAAGAACACCATGACCAACAGTTCCCTGGGGAAAGAAAGGGTTTATTTAACTCATAGGTTACAGTCATCAGGGAAGCCAGGGCAGGAACTTCAGGCAGGAACCTGGAGGCAGGAACTCAAGCAGAGGCCACGGAGGAGAGCTGCTTATGGGCTTGCTCCCCATGGCTTGCTAAGTTTGCTTTCTTACAACATGGAACCCCCCTGCCCACGGATGGCACTGCCTGCAGTGGGCTAGACCCTCCCACATCAGTCATTAAGAAAATGTCCCAAATTAAGAAAATTTGCTTACAGGACAGTTTTCTCAAGTGAAGCTCTGTCTTCTCAGATGACCCTAACTTGTGTAAAGTTGGTGAAAAACTAGCCAGCAAGCTCATCAATCATGATATTATTTTCTAGTGTGATGGCTGCATGGGGTTCTCTTGTAGGATTGTAACCACCTCCTTACTCTGTTTTTGCTTATAATAGGGACTGAATCTAGGCATGCACATTCTAGGCAAGTGCTCTACCACTGCGCCACACTCCCAGCCCTCTTTGACCTTTTCTTTTGAGGCAGGGTTTCACCAAATTGCGCAGGCTAGCTTTGAAGTCGCTGTAAACCAGTCAGGCCTTGAACTTGTCATCCTCCTGCCTCAGTTTCCTGAGTATCTAGGATTACAGGCCTGCACCACCTAGCCTGACTTCTTGATTCTCACATGTTAAATTCTTTCAAGCATTTTTATACTGTAGAAAGCTTATCTAAATAATGTATTTTTAAATGAAAAAAAATACCGCTTTTGTAGCTAGAAACATATTTTCCATAAGAAACAGTTGTCTCATGGCCATGGTCTTTCCTGTTCTCAGGAGGACTGACCAGAAAGGTGGAGGAGGCGATTAGGTCACAGCTTCTACTTGCAAAGGCATGCGACCGTCATCTTTTGTAGAACAGGGCAATGGTGTTTCTAAATCTGAAGTTCCTATCCCTTCTTGACAGAGCTAGGGGGAGATTTGGGGCTCTTCATAGAAGGGGGTCAGGCTTGAGGCTCCCTCCTCGTCATGCTGCAGTGAATGAACCCCTTCTTAGAGACCTCGGTTCACCATTCCAGGAATGGGAATTTTAATATTATTGCAAGGGGGCACCTGCCCTTTGACCCAAGGCTTAAAAGATGGATGCAAGCAAGGGAGGTTGGGAGCATGCAGTGAACTCACAGGTCACAGGTGGGAGCATCACCGTCGGTGTTGTAGAGAAGTGAGCCAGGAGAACGTGGGGCTCCTGGCTCCTGTGTGCACTTTCTGCTTCCTTCTTGTTATGCTGGGATCAAACCCAGCACCTTGCGCACGCTTAGCGTGCACTGTCCCACTGATGCGACCCAGCACCTCGTCACTGGGCGCACATTCTGCGCAGGGTCAAGGGTGGGTTTGAGGAAGTCATTCCTTCACTCGCCCTTCATCACTGCCCGGCAGCAACAGCGGCGGCGGCAGCAGCAGCAGTAACTCACTGCTATTTGCATGATGTTTATTTTCAGTCCTTGCCAGGTGTAGCCTGGCACTGAGCCTGAGGCTGAGCACTTTCTGACGGAGCTTGTTCTGTTTTTTTTGTTTGTTTGTTTGTTTTTGTTTTTTTCCCTTCCAGACAAAGAATTCTTGAAGGAAAAGGAAAAGCTGGAAATGGAGTTGGCAGCAGTGCGGAATGCCAGCGAGGACCATCGGAGGCATATTGAGATCCTGGACCAGGCTTTGAGCAATGCCCAGGCCAGAGTCATCAAACTGGAGGAAGAGGTGAGAGCAGCGTGGGAAAGGGACAGAGGAGAGATGGGAGAGTTGTGAGGAACCACCACACCACCACCCCCCCCCCCCCGCCACCAGATGCAAACGAGTAAAGGGGTTTCCCCGTCACGGAGGCAGGCAGAATCTGAGCGGCAGGTAGTAAGAGCATGATCCAAGCAAGGACCAAAGCCTACCCTGTTGGTAGGTGAGTGCCCAGGGCTGCAAATCATTGGCGTGACCAGAAGCTGCTGGTGCCAGTAGAGCTGCTGTGGCGTGGTCTCTGTGCTCCCCATTCTAAGGCCAACGGTTAGTCAGGTGGGTTGGGCTGGTGCCGTGCACTACATCCTGAACCCAGGAAGTGCTGGTTTAGCAGTCTGGATGAAACCAATTCTTTAGCTTAGCACTGTCATTGCATTGACTGTCCCTTTTACCCCAAGAGAGGAATCCAAAGATGCGTAAGGTGTAAGCTAGGGACTCTGGGCTGTAAACTGAGGCGAGAGGAGCAGAGGGGTTACCTGCAGGATTGTACCCTCTCCTTGTGGCTCCCTGCAGAGGTGGCTGGCACCTCTGTGATGGGGCACCCTAAGGAGACATCATCTTGGTAAGTAGATGCCAGCAAGTTTGGAGGACAAGAGAGCAGACCAATGCTTAGCCTGGTGCTGGAACAGAAAGCAGCGAGGGCTGTACTCCTTAGGTTCAGTTTAACCCTACAAGTCCCATGTGAAAGCGCAGATTTTAATACCGCAGGAGAATCCTGAGTGGCAGCCAAGAGCATCTACCTTGTCATCATAGAAAGTACCCTTTGACCTTGCTGACAGTGAGTCCGCTCTGAGCGAGGGAGACCTGGACCCCTGTATTGTTGTCCTCAGTGAAATCACTCTTGAGGGCTTGTCTCCATGCATGGAACTAAGGAAATTCAATTTTGTAAACTCTTTCATTTATTCCCTTTTAAAATGTATTATTATTGTGTGTGCATGGTGTGTGGAGGAGGACCTATGTCACAGCATGAATATGGAGGATCCATGTCATAGCATGCATGTGGAGGACCCGTGTCATAGCACACATGTGGAGGAGGACCCATGTCATAGCATGCATGTGGAGGACACGTGTCATAGCATGCATATGAAGAAGGACCCGTGTCATAGCACACATGTGAAGGAGGACCCGTGTCATAGCACGCATGTGGAGGAGGACATTTGTTATAGCATGCATGTGGAGAAGGACATGTGTCAGCATGCATGTGGACGAGGACCCGTGTCATAGTACACATGTGGAGGAGGACACGTGTCATAGCATGCATGTGGAGGACACGTGTCATAGCATGCATGTGAAGAAGGATCCGTGTCATAGCACACATGTGAAGGAGGACCCGTGTCATAGCAGGCATGTGGAGGAGGACATGTGTTATAGTATGCATGTGGAGAAGGACACATGTCAGCATGCATGTGGACGTGGACCCGTGTCATAGCATGCATGTGGAGGAGGACACGTGTCATAGCATGCATGTGGAGGAGGACCTGTGTCATAGCATGCATGTGGAGGAGGACACGTGTCATAGCATGCATGTGGAGGAGGACCGGGTCATAGCATGCATGTGGAGGAGAACACATGTCATAGCATGCATGTGGAGGAGGACACATGTCATAGCATGCATGTGGAGGAGGACACATGTCATAGCATGCAGGTTGATAGACTTACACAGCAAGCACCTGCTGAGCCATCTTGTCAGCCTTCCATTTAGTGTTCATAGACCTCGCAGAAGTGAAAGTCATTTATGGGCCCCTGAAATGTGACTGGTCACTCTCATGGCTCCTGTCCCTGTTTCCTAAGCTCTGCCGTGGTCTCCTCTTGGCCTCACTTTTCTGTGTCTGGCTGGCTGGACGAAGCTCTTTCTAAAGTGGCTCAGGTCTTGGCTGTCACTCCCAGTCTCTGTTCTTACACAGGTTTCTTTGGGAGGGTTTTGATTCATCCCAGGATCTCGTACCTACTGCTCACTTCGTACTACTTCACCATCGCTCTTACAGTACGGATGTGGAGCCAGGCTAGTGAAAGTCGAGCATACAAGCTCCCTGACATACCGGCTATGTGACCATGACCCCATCATGTGGCCCGTCTGCCCTCAGCTTTCCCGTCCACCTAGGATAGTGTATACTGTAGTCTATAGCCTGGTATAGAGTGTGGAGCTGGTGTAGAGCACGGCTTCTCATGTCACCAGGGCAGTAACTGAGAGACAGCGTACAGAGCACAGTGCCTGGTACCCTAGTGCTCTGAAAACTCCAGCTGGCAGCATGGCTGTCACAAATCATCCTCATTGGGAAATCCTCCTTGCCAGCCTTCAGGCTGAAACCAATAGAGGGGCAGAGCCACACATTCGAGGATCTTGCTCAGGGATATACGCCTTCCCTTGACATTAGCACTGGGGATTGGCCGGGAGCTGGTCTGGCCCAGGCACTGGAGACACACATCTGGCTAACAGATGCCTAGACAGATCTCATGCTGGCTGTGTAGTCAGTAGGTGTGCATGGTGGAACACTACAGTGTTTACTCCAGCACAGCCGCTAACCCAGGGACCTGCCTGCAGACTCTCAGAAGCCTGCTAAAGCGAACAGCCAAGCTCCATGAAAGAAAATTATCCTAAAGTTGGTTGTAGCTGTCCCTCATGGTGCAGTCGGAAGGTCTCTATCATTCCAGTGGCTCTGATAAGGCTGAGCAGAGGCAGGCATGGCTCACGGTGGAGCCTCCCTCAGGAACAGGCTGCCAGACCTGGCACGTCGCTGCCTGCCTGTGTGATTGTGCTTCAGTGTGGGGCTGAGTCACTCATAAAAAGACAGGAAAACAACATTGCTGTCTCTTGCTGAGCACCGGATCCAGTAAATGTTTTGGTATGCTTTCTTGGCTCAAGTTGGTTCCCAGGAAGCTAGAAAACACCTGGATTTCTGAATGTGAGCCAGACTCCCAGAGCAGACAGAGTGCCCAGTATTGAGGGTTAGGGTTGGCACTGTGGGTGCTGACACTGATGGTGTGTTTGTACAGTCATTTCACGTTCATCCCTACTTCAGTCATGGCCTCGGGTGTTCACTGTGCCCTTCCTGTCCCTGTAGGAAGCTCTTCAGCTACAGAGGAGAAAGTTACTCCATTCACTAGCAAATGTACAAAGGGGCACATATGTGTGTATGCATACATACAAATCAGATGTATGTGTGTATATATATGAATTATATATACATATATGATATATGTGTATATATGAATTGTGTATATATACATATATGGTATATATATGTGAATTGTATATATACATATATTATATATATACAATTCCTCCATTCTAGAAATAATTGTAGCATGTTCATTACATAATGTATTGTTTTACTAATTATGTTTATCATGTATTACTTATAGAAATAATTTTTTACTTACTAGAGAAAACTAGAAAATAATAAATTTGTTATTCTTGCAGAAATGACCTTTCTGCCATACAGATAAATGTGACAAGTACTTTAAGGCTCTTTTCCAGGCTTTTTTTCACAGATCTATGTATAAGTATAAGATACAGTTTGATAATGTAAATAACATCTGATTTATGATTTTTCATTTAACTTTAGAGACTAAGTATTGCTGATCTCATTTCCAGTGGCCGCAGGCGCTATGATTAAAACCAGTAATGAGGCAGAGAATGCAGAGCTGTTCACAAGGCCCATATCAGGCCGTAAGGGGACCTTCCATCCCTAACCTCGTGGCCATCTTGCTGTACCTGCCACAGGCTCCTGAGGGACGGAATGGTGCGGTGCACACATCTGCAGTTTATCTGGGGTCTCCAGCTGTCTTCCGGCGCAACTACAGGACTGACTGGTGTCCATTCTGTACTGTTTTGCTGTCTCCCTCAGTTACGAGAGAAGCAAGCCTATGTGGAGAAAGTTGAGAAGCTGCAGCAGGCCCTGACCCAGCTGCAGTCTGCATGCGAGAAGCGGGAGCAGATGGAACGCAGGTTGCGGACTTGGCTGGAGAGGGAGTTGGATGCTCTGCGGACCCAGCAGGTGAGCAACAGACAGGCTGAGGGGGTGGTGAATCAGATTGCAGGCGGCTTACAGATCCACCTAGTAGCCCCATGAGGGCCATCCAATGGACTCTGCACCTACATGGCGTCCAGGGGGACTGGGGTCTCTGGCTTGAGCCCAGAAAGAGGGGATTGCACTTTAGGTGGCCTTACATGGGGGATGTTGATTTCATGGGCACACAGGACGAGAATGCAGAGGCAGAGGAGGAGGACAGGTGAAGGGCAGGGCCTTGGAAGTGTTGCGAGGCCAGGGCAGCTGGGTGCTGCTCTGGAGGAGTGTCTGTGGGGTGAATTCTGACGAGGTGATATCCAACTGTGGAAGGCACTTGACCACATGGGGAGAGTGACTTTCTTCTGTAGCCGGTGGAGAACCAGCCCCTGGGGAGAAGTTCAGGTTAGGGGAGCCTGTGGTAGATCAGAGAAGAGCGGCTGCAAGTAAGGGTGAGCAGGGGTCACACTGATCTCTGAGTTCAGTGGGGGAAGGCGCTAAGGGCTCCCTGTAGTAAGACATCTGCTCTGCCAGTGACAGTTGGTCGTGAAGCTCAGCGGAGAGGAAGCACTGGGAGGATCGCATCAGCCCAGGGTTCTTACATGTCTCAGCAAAGAGAATTCCTGCAGGAAATGCCAAGTCAGGCAAGCCAGAGGCTCCAGCCTCAGATATGCAGGGACTTGCCCAGTTTACTGGTCGTGTGTCAACTTCACACAAGCTGGAGTCACCAGACGGGAAGGACCCTCAGCTGAGGAGATGTCTCCATGAGATCCAGCTGTCAGGCATTTTCTCAATTAGTAATCAGCCCACGGTGGGTGGTGCCATCCCCAGGCTGGTGGTCCTGGGTTTTATAAGAAAGCAGACAGCAAGCCAGGGACAGCAAGCCAGTAAGCAGCTCCCCTCCATGACCTCTGCATCAGCTCCTGCCTCCAGGCTCCTGTCCTGACTTCCTTTGATAATGAAGAACAATGTGGAAGTGTAAGCCAAATAAACCCTTTGCTTCCCAACTTGCTTTTTTGGTCTAGTATTTTGGTGTAGCCGTAGAAGCCCTAGCTAGGACCCCTGATTTTCCAGGGAGCTGGGAAGCTCTCCCTGAAGCCGCCTGGGACATTTGCGAGGCACGCTCCGCGGAATTGCCTAGGATAGGGCCGAGTGGTTGAAAGCATGTCCTCTGGTCAGCTTAGCCACAGTGCATGGCAGGTCCATGCAGGTCCCTCTGGGAGTGTGCCCTTGGCTGAAGAGGACAGTGCTGCCAACATTCCCTAGAAAATGAATTCATCTCTGGGCTCCTGGTACTTAGACTCGGTGCACAGTGCAGAGTCTCTTCTCCATCAGCCAATTTCTCTTGCTCAGCTGCTGAGACTCCCGTAGTCCCACTGAGTGCAGGGGCGGTGTGCAGACGATAGACCTTAAGATCTCCAGCTAACAAAGTGAGCTCCACTAAAGCCAGAAGTGTTCCTTTCCAGCTACTGTGCTGTCCACCCCTGCGGGCAGGTGGCCTATCTGTGGATCTTTAGGTGCTGTGAGACCAGACTCAACTGTAGATGAATTGAGGGGCTGCCAGCTCACAAAAACCAGCACAGAGACTTATTATTGTCATGAAAGCTCGGCCCATAGCTTAGGTTTATTTCTTGCTAACTCCTGTAACTTAGCCCATTTCTATTAATTTCCCCGCTGCCGCGTGTCTCGTGGTTAGTTACTACTCCTGCATGTCCTGCTTCCTCTGCATCTGCTGGTGACTGCTGGTGGCTCTGCCCTTCTTCCCAGCATTCTCTCTGCCCCCCAAATTTTGCCTAGCTATTGGCTGTGTAACTTTTTATTAAACCGACCACAGTGACGTATATTCACACAAGTGTAAAGGACTGTTCCACAACTGTAAAGAAGGAATGTGAGTCTAGACTCATACAGATATGCTGCAATCATATGTATATACCCACACATACACACCCTATACAACATGCGTATTCCTGTACAGACTTACCCTGAACATGTTTGCCAGCATACATAGTCACCCTCTGTATACATTCATCCCTACCCACATATTGATCACCACAACACACATGGTTACTCCCTGCACATGCTCGCCTCTGCTCAGCACATCACTGCACGTCACACATACTCATCCTCACACACACACACACACACACACACACGTTTGCCCCCCAAATATTCATCCCCTGTACAAGCACACTCTCATGTATACCCACTGCCATGCACTCTCACCCCCATGCCTCCCCAAGCCAATATGAACAGTGCTCTTGGTATGCATGGGGCGGGGTGTGGCAGGATTGAGGCTCTCTGGGGAGACCACCTTGCCTGCACATTGGGTCTTCTCTGGGAGCTAATAGCGGATCTGCGTGCACGTGGCTAGCGAGAGTAGAGTAAGGGGCTCTTCAGAGCTGAGCAGAGCTTTGGTGCTCAGCATCGCTTTACAAGAATTTGTGTTGCTGAAGGACAATGTCACGCTGTGTCCCAGATGTGCAGTGCACACAGATTTTCCTGGGGCCCTTTTGCCATTGAAAAGATAAGAATTGGGTTTTTCATTTCTGATTTTGCCAATGACCATTATTTTATGAGGAGAAATGGTTAAAATGGCTCTGCAGAAATGTTCAAATAAATTTTGGATTCTTTTTTATCATTCTCGGGGCAGGTGCTATAGAGGGTACCAGTTCACACTTAAGGTGTAAAGCCAAGAGACCGGCAGGAGCAGTTCCACCTGCATCTTCCAGTGTGACTCAAGAGTTGCCTCGGAATAAGGAAGTTCAGCCTTTCTGCAAAAGACTAGCCCAAAGCCTCTGACTCCCCTAACCCCAGTCACCCTGCCAAAGCCACACAGTGCCTGCCCCTTCCTGGTGCTCACATGGGCAGCCTAGGGTCAACTTCTGAAGCAGCCCATACCATACCTTGCCTTTTGTGCTTTGGCAACAAGACTTCTGTCTGGTCTTTTTAGGAATCATGCTGAAGTCATACATAGTGTTTCAAAGTTCAGAGTCATCAATGGCCTGGTGAAGAGCAAGACCAGGCCACCTCCTTCAGAGTGGCTCAGTGTCAAGATGCCACAAAGAATCTCCGTCTTAACACTGATACTGGGGCACAGCGGAGTTTCCACCCCTCAACAGAGTCCACATGTTCCTTTGCAGTGTCCTGGATACTTTCAGAGTGTGGGACACGAGATGGCCAGAGTGCCAAGGACCCTTCATTGGTTTGGGGCATGGGCTCCAGCATGAGACCCACAGGACAGGACGCTTGTCTCCTCCCATCAGAGAACAGCCTTGCAAGAAATCTACCTGAGACTCAATTTCCTCATCTGCAAAATGATGGAAGCACATTGAGCTTCTCCTGTTCTTACAACCACAATCCAGAAAAACTGTACAGGGCTCAGGCTGTAGTGCAGTGGTTGAACACTTGTCTAAGGTGTATGAGCCCACAGGAAAGTCCTGCTTCTCCTTCTCTCTCTCTCTCTCTCTCTCTCTCTCTCTCTCTCTCTCTCTCCTTCTCTCTCTGAAGTTCTGTTACCCCAAAACAGATGACAGTGTCAGACTGAAGAGATGAAGAGGGAGAGATGGTTTACCTGAGTTAAGGAGGAAATCTAAAATGTGACTCTTCTCCGTCCCAGAGACACCAGATAGCATCCACCTTAGTTCCTCCTTCTAAAGATCACATGTCACCCCGTGTCTCCCAGGTGACCGTATGGCAGCTAGAAACTGCATGTTTAAGCATCTCACTCTACTTCTGTGCTTTTCTGCTTTTATCCTCTGATGTCCAAGGGGGCAGTCTGGAGCCGCTCCTCGGAATCCTGGAGGAAGAGCCGTGAGGCCAGGACTGAATCCTGTTCTTGAATTTGTATATATTAACTACATGGTCTACCTTAGATATGGAGCCAGACCTGGATTTGAATCCCAGCTCTGCTTTGCATTAGCTAAAGACATCAAAGCATGAACATGGTCTCTCATGGACTTAGTCTCTACATGCAAAACTGGAATAGTATGTGTTCTATAGAGCTGTGTGGGCATTAGATAAAAAAAAAGGGACGTGGAAGTGGCATGGGGGCTGGGACCCACTGAACTGAGGTGATCCATGTTGGAGAGAGGGAACAGGGACCTAGCTGATACTGATGTGTAGACCCTGCAGGATTGAAGACCTGCGTGTCCCCCTTCATGGAGTGGAAGGGCAGGTTGGTGTGATGTCTTGTGGCCCATTTGGAGCATCATGATGGTGTTTTTACTTCTCCAGAAACATGGAAATGGTCAGCCAGCCAGTCTCCCCGAATATAATGCCCCTGCCCTCATGGAACTCGTACGGGAGAAGGAGGAGCGGATTCTAGCCCTGGAGGCTGACATGACCAAGTGGGAGCAGAAATACCTGGAAGAAAGCACCATACGGCACTTTGCCATGAGTGCTGCTGCCGCTGCCACCGCCGAGAGGTGAGAGGTGGTCCCACGGCTCAGGACCGCAGGCAGGTGGGACTGCAGGCAGAGCTAACGGTGGGATCTCAGCTGAGAGGTGAGAGGTGGTCCCACGGCTCAGGACCGCAGGCAGGTGGGACTGCAGATGGGCTAACGATGGAATCTCAGCACTCAGAAGGCTGGGTCAGAAGGATGAGGGATTCAAAGACAGCCTGTGCTACAGTTAAATTTCGTCTCAAAAGCAAATAAAAAGTTCAGGGGGCCCAAGGAGGTCCAGAGAGGCCTATCACAAGGAACAAGATCTGCCTTTTTAAAAATTTTTATACATTTTATTATTTTTTAAAAAGCTTGCAAATAAAAACATCCCACAGAAAAATTACCCAAAGTCCATACAATTCAGTGTACTTCTATACAATTAGAATTGGTTATCGGAATGGAAAACTATAAGACTTGATATTAGATTTTATGCTTTCAGTATCAAATATATTTTATACATGTATCCACCACCCAAACACTTGTATGTGTGTGTATGTAAGTATAGGCACACATATGCTGGAACACGGAGTAGGGGTGTCAGAGAACAGCGCTGGCGCTCACCTTCTACCTTGGCTGACAGTCTCTTCACACTCTTTCATCGAATACACCAGTCTAGCCGGCTCAGGAGCTCTCAGGGAGTCTCCACCTTACTGTGGGGACTGGGATTACAGGCATGTGCTACAAGCCTCAGACTTACACAGGTTCTGGGGATTCAAACTCAGGTCATGCTTGCATAACAACCGCCAAGACATCTGCCCCACCCAAGGTAAGTTTTCAAACTGTATTGCTGCCTGAAGACACATAGGTTCTCGTAGATAGCAAGGGGCTCCACGCCCGTCTGCCCTAAACTACACAGGTTCTCATAGCTAGCAAGGAGCTCCACGTTCATCTGCCCCAAATTGCACAAGTTCTCGTAGATAGCAAGGGGCTCCATGCCCATCTGCCCCAAACTACCCAGGTTCTCGTAGATAGCAATGGGCTCCACGCCCGCCTGTCTGCCCCAAACTGCACAGGCTCTCGTAGATAGCAATGGACTCCATACTCATCTGCCCCAAACGCCAGTCCAGGACATCCTACCCCCTTTTGGCATGTGTGGACACCCATACACTGTGTGTCTGTGTGTGCAAGAGAGCACACACACAAGAAAACACAAAGTAAGTCCTATAAAAACAGAATAAAAAATAAACGAAAAACCAATTTGGTAATTCCAGCATGCCTTTCTTGATGGCACAAAGGAAAAAGCTATTTTGAGAAAAAAATGAAACCTCAAGCACTTGTCTCCATGCTGACTGGCTGCAGACACATGGACCAACGAGACTGTTTCCAGCCATTAAGTCCCAAGCCTGCTGTGTGTGTCACATTTATAAGCAGATTTTTAGGCAAGCAATATGGTCTTTATACGTCCACTGTTTTTCCTGTCCGGTGCTAAAATTCTTTTCCTGGGGGAAATGTGAACAGTGTCTAGCCCTCTTCAGAAGGTTTCTTGGACAAACCATAGCACTCCACCAAGGCCACCGTGGAGATCCCACTTGCAGAGAGGGAGAGGGGTTTCTTGCAGGAGTGTAGAGGACCCCAAAGCTGCCACACTGGAAAATCTTCACCCAGTAGGATGATGATTCCGCAGAAGGCAAAGAGATGCAGCCCCCTCTCTTGGTTTTCCCCACCCTATATCCCCCAGCCCTTCCCAAGGCCCTGAGCCATGTGCAGTTAGGGCAGAATTGCAACAACACTTTAGGAAGAATGGTATTTGGTTGTAGATTTCATGACCTCCCCCACTTCAGGCACTATCAGCAAGCCCAGCTGAAGTGGAGATGGGCGGTCGTTGACAAGTAGACACAGCTGGCTCATTGAAATGGCTGTTGCTCTGCACAGGTCATCTTGACAGCATTGGCTAGAATTTTGGAGAGGAGGTTTTTTTGTTTTGTTTTGTTTGATGTGTGGGCAAGGTTTCGAAACTTCACCAATTTCAAAGCAGAGAAGTGTCCCTTCGGAGTTCATGAATGCTTGCGTTTATAGATGCTGGCTTTCTATGTTGGTTTTGACAAGAACGCTCGTCAGCTTACCCAGCAGCGTGAACATGAATTTTTAAATTTGCCTCTGGCGCCCTAGAAATGTTTCCAAAGTAACTTGATGGGAATGTTTCTGGCTCTTGGTCCCTGTGTAGTTGTTTCTGTGAGCCCTGCGGTGTTTATGGTTCCATGTGGTGGCTAAAAGCATTCTGCCTGCTTTCCCCGTGGTTTGCTTTTCTGATAAATCCACAGCCACAGTGTTTACTTTTCTGCATCATGTTCTCACCCCTGCCCTTTCGTGTGTTTGTTTTATCACGATGCATCTTTGCTCAGACCTTCTTAACGACACATGTGACTTGGCTCCATGCTGGGCCTGGCTAAGAGCTCTGGAGTTGTCTCTGGGCTTGGGTCCCTTCCCATCAGTCCACTAATGGTGTCCTAGAAGTCACCCGATCCTAGTTTTACTCTCTGTGAACACACTGTAAGAATGGACACCATGTGAGCTATGCTTTGCCGTGCCCTGCATGAAATAAGTGCTTGCTCATTGGTAGCTGTCATTAAGAGGGGTAAAAGGCTTTTATATTGAGTAGCTACCAACCCCCTCCCCCCGCAAAACACGTACCCAGCAGCTACATGGGTGACACCTAGAGGCAGAACTTTAGCTGTGATAGGGAGAGTGAGCTAGGACGAGAAAGTTTAAGGGCAGCAGCAAATGCAGCAGTGATGGTCTGCGTGTGTCAGCACACCCAATCTGTGGGCTCGCCTTCACACACTCAGTTTCAACAAATGCAGCAGTCATAGTCTGCGTGTGTCAGCACACCCAATCTGTGGGCTCGCATCCACACAGACAGCATCAACAGATTAGCAAATGGCCTCCATAATAGAAGAAGCAGGGGCTTTTCATTTTTCAGTATTGTTTTCCTGAGATCCTGTCTCTTTTATTTGTTTATTTAGTACATTATTTATATACATGATTTTACCTGAGTATAATGTTTTTTGTTTGGTTGGTTGATTGATTTGTTTTTTTTGAGACAGGATTTTTTGTGTGTAACAGTCCTGGCTATTCTGGAGCTCTCTCTGTAGACCAAGCTGACTGGAACTTGCAGAGGTCCTCCTGCCTCTGCCTCCCAAGTGCTAGGATTAAAGGCGTGCGCCACCATGCCTGGCTGGAGTAGATTGCATTTTAATCTTATCCATCCCTCAGCTTCTCCAACTCCTTCCAGGACCCTCCCTTCTCCATATGCCTCCCTCAGATTCATGTCCTCTTCTTTGCACACATATGCACACACACACACACACTACCACGTGCACACACACACACAAGCACACACATACACACACAAGCACACACACACACACACACACCTACTGAGTCCAGTTAGTGTTGCCTGTATGCACATGTAGGACTGAGCACCACCAGGGCATAGACAACCAAGCCGGAAGTTTGTCCCTAAAGAAAACGGACTTCCTCTCTCAGCAGCCATGATTCTTCCCCATCCGGGCTGGACTGTGGACTGGCATGGTCTTGTGCTGGATGTGTGCAGACAGCCATAGCCTTTGAGAGCTCTTGGTGTCACTGCCCTGATCTGTCCAGAAGACACTGTTTCACAGCAAGTCTTTCTGCCCCGTTTCCATGACATTTCTCGATCCCTGGGTGTAGGGCTTGGTGATCCATTTGGAGATGAGCTCTGTGCAGTCGGTCGCTTCTTTGCTGTACTTCAGCCCATTGGGAGCCCTGTGCTAACATCCAGCTGCTGCAGAAGGCAGTGTGTTTGATGAGGGGTTAAAGCTGCAGTAACCAAGGTCAGCGAGTGCAGCCCTCAGGCGCTGTCTTAGTTCTTTAGGACAGTGTGGCCCGACAGAGGGCTTTTAGGGGGAGTTTTCCTAGCATGTTACCCTTCACTTGCTTTTCCTGAAGTGTTTGCAGTTCCCCATTCTGGCCTTCATCGAGACTGACCCCCAAGGTGGGATAGTGGAGGTGGAGGACCTCTGGTGTCCTCTAGAAGGTGAAACACACGTGTCTGTCCAGTCTGTGTTTGCATGGAAGACCAAGGGCAAGGGCTGGAGAGTCAAGTGTGTCTCGTGCCCCCAGGGACACCACCATCGTCAACCACTCGAGGAACGGCAGCTATGGGGAGAGCTCGCTGGAGGCCCACATCTGGCCAGAGGACGAGGAGGTGGTGCAGGCCAACAGGAGGTGTCAGGACATGGAGTACACGTAAGGACGGCCATGCACGGCCCCCAGATCTGAGTGGAGATAGCAACTGCCGCTGCACTCCGTCCCCAGCCCTCTACCCAGGCGCTCTGTCCTCTGTTCTCGCTGGAATGAGCCTGAGGACCCCAGAGACCTTGTCCTGGAGAGAAGGAGGTTGACTGTCTCAGCGCTAAAGCAAGGGGCTCCACACAACAGTTCTGTAGGGACAAGTGAAGACGGCGGTTATCTAATACCCACAGCATTTAGATGTCCCTCTTAGTTCCTGGCGTTTGTTTCTATAATCTCCACATTACTGGAAGATTACCTGGAACGAGAAAGAAATTCCGCCGCCAAGGTCCAGAAATTTGGAGCCAAAATTACCTATTTCCACCAAAGACAAAGAGCTGTAAACAGTCAGGGTGTGCCCCCCTAGTGGACACACGGTTTCCAGGGACTTTGGTGTCACCTTCGTGCCTGTGAACCCAGTCCTGAGTCTCGGTGTGCAGAGTGGAAACGGGCTCTCTGACTGAGCCGTAAACAGGCTCAGTGAGCGCCAACCAGAGTTGGTGAAAAAGCTCAAGACTTACTGCCGTTGGTGGGGGAAAGCCGTCTTCCCTCCAAGAACCTAGCCATTTCTTTCTTTTTTCACTGTAGAAATTTCCCTGCAGTTACAGCGTACCTTGTTTAGGGCCGAAGTTCCCATGAGCCTCTAGCACCTCCATTCTTTCCCCCTAAGTGCAATCCACAAGCAGCTTAGGCCTCCAAGTCCCCAGCAGGTGACTGTGGCCATTCTCACAGCCCTCCTGGGAGTTCCCAATGTCCTGGGAACTGGGAGAGGTGCCCCGCTTTGATCTCCCGTGGAGGGCACAGCTTGACAGACAGCTTCTGGTACACCCGAGTCTGTGTCCCAGAATTACTGTGAGAGCCCCTGAGACAGGTGTCCCAGAGTTTTCTAACTAAAAGACATTTTAATCACACCTTTGTTCTTCTTTGTTTTTTGTTTGTTTGTTTGTTTGTTTGATTTTTACAGAATAAAAAACCTCCATGCTAAAATCATAGAGAAGGACGCCATGATAAAAGTCCTTCAGCAGCGATCCCGTAAGGATGCTGGGAAGACAGACTCTTCCAGCCTACGGCCTGCCCGCTCTGTCCCATCCATTGCTGCAGCCACTGGGACGCATTCCCGCCAGACTTCACTTACCAGCAGCCAGCTGGTGGAAGAGAAGAAGGAAGAGAAGACCTGGAAGGGGAGTATAGGTGAGATGGGGACCCAGAGACAGAGAGCAGGGCTACCGGAGTCCTGGCCGGTGACTCCCATCACTGTTGGGACTCAGGATGCTGCCTTATTCCAATTGTTAAAAATATCTTATTTATTAATTATGTATATGGTATTCTGTCTGCATGCCAGAAAAGGGCACCATATCTCATTACAGGTGAGTGTGAGCCACTGTATGGTTGCTGGGAATTGAACTCAGGACTCTGGAAGAGAGCCAGTGCTCTTAACCCCTGAGCCATCTCTCCAGCCCTCCCCTCACCTCATCTCAATTTGAACATTCTTCAAATGGGGAGTAAAGCCAGTCATGTTGGGTTGCGAGAGCTAAGCCAGGTACATGAAAGTACTGTGCAGATTCTAAAGGTTTGTGAGCTACTGAGCTTGGCTTGATGCTTGTCAGTATCGTCGACAGGAAGAACACAAAATGTCCTAGCAGGTCAAGCCTAGAGCCCCTCTGTCTCAGTGAGGTTTCTATTGCTGTGAAGAGAAAGCATGACCAAGAAACTTCTTACAAGGAAACCATTTAATTGGGGTGACTTGCTTACAGTTGCAGAGGTTCAGTCCGTCATCATCACGGTAGAGAGCATGGCGGTGTGCAGGCAGACAGGGTGCTGGAGCCGATAGCGCTACGTCTTGCAGGCAGCAGGAAGTTGACTGACACACTAGGGAGTATTCTGAGCATAGGAGACTCAAAGCTGGCCTCCTCAGTGACACACTTCCTCCAACAAAGCCACGCCTCCTAATAGTGCCACTCCCTATGAGATTATGGGAGCCAACTGCATTCAAACTACCACACCCTCAGACTGTCACCCCGTCCTGGGCCATGACTGCAACGGCTCCACAGTGTGCAAAGGTTCACGGAGAGAATGGGGAGAGTGTGCCCAGAGGACCACTCTCAAGAGCAGGGGTCTTCCTGTGTGGTACAGGCAGGAGGCTGAGAATTATTCCAGAGTGGGTCTTAGATGGAGAGGTATCTGGAGTAGACAGGATGCCTCACAGGCTGGGCCAGTGAGCTTAGAGAGGGTGCTTCCAAGTCCTCTGCTTGCTGGCAATGCCAGGGGGCCTTCTTTGACCCCTGTCTCTGACTCAGGCATGTGTTTTCATATGCTCTGCCCACAGTCAGTTTTCTCCCATATAGGACCTCAGAGGGATCCAGCTGATTTGTCCTACAGTGTCTGAGAGCTTCCATATGAACCCACAGAGTTGGGGGGAGGGTCAAAGGCTCTCAGCCAGAATATCTGTTTGAAGTGCCTCTACTGGTGGCCACTACAACCTCAGCTCATCAGGATTTGTGGGGGCAGCAGCTATGATAAAGACCATGGCAAGGACACTTAGCTCCAAACCCAGTGAGAGGCAGGTCTGATGGGAACTTCCCAGGAGAGATCTGTGACGTGCATCCAGGTACACATTGCTGGTGCCTGGGCTTAGATCTCAACAGTTAGCAGGTCTGCACCAGTTTACCTCCTTGTCAGTGTAACTGGTACCCGCATGCCAGCCACAGAATCAGGAGCGACTCTGAGAGTTCGGGTGGCGGCCACCTCCATGGACCTCAGGTCTTCCCATCTGTTGTATGATGACTTGAAGAGATGATAGAGGCGAGAGTGTCTGCCTTCCTAATGGCTGGGCAGCTCCCAGGAGAGAGTTCTCCATCCCACCTCTTCTCCCACCTCTGAGTCTGCGCATTGAGGAGATGGGATTCAGGTTGGAGGGCTGAGTGGCCTGGGTCTTTTACCCCCCTGAGCTACCCCACCAGTCAGCCATGGTTTTCAGTTGTTTGAACTTGGAATACAGTTATCAACCGCATAGGGAATTTAATGACATGAGACTGGGGACACAATGAGTATTTCTCATTTCATCAAGCATGCACACAAGTGCTGACTTAGGGTGTAGAGAATAAATCACTGAATAAATGAAGTCATGTAAGATAAGTTTTCTTACAAAAGGAAGTAGAGGGAAACAGATTTTCCTTGAAAAGTCACTTCTTCTGCCTTCAGGATTCCTGCTGGGGAAGGAGCATCAGGGACAGACGTCTGCCCCTCTGCTGCCCACCACACCCGCCTCTGCACTGTCCCCGCCGGCTTCCACCGCATCAGCCAGCAGCACCCACGCCAAGACAGGCAGCAAGGACAGTAGCACGCAGACCGACAAGAGCACTGACCTCTTCTGGCCCAGCACGGCTTCTCTCCCCAGCCGTGGCCGGCTGAGCACTGCCCCTTCCAACAGCCCCATTCTGAAACATCCAGCTGCCAAAGGAACCATGGAGAAACTGGGTATGTGACCCCTACCTCTACCACACTTGGAGACCCCGTGGGACTGTGGGACTTGAGGGGGGGGAATCTATAGGGGAGCTGTAGGTCAGGAAGCCCCGTTGCTCCTGTTTCGGTAGTGGTTGCCACAGTGACAACACAGTACACAGACTGAGTGTACTCTTTGTTGTCGTGGGGCTAACATGTGTCTAGGTCGTTACTCAAGAAAGGAAAAGAAATAGCCAGCTCGAGTGACCTGGCGATATGTGTGCTCTGCCCTTCCAAATATCTGATAGAAGTAACTTAGGGGAAGGAGGATTTGCCGTGGGCTAATGATGGAGGAGGGGACAGTTCACCGTGGTAGGAACAGCGTGGCAGGACTGAAGTATGAGGCTGCTTGTTCACATCTGAGTAGACAGGAATTAGGGGAATTTGGGTCTTCAGCAGCTTCCTCTTTTCCTAACTCCTACTCAGTCCAGAACCCTAAGACACTGTCTTCGCCAGGAGCCCGCCCACCAGTCATTCTGCACTTCCCACTAAGATAGTCTCAGCCTCCCATGAGCACACCAAGGTGCACGAGACTCCTGGGCGGGTCCTGACACTAGACATGCACCCATCAGAGAGTGCTTGGGAACCCAGAGCGCAGGCTCCTGGAGAGCAGGCTGCTGATATTTGCCCTCTGTTTGGCAGAGAACTCTCCTGGTCATGGGAAGTCAGCAGACCACAGAGGCCGTGTTAGCAGCTTGCTGCACAAGCCTGAATTCCCGGATGGGGAGATGATGGAAGTGCTCATCTAGCCTCGTCCTGTGGAGTTTCACACCGGCATGCTGTCAGGAAAGATGGCTGGAAGACGGGAAGATCTAGATGGAAAACCAGGACAGGTGTGAACACTTCATAATGTTACAAACAGCCGGCTCGCAGAACTGCAGAGAGGGGAAGGAAGATGTGTGCAGACTTGGAAGCAGAGTTGAGAAGAAATAGGAGTGGGATTTTCCATTGGAGAGAAGTTGTATGTCTTGGGGAGGCTCCATTCTTGGCTTATACACAGATGAAGAAGAGCTGGGCCTTCCTTGGAATCCCCCCATTCCCTTTGCCTCTTAGCAGGTTTATTTCAAGAAGAATCTGCTAGAAATCCTGAACACCCATCTTGGCATAATGTGGTGTTTCTGTGCCATCATGGGGTCTCTCACACACACACACGTGTGTGTGTATGTGTGTGTGTGTGTGTGTGTGTGTGTGTTGAGTGTGTGTGTGCCTGCCCTTTGAAGATGCATCCAGGGTAATGGGGAATTCCACAGGCAAGTTTTGTCACTTACTTGGCTGTTTGGTTTGTGATCTCAGTGTGAAGTTTTGCTTGTCTGGATTGAGTGGTATTTCTGACAGGATGGGAGTGTGGTGACCGTGGTCCTCACCCACCCTAACTTCTAGGATCTTGTTTGTTTATCTCTGCTCTACTTCCTTACTTTATTTTGTTGTATTTTTTTTTCTGTTTACTGAGACATAGCAGATTTCCTCACATGTGGGACTTAGGAGACTGTCATCTTTGCTATGGTGTCCAGTGGGACAGAGGCTCATGCTGGTACCCTGATTGCCCCCACCCCCAGCTTTGCTTAGCTAAAGTGTGGCTGTTAATGTCACTGTGAGCCAGGGAGGCCTGGATGAGGGGGAGCAGGAGTTCATGAGTCACTGGCATCACATCATGCCTCTGCTTGGATTTTTCACTCCCATCCCCTCTCTTGCAAGACACTTGACAGTTCCACCCCATGGTCCCGTTGGGAAGACTTTGGTATGAACCGGTGCTGCGGGTACCCAATGGTGGCTTTCACACAGCTTTCCAGGCAGCTCCCAAGATCTTGCCAGGCCTCCTGGGCCACTTTCTCATATTTGAAGCTTTTGGGTCTGTTCATTGCTCTCCCCTGGTTGCTGTTGGTAAGCAAACAGCTTCCGTGATCATTTTCCTTTCCTGTGAGCTTGCTGTGTAACCCAAGATTGATCGATACGCAGTGTGGCCAGCATCTAACAAGGGGCACAGCTTACCTAGATAAGGCAGCAGTATCATGGAAATGAGCCCCCGTGAGTGAGGGCCAGGCCCCTGAGGGTGCTGCCATAGTAAGGGCTCATGTGCATTGCCGTGGACACTGGCTGCCAGCAGAGCACAGGAGAAGCTGTCCAGGGCACAAGTGGCCCTTCAGGCTCCCAGACTATCCAAGTCCATTTCCTCATCACTACTTTTCCCTCAAGGGAAGAAAGAAATGCGGTATGTCTTTGATTCTTAACCCAAGCACTGAAGGACTGCATGCAGGGGGAGCTCTGTTTGGGCCATTTGTTCCAGGACTCGTCCCCAGGGCAACGCCTGGGTGAAATGATGACCTCCCAGGCTGAGGTGGTGCATGGGTTATGAGAGGGGTAGCCTGGAGAACAGCTCAGAACAGAAGAGGAGAGCAGAGGAGATGCCAGCGGTCTTGTCCAATACCTGAGCCATCTGACAGGACACAGAAGGTGGGGCTGACCTCTCCCTGCTCCGCGTGGCAGTGGGCACCAGGCGTAGAGCTCCCACCCACTCCTTATCTCTTCAGTCTCACGTCTCTGGCAGCCTGGGTGCTGAGCTTGCCCTGTGTGCTGTGGGGGAGGGGTGAGAGACCGTGTAGGGGAGTCTGCCAGCTGAGAGGGACCGGAGGATGGATGCCTGCGGGAGTGGGGACTGTTTAGATAGGGCGTGGAGTTGACGGCAGCTAACTGTCTTAGGAGCATGTTGTCTCCAGTTAATGCTGGAAACAAACCAGAGAGGAAAGTTAGGGAGGTCTTCCAGCCCTGTACTATATCTGCACCCCCTAAACTTAGGCTGTCTCCCAGCATAGGGGTGAAGCATGGCCCAGTTTACTCAAAGTCTAGTCTGAGTGTTCCAGGCACACTGCACACTTGGGCAGAAGACCCCTGTTCCAGCCAACTGTCAACATTTCAGTTGTCAAAACACAAAAGGAATGTGGACAGTTTGGGGCTTTAACTCCACGAGTACTGTGGCTTTTGTCCAAGACTCCATGTTGAGAGAGAAGATGTGGCTTTAAGGCCAAGGCCTTCAGTCTTCCCTTGCATAATTCTTTGAAACCTACAGGACAGAGGAGCTATAGCATTCACAGCCATTGCAAGCTGAGGTGTTCATAGGATCTGATCTCGCTTGACCCTGAGAACAGCGTGCAAGGACCAGAAACAGTGCCTGTAACTGGTAACAGGACCAGGTTGACGCTCCTGGTTGCACACACAGACGCAGAAACTGGACTCACGAGGCTTATAGCCCCTCTCCAACCTTTCAAGCAGAGGCGAGGCCTTAGAGACGTAGGAGTCTCAGCTGCAGGCTGCACAGTCCTGAGCATGATGTGCGGAGCTGTGCCTGATGCTTTGTGGCCCCACGTGTGATTCTTGTGTGCACAGGGACACTGTGCACCTCTTGGGGCCTGAGAACAGGACGAAGCCCAAACCACCTGTTGCTATCCAACCCAGCGTTCTCATATGGAGACAGGAGTCTTCACGTTCTGTCAAAAGCACAACCCACACAGAGCAGCAGTCTAGCCTTCAGGTCTCCCGGGGTGTCTGGTCGTAGAACCTGAGACTTGTCTTGGGGTAAAGGGCAAAGGCTGTGGCTTTGATGATGACTTGACAGCATCCTGCTTTGTCCTGGAGAGGGCAGTGCGGTGACGTCTGCGTGTCTCCAGGTATCATGTGGGACGTGAGGGGTATTGGTCAGGTCTCTGCCACTGTGGTTTCATTAAATAAATGATTCTGTATGTAAGAACTCTTCCTGTCTGGAGGTCCATAGCACTAAGCTGCCAGGAGAAACACATTAATTTTCACAGAATTAAGAGTGAGCTGAACACTTGACATTGTTCTCTGTCTCCCAGAAGGTGGTGCCATCGGCTGTAGTGTCCAACGTGTCTCCACTGTGCCTCCAGTGCCTATTCTGTCTCCAGCTTTCCTTAGGGGAGGGGACAGGGATTGGTAAGACCAGTCTTGTTCAGTCCTGCAGAGGTCTCTCTTTGGAGCCCATGTAGCTTTGAGTAGATTTCAAGAAAGTTGCTCCAAGTGAGTTCTGACCTCAGAACAGAGAGTCCAGTGTTCTACCCTCAGGAAGGAAGCTCCAGTGTCCCCTGCGGAGAGGCAAGTGTCCTATTTGCTGTCCCCTGCTTGGCCTCAGCCACCTGTACATACTCAGTGTAGTGGCTGAAGCTCCTCCTTCCAAGAGCTGATGAGCTGAATCCTCCCCTTTCTGCAACCTGTCAAGTCCCAGAGACTTGTGTGAACAGTCAGATAAGGCTGAAGTCTCAGAGACAGTGACAATGACAGTGACAACAAGGGACTTCCAGGCAGGTCTCTCCTGTGTGGGCTGCAGAGAGCTGTGCTGGTGGGAGGGCTCGCTCTGCAAGCGTGAGGCCTCTTCCTTGTCTGCGCGAGTGGGTGCAGGCTTTCCCTGTGTTCTCCGGGTGATCACACATCCCTTTTAGCCAAAGGAGTCTCGTGGACATTGGAAGCAAGGTCTGACAATGTTCTTAAATGGTGAAGCCAGAGAAATCCAGTAACTTCCCTGACAGCTGAGGCAGCCAGTCTCTGAGTACACATGTCGGCTTTCATCTACTCTTTCTAATAGTTAAAGTGTTCTAAGTGTCTTTGGTTAATGTGAGGATTGTTTAAGGCATTTGCTCATGGGGTGGATCCATGGGAAATAGGCTTCAGACAAACTTCCGAAGCCAGCCAACCAGCAGTGTTTTTTCCTCTTCTCGGTAGTATAGCCCTTTCTTGTTTAGTAACTTAATGGTATATTACAATATGTATGTGTAAGTGCATATATATGAGGCGGAATTCTTTTCTTCATATCCAGAAAATCCTACTGTTTCCCATGAGCTTTCTGCTTGGGAGGGCTGCAGGGCTCCCCAGATCAAATGCTGTTATCTGTTCTAGCAGAATGGCCTCCAGGGCCTGGCACATTCCTCTGATTCCCCGTGAGGTGAGAGGTCCTTGTCTTTTGAGAATGGATTTAAGTTTTGGAAATAATCCCAAGTTGTCCACAGCACAAGTAAAAGAACACAGAGGGCAGTTAATCAGAATAAGAGTTCCAGGGTCAGGGAGATGATTCAGTGGAAAAGGGATTGCCACCAAAGCCAAGATCCCCAGGACTCGTGCGGTAGGAGGAGGGAACCAGCTCCTGTAGGTGGTCCTCTGACACACACACACACACACACACACACACGCACGCACACGCACACGCGCACACACACACTTTCAGAAGACTATCTAAGACATGTAGGAAGAGTCGTTTGTACACGTGACCCCTAGGGCCTCGTTTTCAAGCCCCTTTCTCTTGCCAGGCCTCATGCGCTTTCAGTCCACTGCCCATGCTACAGCCCTAAGTACATATTCATTAGTGCGAACACCCAGTAGGGGTTCTGTGAAATGGAGATCTAAGTGCATGTTATTGTCATGTGTGCTGTGACTGAGGTGTGTCCTTTGCCCTCCCTCCGAGGCAGTGCATAGCCAACAGCTTCTAGATTCAGCTGCTCCATTTCTGCTGCCTGCGTGTGTTTACTTGTGACTTTGCCTGTTCTCACGCACACACCTGTGAGTATTTATTGCCAAGCAGTACGGGACAGACTTATCACAGTTCTTGTATTTAAATGTTTTCTAGGAGGGCCAGTGGCGCCTCCTCCTCACTGAGGCACTGACAGAATCGGTGTCAAATTCTGTGAAACAGGGCCAGCACAGGCACCAGCTTCAGCCTGACCGAGTGCCCTGGGCCACTGTCCTTCCTGCTTGCCTTGTGTGTGTGTGTGTGGCTGTGGTTGTGTGTGTGTGTCCCTCCCCTGTTCTGGGGGCATGTGCCGCACTGCCCAGCAGGCTCTGGTGTCCACGTTTATCTTTGGCATCTTTGTGTCACTGGATTATATTGAGAGGCGGCATCCAGATCCGTCCAGATGGGTCCATGTGCAGAGTGGGCAGTCCCCGCTCAGCAGTGGCTGTGGACACTGTTGATCAGCCAAAGATTCTCCTGTTCTTTGCTGCTTAAATTTTGTGCCTTAATATTGTAAATAATAAATGGGTGGACAGCAGGTGGCTCCTCTTTTCTTCCTTGTACTGTTTCCTTCCGGAGGATATAGTGAAACACAGATGTCTCATGTTGACACCCTGCACGTGGGAGAGCCTCTCGGTGCTAGCCAGAGCCCCGCCTGCGGCTGCTGCTGCAGCTCTCAGCCCACACAGACACAGACTCTTCGCGGAGGCCTTGAGTCATGGCACCACTGCTGGAGTTGGCAGCCCACACTCCCTGCTTGGAAGATGAATAAGGAGGGAAGCAGAAATGTGGGAGGCTGGGCTGGGGTGTGGGGTCCTCTCCGCACATATCCAGGCACCCTCTGAGAACTCACTTTGGGAACCAACTCTGCCTTGGGCATCCACCCAAGCAGCCCAGATGCCAGGGAGCAGACCGCAGTCAGACATGCTCCGTACCCTAAGGTGCACGGGGAAGATGGTAGCTGCTTTGTCACAAGAGAATCGGTGGGGTGGGGGCTTGGGGGTGGTTTCATAGTAGTGAATCAGGTGATAGATACGCTAGAATTCTGACAGGGAACCTCAGTGACTAACACTGAACAGGATAAACCCCACGAGAGTTCACACAGCAGGCAAAGGCACTTCTGGTGGGTTGGTGACTGGAAAGGGGCCAAGCCCTCTGGAGTGGAAATCTGTCTACATCCCAGGTCCCAACATGACAGGGAACAACCCCCACGAACACAGTGTGGTTCCCTTTAATCCTTACAGTAGTCTAGTCGCTGTCTGTAAAGACCGGGAAACTGAGGCACAAGCAGGAGCAGAGGGCAGAGATTTCAACTCTGGTCTTCGACACAGTTGGCAAGCTTGCCTACAGAGCATGTGCGGATCCCTAGAGGCAAAGGGCTCAAGCTGCTGTCTGCCTCGCTTTTTGTTTGTCCCGCCTACTACCCAGATACACGCTCGGAGGGCTATTTCACATTCTTATTAGGAATTCAGTCACATAAAACGGGACAAATGAGCTTTTAAGAGAGCTGCTACTCCAGGGCTAGGTGTTAGGTTTGCTAAGTTGTTGAGGGAAAACAAGGAGAGTGCAGTAATTCCACAATTGGAGTTTCGGACAGAGTGCCATTGAAGAGCCTCTTAGGAACACAGGTAAACTCGTGTCTCGTTGGTGGGTGTAACAAAGAGAGGGTTCTCAGCTGCAATGTGGGAGCCGGGAGGCCAGGTGCTGCCACGCTGGCACACTGGCCCTGCGTGTGGCACTTGGAGGAACTGGCCAGGACCTCTCTGAGAGACTGCTAGATTCAGTCAGTCTCCACAGGACTCTGGAGAGGAAAGCCCAGTGCTGGCGCAGAGGGACCCACACGTGCATTCCTCAGCCAGAGCAGCACCCCAGTACAGAATCACCGCACCCTCTGAGTAGAATCTAACTGGATATTCCCCGTGTGAATAGGTGGGTGTGGAAAAGGTCAGCCCAGAACGTCATCAACCCTGATACGTTGTCTCTGCGTTACTATCAACCTAGGCCCCTCCTCAACAGTTGCTCTTCACAGACCGTTGACATAAACAGGTGCTTTTTGTGTGTAAAGAAAACACATAGACTAGAGAGACTGCTCAGTGATTAGAGTGTCTACCATTCTTCTAGAGGACCTGAGTTCAGTCCCTGTCACCCACGTGGGGGGTTCACAGTGTCCTGTAGCTCTGGCTCCAGGGAACAGAGGTTTGGGACATATTGTGCCTCCTTCAGGAAATGCTGTCTGAAGCTAATGAGCCGTCATGGATACTCAGGACCTAGGTGGGAAGGACCAGAAACAAAAAGGACGATCACAGCCTAGGAGCAAATAATGACTCTCTAGCTCGAGCCACGGACGCCTTCCACACAAACAAAACCAAACTGAGGAGAGAAGGAAAGGAACGTTGGCTGTGGGCCAGAGTGGGCTGGAGCTGGGGGCAAGTAAGGATACTAAGTAGGTGAGAACGATTTGCCTGGCAGTAGTTTAGGATGGAATCTTTCAGTCAGATTTGGAGCAATTACTTCTGGCTAGATGTCTGGGAAATGGCTATTTCATAGGAAAGTGGTTTTTTATTCCCTTTTCTGACTACCATTAAAAACATTTCAGTTTCCATTTCGGTGTCCCAGTTGATAGTGAAGTGGCACAGAGAGGAGCACAGTAAACCCTGAAAGTCTTTGTAACATTGAGCAAACGCCAGGAATGCCGCACACCTATTCCCAGACCGCAGCAGGCATCCTTAATGTTCCATAGTTAGAAAGAGTGCAGCAAGCAAGCATCTCCCCCATTTGACGTCTGCATTGGGTTTCTACCACTGTATTAAAATGCCCAAAGAATTCAACTTAAAGAAGGAAACATTTCTTTCGATTTGTTGTTTTGGAGGTTTTACTCTATGATTGGCACCATCACGATGGGCCTATGGCAAACCAGGGAACAAAGCTGGCAACTCCTGAAAGCAGGAACAGCAAAAGAGGGTGGAAGGAAGGGGCAAGAAGAAACCGCACCACTTAGAGCATGTTCCCAGGGACCTGCTTCCAGCTCTGCTCACATCATAACTGGTGCCCCACCTCCAAGAACATCATCAGCTGGAACCGAGCCTTCAGCACGCCTTTGGGTGACATTACATATAGCATCCCACTCCTGCTCTCAGGGTCTCACCAGGCATAACACAGTCTGTCTCCAGGAAGCTTCATCTTCTCAATGGTTACAGTACTACTGAAAGGCCAAAGTCTAAGATTCTTAACTGCGAGGCTGTACAAATTAAAAAAAAATCTATTTGTAGCCAGGCAGTGATTGCACACACCTTTGATGCCAGCACTTGGGAGGCAGAGGCAGGTGGATCTCTGTGAGACTGAGGTCAGCCTGATCAGAGTGAGTTCCAGGACAGCCAGGGTTACACAGAGAAACCCTGTCTCAAAAAACAGTAAACCAAAACCAACCAAATAAACAAAGGAAAGCCCATTTGCATACTTCCAACACAAAATGGTACTTGATAAAGGTTTCCATTCCAAAAGGAGGGAGTTGGGAGTGGGGACATATACAAAGGAGATAGACCAAAGCAAAACCAAACCCAGCAAGACTTCCAATCCTATAACCCAATGCCCAGCATCTGGGGTTTGTACATATGGGATGTGACCTCCACAGAAATGAGGCGGCATCATTGCTAGGACCTCGGGGCTTCAATTCACATGACTACCCTTGTGATCACTCTGCCCATTGCGGGTACATCCTCAGTGAGATGTTCTGCTTTCTGGCCTCTCTGATTTCCTGGAGTCTCCACGGCAGCCCCACTGCACTCCCACAGCTCCGGGTCCGCGCCTTGTCCTCTCCGGGACCCCTCACGGGACAGCACATGGCCTCCACGCTTTCCTGTGGCATCTGGGTGAAGACTACGGTCAGCCTTGTATGTCTGTCCATAAATCTAATGCCATGAATGATGTCAGGATCTGCACCAGCGCGTGCAGTCGGTGGCCCTCTCGGACCTGGCTGCAGCAGCTCTGTGTAGCTGAGACTGGGCATAGTGAAGTAACTCCGTAGAGTCGGTTCTGGCCAGTCCCGTGTGAGCTGGGCTTCTCAACACTCACCCTTCAAAGCAAAGCCTTTCAAACAAAGGTGTGCTTTTACAGACGAGAGCGGGTCACCCTGAGAAAGTTGCATGGCATGGAGCAGACACGGTGACTTTTCCAAGTGCTGTGGCCCTGGTACCTAGTGCAGTTCTAACACAGGGCAGCTCTGCTGGCTGAGTCAGCCCTGGGGATCTCACGAGGGACGAGTTTAGGGCGCAGAATCCCTGGTCCATCATAGGCACCAGTGCCACCTCACAGCACCTGCGCCAGTCTGGCCCCAAAGGGCCTCGTGTCAACTACGGACAAGAGCATCTGCCGGCTGATTTTTCTGGGCTAGGGATCCTGGACTGGACTCAAAGAAGATGCTCATTAGAAGCTGAGCTAACTGTGACATACCTTAAGCTGCTCACTGCATGTGCTCAGGACTTACGTCATGGAAACTGGAACCCTGGAGAAATTCTTATTTAGAATGTTTATGTTATGTATATTTGTTATGAAGACAGCAAAAAAAAGTATGGAAATGTACAAAAAACTTTTCCCTGTAAGTAGCCATTACTAACAGCTTGGAGGATTTCCTCCTTGATTTTTCTGCAGATAGATACAAACAAGTAGTCATATATAGGGCTCCGCATAAACACATAGTAAACTGAAGCAATAGACCATGTTAGTCAAGCAATGAGATTTTTATTAAATACCTCATCATGGCTTTCCCAGATAGCACATATAGATCTGTTTCTTATGTTGAGCTGTTCAGACAGTATGGGGGTAAGGATGACAGGAGCATCTGTGTGGACTTGTATTGTAGGAAGAAGCCTTGTTCTACAAGCACAGCTGCATCTGTGAAGAGGCACAAGAACCCACAGGTTGCATGCTCACCATCATGCACTTGGAGGGCCTGAAAGGCTGACGATGCAGTTTCCATAAGGAATGCTGTTGAAGATGGCCAGTTTCAGCTCTGTGGAGTTCTCCAGGGCTTAGGGAGTAGAGTAGGCTCCTTACTGTGCAAGAGAGAGTCTCCTGCAAGAAGATCTGATTTTCTTCTCCATCAGGCAGCGGATAGGACTTGAAAGACTGTATGGCCAAAACTGGGCCCCTGGGCATCTGTTCTGTAATATACTGAGGACAGAACAAGATGGCTAAAATCTCAGGAAGACCGGGTGTTAGCTCTGCGGACACTGGCTGACAGCTATCCTACCCCCACGAGGCAAAGCTTCCCACAGGAGTTTATCCCAACAGAGGTGCTGACTCTGGTCCTCCATTGGGATCAAGGGGTCTGGACCCTCCATGCCATCCTGACACTGTGGCTCCCCTCTCCACGCACTGTTGAGCAGGTCTTGTTGCAGCTGAGACTGCAATTCCCCCAACTTCCCCGGTGCAGCCGAGCCTGTGCAGCTCATGCCTACCCAGAAAGCATCTGGGAGCTCTCTCAGGGGCTGATTTTCCATGTCATGGCCCGCCCTTTGGCCTACACAACATAATTCCGGCAGGCCCTGGTCCAGCCCAGCTGCATTCAGAGAGGAGGTTCACACTGATCACCCTTGTTGCCGCTTTCCCTTGCCCAGGTTCTCTCGGAGTGTTTGTTGTTTTGTTTTTCAAATATTTAGCTTCAGAAGTCACTTGTAAAAAAGCCAGCTCAAGACTCATTCATGAGGAAACTGGATCCCGTGCCCAGCCTGTTTCTGATCCTGGGTGGATGCAGGCTATTCGGATCACCTAGGCAATCCTGGAAGAAGCAGAGGGCCTCAGGGTGTACTGGTCTCTTTGTGCGAAGCATATTAATCCTCCCAACAAACACAGTGGGAGTCAGAGGCTCAGCAGATTACCAAGGGACACATGTAAGTAACAGTCATCTGAGAGGAGGGTTAGGTGATTCCCAAAGCCAAAGCTTCCATTGTAACGTCCAAGTATGAGGTCATAAGACAAGTATAGAAAACTGTTTCTTGAGACAGTCTCATTCTGAGATTCTGGGAGGCAGGATCATCATTTCAGACTGAGGATGAGAATATCCGAGTAGGCGCCATGTCAAGATAATCCAACAGGTATACAAAGGGGCCACCGCAGAGGGAGCAGGCCCGAGCCAGAGACCTCTGCCCGACAGGGGCAACCTCCGAAGGAGCAGGCCTGAGCCTCCGCTGGAGCAAGCCCAGGGCAGCCACCTCAATGGGAGCAGCCCCAAGCAAGCAACCTCCATGGGAGCAGGCCCAAATAACCCCCAGAATTGCAGAGTGACCATCAGGAGAGCTGAGCGACCTCTGGGAACACTGAGTAACCTCTAGGATGGCTGGAACCGTGGCCCCGACTGCAGCACGAGGAGCAACCATCTGAGCCTTGGATCCACTGGCACCTGGAAGGCTGATCACCAGAGACACAGCCCCAACTACACCAATCAGAGGAAGAGATGGGTAGACAAGGTAAGAACACAACACCACAAAGAGCAACACGACACCAACAAAAACTAGTGGTTCTACAACAGCAAGGCTTGAACACACAAATATAGATGAAGCAGAAGAAATAATCTAAAAAATAACTTTAGGAGAATGTTTGAGGCCCTGAAAGAGGAAATGAAAAATTCCCTCAAAGAAATGGAGGAAAAGACGAACAAAAAATTGGAAGAAATCAACAAATCCCCGAAAGGAAACCAAGAAAAAGCAATCAAACAGATGAAAGAAATGATTCAAGACCTGAAAACCAACCCAGAGACTGGAACATGAGGGGGCCTGTTTGTTGGGGGTTTTTCTGTCCTGCCTGGTCCCCCAGCTGTTTAGTCCCAGAGAAAATTACACAAGGGATCTCTGTAAGTTATAAAGCTGATTGGCCCGTTAGGTCAGGCTTCTTATTGGCTAACTCTCATGTCTTGATTAACCCATTTTTCTGATCTATGTTAGCCATGTGGCTCAGTACCTTTTTCAGTGGGGCAGCTCACATCCTGCTGCTTCAGTGATCTGAGCAGGAGTGGGAGGAATCAGCTTCCTCCTTCCCAGAATTCTCCTGCTCTCCTTGCATCATTTCCACTTCCTATCTGGTTTTCCCACCTACACCTCCTGCCTGGCCAATCAGCGTTTATTTAAAACATGATGGACAGAATACAGAGAACTCTCCCGTACCAAGAGACAATAAAGAAAACACAAACTGGGGGCTGGAGAGATGGCTCAGAGGTTAAGAGCATTGCCTGCTCTTCCAAAAGTCCTGAGTTCAATTCCCAGCAACCACATGGTGGCTCACGACCATCTATAATGGGGTCTGGTGCCCTCTTCTGGCCTGCAGGCATACACAAAGACAGAATATTGTATACATAATAAATAAATAAATATTTTTTTAAAAAAAAGAAAACACAAACTGAGGGAATTATAGGAATGGACTTTATGAGAAAACAATCAGGAACCACAAACACAAGCATAAACAGCAGAATACAAGAGATAGAAGAGAGAATCTCAAGCACTGAAGATACAGTAGAGGAAGTAGACTCATCGGCCAAAGAAAACATAAATCTAACAAAACCTTAACAGAAAATACCCAGTAAATATGGGACACCATGAAAACACCAAACCTAAGAATAATAGGGATAGAAGGAGAAGTTGTTCAACTCAAAAGCACAGAAAATATATCCAACAAAATCATAGAAAAAACTTTCCCAATCTAAGGAAAGATAGGCATATGAAGATACAAGAAACTTACAGAACACTAAATAGACTGGATTTAAAAAAAAAGTCTCCTCACCACATAATAATCAAAACACTAAACATACAGAATAAAGAAAGAATATCAAGAACTGCAAAGGAAAAAAGCCAAGTAACATATAAAGGCAAACCTATCAGAATTACACCTGACTTTTCATTGGAGACAATGAAAGCCAGAAGGTTATGGTCAAGTGTTATGCAGACATTAAGAGACCATGGATACCAACCCAGACTACTATACCCAGCAAAACTTTCAATCACCATAGACAAACAAAACAAGATATTTCATGATAGGACCAGATATAACCACTACCTAGCCACAAACCCATCCCTACACAAAGTACTAGAAGGAAAACTCCAACCCAAGGAGGTTAGCTACATCCACAAAAACACAGACATAGATGACCTCACAACAACAAATCCTAAAGAAAGGAAAACACATGCAACACCATCACCAACAACGAAAACTAAAATGACAGAAACTAGCAATCACTGGTTATTAATATCCCTTAATATAAATGGATTCAACTCACCGATAAAAAGACACAGGCTAACAGATTATATACAAAAACAGAATCCATTCTTCTGCTGCATACAAGAAACACACATCAACCTCAAAAACAGACATCACCTCTGAGTAAAGAGCTGGGAAAATAATTTCAATCAAATGGACCTAAGAAACAAGTTGGTGTAGCTATCCTAATATCTAACAAAATAGACTCCAAATTAAAATCAGTCAAATGAGACAAAGAAGGACATTTTATATTAGTCAAAGGAAAAATTCATCAAGAGGAAATCTCAATATTGAACATCTATGTCCCAAATACAAGGCACCCTATATGAAAAGAAATTCTTATAAAGCTTAAATCACACAGTAAATCCCACACACTAATAATGGGAGACTTCAACACTCCACTCTCACCACTAGACAGGTCAGTCAGACAAAAAATTAACAGAGAAATAAGGGAACTAACAGATGTTATGACTCAAATGGACTTAACAAATATCTACAGAACATTCCATCCAAACAAAAAAGAATATACCTTCTTCTCAGCACCTCATGGAACCTTCTCAAAAACTGACCGCATACTAGGCAAGAAATCAAGCCTCAACAGATACAAAAAAAATTGAAATAACTCCATGTATCTTATCAGATCACCATAGCTTAAAATTAGAATTCAACAGCAACATTAACTTCAAAAAGCCCACAAACACATGGAAATTAAACAATGCTCACCTGAATCATCAATTGGTCAAGGGAGAAATAAAGAGAGAAATTAGACTTCCTAAAATTCAATGAAAATGATCATACAGCATACCCAAATTTATGGGACACCATGAAAGCAATGTTAAGAGGAAAGTTCATAGCACTAAATGCCTACATAAAGAAGCTGGAAAAATCCCACACTAACTGAGTTAACAGAACACCTGAAAACTCTAGAACAAAAATAAACAAACTCACCCAAGAGGACTAGACAGCAGGAAATAATCAAATTGAGAGCTCAAATCAACAAAACAAAACAATACAAAGAATCAATGAGACAAAGAGTTGGTTCTTCGAGAAAATCAGCAAAATAGACAAACCTTTCTACATGGGTAGACCTCTACCTGGTAGGTCTCCTTCATATAAGATGTTAAAACACCATAGAGGCAGAGCCAAAAATTAAAAGCCTTTATTAATTCAAGCTTTTTTTTTTTTTTTGAAAAATCAAAGTAGGGGCTGGAGAGATGGCTCAAGAGTACTTGCTGTTCTTGCAGAGAACACTGTTTGGGTTCCCAGCACCCACATGGTGGCTTACAGAGGTCTGTAGCTCCAGACTCCCCGACTCCCAGGACCTGACTCCCTCTTCCAGTCTCTGTAAGCACTGAGCACATGTGGTGCACAGACATGTATTCAGGCCAAAAACCCTTAAGCCTAAAATTAAAAACAACCATTTAGGGACTGGAGAGATGGCTCAGCAGTCAAGAGCACTTGTTGCTCTTCCTGAGGACCTAGGTTGGCTTCCCAGTGTCCACATGGCAGCTCACAACTGTCTGTAACTCCAGCTCCAGGTGATCCAATGCCTTCTTCTGGCTTCCTCAGGCACTGCATGGACAGGGTACACAAACACACATGTAGAAAACACCAATACACATAAAAATAATAATAAAAGAAAGCAAATTTTTAGAAATGAAAAAAAAATCAAAATAAATCTTTCCAGAAAGTAGCTCTGGGCTATATTCCATCACAATAAGTGATCTGATGAGATGAAGATGCACCGCACCAAGGTCTTGACGTCGCTTCGCTCCCGACAGACACTAAACCTCAAGCTGCTGCCAGAAAGACTAGTGCTGGGCGTGGTGGCACCTGCCAGTAACCTGAGCACTTGGAGGTAGTGGCAGGTGGATCTCCGTGAGTCCGAGGCCAATCTGTCGAGGACAGTCAGCGCTACAGAGAAAGACCCTGTCTCAAAAATCAAATAAGCAAACAAACAAACATGAAGGAGGACGCTGGTATGCGGGGACAAGGTAAGAAAGGCAAAGCTGGCACGGAGGTCTCTAAGTTCACGTGGCAGTGTTGAGTGTGGGTATCACGCCTGTTCAGAGACAGAGGGATGCTGAAGGCTTTGATTCTGACACCCTTAGAAACCCTCAGCAAACTTGCATCTACGAAAATCATTCACTACACGTGAAGACACCACAGTCACATAGCACCCTGTGGAGTCCGTGGATTTGCCACACAGCAGGTGTAGTGCTTCCAGAGACTACCACAGCTCTGCTGTGCAGAAAGAAGGGACCACTCCTGTGTGTCCCCTGGGCACCGAGAGTCCAGAGCAAAGCCCTTCCACCCTAGTGGTTGGTCACAAAATGAGTGACACGTGACACAGGTTGGCAGGCTTTTTTGTGCTAATTTCTTTCTCAAATAAATATGTGTTGTTAGAGTATTTTCCGTTCTTGGAACGTCCTTCTCGTGATAAGCTAAATGTAAAATAGTGAATAAAGTCTTTATTAGAAAAATCAAAAGCATTGCTTTTATAATGAACTTTGAGAAGCTTGTGTGCGACTAACATTCCTTCAGTCGAGGGGAAATAGAAGCTAGCTATCTGCTCCACCTTTTGACGTTTTAACAGAGTGTTAGAAAGTCTTGACACCCAGGAAATGAACACTTGTCAGAGCTCTTGCTGGGCTGCTGGTCGCGCCCCTTAGTGGCCAAACAGGGAAATGACTGTCTCATTCCCTGGGATCTCAACCTGGGACTATGCGGGCAGAGGGAGCCTGAATCAAACTTTGATCTTTTTGTAGTCTTTATATGACTTAGTGTCGAGTTTCAGCTTTCTTGTCTGACTGAAGATAGTTAAGATAGTTGATTCTGGGGCGCTCATATAGTTCCCACATCCTCAGGAGAGGCGGGGTCTGGCTGAGGACTCAAGACGTGCCCATTGTCCTCAGTACTACATTTTCTCTGCGGAAATCAGGTAAGTCTGCATGCTGGAGAGCAACGGCATAGCAAGAGGAACTGTGCAAAGATGGAAAATGAGCTGACTTCCTAGTCTCTGTTCTTGTAAAGAGATCACCCTAGGAGTCTCTGGGTGCAAATTACTGATGGAAAACGGATCTAAAATGGTCACAGAGAGGCCCTTGGGCATCAAAGGACACGAATACCAGAAAGCTTACTACATATATTCTCTGTCCCCAGATCACCAGCTTGCATCCTGGGTGCCGATTTTAAGAACATTTTCAGAGCTGGAGAGAAAGCTCTTCAGTTAAGAGCACTGCTGTTATTGCAGACCACAGTGTGGTTCCTGGCACCTCCAGCTCCAACTGCAGAGGATCCAGCATCGTCCTTTGGCCTCCACAGGCACCACACACCTGTATAGACACATATACACACACACACACACACACACATGCACACACACATGTGCACAACGTGTGCACACACATGCACACACACACACGCACACATGCACACATACATAAAACTTTATAAAGTGGATTTTTAAGGCTTCCAGTGTTTTAATCTTGCTTCAGACATATGTCTCCAAATGTCTTGGCCAGATAACAGTTATTTACTGACCACCAGTCTCATGTCTATGCCACTGCCCAGCGTCGACACTGTCCGTCTTGCCCCTGCAGTGCCCACTCCACACCTCTACTTTCTACTCTGTGGGGTTTCCCAGGCCTTCACAGCCTCCCTCACCTACATGGCTTACCCCACTTCTAGCCTACACAGCCTGTCTTGGGCCCACCTCACGGTAGCACGATCCTGTTAAACATGATGCTGTCTCTCTAAGGCCTTTTATGTTTCCTAGAGTGGCTGCATTTATTTAATGAACCATGACTTCTCAGGTCAAACTTAGCAGGGGGAATCTAAAAAAAAAGAAAAAGAGAGGAAGATGAGGTGGCATGGTCATTCATTGTGAATACTATAAACAGTGCCTTCCAACCTCAGGCTCACTGAAGATCTGCTAGTGAATTCAGCCTCAATTATATACCGGATGTCAAGAGTTGGCTGGATCCTGACTCTGAACATACCAAAATGAGACACATCAACCACACAGAATCAGCAAGGGTTCAGATTGTGCCTCAGAAGGGGATGGAAATGAGTACAGAACCTGGGAGCCTAGCTAGAACACACACACACACACACACATCACAGAAGTAGACGGCGTAAGGATCCTTTCCAGCTGGTCCTTTGGGAAGTAGATGCTGTGAGAGTTTGGGAGGTGAGTTGGGGTGGAGGAGTCAGTAGTGGAAGAAAGAGAAGCGGACTGTGGTCCTATCAAAGCCTT
Organism: Myodes glareolus; assembly: GCF_982192425.1. Taxonomy (NCBI): domain Eukaryota; kingdom Metazoa; phylum Chordata; class Mammalia; order Rodentia; family Cricetidae; genus Myodes; species Myodes glareolus. The sequence goes on from NC_142029.1 coordinate 111,347,141, forward strand.
GGGCAAACCAGTGTGGGTGCTGGAGAGCAGTGTGTGCTGGGGGTTTTCTAGTCAGCCCGGAAGCGATGGCCGTCTCCCTGTTTCTGGTGTGGAGCTAAAGATTGGAAAGCACCTGTGATACACTACTCTCAATCGGATAGGTCCCTCTTGAAGGGGGCAGCAGCATGGCTGCCTCAGACGGAGGCTTCTAGAGTGCAAAAGTGTCTAAATCAAGACTTGAAAAGCAAATTCCCAGGCAAGGAGGCAGGATGGCAGTGCACTGGTTGCCTCTCTTGTTGCCACAACACCCGGCAAGGCACCATAAGGAAGGAAGGGTTTTGGGGGCTTTGGGTTGAGGGTAGAGTCTGCCATAGCAGAGAAGTCACAATGGCAGAGCACCAGGTGGCTGGTCACATTGTACCTGCAGCCAAGAGACAGGGAGATGAACTCTGCTTCCTTCTCATTTAGTCCAGGACCCAGCTGACAGAATGATGACACCAGATTCACCTAAAACCATCCTCACGGACACACCCAAAGGGTTGGATCCTTGGTGATTCTAAATACAGCCAAAATGGCAAAATTAACCCTCACAGTTCCACTGTCACCTGGACACTGAAGCACATCATCTAGGACACCACATCCGGTCCTGGCTTTAAAGTCTCGCTTTCATCTCGTAATGCAAAGGCATTGTCAGTCTCCATACTCCTCCACGGACCCAACACTCTTTAAATGTCTAACGTCTGCTCCGAGACTCAAATCAAACTGTTCATTGGAGTCCCAGTAAAATAGAAGGCAAGTCACATGGTTTCTTTATTCAATGGCACAGAACAAACAGCCCCATCCCCAAAGGAGGGATGGTAGGAGACAGTAAGTGAAGACCAAAATCCAGCTGGGTGGGCAGACACCAAACGTCACAGCCCCATGTCTGGCTTCTGGACCTCATGATGGAAGTATCCTACTCCAATGGGCATAGGCGGTCTTGGCTTTCAGTTCTACCTGCAGCACATGAACTCTCTCTTAGGCTGGCTCTACATCTTGACTTGTTCCTCAGATGTCCCACAGTCCTGACATTGATGGCATCCTGGGACTTTCGCCACCTAGCTCCACAAGATGGCCTCTCGTGGCTTCCTCACACACTGCCTGGCTCCAGCAGCTTTCTGAGCTCTGCTGCGTGTCTCCATGACCCCTTCACTCTTTCATACTTCATGCCGGACACCGGGGCAATGTGCATGGTAAGTCAAACTTCCAAATCTCCTTTTTATTCCATCAGAAGGGGAAAGTATCACCCACATTCAGAGTCTTTCCCTCTCGATCAAATATCTCTGAAAACATTCAGACACACTCTACAGGTAGGTTTCCATGGTGATAGTGAAGACCATTACAGGTGTATAATGGGAAACAGTTGATGTAGAAGCTTGGAGGATGCAGGTGAGTGGGGGCGGGGCCAGAAAGAGGCTGAGCTAGATAAACAATAAAGCAAAGGCACAGGGATGGGAGTGGAAAGGCAGAGAGGCAGAGCCTTGCAGGTCATGGGCCTTGACAAAGAGTTTGCATTTGATCATCTTGGTCTGAAGATGCATTTAGGGATATTTGGGACATTGTTTGTGACCTCTGTGTGAAGGATAGGTTGGGAGGTGAGGACAGTGTGCGTCCGAGTGCTGGAAGCGGATAGCCCTATTAGCAGATTGTAGGGCATCAAAGAATGTCCTGAGGAAAGGAAGCTTCCTAAGAATGTCTGCCTCTTCATGGGTGGAGAGTAGATTGGTCAGGGATTCCTGTTGGACATGAAGTAGAGGCAGCAGAGCCCTGCACCTCAGCAAGGCTGGACAATGTCAGCTTTTATTCCCTTGGGAGAAATTGAAACCCATCACCAACAAGAGTTCCTCCTCCATTTTTCTTTCGCCTATTATTTTGAAGCAAGGCCCAGATGCCACATCATTTTATGCCCCTATCTCAAGATATATCCTTTAAAACTGAGAATATACTTTTAAAAGTATAGTCATGGTGCCTTGAAGAGATGGAAGAGTGGGGGTGGTAGAAGAGGGGTTGTCAGATCTGGGACCAGCGACAAAGAACCACAGGATGGGAGAAGCAGCTGCCTCAGGGTAGGAGAAGCGGCTTTGCGACTTGACCTCCTCAAACCATGAGGCAAACTAAGCCTTTCTTTCCTTAAGTGGCTTTGTTAGGGATTTTTGTCACAGCTGCATGTATAGTGATTACTAATTAGTAAGCCATGTAAACAGCCAATACAAACTGTATGTGGCCCACACCAGTGTATACACATTGCAGTATTTGAAGGCTGTCGTATGGTGGAGCCTGTCTACCCATTCCTGGTCACTTCAGAAAGAAATCTGAAGGCCCAGCCCAGAACAGAGAAACTCATTTGGCAGCACCCTAAAGAGCATCTTTCTGTAGAGCATTCCATGCAGAAGAGAGAGGGCCCTCTGTCTTGGATGGTGTTCTCAGGTTACTCTGGGGACTTCTTGCTCAGAATGTCTGAGTGGTCACCAGCCTGCAGACTCAAGGGAAGGCCCTGTTTACCTCTAAGTCTCCACATCTGAAGTCCTGTGGGGGTTTAAGTAAGAATGGCCCCCATAGACTCATATATTTGAACGCTTAGTCACCAGGAAGTAGAACTGTCTGAAGGGATTAGAAGGATTAGGAGGTGTGGCCTTGTTGGAGGTAATGTATCACACCAGGCCCAGTCTCTCTCTCTCTCTCTCTCTCTCTCTCTCTCTCTCTCTCTCTCTCTTTCTCTCCCTCCCTCCCTCCCTCTCTCCTGCCTGTGAAACTGGATGTAGCTCTCAGCTACTTCTCTAGCACCCTATTCTGTTTGCTTTCATGTTGACATGATCCTCCCATGATGGCCATGGACTAACTCTCTAAAACTATAAGCAAGCCCCTAATTAAATGATTTCCTTTATAGGAGTTCTTTTGGTCATGGTGTCTTTTTACAGCAATAGAATAATACTTAAACAAGTCCTATTCCTAGGAAAGTAAGTCAAAGTCTGATCCAATTATGGCTGTGACCTTGGCCTCATTGTCTTTATGTCGTTCTCATCATTAGCCCTTCCTTACCCAGAGCCCTACGTCTTGCACAGAAACACAGAACACTAGTGATGGAGGAGGGTCATTGGTCTATGTGTTACTCTCATTGGTTAATTAATAAAGAAAACTGCTTGGCCTGACATGTCAGAGTATAGGTAGGTGGGGAAGACAGAACAGAATGCTGGGAGGAAGAAGGCAGTGAGGCAGACACAATGGCTCTCCTCTCCGAGATGGACTCAGGTTGAGATCCTTCCCGGTAAGCCATGATCTCATGGTGATATACAGATTATTAGAAATAAGTTAATTAATATGTGAGAATTAGCTAATAAGGAACTGAAGACAATGGGCCAGGCAGTGTTTAAAATAATACAGTTTCCATGTAATTATTTCGGGTAAAGCTAGCTGGGAGCCGGGCCGCAGCCTGCCACTCACACCACTACATGCTAGGGATTTATAGCCAATTAGGATCACAGTGAAATAAAGGCAATAAACATGAACAAGCTGCCTCCGGTCCAAAGTTCTCCCACACTTTCATTCACTTACTCCTCACTGCAAACCCAGGGTAGTGGACTGAGCAGAAACCTCTATTCCTGTTCCACAGAGAAGGGGGTTCCAAGAGAGCCAGAGCCTGTCAGCAGCACTCAGATTTTGGAAGGACAAGCTTGCAGCTCCTTGCTTTCTGCAAGTGAGGTCAGGAGTGGAACTAGGAGAGGTGGTATATGTCCATCATCACAGCATATAGAGATGTCCCTATGTCTAACAGCTCCAGCCCTTAAAACAGAAGGAGAACATACAATGATCTCCTTCCTCTGGGCAAATTGGGAAGGAGTCTGTAGATGTCTCCTAGTGAATGAATGATATTTTAGTCCCACATCTTTGTGCTGTGGGTATCAAAGCCTACAACACAGAGGGTAGAAGAGAGAGAAAGAAGTTGGGCTCTCTCTTCCATGACCCTTCTCCAGGGAACATTCTAGGATCCCTCCCACTCACACAAAGTTTAAGGCACAGTGAGAGCCTAGGGGGCTTGTCAAGGGGCAATGAGATGAATCTAAGATCTAGGGAGGAAAGGCCTAAGCTTGTTCTCAATTGAGTCACCTCCAGTGAAGTGGTCTTCTAAGCACACTTCTTCATTGATAAGTTGAGATGAAGACCTCTGTCCTATCTGCTTTTTGGGATCCTGGTGAAGGTCAGATTGACCCACCAGAGTGAAGATGCCTCCTGAACTCTGTGTGGGATTGGAACACGCTGCTGCTGATGGTGGTGGTGATGATAATGATGGTGATGGTGATGATGGTATTGATGATGGTGATGATGATGGTGGTGATGATGGATGGTGATGATGGTGATGATGATGGTGGTGATGATGGTAGTGATGATGGATGGTGATGATGGTGATGATGATGGTGGTGATGATGGTGATGGTGATGATGATGATGGTGATGATGGTGCTGAGTATGGTGATGATGATGCTGTTGGGGATGGTGATGATGGCAATGATGATGGTGATAATGGTGGTGATAATATGATGATGATGGTGATGATGGTGGTGGTGGTCATGATGGTGGTGATGATGGTGTTGAGGATGGTGATGATGATGGTGGTCATGATGGTAGTGATGATGGTGGTAGTGGTCATGATGATGATGATGATGATGGTGGTGGTGGTGGTGGTGGTGATGAAGTGATCAGGGGACTGGACTTGATATGTTCAGTTTTTTTACCTATTCAGGCACCAGAGCTTTGCATGTGTTATTTCTTTGAATCCATTCAAAGTAAGTGCTGTTAGACACCCCTCCCTTATCCGGCTAAGATAACTAACCATGGCCATCATTAAGGTGTTAGTAAGTAGCATAGCCAAAACAGAGTTTTGTTGTTGCTGTTAGTATATTTAATGTTTTTCATTTTATTGAAAATATTATTTTCTCACATAATATATCCTTACAGCTATATAAGAAATGACCCCACTCCTCCAGCTACATGAAACGCAGCCCTTCTGCTACACCAACTCCAGTGTCGTCTGTGTGACATGGTATATATCATTATGCCGGGTAGGAGATACGTATCCTATGGGACTAGGCTCCCTGAAGGTCAATAGCAGACAGCCCAGTATTAGCCGCCCTTGGGGCATAGACAGGTTTCTCCATTAGCTGGCTATGCGGGATATGGGCTTTGTAAATCTCTTTTATAATAATGATATTCTTCATATCTACAAGACAAGGATTATCTCTTCAGGAACAGCTCTGGGATAGGGAAGCACAGTATGGGAATGTATAAGACTACAGCAGAACCTTTGTCATACATGGGGGTGTATGATAAGCAAGGGAATAGATGGGTTAATGTTGATGGACAAAGAGTTTTATATTATACCTTGAACTTCATGGATAGGTTTGCTAGATCCCAACCCCCATGGTGTCTGCTGCATTAGTAGGTGCTAAAAAGTATATTTCAGCAGGTGCAGAGAACTGATTAGACATATTTGGTCATTAGATAAAATGAAGAAAGGGTTAGAAAGAGGAAGGGTCATGATAGCGATAATGAGACAGAAATTTTACATTCATAAAATGAAACTACTTGTCTGAGGTTTACGTTCCCAAGGACAAGATTTCCTCTTCTAAGGATGCTTTATGTCTAACACCTGACATAACATATTATGTCCCTGAAAATATGCTTTTCTTATAATATTGCTGATGTGACTAAAAGAAGCTTCCATACTGGCCAACCAATGATACATGACCTTCTGATTTGTTCTTTGTTTATAAAAACATAAATTCAGTAAAATCGCAGCAGATTCCAACCACTCTCTTGTGTGTTGTGTCTGTCTGTCATTCACCGAACTTGTGCCTTCTTGTGTACCAAGACCCTGCTTCTCCCACAGTCTGAGTGGCTCCCCTGAGCAGGTCCATGGCACCCTTCCTACTGCCCACAGCAACAAGCATGTTCAAAGGAGCCAGAGCAATCAGCTAATCATTTCACAAGAGTTACACAGTTTAGGAGGGGCAAGAGACCGGGGCTTTACAGAATTCAGGTCAGAGGCCATGGCTACTAAAGTGGGTGCTTGGTACAAATGGAATCTCCTTAGCCATCATAACCCAAGGTCCCTGGGCTACTTAGTCTCTGGTTCTTGGCCACCCAAGCAATGTCTGGCATGGGTTCCCTCTTGTGGAGTGGACCTTAAGTCAAATCAGACATTGGTTGGTTACCTGCACAAGCTTTGTGCCACCATTGCTCTGGAACACCTCACAGGCAGGGCACCATTATAGACCAAAGGATTAATGTGTGACTTGATATCTATATTTCTCTTTTGGTAACATGCAGAGTATCTTCCTGTACCAATGATACTAGCACATGGGGTGAAGGCTCTGTGTAGGCACTGGCTTGACTTCTCCATGTTCAATGAGTTGTGTAGGTGTCACCTTCAGTAATGGGGACTTACTGTCAGTTTGTGGAGAGCAACCTGTTGTCTTGGCAACAGTCTAGGTTGTTTGGAGATTCCCAGTGGAACCCCTTTTACCAACAACTCAATGAGTTGTAACCTAATTCCTAGTACTAGAAATTTCATTTGGTTATTAGAGATGGCCGGTTGGGACTCTGTCTCCCCTATTACTTGGTAATTGCATTTAGATCACCTTCATGTATGTATAAACTTTAGGTTTCTACTGTATTCCATTCTACCCCCAATTATCCCATAATTTTAGCTGTCTCTCTCCATATTCCCTCACATAATCCCCTCCCCACTTGATCCTCTACTTCCATCCCACTATCCATTCAAAACTATCTGTCCTAGTTCTCCTTCCTAACAAGATCTATCTGCACCCTCTAAGCCCTTGCTCTATACACACCTTCTGTGGATCTACAGATTACACTTAGTTGTCATTGACTTCACAGCCAATATTCATATATAAGTGAGTATATACCATATTTGTCTTTCTGGATCTGGAATACCTTATTCAGGATGATTTTTTTCCTAGTTCTATCCATTTACCTGCAATTTTTATGATGTCATTTTTAATGGCTGAGTAATACTCCACTGTGTAAATGTACTACATTTTTAAATCCATTCTTCTATGGAGAGACATCTAGATTGTTTCAAATTTCTGGCTTTTATGAATAGAACATCAATGAACATGGTTGAGCAAGTGTCCTTGTGATAGGATGGAGAATCCTTTGGGTATATGCCCAAGAGTGGTATAGCTGTGTCTTGAGGGAGATTGATTTCCTTCTTCCTGAGGAACTGCCATACTATATCCATAGTGGCTGTACAAGGTTGCACTCCCACCAGCACTGGAGGACTGTTCCCCTTACTCCACATCCTCACTAGCATGAGCTGTCGCTTGTTTTATTGATCTTAGCCATCTGATAGGTGTAAGATGAAATCTCTAAGTAGTTTTGATTTGCATTTCTGTGATGGCTAAGGATGTTGAACATTTCTTTGTTTCTCAGCCATTTGAATTTCCTCCAGGAGAATTCTCTGTTTAGATATGTACCCCCATTTTTTAAAAAATTGCATTATTTGTTTTACTGATATCTAACTTTTTGAGTTCTTTATATATTTTGGATATTAACCCTCTATCAGATGTGGAGTTGGTAAAAAGCATTTCCCATTCTGTAGACTGCTACTTTGTCCCAATGATGGTGGCCTTTGTCATGCAGAAGCTTTTCAGTTTCTTGAGGTCCCATTTATTAATTGTTGATCTTAGTGCCTGTGCTAATGGTGTTCTGTTCAGAAAGTTTTTTTCTATGCCAATGAGTTCACAGCTATTCTCCACTTTCTCTTCTATGAGGTTCAGTGTATCTGCTTTTATGTTGAGGTATTTGATTACTTTGGAGTTGATCTTTATGCGCAATGACAAATGCAGACCTGTTTGGATTCTTCTACATGCAGCTACTCAGTTTTGCCAGCACCATTTGTTGAAGATGTGTCCAGGCAGTAAGATGTCTCTGTCAATTACAGAGTTTTGGAAGTTGCTTGCAATGCAACTGTTTACCTGTTTACTTAGGTAATATTTATCCTTCTGGAGTCTTTGATGGAGTTGAAGAATAGATAGTTATTATTATAGTTTTCCTTTGTTATGATAAAAGATAAAGTAGATAACTGTTTTGTTATAAGTGTAATTTTACTATGGTAAAGCCTTCCTTTCTGTTTAAACAGAAAAGGGGAAATGGTGTGGGAAGTCCCTCTGACTATGTGTTGCTTTTATTGGTTAATGAGTAAAGAAACTGCCTTGGCCTGTTGATAGGGCAGAACTTAGGTAGGTGGGGAAAACTGGACTGAATGCTGGGAGAAGGAAAGTGGAGAGAGAGATGCCATGGATCCACCACTGGAGACAGATGTGCTGAACTTTGCTGGTAGGCCACAACCTCGTGGTGATGTACAGATTAATGGAAATGGGTTAAATTAAGATGTTAGATTAGCAAATAAGAAGCTAGAGCTAATGGGCCAAGCCCAAGCCATGATTTAATTAATACAGTTTCTGTGTGATTATTTTGGGTCTAAGCTGGGAACCAACAAGCTGCCTCGTCCAACAAAGATGCTGTATTTTTTTCTACTGTGTGTTTATGACTTCTTTATCAAGTATCAGGTGCCCATACGTGTATAGCTTTATGTTTGGATCTTCAATTCAATTCCACTGATCAATGTATCTGTTTTCATGCCAATACCATGGTGCTTTATTACTATAGCTCCGTACAACTTGAGATCGGGGATGGTGATACCCCACATAGTTCTTTTATTATTTAAGATTGTTTTGGCTATCCTGGCTTTTTTGTGCTTTCTCAGGAAACTGAAAATTTTCTTTTGAAGATCTGTGAAGAACTGTGTTGGAATTTTGATAGAGATTGCTTGCATATATAGATTGCTTTTGGTAAGATTTCCATTTTTACTATATTAATCCTACTATATGCATGGGAGATCTTTCTACCTTCTTCTGCAGAGACAACCAGGTGTGGAGGGCAAACAAACCCCACGGCTGCACCAAAGAGTATCTATCCCCCGGGTGGATCAACATGCGATCTGAACATTTTCCCTGTAGGAAGACTGACCTACACTGCAGGCTGGTGACAGGCTAGTGCAACATCAGGGACTGCTAAGGCAGGAACTTGGGACTCCCCAGATGCACTGTGTGGACCAGAGTTGGAGTGGGTATTTGCCTGGAGGACACACATCACTTTATTTAAATAGTCCTGTTGGCCCAATGACTGAAACGGCAAGGGCTCAGTAATCCAGCCTTATGTTATCTTTCTCTTATTTGGGTGAAAAGATGCCTGACATAACAGCCTACCAGGGGGAATTATTTACTTTGTGTCATAGTTTCAAAAGTTTCAGTCTTTGGCCTCCTGGGTTGTGAGTCTGTGGTGAGATGGAGCATGGTAGAAGGAACAGAGGGGAGAGATCACTGAGCTCATGGCTGACAGGAAACAGAAAATGGCGAGAGCTGCATTCCTGGGCTCTCTTTTTGTCCCATCCAGGTCCCTCGCTTAGGGATTGCCGCCACCTGTATTCAGAGATAATTAACCTCTCTGGAGATACCTTCACAGACACACCTGTGTGCTTTCCCAATCTCCCCAGTACAGTCATGGTGATATTTAAACATAACCATCACAGGGGCCATTGGTTTATATCCTAACTTACTCCTAAGAATGCTGGACATCCCATGACAGCAGTTTCTGTCTGCTGGTGACCAGGGGAGTGTCACAGAAGCATGTACACATCTCAGGCAGGCTGTAGACCTGTACCCTTAGAGACAGCCCTGAACCACTCTAAAGAAAGAATGTTGTGTGTTCCTAGACCAGGTTCTAAGATGCACAGCACAACACAGGGGTTTGGGCCTGTGTCATTTAATGAGGGAGATTTCTCAGGTGAAGTCTAGAGGGAGAGAGGCTGGAGAGCCAGTTAGAGAAAAGAAACAGGATGGGTAAGAATGTATTCTTGGGGAGTGTTTCCTGAACCCCGTGCCTAGGTGGAGGACCTCGGACCATAAGGACCACCATGGCATTTCCCCTGCCCTTGAGTAGAAGCCACATCTGTATTGAAGAGCCTGGGGGCTGGAACTGTGGAAGATGGAGTGTGGCAGTCAGCGAGCTCTCCTAGTCCCCTTCCACACTGTCCCCCTGGGTCTGACCACATCCTCATTACTTCTACAGAAAACTCTGGGAATGTATGCTAGGCCTGAACTTTGCCTCCACCAGAACTCTCGGAATGTATGCTAGGTCTGAACTTTGCCTCTACCAGAATGGGATGGGGCACATCCTAATCTTGCACAAGAGATTTTCCTGTCTTGCTGTAGCCCTGATATCTCTGGAAGCAGAATTTTTAAACTCACCGATTCATGGTGTTTTTGTGTTCTGTGGCTATGAGAGAGTTCATGCAATTTCACAGTGGACCATGTCACATTCAGGGTAACTTGACTAAAACTTGTCGGGTCATGGTCACTCATATTTAGCTCGGAACGATCCTTTACAGCAAGTTGTTAATGCCAATATTCCAGTACCAGACCAGGAAGGCTGACTGGTGGGTTTCTACTTTTCTTAGTTAGTTGCTGTCAGCCAGAGCGGGGGGCTTCCTAGGCCTGGGCTCCTGCTAGCCAGGGGTGATGTTTTGGGAAATGAGAGCTCTCCAAGAGGGGAACTCATGTCTGGTGAGCGCTTCCTGCAGCCAGTGAGAAGTCTGCCATCCCACCTACTTACCAACTCACAACCTATTGCCACAGTGGCACGGCTCTCTGTAGAAGACCAAAATGAAGCACAATTCATTTCTCCCAGCAACAGCAGTGTCTAGGGCATCAGATTCCTATACCAGTTCCCAAGCTCTGACTCCCAGAGTCTCTCTTAATGAGCAGTGGGCCAAGAAATCTCAGCAGCAGAAACCCATCTATTATAACAGGTACCAAACATCCTTGCCCTTAGCTCCCAGGAAAGACTCCAGCCCTATCTTTGAGGCTGTTCTCTCTGTACTAATCTTCAAAAGGATAATCTGGAACACCAGGAAAAGTGGGCACTACCTCCAAACATGCAACATGTGTGTGTCCACAGCCACCACATGGGTTCGCTGTTATAACAAGTTATATTTCAAAACGTTGAAATTGAACCCCAGGGCAACTTGCTTAAGCTCCCACCTTGAAAAACCAGGAGTCAAGCCTTGTTTAAGGTCTTAAGGAAAGAATCAATTCCCTCTTCATATGGGGGTGAGGGAAGAGATTTTTAAACAAAATGTCATAGTGGCTGTGATCCACCTGAGTCTCTTAAAGGGCAAGTAGATGGTTGACAGCCTTGGAGTTTGGGATTGGATGGGTGGTGACTTAGGGTCACTAGTTCTGTGGCAAAAATGACTTGACCAACGCCGCTAGGGGAAGAAATGGTTTTTGGCTTACGCTGCCACATCACGGTTCATCATTAAAGGAAGTCAGGACAGGACTCGAGCGGGGCAGACTGGAGGGAAGAGTTGATTCACTAAGTGCTCTCAATCGCGATTCTCAGGTACCGATGCTGCTGTGCCTGGTCAGTGTTGCGCCCCCCCTTCCCCCGTGTCCTTGAGAGCCGCTCATCCCCCTTCTGTGTTTACTGCTGTTTCCATCCCTCTCTCAGGCCCCCTAACCTGTGTGACTTGTAGATGGGATCTCCTGACAGGTATGGGAGGCTTGGGATCAGACGCAGACTTCTCCTGATTCCTAGGAGAATCACCTCAGGTAAGAGTTACGCGTTGGACTCCTTATATTCCATCATTTCTATGATGGGGAACAGGTAAGTTAAAGCTTTCTGGTGAGTCAATCAATTGCCCAGCACTGTAGTCTGTAGGAAACAGGACAGTTGATGCCAGCTCTGATAATGCAGGCCTATAATCCAATGTGAGAGGATGAGGCAAGAACCAGAGTCAAGTTCACCAGCCTGGGCTACACAGTCCACAGAAGGAGGGCGTTCTAGGCAAGGATGGAAATGTGGATGTGACCTGGTCTTTGTCTTCTTTCCCAGCTTCTTCTCATACCTCCTCCCCCATGGCTCTGGCAGTTCAGGCTTCCTGGCTCTAGGTCTGCTTCCCAAACCAGCAGAACTTCATATTTCTGCTCTTCCTGCTGGGGGCCCCCTTCCTGGAGTTTCTCAGGGCTGGATTCTTATCACTCAGCTCCCTTCAGATGTAGTACCTCATGCTGCAAGGCCCTCCTCTGCTGTGATGGAGAATTCTACATGTCTCCTGGGACAAAGAACACCTGGAACATTATATTGAGAATGTCTGTCTTTCGGGATGATAATAATATTTGAATTTGTAGTGCAAATGACCTCCCGATTGTGGTTGGCCCCGACTCATCCAGGAAAGGCTGAGGTGGAAACAGATTGCTAGGCAAGGAAGACCGCCATCTCTCTGCCTATTGTTAATCTGTGACATCATTCTTTTCTTTTTCGGTCTCAGTCTTGAACTGAAGCCTACAGCATCAGCACTTCTGGCCCTCCAGCCTTTGGAGCAGACTGAAACTGTCAGTAAGCCCTCATGAGTCTCCATCAGGGCAAACACCCATCATGAGCTTTTCAGACTCTGTAGTTTCACAAGCCAACTCAGTAAGTGAATCCAGTGGATGTACGCATTGGTCCTGCCTCTCTGGAGATTCTAAGCTGCTAGCATCCCTGCTGGGAACACTACTCACCACACCCCCTTCTTCTTTGTCTTCGTCATGGTAATTACTGTGTGACTGCTTTGTTGGCTCATTTACCATCTCTGACCTCTCTCAAAGCCAAAAGCCAAAGGAGCAATGGTGCCTGCTTCATTCAGGGTAAAGAGGGAAAGGCACAGCCCTGAAGACCACATTGCCTCAGGAAGTGATGTGGATTGGTTTGTATGTAGAAGAGTCAGTGGATTATAGGTGAGAAGTTTGTAGCTGGAATTGCTTTTCCTTTCCTTCTTCTTCTTCTTTTTTCTTTTGTTTGTTTTTGGTTTTTTTTTTTTTTTTCGAGACACAGTTTCTCTGAACAGCTCTAGCTGTCCTAGAACTCACTCTGTAGAGCAGGCTGGCCTCAGAGAACTGCCTGCCCCTGCCTTCTGAGTGCTAGGATTAAAGGCATGCTCCACCACCACCCTTCTTGGAATTGCTTTTTCAATCAGGGCACATCTCAGCCGGTGGGCTAAATGAGGAGCATTCAGCTCTGTGTCTAATTGGCTTGAGGAAGACAAACATACTAAGTAAATCATTCATTAGCAAAATCAACAGACCAAACAACAAACTCAGAGCGTGGGGCAGTCTTTATTGACCTCTCAAGATGCTGAGCGCCTAGCAGAGTCTGTGAAATCCTGAACAACCGGACAACGAGCGAACAGCGATCTCAGCTAACGGCTCTTTGTGCTTGGTCAGATACACACTGCAAAAGAGAGCAGGTTTATCAACTCTGAGTTCTAGGTTCTGATGATCTTCTACAGTATGAGCCTGAACTGAAGGGTATCTGGGGTGACCCTGATGTTAAACAGCAAATGTGCACATGGGACGTCTGTACAGTGTGAGGCCTACTGCACTCTTAGAGAAGAGTTGCGATGGAATAGGGTGACACTAAAACCATCACCAGAAGGAGTGAGCTGCCCGGCGCTGAGGGGACGCGAGGTGTACAGGGCTGCGTTCAGTTTCTTAGGGGCGGCGAAAGCCCTGCTGGGCTCCTGCAGTAGAACACAGTGTTCTATCAGGGCACGATCATATTCCGAATCTCTCAGATGGACATGCAGGGTCTCCTGGGAGAAATCGGAGTATGGTTTGCTGGCCTCACACAGGTTTCGCTCTGCTCTGCAGTCAGTTCCACCACATCACAGATATGGACCCTTCTCAAGAGGCACCCGCCCAATTCTGAGCCTGTCTCCTCCTTTCTACATCACAGATATGGACCCTTCTCAAGAGGTACCCACCCAATTCTAAGCCTGTCTCCTTGTTTCTGGCAGAGAAACAGAGCATCCCATTTGGGCACTTGTGAACAGCATATGATATAAAATATGTGCCCTCAGTCCTGGGCCTCACAGAGCATTATCTCAGCAAATCAGAACTCCCTCATCTCTCCAACCACACAGGCCCCCTCCTCAACCTTCCTCCTCAACCAATTCAAGTACTGGGTTGCAAGGGCACTGTTACTCCCGCGGGAGGAAGTGGGGCACCAATGAAGCCCAGGGACGGGAAACTTTCCCTGAACCTTGGAGGAGACACTGATGATGGCGGGGGAGGGGGGTTGGGACTGGTTCTCTGACCCCAGTGCCCTCCCCAGGTAGCTCCAGCTTCTCCTCCCGGCCTATTTCTGGGAACTGTGTCTCTAAATATCACTCTTTGCTTTCAGAGCTTCTGAATTAAAGTCATCTAAGCCACAGGGAATGAGGAGCACAGCCGGCTCCTTCTCTAACATTTACCTTCAAACTTTCAAAAACAAAGAAACCTGGCTTTCCTCTGAGCACTGCCCTACCAATAACACACCTGGGGGCCGGTGTCTCTAGGTGATGCTTTCAAGCCGCCCACTGGGCCAGTCTCCTTTGATCCTCTTCAGACTCCACAGAACAGCCAGGACACTCTGCAGCTACAAAGTCAGAGGCCACAGCCCTGGTGTTTTGTGGAGACATGGTCAGTGTGCAAATGAGGTCATTTCCAGGCTCACTCCTTCCACAGAGGACAGGCCCTGGCTCCACAGTTGAGGACAGTCATCTTCTGGGGAGCTGTGCTGTAGGAACCTAGACTCTGGCGAGAGCAGGGGGATTCTAGTCTGACCCTGAGTCTGACCTAGGACTTGGACTTCCGTTTATTAAATGGAATTTCCCCCGTGTTGGTCCCTTCAAGTGAGTTCTCACACAAGGCACAGCAGCAAAGTCAAGGTCAGGATGCCTGGGCTGCTGCTGCTGTTGCTGCTGTCCCTCTGAGGTATGGCTTGGCTCAGCCGGCTGATGGGAGAACAGAACTTAGGAAGGCAATCTGCTATAGTACCGGGCACACAGTAGGTCCCTAAGAAGAGGCAATGACTTTATTTGCATTGTGTGTAGGGGCTTGTTGTGGGGTCTCAGGGGGACCGATGGGAGAGCCTGGGTAGCAGCAAGCACAGTCCAGGAGGGCTCTCACAGTCTGAGAGAGTTCGCCTGACTTTGAGGCTCACGTGACGGTCATGAATGCTATCAAGTCACCCTGGGTTAGCGGAAACCATGGGCTCATGCCTCCATGTTCTTTCCAGTTCCAGGTTCAACTCATGATCCCTTGGTGAACGGAGGCTGGAAAAGCCTCCGAAATATAATCTCATAACCTCTCAAATAAGCAGCTTTAATGCCTTGGGACTCTGGGTTTAAAGGAGGCTCTCGAGGCCTCAGGAACTCTGGAGAGCTGTTGCCGCTTGCCCTGCTTCTCAGCCAGGCTTGCCCTGCTTCTCAGCCAGGCCGGGGACTCTGCCAAGGCTGCTCAAGCATGACTGGACAGTGTGTGATGGGAGGGTGTGTGCCATGGTGCAGGTGCAGAGGTCAGAGGGCAACTCGGGAACGGGGTTCCCTTTCTATCTTTTCACAGGTTCTAGAAGTTGAATTTGGGGCCAGGTTTGCTCAGTAAGTGCCTTTATCAAATGAGCCATCTAGCTGGCGTGGAAGAGCCTCTCTTAAAAATAAATGAACAAACAAACAAATAAATTAAGGATAAGAGTACACTCTTCATCCTTTGGATATGTATTGGGCCCTACTTTAAGCTAAGTTCTAACAACACAACAGGGAAAACAGTTTCTCTGGCCTTAAAACCCCCTAGTTTCTTGTGATAGGACATAAGCCAAACACGCACTAGCAGGGGAAGAAAGGGGCTACTCAGGTCTGGAGGGTGTGCAAGGGAAGTGTGAGTGACCGTGAACCAGGAGAAAGTGAAGGGCTAAGGTTTTACCCAGCATGCGCAAGGCTCTAGGTCAATCCCCAGTACCTCAAAATAAAAGTAATGAAAATGAAAAAAAAAAATACAAACTGGGAGGAGGGAGGGAGGGAAGCTGGTTGGGTGTAATGTATGAGAGATAAATAAATAAATAAATAAATAAATAAACAGCTAATAAACTTTGGAGGGCATTAGGAAGAAAACCCAGAATATACAGAGCTCACTGGCTAAGAGCATTTGAGATTCTTTCAGGTCCCCCAGGTTTAATTGCCAGCATCTCTATGGAGGAGCCCAACCATCGATCTCTAACTCTCGCTCCATGGCACTGGCGCCCTCTTCTGGCAGACGTACTTGCAGGGAAAACACCCAGACACAAAATAAATAAAATACAGAACATACAAGGGGCAAGCAGAGTTGAGAGCACCATAAAGGAAATTGAATCATACAAGTAAAATGAGGAGAAAATAGAACATATAAATGAAGGAGAAAAGAAACCAAATGAAACAGTGGTCAAGAGGGGGCTACAGACTGGATTTGGGCATCGATTTCATGGACGGGCAGCCTCACTGTGGCCTGGAACACCCAGCTCTTGGGGCTGTGGACCCAGAGAGATGTAACCCTCCTGAGCTCTGTTCTGAAGTTCCCTGGGGTACTGCTCTTGTGGGCTCACTTCATTCCAAGACAGCCACAAGAACTGGGCATGTCTGAGACCCAGAAATTCCTCATTGATTGATTTTCCCCCTTCTTTATAGAAACCATTTCTCTTGCTTCTGCTTGACACAATTTCCACTATCTCAGGCCTCAGTCAGGAAAGGGGACACCTCTGAGACAGGACAGCAAGAAATTCCTTTCCTGTCCCTCAGGTCTGGGTCACCATCTGCTCCCTTAACCCCATGGCCTTGACTCCCTAGAGAAGCCTCAGGCAGGGTCAGGGGACCATGGAGCCAGAGGGAAATGCTGGGTATCTGCCGTGGGCCTGTTGGCTTAGTCAGGAGCCCCTAGGGCCTGCTAGCGGGTCATTCTGCCTGAATCCAGCATCTCACGGGGGAGCTTTCCCTGGACTGACCATCTTCTGTGGTAACTGTCATCTGGACAGCGACACAGGGCCACACCTTACAGGCAGCTGCTGACGCTCGGTAAAATTAGTGTGGACTTCCCAAGAGACAGCTGCAACCAGACTTTCAATCACTTATTTTTTTTCCCAGCCTGAGCCAGTTTCCCAACCATCTCTCCTCTCCTCTGTCTTTCCCCACCACCTGCCCCCTACCTCACATCCACTCTCTCCCTTTCCTTGAGAAAGTGCAGGCCTCCCATGTATATCAGTCAGTCACGGTACATGAAGCTGCAGCAAGGCTAGGCTTCTCCTCTCTTGTTAAGCATTTTTGAGCATCTTTTACGCAACTATGTATGAATATCTCAGAGTTCATATCTAGACAAGGAAAATCCACGAGTATAATTTAATGTAGAACACAGGTGGAAGAACCAAATATCTGCAGCTTATTTCCCTAACAAGGGAGGGAACTTTGTTCGTAGGCTTCTGAAAATGGCTACCAACATGGAAGACACTCAGGTCACTGGAAGGAAGGCCAGGAACTCACGATAGTCTGACTTCAAGGTACAAGTATGCTCTCCCTGAGTCCCAGGCTCTGGGAGTCTTCTCAGTGCCCTTTCCCAGAGAGCCTGTGGTATCAGTAAGCCTGCCTGTCCACGGGGCACTGTCCACGGTGCTCAGGGACGGGGCACAGAGAAGCCACCATGCAGCGAAGGAGTACAAACGTCTGCACCTGGGGCGCGTGGGTCCCTCCAAATGCTAACGCAGCAGAGAGACAATCCGAGAGAGGCAAGAGGGAAATCCAGATCAGCATAACCTAGTTAGCCGGTACTGGTTCAAAGTACAATTTTGGAAAAAAGTTTCCTGCTAACAATTGCATCAATTCCATGTGCACAATAATGTTTAAGACATGACTACATCGAAACTGTTTTGCAAAGTATGTGTGGCCTCTATTGTGAAGATGGGTTCCATAGCTTAAGGGCCTAGGATCTAGTGTGGTCACCAGACTACAAAACAACATCCACTCCCAACCTTCTGGATGGACACTAGGTATACATATCTCTTCTGTCTAATAGGCAAGCCTAATGATTAACATTCCCCGTTTCCCTATATGTGACACAAAGACCTCAAGCCCTCTGCAGGGAGGGACCTGTGGAAGCGTTTCAGGGATCAGCATTTGATATCTATTTTGACCCAGACTAGCCTGTGATCATCTATCTGCCTTGATATCAAGATCAAACACACAGGATTTTACCATATTGACTTACCTGAAGTGCCAAAAAAGTGTTTCTTTCTCTTTTGAAGGGTTGGAAGAGTGTACCAGAGGAACAGGACAGATGCCCACATCATCTTACAAAAGACGCATATGTATTGTTACAGTATATGTTGTGTAGGAACTAATGACAGTCTACGTCTGAGTTCTCCAGTCTGCAGCAGAAACACACTCACATTTGCATATTTATAGTCTATTTGAAAATTGGTAGGGAAGGGCCAGGGAAACGGTTCAGGGGCTAAAAGTGCTGAGTGTGTCCGACAGTCTGAGCTTGAATCCCTGAGTCCCATGAAAAGCTGAATGCAGTGATATTGCTCTATAATGCAGTCATAGATGGGAGGCAGGGGTGGGGTGGGGAGTGGGGTCCTGGAAGCTTAGAAGACAGCTAGCCTGGAGTAGCAAAAAAGACTCCACCTCAAAGCAGGTGAGGGCCAACACCCAAATGCATGCTCATGCCCTCATAAGCAAAGCGCGTGCATGTGCACGCGCACACACACATGCACACACAGAGGTTTAAAAACTTAGGTAAAATTCTTATTATTGCTTCCTATTAGATATTTCTCTGGACACATCCTTATAAACTTTTTTTTTTTTTTAAAGACAGTCTCACTATGTAGCCCCAACTGACCTGGGACTCAATATACAGACCAGACTGGCCAAGAACTCAGAGATCCCACTTGCCTTTGGAATTAAGGATATACTGCACTATCACAAATTTGTTCTAATGGGAAATTTAAAATAATTTGATCAGGTATTTTTTGGGGGGATGTTGTGAGACAGGGTTTCTCTATGTAATAGCTCTGGTTATCCTGGTACTTGCTTTATAGACCAGGCTGTCATCAAACTCACAAAGATCCACCTGCTTCTGCCTCCCAGCTGCTGGGATAAAAGGTGTGCACCACCACGCCTGGCTTCAATACTTATTATGCATACAATATTCTGTCTGTCTGTATGCTTGCGCGCCAGAAGAGGGCGCCAGATCTCATTACCGATGGCTGTGAGCCACCATGTGGTTGCTGGGAACTGAACTCAAGAGAGCAGGCAGTGCTCTTAACCTGTGAGCCATCTCTCCAGCCCCCAGCTTTCAATACTTTTTAAAAGGTGTGAATCTACTGGAATTGTGATTTCTCTTGGCTGTGGAACTAACTTGAAACTACGGAGTCCTCCCTCCCACTTAGGAAGGTCTTTTTAGTACACCATGGCAGTGTTAAGTTTTCTCCAGAGTTCCAGCACCTTTTTGTTAAAGTTATGCCTATGTGGTTTACGTTTTCTTGTCTTTTGTTTTTTTTTTTTTAAAAAAAACCTTTATTTTATGTACTTTGGTGTGAAGGTGCCAGATACCTGGAACTGAAGTCACAGTTGTGAGCTGCCATGTGGGTGCTGGGAATTGAACCTGGGTCCTCTGAAGGAGCAGCCAGCACTCTCAGCCACTGAGCCACCTCTCCAGCCCATGGTTTACATTTTCTATAGCTAGTGAGTGGGATTATTTTCGTTCATCTTCCACTGGTGGTCATTCACTGAGGGCTCAGCCAGGCGACATGAAATGGCCTGGATGGGACCTGGTGTCTGCAAGGCCTGTGACAGTCACTGTCAGCTTTCCTTTTCCCTTGCCTTCTCAGAAGTCGTGGTTCAAGGAGAGACCGCCAGTGCTTATTTAACAATCTTTAGGAAGAGGCCCAGGACTTAGAGTGAACCTTCCTCCACCTTGCCTCAGGCTGACACTTGCTGACTCGGTGTGCTCTGAGCCACTGCTTCTGATTGTCTGTCACCTCCCTCCTTTGTGAGAAGGGCAGGCATCTGATCATCGGATGAGGGAGAGGAAACCTAGCAGATACCCTTCTGCCCCCTTACAGTGCTCTGAGACCCAGGCCAGGAGAGAACACTGCATTTTGCAAAATGAGATGAGAAATTCCTAAAAGAGCTTGCATGTGAACGGTTCTGGAGCTAGAATGTCCTCGAGTGGTGGAGTCTCTGAAGGAGGGCTGTTCATGAACAGGGCTAGGAAGACAAGTACAGGGAAAAGGAGACCGACCCGTTACAAAGATAGCAAGGGATGCTGCGGGATAAAGACCTAGCTCCCTTCCCAGCTTTATTCTCAATTCAGGCAGCATACATCTGTGTCAACTCTACACTGGATGAATTTGCATCTTTTTCTGTTTGTACCTGCGTGTAGTGTATGCAGGCCAGAAGAGGGTATGAGATCCCCTGAGATTGTTGTTAAGGGAACTGAATGCCCTCTTCAAGAGCAACAAATCCTATTAACTAATGAGTGAAATTATCAATAAATTAGCTCAAATCTTCAAATTAATGTTTTTGTTTTTTTTTTAAAGAAAATGACTAAATGACAAGAGGAAATGAGACATGCCAACTGTTTCTGAAGAGTCTCAGTTGCACCTGGTGTCTGACACTGTAAGCCCCAATACTTGAGAGCTGAGAACAGGAATGCAGTTTTGAAGTGAACCTACACAGCAAAATAACACTAAAAAAAAAAGGTTTCCATTGTGAAAGACTCAATTTGTGGTTCCAAATTTTCTATCAAAATGGCATATTTAAAGTTATATCTCAAATAATGCTTTTTATATCATTATTTCTCCCTCTGGCTTTCACACAGAAATACGTTCCATAGTAATAAGCCATTCAAAAAGTTGCTTTGTACTGATGCGAAACTGTTCATTTCAGTGTGTGGACACACACCTAATTCAAGACAAGCACCAAAGGACATACATGAATACATGCACTGTCCTGGGAATGCGTATCATTGTTTGCAGGACTGACATGGCAGGTGTGTCTTGACCACACCAGGTGACTAATGGTGACATGTTCTCTGGAGTCCCCCACTTACGCCCCTCCACATTTACAAACCACAGTGTTGTCATCTACCAACGGACCTCAAATCAATGTGAGATAAAGGGAAATTTTAATGCAATAGAAACAACATACAAAGGTACTTTTCATTTTGAAAAGAAATTATGCAACTTTTTATAAGCTGCACAAATTATAGCATAAAGTTGGGGGCAATGGTTTACTTAGGTTAAAAATATTTATTCCAAGCAGATTCCCTACTCCCCATATTAAAAAGAAAATGACACTGGAAACATTTAAGAGACTGGCAACTGGTTAGAGCCATTCCTAAATCCATTATCAGATAAAATACAACACTAGGGGAAAGAAATTGAGAAAGTGAAAACTGGAAAGAACAAAATCCCCAAAGTCAAACTGATCCTTAACATTTCTGACTTTAATTAAGCACATAAAACTGTACTACTTAATATATTTCTCCATGAACTTCTTGTGAAACTCAGATCGCAGTGTGTCATTTACAAATCTTTTGTCTTTCTTCTGGTCATCTATTCCTTTTGCACAGTTCTTAAAAACGACGTCATCGTCCCACCTAAAGGGGAGAAAAGAAAATAAACCCCTTACAACCCCATCAGGAGGCAAGAAAACCAGAGGCTGTAAAGCTGGATCAGCACAGACAGCAAACGAACAAGCGTGCCTGTGGTGGGAGGTCATCAGAGTAGCAGGGACCCATCCTCAGAGCACATACCACTCCTCTAGTGGAAGCAGACACACATACTGTGCTCAGGTAAAGGTGTGATATTTTTCAGGTCTAAAAGCAAGAAGCAGGACCACAGTCCTGACCCAAACATCACTAGACAGTAAGTTATGTGCTTACTGGTGCTTTGTAAGGTTTTGTACAAACTTCTAATCTACTATATCCATCATGTTGATCATACATCATAATGCAACAAAAATGGGAATGACAGGAATATAACAATTAATATTCACAGACTGGCCCAAGTCTCTAAGAATAATGAAGAAATATCTGCTGAAATGCTCAGAGTAGAACTTGGTTGGCTTTCAGAAAGCAGTAAACACACCAAGGGTTGTGTATGGAAGCAGAGTGCATAACTACAGAGCAGCACCTCCATAAAAACATAAGAATGACAAAGGCACGCACAAATACGCAGAAAACACAGCCTACATAATGTGCTTGTGTGTAATGCTGCATGTTCACCAGCAGAAACTAACTGCACAAGGAAAAGAGCACAGACTATGTGCACTAATGCACATGAGAAGTTGAGCAGTTTGGTGTAACTGGGATGTTTGCTCTTGCATCCATAAAGGGAAGAATAAATCAGACTGCTTCATATTCAATATGCAAATGATAGTGTTTTTCCTCTTAACTCGTTCCCAAAGAGTTCTGGCCCCCGTGTTGCTAAGAAACAGTGCACGGTCCCCTTGCACTCACAGCAGTATTCAGTATTCCCAGACCATCACTTGTTGCTCCCACAGCACTAATGTCAATGTCTTGGCTGTCCTTCTCTCTGGCTAGGCTTACCTAGGATTCTAAATTCAGATACTATTATTAAGCATTTACTATGAACGTCTACTGTGCACTACTCCAGGTACCGAAACAATTCTCACTTCCTTCTGCCCATGCAGACAACTCCCAGATGCATTACTACCAACCTGAGCCAACTGTAGAAACACACAGGCTAGATGGACTTAGAGAAGTACAGACCACTCCATATCTACCATGCCTGAAACAAGTTTCCTTTCTCATGCTCGGCATAAGCCACACTCCTCCTCATTCCTGCCTTGCAACTGCAAGTCAAATGCTTGAAGTCTGGTCTCTGGTAAACTGCTAGTTGTTAGTAAACCTGCCCTTGACTGTTGTCTTTAAGAATCTGTTAAATTTTTAGCTTTATGTCACCACAAGGACTGCACTTTCACTGTGATCGAGTAAAGAAGTCAACGAGTTTAGAAAAAGGCAGCTATCACTGTGACTTTAAAAGAACCATGGTGCTGGGATGAGAAGTGAGCTTGGAAGATGGAGCTCTGAGAAGGAACACTGGTGAATGAGCAGGAGAGCGCATGGGACTTCTTCATCCCCGAGACAGCAGCAGGGGAGGAAGAAGGAAGGAAAGGCAACAGGACTCCTCATCCCCTGACACACACAACCACAGCTCCTGCAAGTGCTCACTCTACTTTCCTATGCATCCTCATTGATGGAGGAGGGTTATCTGTCTATTGTGTTATTTTCATTGGTCAATAAAGAGACTGCCTTGGCCCCTTGATAGGACAGAAAATTAGGTAGGCGGAGTAAACAGAACAGAATGCTGGGAAGAGGGCAATGAGGCAGAAGCCATGGAGCCAGCCACCAGGTCAGACATGCTGAACCTTTTCCGGTAAGCCACCACCTTGTGGTGTTACACAGATTTTTAGAAATGGGTTAATATCAAGACATGAGAGTTAGTCAGTAACTAATTCTCTAGAGATAATGGGCCAGGCAGTATTTAAACGAATACAACTTATGTGTTATTATTTCTGGGGCTAAACTAGCCGAGCGGGAGCTGGGCAGGATGAAAAGCAGGCCTGCCCGCAGCCCCTCACTACACCTCATCGCAATCACATACACCCTTCAGCTCTCTAGTGCCCTCCGCACATACAGTACAGAGGTCATTCACAAGCCTGCCTCTAAGCCTGGCCTTGGCCAGCACTGGCCCTGCCTCATCCCTCACCCTCACTGTGCCTGCAGCACTGGACCTGCCTCATTCCTCCCCTTCACTGTGCCTACAGCACTGGCCCTGCCTCATCCCTCCCCTTCACTGTGCCTACAGTGCACAACTAACTTGACTTCACCCAGTACAAGTTTCTGCAGGACAAGTCCCAATAATCTTGAGCATCGAGTATAAACTTTCAGTTTCACTGTTTGGTGACCTCTTGTAGGGAATAGGAGTTCAGAAAGCCTATGTCTTTCCACTTATGACCTGGATGTATACCTGTGAAGATTCACAATCGCATGATCTGGATGTATCTTACAATATCAACCAACAATATGGCCATGACAAGCCCCCTGAATCTTAGAATTGTACTGGGAAGGGTAGTCTTGGGGACCCGTCCACTCCCACCTCACATACAGGTTTTATAGCTAAGGTCAAAGCAAAGACTTATTATGTATGCATTATTCTCAAATCTGACTGAGGTTAGAAATAGGAAGTGGGGGTCTTAGAAGCCTTATATAACACAAATCATGGGCCATACATGTAGCTCAACCCATTATCCCTCCCTCATCTCCCACCACCCTGTCCCCCAACCCCCCATGGGTTTTTTAAGACAGAGTTTATGCAGTCCTGGCTGTTTGGGAACTCACTGTGTAGACCAAGCTAGCCTCAAACTCACAGAAATCCGCCTCCCTCTGCCTTCTGCTTGGATTAAAGACATGCTGCATGTGCCCCAACCACCTGGCCAACCCATTAGTTTTAGTACCTTCTTTTAACCTTGAAGTTGGCCTGAGGCTGGGATGGGCCAGTGAGATTAAGGAGAGGGTTTCCACTCAGAATATTTTCCATGCGAATTCTCTCTTCTTCTGCTTTTTGTTCTTGTTCCTGTCAATGATAGAGGAAGACACACAGTTACTAACCCCAGGTCAGCTGTCTTAGATTAGTTCACAGATGAATTTCTGTCAGATCACATAGGGAGAGAAGACAGTTTTCCTTCTCCTTCCTTCCTTTCTCTTTTTGGAGACAGGTTATCCATCCTGTAGCCCAAGCTGGCATGGAACTTGCTAGGTAGCAGAGCACGACCTTGACCTTGTGATCCACCTTCTGAGTGCATGACAGGTGTGCACATCCATGCCCAGCTTCTTGGTGCCTGGGATGGGACTCAGGGCTTGGCACATGGTAGGAAAGTACTTTGCCAACTGACTCAGTCCTCTTTGATTCTTGATAAACACCAGAAAAATCTTATTTATAAAAAGTAAATCCTTTGCAATTTTTATTATAAATATCTCAATCTTGCCAACAGTCATTAGTCTAAGTTGTGAGAAGCTAAGATGCAGATGTAAATGTTTTATTTAGTTACATTCAGATTAAGTTTAAGAGAATATTAATAAATATTTATAATTTAAGAACATATTATCAAAGAACAGTTTAGCAAGGCTATCACCTTCCTTTTTAAAGGGCTACAGACAACATACTTAATGTTAATTTAAGTTTGAATTTAATTTTACATTACTAACAGTATAAGCTTTCATCTCTAGAATCGATTAGTTATTAAGGAGTTATTAGTTATTAAGACACGACAGAGTATCATGCAAAAGATAACATGTACATCTATTAATTTACATAAAACACCGCTCGTTCTTATGCTTTACTGTTAGTGATCTATTATACCTTTATATATTTTCTTCATAGTTACAACTCTATTTTTAGAAAGCATTTTCATATTTATTTAATGTGCACGCATGTATATGGGCTCCACAGTGCAATGGCAGTCCGGAGAAAGCTTGCAGGAACCTGTTTTCTCAGCACGTGGGTTCCTGCTTAGCCATCTCACCCAGGCTCCATTTTGTTTTAAAGACACAAGCTTTCATTACTTGCTGAGTTTGGTCTCCAACTTGTGATTTTCCTACCTTAGCCACTTGAGTGTTGGGATTACAGGTATGAGCTACCATATCTAGATTATTTTTCTCACTTTTATTTTAGTATTAATTTCTTCGGATTCAGATCACCCTATTTTAAGAAACAGAAATGCAAAATTTCTAAAATTCTTACCTGTAACTTTCGTAGTTATCTGTTAAAATAACTTAAACCAAATATCAATCCTACTTTGCTGTGCTTTGGGGATGACAGAAACAGATGATCTAATAGATAAGAACAAGACTCCACAAGTCACTCTAAAGCGAACCTAGTTTCTCACAGCTTCCTGGTACTCCATTTTAATATGCAAATGTGAATGACAGGTTTCACTTGTACCAGGACAAGTAACTGGCAGGTGAGAGAATGTCACTGCAGAGACCTTAAAGTCAAGATTTATTACAATTTAGACCAGAAAGCTTTCTAAAAACCACATGCTTATTGGGGCGGGGAAGGGGTCGACCCACTGAGATGACTCAGTACAGGTGTTTGTCATAAGCCTGGCAACCTGAGCTCAACCTTCAGTTCTCATACCAGGGGAGGAGAAACCTGACTCTCGAAAGTTGTCCTCAAATCTAGCAAAATAAATCACAGGTAAAAATAGATGACATCCAAAGATGTCACAAAACCAGGAGTAAGCATATAATGTACACAAACTTACAGTTAACACAGAGCACTGGGAAGAAAAGGCAACTCCTTCCCTACTCATATGCCAGATCTGTGGCCTAATGGTCAGAGAGCCTGTGCATCAAATCTACACTCCCTCCCCAGGCTTGAGGTTAGATTTTTGGGAACATGGCCACCTTATTTATAGGCACTGTGGCCACTCTGGGCTGCGATCGCAGTAGAGCCGCGACAGAGCTGGGTGACAAGCCACACAAGGATGCTTACGTTATGATTCCTAACAACAGCAAAATTACAGTTATGAAGTAACAATGGAATAATGTTATGGTTGGTGTCACCGTAACACAAGGAACTGTGTTAAAGGGTGACAGCATTAGGATGGTTGGGAACAAGTGCTACAGACAATCTTACATCTAATTAGAAGACTACAGCTCACTTGTTTGTTCTTAAGTTGAACATTACTCATTTGTAAACTATCTGAAAGGAACTGTCAGCAAAATTAGGGGACTTAGAATGTCATTATAAAAAGATAGATCAATATTTAGACACGCTGCTTTCCAATAAACAACAGCAGCAGAGTTAAAGGGTTCTGGTTGAGGACATGTGGTGGAGAGACTGCGCATCAAGCACTACCTTCCTGGCCTGCTCCTCAGCTCTTTCCTTCTTGATTTTCTCCAGCTCTGCCAGAAGAGCCGCAGTGTCGTCATCGTCGCTCTCCTCTTCAAAGTCCTCATCGTCCTCCTGCGACAGAGCACGGCCGGGACAGACGGAAACACACATCAGAAAGTGGACACACCGAAATATCACAGTAAAGCCAACAACCAATAAAAAATATAATAAATACTAACTAAAATGGCAACCTTTGAAAAATACCCTTCATATTTAGATGGTCAAAATGAATTTTTTTGGGGTGGTGTCAAGACAGGGTTTCTCTGTGCGACAGCTGTCTTGGGACTTGCTTTGTAGACCAGACTGGCCTTAAACTCATAGAGTTCTGCCTGCTTCTGCCTCTTGAGTGCTAGGATTAAAGGTGTGTGCCACCACCACCAAGCAAAAAAGCATTTTCATATGGAAACATTCTAAAGCAAGTGATGCTTCAGAATGAAACACAGCACAGTGTACAGTGTCTCACCTTAAAAGAGTTCACGTAGTGCAAAATGACTAAGCCAGCAAGGAAGGGTGCTCAAATTCCAAAAGAAAATATTTCGAATGAATAACAGAATTTCACTTAATGTAAGGCTTCCTATTTATTAGAATAACTCATAAATTAATAATTTAATAATATAATAATATGATCGCTGACATATGTATGCAATTAGATACTTAAGAAAGGTCACTCACATATATATATTTATATATTTCTATAAATTATATATATATTTCTATATAACTGTTCAGTTATATAGAAAATGGCCAAGTGAACTTGGGAGTTAGGCATAGTAGATGACATTTGTAAACCCAGCACTTAGGAGGTTGAAGCTTGAGACTAGACGGCTGTGATTACCAGGCCGGCCTGAGCTACATTCAACATAAAAAGGCTGCAGGGTCCCATTGAATGTTCATGCTCCCTATTCAATAAGGGGCCCATGTGCATTATGTGTCTGAAAAGGGCATCACATCGACTGGGTAGAAAGGCCAAAGGTGCTGCTCCTCGGGCACTCAGTCTCTGAGAGTCCTATGTGTCATAGCAAGCAGCTTAACCTTCGACACAACTCAATTCAGTCACAGGTGGGCACACCCTTTCTCACAGACTGCTTTCATGCAGCCCCCCAAACTAGACCTGTAGTAAAAGTCTTTGACAGAATACTTTGTTTTAAAAACAATTACTAAGTTTAAAGTATGAGGTCAACAATATATTTGTAGGTAAAAACAAATATAGATCACTTCACAAAGTCAAAATATTAAAAAAAAATTTCAAGAAATAGGCCCAATGGCAGTGGTCCATTTCCAGCATTTAGGAGGCAAAAACAAACAAACAAAAACAAAAAAACCAAACCAAACCAAACCCGAAAGCTCTACCACATACATCTGTGAGAGGGTCATCGGCATCAAGGTTGGCAGCAGGGATCTGGTCTAAGCGGGGCTTCTTGGACACGGAAGAGGAAGTTGTATGTTCTGAAGAAAACAAACATTTGGTTAATAAAACTAGCACTGTATTTTAAAACAGTGTTTTAGAAACTACTGGGCAAAAAGGATCCACACAAAGCGCAGTGACAGCAGGGAATCACCCAGGACTGGCAAATAAGCCTCTGATACATATTTGCTAGTCAACATTAAATGAATGAATGAGTTATGAGGATCATGGCATCTCAGGAAATTTAGCCAATGTTCACACACTCTAGAAATACAAGAAGGGTAACTGACGCTTCTCTCGTTACTCTCCGATTACGTGGGGGAGCAAATCAAACAGGACAGCTCTAGACAGAAGGCCTGGGTTCAGCTGCTAGAAAGTCCAAGCCAAAGTCTATTGACAGGAACCGAGAGGACAGCTTTTCCTCTAGTACCAAGCATGAGAAGATGCGATTGAAATGAACCTCATTATCACTGTTAATTATTTTTTTTCCTGGTTTATCAAGACAGGGTTTCTCTGTAGCCTTGGAGCCTGTCCTGGAACTAGCTCCTGTAGACCAGGCTGGCCTCGAACTCACAAAGATCTGCCTGCCTCTGCCTCCTGAGTGCTGGGATTAAAGGTGTGTGCTACCACCGCCCAGCTCTTATCTCTAATCATGGATCAAAGAGGGATAGTGCACAAAACTGTTATTTCCAATTACTAAAATACAACAAACCATTTCCACCACATAATTTTGGAAACAACACTTGTGACAGTGTAGGTACCTCGGGTCGGACGGTCCCTATTTTTTTCCCTCGCAGCAGCTCTCTCTCTCTCTTCCAATTCTCTCCTAAAGTCACGGTTGCGAACCTCTTCAGGAGCATCTTGTGTAGTTTGTCTTAAGTGGAAATAAAATTGGGTTAAAAATGTTATTCTCACTTGTCAAGGAAAAGAACCTACGTGGCCATAGCAATTTAAGACAATTCAGAACGCAACTGTCTCTCAAGCACAAAATGGAAGAGGACTAGATAATATTTTAATCTGAAAGTTACTCGGAGACACTTGTGATGTTGTCAGTACCAACAAAAGAACAAACTGAAGCACACATTTCCCGACAATATGGCTGGAGACTAATTGAAATGTCTTTGACTTTTTAAAAAAAACATTGATCAGCTCAGGGGCTGTCACACAAGACGCCCATATTCAGTACAGCCCAGTCTTCTGAGGTGCTCGTCATGAATGACTGCTTCATCTACACAAGATTTCCTGCTAACACCTGAAAACTACACTGCATAATTTTATTGCAAACTCCTTTCCTTTACAGATAAGTAATTTAAATACAATAATCTAGAAGTAATCATAAGTCATTCCGTGAACAAGACAAATGGCAGTCTTATTACCTGTATTTTATCTTTGTATGGGAGGGAAGGTCTCTGCTTGAATATTGCTTTGAGAGCTGGCTCAAATCCCCTTCTCCTTTTCCTCTTCCACCTCTGGCAGGTTCAAAAGTTGGTCTGGCTGCTGTTGTCATCTTTTATTCTCTGACAAAAGAGAGTTTATGTTATATTCTGTAGAACTCTCACTTTAGAGATCATTCATAAATTACTATCCTTGAGAAAATTATCAAAACTCTCCTCAAAATTCCTTAAGCTGTTTGCTTCAACACAAATCTCTACAAATGCAGAATTAGAAAACTCAAGGTATAACTAGTAACGTCCTGCCAGGCAGCTGTTATTCAGTATAAAGAACTAATATGAGATCTGAGTTTGTTTCTGTTTTAGCTGGGTAGCCTTGGGCAAGGCTTGTTTCTGTCATCTCTGGAATGCTGACATTTCTATAGAATCATTATGCGAATTTTGACACATGGCAGACCTTGTACAATAGTGTAATGTGGCTTTTAAAATAAATGACTTAAAAATTCTTGTTTTCCTACTAGCACTAGGTTCTTGAGGTTTTGTAGTTGTTTATTTTGAGATGGGAATCTCACTATGTAGCTCTGGCTGACCTGGAACTATGTTCATCAGACTGTCCTAGAACCCTCCAGAGGTCTACCCAACTCTGCCTCTGCAGTGCTGGAATTAACGGTGTATACCACCATGCCTAGCCAAGATTTGCATTGTGACAAGCCTCACAAAATAGCAAACAGACCAAAAGAAGGAAAATCCAAAACAAAACACCATATTTCTTTTAAAGTCACTGATAACGTGGAGTGTCTTAGAGTTTGTTTAAAACCCAATGACATTTACATAGGTTAACACTACCCAACAATGTTGCCGATCCAATTTTTTTCTACAACAGTAAGACATTTGGTACGCTGTAACTTAAGCAACGCTCAGAAAATCGAAACTCCGCCCCGAGAAACACCAAGAACCCATCCTGAACTGGGTGTGATGGGTACTCCTGTGATCCCAGGCGCTTAGGAGGTCGAAAGCAGGAGAATCAGGAGTTCGAAGTTAGTCTGGGCTACATGAGACTGTGTCGCTGCAGCAGCAAGAGAACCCTGTGGCACTTTCAGCTTTGAGCTGTCAACTAAGAATTCCAGCCTAACTTTGGTGCTACTGGGTCTCCGTGAGCTTAAGCAGCACGCTCAGACAGCCCCATCCCGCCCTCCGGCCGGTGACCACTCCGGGCTCGGCCGCAGATCCCTCCCGCCACCCCGGCACCGCGGCCGTCATCACGGCGATCCCGGCTTCCCGGCGCCACCCGCACAAAGCCCACAGACCGCCCTGTCCCAGAGGCTTACCCTGGTGGGGACCGATGCAGCACCCTTCGAAGCTCACCCACGAACCATTGCAACTCCAGACTCCCAGAAACCTCCGCGCCCGGGACACCAGCCCAAGACCGGAAGCAGAATGCGAGGCTTCCGGTCCTACGCCTGGGTCTCAGTAAGACCCGGAAGCAAAATCTTCGCGCCTCCAACGGCCGTGTCGGAAGCTCGCACTCCACACCCGGAAGCAAATGTCGAGTATAATTTTTTTTTTTTTTTTTAACCGTTTATCAAAGGCTGAGGCTCCGACCAATCTGCGGAGACCTGGGAGGAAGTTTGTGTGACGTCGTTGAGGGGCGGAGCCAAGGTGGCTCTCAGGGGGCGGGCGTTTGAGAGCAGTGCTTCGGAGTCGAGCGTGAATGTTTTTGTTGTGTCTTTGAGAGCCAATTACTTAATCTCTCTCGCGTCTTTTCCTTCCCCGACCCCCTCCCAGACTCCTTCGCCGCCGTGCTGCGAGGACGGAAGGCGCCGGGGATCGGTCCGCGTCTCGCAGGCGTGAGATCTGAGGAGAACGCGCCAGCTGGCCCAACGGCTCCTGCCTCAGTAGACCCCGCAGCCTAGGGACTAGAGTTGTCACTTAAGTGGACATGAAGAAGGCGCAAATAAGTACGGGGGCAACCACGAGCTTTCCAAAGGTACCACCCTGCGAAACCATTAGCCTTGGAGGCAGGCTTATAGTCGCATTGCTTGTTAAGATAAAGATGATAGATAGATAGATAGATAGATAGATAGATAGATAGATAGATAGATAGATAGATAGGCAGGCAGGCGGGCAGGGGTTATAGTCGCATTGCTTGTTAAGTATATATATATATATATATATAGATAGAGAGAGAGAGAGAGAGAGAGAGAGAGAGAGAGAGAGATGCATTAATTGGTGTACTGTAACGGGAGATGCCATGAGCGTTGACGACAGTGATCATTTAGAGAACAGTGGGCCTAACAGCCAGGAGGAACGTGAGATGGAATTAAGATGACTTCCCAGCGTTGTCTTGGTGTTCCATCAGTGAGATCTTGGGAGACGGCAGACGCACAATAAATAAATTCGGATTCAGTTCTCCAGTTTGTCCCAAGTAGAAGACTCTACCCAAACTGGACATTTCGGTGCCCTCCAATCTTTCCTTTGGAACTTTTAATAAAGAAATAGAATTAGAAAAGACAGCCTCCCCCTCCTCTGTGAAGCAAAAGGTGAAAGGCTTCTTTTTTCTTATATAAGCCATGTTCCTCCCTCAGCCTCACAAAGTCTAAGGACACGCCATCATATTAGCGGCTCAAACCCGAAGTCCAACATCCACTTCCTTGACTCTTTACATCCTGTCCACTTGCCATTCTTACCCAGTATTGTAAAAATTATCCTGAAGTTCATTTTCCTGTAGCCACACTCATTCAGGCCACTGTCATTTTCCTCTTGGATTGTAATTACCTCCAAATGAACTTTCCTGTGGTTTTGCACAGAACAATCGTGTTTTAGGCACTTAGGATAAAACAGTCACTTGTCTTTACTTGATTCTGAGGCTGCTTTGAGCACATCTGTCTCCTGCCTACCTTCCTGGCTTCAGTCAGTCATGGGTACACCATGCTCTAGATACACTCAACTGGACATTTCTGTTTCTCAGAGCAAGGCAGGATCCCAGTGTTTATTTTGAGTTTAGAGATAAGGTCTTGCTATGTAGGCCAGGCTGACTTTGAACCTAAGTCCTATGTGTTCTGCACTGACTGTCCTCCTGCCTCAGCCTCCTGAGTTCAGGTCTGCATCCTTGTGTCTGTTAAAGTCTTGCACTGTGTTCTTCACCTCTGCCCCATGATAGCTGTAATGCCATTTTTCCAGGTCTTAGCTCACCGCTGCTTTCTCAGCGGGGGTTTCCCTTGGCATGCATACTGTACCCCCACTCTTCCCATGCATAAATTTATAGCACCCAGTTCTGTACTTCCGCAGTACTGAACACCAGCAGGTTTCCTGTTTGTTTCATTACCTATACACCATCTTTTTGGTCTGAGCCACAATGTTGAGACCAACTATCTATGTGACTCTTCTGGCTTCAACTCCAGTTCTGCCCACCCTAGCTGTGTACAGTTGGGCAAATTATTTTCCCTTTCATGCCCTCCATCCCTTGTGTGAAAGTAGGGGTCATTCTTTCTCTTGCTATGGTGATTACATAACCATTTATAAAGTGCTTAGAACTATCTCAGCAAGCAGGCTGGCCAAATCAATATTGTCTGTTATTATTATTGTCTGTCTAACAGTATTAGAATCTAAATTTCAGAAAAGCAGGAACCCTGCTTATTCACTGGTGTCCTCAGCATATAGAACATATGTGATACATAGGAGGTGCTGAGTGAGTACTGGCTGAATGAATGGCATGCATGTTATAAACTGGAAGAATGAGATTTCAATCACAAGATGGTGACAGAGGAAAGTGCCCAGTTTTTATATTCCAGCTGCCTTTATCAACCTCTCAATAAGTCTATTTAAATTTTGATTTGTTAATTAAACATTTGATGATTCCATTATAGTTTAGCACAAGATAAATTAGTTCACAAAATTAAAAGCATTTGATTTAAATAGTCTGGAAGTATTAGTAAGAAAGGTAAAACCAAAAAAATATTAACTTATAGGTCCTGATATGAAAATGGTAGCATAAAGCTTTTAAATTCAACAGTGGAAACACTTAGGAAAAAGAAATGAAGTTGGAAAGATGTCTGTATGAGCCAGGGTTCTCCAGAGGAGCAGCGCTAACAGAGTGAACATAGATGATAAGGGAGTTTGCTAGATTGGCTTACGTGATGCAGTAAGGTATCCACACTGAGTAGCCGTACAGTCTACAAGGCTACATGCAGTCTCAAACAGTCCCACTCTGGTTCTGAATGCCTGAAGCATTCCTTGAGAGCCACTGGTCTTCAGTCCACATTGGAAGACTGAAGAAGCTGAATTCTAATATCAACAAGCAATGATAGCAGCAGGGGAGCTTAACTGGACAACAGTCTAGAACAGGGAGATAACTGGACAGCAGCCTAGAACAGGGAGATAACTGGACAACAGCCTAGAACAGGGAGATAACTGGACAATAACCCAAGAGCAGGGAGATAACTGGAACGCAGCCTAGATCAGGGAGATAACTGGACAGCAACCCAAGAGCAGGGAGATAGCTAAACACCATGATGGAAGACAAGCAGGCAAAACCTAAGACTTTTCCTTTGGACCTTTTTTTGGTCTGACTACCACTAGAAAGTTCCATCCTACTTCAAATACTATGATGAAGAAAGTCCCTCACAGGTGGCCTGCTAGCTTGTCTCACATTTACCATAAACTTACTAAGCTTTTCCTGTCTGCTCTAGTTTATAAGCAGGATCTTACTATGTAGCCCAGATTAGTTTAGTAACCTCATGGCAGTCTCCGCCTCAGCCTCCCCTGTGCTTTTATTTCAAATTGATTACCACAGAAAAGTAATTGACCCCCCATTCTGTCTACAATCATCATCCCCTGCTTGCTCACTTGGTTCCTTGCAATATTTTTCACATTCCCTTCTCCCTCTGCACCCTCTTTCTTTAGAGTAGAAGATCCCATGAGTGTGCAGTTTATGCATGTGCATCTGAAGGCAGGAGGTTCATATCGGTGCCTTCCTCTATTGCTCTTCCCCTTTGCTTTTGAAACAGCTTCTCACTAACCTCCTGCTGTTGGCTGGGTTGGACTGACTAGCCAGAAGCCCTGGAGATCTTCCTGTCTTTGCTTTTCCATCCCTGGGCTGACAGGTGTTTTCTGCCACACCTAGCTTTTGTTGGGAATCAGAACTCAGGTCCTTATGCTTGTACAACAAGCGCTTTACCAACAGAACCGTCTTTCAGGTCCTCTAACAGAAGATCTTTGAATTTGGAAAGATAAGATTCTCTCTAGAAAGATTATTTGCTTGGCTTATCTAACAGGTAACTTTCTCGTGTGTCACTAGAGATGAGGTGATCCTATCTAGTTCTTGGAACTCAGTCCTATTCCCAAACCTTAGAGACACATGTCCCATCATCTCTTATAGATCACACCAGGTTTATATGCACCTTCACTTTTAATAGAGCAAAGGTAGTGCTTTTGTGTGGTAACACGTTATATGCAGTACTTGTGATTGCAAAATTAACTTTTCATGGAGGAGACAATATATGAATTCCAGCTTCAAAGGTTACAGAAAATGCTGTCCAAAGGAATAAAAGAAACCTTTAAAACCTCAGAACGACATTTCAGAGTGTCTAGCACCTGCTGTTTAGGAGGATAGTTTGATGAAGGCAGAACATTACATGGCTTTAGAATAAACAATTTAAAAATCACTTTGATTTTAAATTTAAGCTGGGTATGGTGACCCATACCTGTGATCCCAGTACATCGAGACTGAGTCAAGAACCCTATCTAAACATTTTTTTTTTGTCATGAGCTAGGCCTGGATAACACATGTGTTTTAATTCCAGCACCATGGAAGCAGAGGCTGAAGGATCTTGAAATTTGAGGTTAGTCTGGTCTACATAGTTAGTTCCATGAGAGCCAGGACTACATAAGTAAGTTATTAGGAGATGTGAATGAAGTCAGTATCTGAATGTCAGATTAGAAAGTAAGTTTTGTAAAGTCTTAACATATACTTAGCTCTACTATGACTGATACACATAATGTAAAAAAGGAATACAAACAACTGAATAAAAACTGCAGAAGAGATTCCAGTCACTATAGAAAGTAAAGCTGGAGAGGTGGTTCTGGGGTTAAGAGCAGTTACTGCTCTTGTAGAGTACCCATTTCCAATTCCCAGCATCAGCATCTGGCAGAGACTCCAGCTCCAGGGCTTTTATCACCTTTTTCTGGCTTCAGTGGGCGCACACACACATGCACACACATACATATGTGCGCATACTCACACATAGGTGTACACAATTAAAAACATAATAAAATCTTTTTTAAAAGAAACACAAAATACTCACTTTTCAATGATAACACTACAGTACTGTGTTCCCAGCAATTTATTTAAAAAATATTTGAATGAGGTTGAGAAGAAAAAGGACACACAGACAGTAGAGGGATATTGGCTTCCCAATACTCTCCCTGGAGAAGCCAAAATATTCCTACAGTGGGCTCCAAAGTTTCTTGCTTATGCCTTTCCGGCTTGCATACCTTCTTGCTTAGTCGCAGTTCCTTCTGCTGTAGAGCCTTTTCTTAGTGTCTGTGAAGGGTCTTCCTTACTCAAGTGAGGCCAGCCAGCTAAGACATCTTAGTTAAGATGTCAGCTGTTTCTTTCCTCTAACGTCCTGCACTCTTGTCTCCCATAGTCTGCTCTTCTTTTCTTTTTACAGAGTATGTGTGTGGTACTGTGTTATGCTAAAATCACTGCTGCTCCACCTCCATGCAGAACATGTAGAATGCAAGTTCCATGAGGTCATGCTCAGTGGTTTAGACCAGCCATTTAAAACAAGGACGAACACTATCGTTTGCCCAGTGAGACTTTTACAAATGAAATGAGTGAGCAGATGAATGAATAAACCTTACCAGGAAGAAATCCTGTCTGGTGTAAAAGTTGTTTCTTTTTTCATATGTGTCTGTCTTTTTGTGGCATATGTGACATGAACAATTGGACAGTCTACTAGTGCACTAATCCCTAGAAAAAGGCCACTTCTCATCTGTTTACCCAAGTCTTGATTTCAGGACTTACAAGACCTAGGGAAAATAATTCGTTTCAGAAGGTAGTCTCTTAATGTAAACTCATGTGATGATCAGTCTCCTCTATATATACCATCAAAATTCTAGTTAGGCCAGCCACCCCCAATCCAGTTATAATTGTTATCAAATATCTCCATTTTGACCAGTTGAATCATTCCCCTACATCTATTAAACCCATCATCTATGAACCTGATAGCTCAAAAAGGTAAAATTTTTTTTTGTAAGAAAGAAAATGCATGTATGTGACCACCTCCTTATCTGTGAACCAAGGATTAGGGTTTAGGTCTATGTGTTTGTACAGCAAGCAATCTTACTGAATCAGCTCTCTAGCCTCCAAATTATTTTACTAAATGCCCATGAATTTCTAAATGAAATTTGATCTTGTCAGCTTTGAACTTTATGCATATTTAAATGTTTATATAAAAAAATCTTTTCTTTTGTGGTTTTCTTTTGCCCTTCCATTTTATGTGGTGTGTAGCTGTGTGGAATTTGACTGTAAAAATGTACTCTGTAAATCTAACAGTTATGCTTCTGTTACAGTGATCTTTAAAAATAAAAGTACTACAGCTATTCTTGCAAGCGTGCAGAGGAGTACACATGTGCATTTTCTATGAACCACATCAGCAGGGGGAGAGCTCTCCTTGTGGAATCTCATCATGCCTGATACTGTACAGCATCTCAATTTCATCAGACTTGGCAGTGTGGGTAGTGACCTGTCATTGAAATCTTGACTGTGTTTCCTTGATGTCTAATTCATGTTTATTATCTACTTTGATTTCTTTGTGAGGGATTCTTCTATTGAATCGTCTTTTACTTACAGATTTCTGAGTTCTTAAGGCTTGAGGTAGTAACTGGTGCTGCTTAAGCTGCACATACAGCTTCCAACATCTCATTTGGAAATATTTGATACTGACTTTTATAGATGGAAATCTTCCATTGGGGGAGTTCAGCTTAACAACTTTTTATTTTTATTTTTTTTGGTAAGTGCATGCTATATTTTAGTTGAGAATGACTTTGCTTTGAAATCATGTTGGTACTCTCTGTGAGTATCTTCTTAAGACTTCATAGAACTTTCTTAGGCAGCCAGGCATTCATTTTGTCTGTAATGTAATACTGGTGTCTTGTTACCTAGTTGAACAATTCTTTTTACCGCTTCCTCTCTTCCAAGATCTCTTTGCCCTTTGTATATTCAGGGGCCAAATGTCAAATTCTATACACTTGGAGTTTTAACTGGAATAACATTACATTTGCAAATTTAAAAAGTGGTGTTTATAATGATTCAGTCTTTAGATTTAGGCACGAAGTATATCTTCTCATTTCTTTAGATCATCTTTATTTTCTAAAGCATGTCAGTATACTGCTTCTCTGTGTATATTCATATTACTGCTTCAGAAATCTCACAAGCTCTTGCTGGCTTTAGGTGTCATTAATATCTAATGTTATTGTCAATGATGTCATTCTTAAATTTGGATCATTTGTAACTGGTATATGTAAATGTAGTTGATTTTTGTATATATCTATTTGAAACTTAGAGAACTTGCCAAATTCTTCTGTTAATTCAAGTGGTTTACTCTGAATATTTTTACACACACACCATCTGCCAATAATGATGTGTTTCTTCTTTTACAGTCTCTTTCCATTCTGCCTTCTCTTTTCCCTTGCCTTGTGTTGGTTAGAACTTCCAGGACAATGTTGAATAAAGATTCTGATCCCAGGTGTCCCTGTTTTTTTCTTGATATGCAAGATAAGACTTTTAACTTACTACTATTATGTACAATTTTGCTGAAGGTTTGCAGTGATATATTTTATGGGATTTTCTTACTATTTGAGATTGCTGAAAAAATAATACATTTAAAAATGTCTTATATATTACACCTAATTTTTTATTATGACATTTTATTATGACATTTTCATATGTGCATATAATGTATTTATTATGACATTTTATTATGACATTTTCATATGTGCATATAATGTATTTTGTTCATATTCATATCTCTTTCCCTCCCACTGATTCCACTTCCTAACTAATCCCTTTTCTACTTTTATATCTACTTATTTCCTTACTTTATTTTGTGATCCAGTGAGTTTCCTTAGGGTTGCTTACAGGATCATGGGCATCTTACCAGTGGCTGTACCACTGAAGAAAGTTCTTCCTTATCCTGGAAGTCATTAATTACTACAGATCTTCAGAAAGGGGTGGAGTCTTGTTAGTCCCTCCCTCTTCTCTGGCAGAATGTTGACAAACCCAGCCTTGTATAGGTCAAGCACAGGCAGCCAGAGCTTTTGAGTTCAAGAGTACAAAGGCCATGGTCATGCCTGAAGATTATTCTCCAATACTGCCCCTTAGGCATTTCCATTCTCCCTGCCACTTCCAACGTGTTCTCTGAACCTTAACGGTGTGATAGAGGTGTCCCATTTAGGGCTGAGTGTTCAACAGACATTTATTCTCAGCGCTTTGACTAGTCACCAGTCTCTGCAGTTACTGCTGGATGCTTCAGAAAGAAGCTCCTCTGGTGAAAGCCCGACAGCAGCACTGGTCTATAGTGTAAACACTGTGTTTAAATGATGAGTTGTACTAAATACTTCTGCATTTGAGATTTCCTTTTAATATGTTACTGTGTGTTCAACAGATTTATTTTAGGGTTTACCTAATCCTTTATTTATGGACTAAGCCATCTGGACCACAGTGCACATAGTCTTAGGGTCAGCGAGTTCATACTTTATTTAGAATTTTTGTGTCAGTGTCCGAAAGGAATATTAACTGTTTTCCTTTCTCCTAATGTCCTCAGGATTTGTGTCATAATACAAATTAGGAAGCATACTTTCTGTTCTCTGGAAAAATTTGCCCAAGATTGGAATTGCATTTTTTAAATGGTTGGTAAAGTTCCCCAGTAGAGCTGTCTTGAGTTTGGAAGTTTCTTTCTAAGAGTTTGGCTGATATTTCAATTTCTTTGATGGTTATGAATATATTTAATTTTCTCTATTCTTGTGTCTGTTAATATTTTTCTAGCAATCTCTCCCCTTAATTTTAAAAATGTATTAGTGTAAAATTGTCCATACTCTTGTTTTGTTTCCTCTTTGTTTTGCTTTCACGTCTCTTACAGTGCTGACCTCCATCTTACTAGAGCTAGTGATCTGTGTCTTTTATTTTTGTTCTTCATCATTCTCATTGGAGATTTTTTTCAAGTATTTTAAAATTCTCAAAAGCTTGGGTTTCTCTGTACTCTGTTATTTATTGGTTTTGTATTTCATCAATTCCTGGTATTATTTTTAGTTCCTTTAAAATTTTTTTGGAAAATTTATTTCCACATAGTTGCCTACATAGTTGATATAATTTTCTTGCCTCCAGCCTTAAATATTTAAGATTTTTACATGTTCTTGAATATTACTTGTTAGCATACCACAGATTTGAAAGGTGGTATTTTTATTCTCATTTATGTAAAATAAATTTCCTCATTTAACTTTTTAGTTCATTCTTATTAAGGGTTAACTTAAAAATATTTTCAATTTTATAAATTTGAGAATTTCTAGTATTTTTATCATTAATATCTGACTTCATTATTTTGTACTTATAGAACATATTCTGGATATTTTTAATTTTTGCCACCTGTAAAAACTTATAGTATAGCCATACTCTATGGTCAGTTTTTTAAAGTATTTTTAGTACTTGAAAAATGTATTTTGCAGTTTGAGAAAATACAGTTCTGTGTTTCTGTTGCTTTTTTAACTTGGTATATCAGTAAGATTCTGGCTTATACTGTCATCTCTGGGTCCCTTTATATTTAAAAGGGTCTTAGATTAGGTGCTAAATGACGGGATACAATAGTATTAAAGTCTAAAGCAGCTCTTACTATAATCTGCAGTGAGTATAGAATTTTTAATAAGTCAGGCAACACATTCACTAAAGGATGTGTCTAGTTGTCAAGAATTTGGTTTGTGTCAAGTTCCAAAGCAAAGGATAATAATAACTAGGAGCAATAAAAATATTCTAGACTCAGTGAACAATCAAAACAGAACTAATAAACATATTTAAGAAGGAAGGTAAAATCAAGAAATAATGAGAAAAGTTTTGCTTATACAAACACACACCAAATCCCAAGGCACATAGAATGTAAGGAAACAGATACATTATCTTCATACTTAAAATATGATTGCTGTACGTCAGGATTGTGTAATAGGCAAGAATGCTCACTTAAAGAGCATGAAGTCTGGCTGCAGTTTGTCTGGTTATTTTGGTGTAATCCTAGTTCACATGAATAGGAGTTTACTCTGGAAAGGATGCTCAAGGGTAACTATAAGTGGAGTCAAATTCTACAAAGGGGATGAATATAGAAGGGGAGATTTTTGCATGCCAATCATCAATGTCAAGTGGTATAGAAGTTAAAATGCTAATCACATAGGTATGTACAAATGGAGTGGATGAAAAGTTTAGAAATGGTACCTATAAAAACAAAGCAAAAGAAAATATTACAACCAAAAATGCAGATTTGTTCTCCCTAACAACAAATAACATAACAGTGCTCTACTGTGGATGGGGGAAGGAGAAAGGAAGAGAAGGTGCCAACACAAAGATGGACATGTAGACCAGTGGATCCAGGAAAAAAACAACAGAAAACCTTTGACATAAATCCATACTGCTGAAGTGCTGAACTAGTCATTGGAGAAAAGACAGCATCTTCAACAAAGTGTGGGGAAAACTGATTTCCACATGCAGAAGAGTGAAATAAACCCTTATCTCTCATCTTCCATAGAAATCAACTGTAAGTGGATTTCAATCCGTAGTGTAAGACCCCAGAATCTAAGGAGACTAGAAAAAAAAATCAATAATAATAGGTAACGAGTTTCTGAATAGAAACAGTAGCTCAGGAAATGGGGCAATTAGCAGCAAATGGGACTTGAGAAACTGAAAGGGTTCTCTGTACAGCAAAATTAGTGAACAGCATGCAGAATGGGAACAAATTTTTGCCACACAACAGAAGTACTTAGTCATCTGGGAAATGCAAATTAAAGTCACTCAGATTCCATCTTACCCCTGTCATGCTAGCTATCAAGAAAATGACAACAGATGCTGGAGAGCATTTGGAGAAAGAGAAGCCTCATTCACTACTGATGGGAGGACAAACTGATACAGTTACTTTGGAAATCAGCTTGATTTTTTCTCCTCAGAAACTTAAAAATAGAGCTTCCACATGACACAGCTATTCCATCTCTAGACACCAAAAAGACTGAATATCTTACTAAAAAGATAATTGCTCTTGTTCATGGCTGCTAGAAAAAAGGAATTGCTAGGAAAATAAATCAGTCTACATGTTCATCAATAGATGAATTAATAATAAGAATGCGGGACATCTGCACAATGGAATTTCAATCATAAAGAAAAATGGAGTTAAGTAATCAGCAGGAAAATGGATAGAGCTGAAAAGTAGTAAGAGAAGTGTCCCAGGTTCAGAAAGACAAACACTACGTGTTCTCATTTGTGGATATTAGCTTCAGATTTTATTTCTGTATATCTACATAGGAGCTGAAGAACAGAGACATCAGAAAACTAGAAAGAAGCCCATGAGAGAAGCGACAATTTCTTACAGTGGAAAATTGCTCTTTAATGAAATCTCAGTCATGTATGCTACATTTAAAACCTTAAAGTTACAATTAATTGGATTAGCATCTGACCATGTGTAGAGAATTCCAAATTCTGGATTGTCTTCTATTAGCTATTGCTGTCCAAATTTACTTCCAGCTGTATTTTCTCTTCTGACTTTCACTGGGAAAAATAAATAAATAAAAGGTACATTTGTGGTCTCAAGAAGACAGACCTCTTAAACAAGACATAAAAGGGACATAAAAGGGAGTAATGGAAATGGAAAAGAAATTTAATTGCATTTAATTTTTTTCAAAATATGTGTGGCTTATAATTTAAATGGAGTTTGTGGCTTAGAGGTAAGGTGTTTGCTACTGGACAACTGACTTAAAAAATCTGTCATAATTCACAGAATGAAACTTGGGAAATATTAGTAAGTCAACAATAATGAGATGAATCAATCACATTGTCAACAATCCAAGGAGCTGCCTAGCAAGTGCCCCTGGAGGAAAGGAGAAAGCAAAAGGACCTGCTCTGTTGGTGTGTTTTTAGGATGGCCACCAGTAGACGACACTGACACACGTGTGCACAGATGTACTGGATCACAGGTCCCAAATGCCCTTAAAATCAGACTGCCAACAAAACTGTCAGGACAATTCAAGCAGAAAAACAATAATCTTAAAATACCAAAATGGTGCCAGAACAACTGGATATCCAAGTACCAAAGAATGAATTTAGATTCCTACACAAAATCAATTTCAATTGAGACCATAGACTTTAAAAGATCAACCAAAAAAACAAAACCTTAGTAGATAATACAACATATGCTTCATAACCGCATACTGAGCAGTAATGAGTACCTCAGACACAGCACCAACGGCAGGCCACAATTCAGAACATTGGTAGATTGGACTTGGTCACGTGAGCAAGATAGGCAGGACCAGAGGGAACCTTCATCCGACGATGGATGGCGATACAGACGGAGACCCACATTGGAGCACTGGACTGAGCCCCCAAGGTCCAAATGAGGAGCAGAAGGAGGGAAAACATGAAAAAGGAAATCAGGACCGCGAGGGGTGCGTTCACCCACTGATACAAGGGGACTGATCGAATGAGAGCTCACCAAGGCCAGCTGGACTGGGACTGAACTAGCATGTGATCAAACCGGATTCTCTGAATGTGGCTGACATGGGGACTGACTGAGAAGCCATTTACAATGGCACTGGGTCTTGTTTCGTCTGCATGTACTGGCTTTTTGGGATCCTAGTCTGTTTGGATGCTCACCTTCCTAGACCTGGAGGGAGGGGATAGGAACTTGAACTTCCCACAGGGTAGGAAACCCTGACTGTTCTTTGGACTGGAGAGGGAGGTGGGGGAGAAGGAGTGGGGGAAATGGGAGGGTATGGGGAGATGGGGAGGAAGTGGAAATTTTTATAAACAAACAAACAAATAAATAAAAGAATCTAAACTAAAAAAAAAATTTATCAGATTGTGTTGGTCATTGTAGCACATTCCTGTATTCCCAGCAGCTGGCAGACTGAGCCACATTGCCAGGCCCTGTCTTAAAACACCAACCCAAATAAAAATATCTAAGCGTGTGCACTTCAAAAGACATCTCACAATAGATAAGACCTCTTTCAATTCAGGAATAAAATAAAGCAAAAGGTTTGAACAGATATTTCTCCAAAAGCATGCAGAATGGTTAGTAAGCTTTTGATAAGATCCTCGATAGTCACTATTGAGTGACTGTTAAAACAGTTTTAACAGTGAATGTTAAAACCAGGGTGAGCACTCCTGGAATTTCTCTGAAAGAGAAGACAGTAACTCTTGGACAATTGCACAATTGACACCCTCATAATTGGTGGAAGAAAAAGATACTGCTTCTGGAAAACAGTGTAACAACTTTTCAAAATGTTAAATAGAGCTGTTGATTAGTCCAATAATTTTAGGTATCAGGACAGAATTGTCCATGAATGTTTATAACAGCATTGTTAATAGCCTCAGAGTGAGAACAACCCAGATTTATGTCAACTGTGAACGGATAACTATAATGGGGTCTGTTTGTACACTGCAGAACATTATTTGGTGATAAAAAGAAGCAAAATATTGGTATGTAATGCAACACAAATTCAAGAATTTGCCGTGTGGAAGAAGCCAGGCCCAAAAGACCACATATTCTACTTTTTGCTTACATTAAGTATCAGGAGTAGGCAAATTGAGAAGAGTTGCTTTGGTGTGAGTGGGAATGAGCAATGACTGAAGATGGAAACAGGTACTTTTTGGGAGATAGACATGCCTTACAATTAATTTACAGGGGTTATTGTACAGCACTACATGTAAAAACACGTCGGCTGCCCAGCATTGAAGTGTATATTTAAATGTGTAAATTCTGTCTCAATATTAAAAAAGAATGCCTGAAACAAATGCGAAAGGTGAAGTTATCAATTCTTACAAGCTGGATTGTAGGATTTTGTAATAGATTATCTGATTTCTATTTGCTT
The DNA here is from genome assembly GCF_982192425.1 of Myodes glareolus. NCBI lineage: Eukaryota > Metazoa > Chordata > Mammalia > Rodentia > Cricetidae > Myodes > Myodes glareolus. Next base: position 111,391,954 of record NC_142029.1, read on the forward strand.
GTTTCAGAGAAGGCTCCATAGTGTAGCCCTGCCTGTCCTGAAACTCACCACTTAGCCTGAGTTACCCTCAATATCATGGTCCTCTTGCCTCTTTTGGAATGTTGAGATTATAACCTCAACTACTACACCTGTGTGTGTGTGTGTGTGTGTGTGTGTGTGTTGTGTATCTCCATTAAAAAAATCTGTGCATGGTGGTGCACGCCTCTAAACCCAGCACTCAGAAGGCAGAGGCAGGTGGATCTCTGGGTTTGAAGCCAGCCTTGTGTACAGAGAAAATTCCAGGACAGCCAAAGCTACACAGAGAAATACTGTCTCGAAAACAAGCCAAACAAAAAGCCCCTCGGACACCACAAATTCCCGTGCTCCAGTTATGCGTAGCTGGGCATGGTGGCACATGCTTTTATTCCCAACACTTGGGAGGCAGAAGCAGGTGGATCTCTTGAGTTTGAGACCAACCTCATCTACAGAGCAAGTTCCAGAACATCCAGAGAAACCCTGTCTTGAAAGAAAACAAAACAAAAACTTCAAACAAAAAACTCTTGGACACCACAAATTCCTGGCCCCAGTTACTAATTTAAGAATGTATAGCTGGACATGGTGGTACACCTTTAATCCCAGTACTTGGGAGGCAGAGGTGTGTGGATCTCTTTGAGTTCTAGGTCAGCCAGGGCTATGTAAACAGACTCTGCCCTGTCTCAAAAAAGTATAAATTTCAAGTCTTTTAGTTAGACTCACCTTTAGGTATTTCCAGTGTCGCCATCTCTAAAGGAAATGACTAGGTTCTACTAGAACACTCATAGCAAACACAGCAGTTACTTAGCTGGTGCCTGCTTCTTAAATACATTTAACTTGCTACAGGGAAACCAGAGAAAAAATGCAGTGCAGAGAGCAAGTGAAACCCAAAAGCAAACTAATCCTCTCAAAGAGAAGAGAAAGTCTGCAGCAGTTATCTACAGTGAGCCTTCACACAACAGTGGTTTCTGGAGCTGGAATGATAGGAGATTGGCTAATAACAAAAGAACAAGATGCTGAATAGAGACAGGTAATAAAATTAGGGGCTCAGTCATGAGGTGTGGGGTCCAAATGATGGCTTAGGTGAAGATGGAAAGGAGAAATGGAATGGGAAAGAACACATGAAAGAAATGACAAGGCTTTTGTTTCATGGCAAAGCAGAACATAATAATTACATAATTTGTGTCAGGCGTACTTGGAGCAGTGACTGATCAGACTCATCATGCATATCTTAATGAAACTGCACAAAATGACCAGAGGAATATTCTAAAAGTGAGCCCAGGATTGAAACAGAATTTATAAAAGGATTAGCAAACTGGTTGGTTTTATAGTTTGAGAAGTCAATAAAATGCCTTCAGAATTCTGAAAGGAAAACAAGAGCATAGAGCAAAGATACTTTTACACATCCAAACTCTATCAAACAGGTGTGTTATTTATAGCCACCCAATAACTTTAAAGTTTTTATTTAATAGTTAAGAAACTTTTTGACATGATCCCTGCCTTGCTAGAGCTGAATCTGGAGTTCTTTACACAGCATCTATTGCAGCAAAGATGGTAGACATTGACTTAGCAAGACCTTCTAGATGCATTTTGCCATGTATCTTTGTGATAGATGGGAGAAGTTTGCAGAGGCAATAGCGACGTGAATTCTAGTGGAAAATGACTTTTGTTCAGCATCTTTGATGCCTTTGGTAAGAGAAGAATTTATGAATACCCAGTACAGATTGTTGGGTATTCTTCCCGGATGCAGGTCTCAAACCCCTTCTGGAGATCCTTCATCTCTAATGAGTCTCTCAGGACGTGACCCCGTGGATGACCTGTGCTGAACCAAGTGTGCACACAAGGAAGGAGCCTGAGGGATCTGTCATAGTGGAGTGGTAATCCCTGGATGCAGAGGATGGAAGTGTCAGCTCCAAGCAAACATGGGCCTCCAGGAAGAGAGAAATTTGCTTCAGTAACCAGTTTTCTTTGTGCGTTTTGATTTAAATTTCTAGAAATGAATCAGAATGAGTGTGTATAAAACAAAGAAAGGAGAAAATATTAAATTTTTATGAACAAGCAGTGACGTCAATGTTCAATGCACAAATCATCTGTGGCTAATTTTATGCGCTGAAGGTTCAGTACTTTAACCCGAAAATTTGATCGCACTAAGAGGGGGCAGGAATAATCTATGTGAGTTGGGAAAAGACATCACAAAATAGATCTCACAGATTTTATTGTATGTGTTTATGATATCTGAAATTGTAAAGTCGAAAAGCACATGAAAAGCAGAAGAAATAGCTAAACTACACAAGAAATTGGCTTCAGGGAACAGCAGTGAAGGAGAGAATATGTATGGATGAGGCTTATCTCAGTTGGATGCTGTAAAATTCACTGAAGTTTAAGGTGAAGGGAGGTTGTGTTACAGTGTTGTATAAGATTTGCAGACTCATTCGGGGAGTGTATTAAAATTGATAATTCAAAGTAATTTCTTCATTGAGTGGTGTATCTTTGTAAGGAGGGATCTTTGTAGTTAGTACAACTGTTCCCACCCCACTTCCCCAGAAAGTAACTAAGATGAAGTTAGTAATACCATGCCCAGCTTGTCATACACTGAAGTCATAACATGACGCTGACATTGCTGAATTTAGAGACCAATTCCTTGTCTTCAGGATTTATGTCACGATATAAATTCTACTGATTCTTCCTGCTATGTATGTCTTTATACCCATTCTTCCTGTACACTCTTGACGTGAATGGATGCAGAGAATAGTGGCGTTCAGGGGCACAAGCGTACAGGAAAAGCCAGCCACCTTTCCCCTTTCCCTTTCCCTGCAGCTTATGAGGAATGGATCACCAAGGTTTATGGACAGAGATAGGCCCTGTGCCTTCAACAAAGAAACACATCTCTAGAATTGATGCATTCCTTGCCTTCTGTGACCACTGGAGGTGAACTCTGTCTGCCAAGCAGACTGCCTTCTGGGAGCTCCCACTTCAGTGCTTAGTAGGCACCTGCTAAATAGTAACCGTGGATTATGGAGGACAGAACTTCACCCAGACCTTGGACTAGTAGAGAATATTTCATGCAGCAGAGTCTTAGTTTGGGTTGGAATGCAGGACTTGAGACTTTGGGAAAGGGAGAAAGAAGTAAAGTGAGAGAGGAAAGACCATGGAGTCAGGGATGATGGCCAAAAGTATTTGACATGAACCGGCGACTCAGATAGAGATACATACAGCAATACATCTGGGTGGGCGAGCCATGAAGACAGGAATTTAAGTGCCATCATTTTTTTTTTATTTTCCCAAACCTCCTCGAAGTGACAATAACAAGATTTGTATTTTGACAAACTTACAAAGGAACCAAAACAGATAAGATAGCAGATAGTGAAGACATGTGGAAATTTGAAATGAGATGGAGAAATACATGTTGATTTATAAAATTCTGCAGAAGAGTCCTCACCTCAATTATCAGGAAAGCCAAGCAACACAGCTCTCTCTACAGGACCCGAGGGCATTGCTATGCCATTTAGTGAGACTTTTCCTCTGAGATCTAGGACGTTGTCAGTCAGATGGAGCAGAAGGTTACAGCTGAGGGTCTACAGCAGGAGAAAAGCTAGTTTCTGAACTGGAGTAAGCAAAGTTAGGGGAATTTCTACAAGTCAGATAATGGAAGTTTGAACTGCTCTTTTCCTTCCACTAGACCTGTTGCCTCCAGGAGAGAAGAAGGGAGACCCTTCATTGCTGAATATGGCCAGCCTAGAGGAAACAAGCAGGCAAGAACTGTTGGAAAGGAGCCCACGTGCCCCCAAGTTTCCAAGCAGCTTTCCTGCTCTGGGACTAACCAAGGACTGCGATGTGTTTGAGGATGATTTTTTTTTTCATACTACTTTTTTTTTTAAACAATCTTATTTTACATACCAATCCTAATTCCCTCTCCCTCCAGTCCTCACTCTTCACCCTCATCCTTCCCACCCCCCATCACTCCTCAGAGAGAATGAGGCCTCCCATAGGGAGTCAACAAAGTCTGTCACTTTATTTGAGGCAGGACCAAGGCGCTGCTCTGTGTATCTAGACTGTGCAAGGTATCCTTCCACTGGAAATAGGAATCAGAAAGCCAGATCATGCACAAGGGATAAATACGGGTTCCATTGCTAGTGGCCCCACAAACTACCCATGCCACAACTGTTACCCACATTCAGAGGGCCCAGCTTGGTCTTATACTGGTTTCTCAGCTGTTAGTCAGGGTCAGTGAGCTCCCACTAGCTCAAGTCAACTGTTTCTGTGGGTATCGCCATTATGGTTTTGACCCCCTTGCTCATATCACGCCTCCCTCTATAACTGGACTCCAGGAGTTTGGCCAGTGCTTAGCTATGAATCTCTCTGTCTGCTTCCATCTGCATCTGCTTGTTGGATGTTCTATGATGATAAGGTAGTCATCAATTTGATTACAGGGGAAGAGCAGTTAAGGTGCCTTTTCCACGATTGCTTAGATTCTTAGCTGGGTCATCCTTGTGGTTTCCTGGGAGTTTTCCTAGTGCCTGGTTTCTTGCTAACCCCATCATGGTTCTCTTTCAAGGTATGTCTTCCTTTGCTCTCCCTCTCTATCCTTTTCCCAACTTGATCTTCTAAAACCTAAATGTTCTCCGCCCACTCCCCTTCACCCTCCCCACCTTTTACCCCCTCCCCCATACTGTCGATTTACTAAGGAGATCTTGTCTACTTTCCCTTGTGTGTGTGTGTGTGTGTGTGTGTGTGTGTGGCGGGGGGAGGAGGGACATGTATGTCTCCCTTAGGGTTCTCCTTGTTACCTAACTTCTCTGGGTTTGTGAGCTATAGTCTGGTTATCATTTGTTTTATGTCTAATATCCACTTATGAGTGAGTACACACCATGTTTGTCATTCTGTGTCTGGGTTACCTCACTCAGAATGCTTTTTTTTCTAGTTCCTTACATTTGCCTGCGAGTTTCAAGATGTCATTGTTTTATTTTTGTTTTGTTTTGTTTGTTCGTTTTTTAATTGCTGAGTAAGTACTCCACTGTACAAATGCACCACATTTTCTTTATCCATTCTTCGGTTGAGGGACATCTAGGTTGTTTCTAGGTTCTGGCTATTACAAATAATGCTGCTATGAACATAGTTGAGCAAAATGTCCTTGTGGTATGGATCTGCATCCTTTGTGTGTATGCTCAAGAGTGGTATTGCTGGGTCTTGAGGTAGATTAATTCCCAGTTTTTTTGAGAAGCTGCCATACTGATTTCCAAAGTGACTGTAAAAGTTTGTACTCTAACCAGCAATGGAAGAGTGTTCCCCTTATTCTGCATCCTCTCCAGCATAAGCTATCATTATTGGTTTTGATCTTAGCCATTCTGACTGGTGTAAGAGGGTATCTCAAAGTCATTTTGATTTGCATTTTTCTGATGGCTATGGATGTTGAACAGTTTCTTAAGTGCCTTTCGGCCATTAGAGATTCTTCTGTTGAGAATTCTCTTTTTAGATCTATACCCCATTTTTTAAATCGAATTATTTGCTATTTGGATACCTAGTTTCCTTGATATTTTGTTCTTTGTATATTTTGGAGATCAGCCTTGAGAATGATTTATATATACATGTAAGAGATCAAAACCAAGATACAAGCACCCTCTTCAAAGAGACTATGTCAAGGAACTAAACTCTAAAAACCATTGATATTTTAGCATTTTAAGAGATGAATGTGTCTGCAAAGCAAGATCAATATGAAAAGGGGAATCCACAGAAGCGATAAAAAACCAAGACAACAGGAATGACCTATCGCATATCAAAAGTTCAACAAAAGAAAACTTTAAGAAGATAAGAAAAAATCTCAGAAGATGCAGTATAGCAATAAAGAAAACTAGAGAACCGGGAGAAATAAAAAGATATCCCAGGGCTCAACCCACACGCATCCTGGCGTCAGTTAACAGACGATGCCCAGAAGAGGAAGGCAGGTGAAGTCATCAGCGAAGAAACTCGCAAACTTCATAAAGATAACCTGGGTTGTCAGGCTATTCAAGTTTAAGGACATTGGGAGAGAATCTCCTCTGGGGCAAAGGGGGAGCCAGACTAAATGAAACCACTACAGCAGCACAGATAGCTCATCCATAAAGAACACAGAGGCAGCTATACCAGGACTCACAAAACAGTCTTAAAGATTAAGCCCCAGGATAGAAAGTTTTATTATCACATAAAAAGAAAAAATTAAGACAATGCTTCCATGTGTTTACGTGGGACAGTATATACAATATAAAATATTAAATATACACTAATTATTTTAACTTCATTGAAATTAAAGAATATAAGAAATATGCCAAATAGGTAGAAATGTTAATACATCTAACAAAGACTGTAAAGTGACAATGTTTAAGTTATATGTAAAATGTTCATATAAATGGGTTTGCTAATGCCACTGTTAGCAAAAAATGGACGAAAGAATGAGGTAATAAGATGATCCAAAGGTGAACATTAGTGAAAAGTTTTTATCTCCAGGGTGATCCAAGAAATGTAAATTATAACTTGTTACATTTCACCAAGTAGTAAAAGACTTAAAAAATAAATTTGCAACATTGGGGAATGAACATTTCTTACAGAAAAGCTTTGGTACTACGTGCTAAAAATCTTAAAAATAATGCTGCAATGCCGGGAGGTGGTGGTGCACACCTTTAATCCCAGCACTTGGGAGGCAGAGGTAGGCGGATCTATGTGAGTTAGAGACCAGCCTGGTCTACAAGAGCTAGTTCCAGGACAGGCTCCAAAGCTGCAGAGAAACCCTGTCTCGAAAAAAACCAAAAATTAATTAATTAATTAATTAATTAATGCTGCAAGGATGTCATTTCATTGACAAGTATGTGCTCTGAGGAATTTCATCCAACCAATATTTTACTGCATGTGCTCTTTCAGGTACTTGGAACTGAGGTAAATATTTGCATATGATTGGTAATAACTGTGGACTTGTGAGACAAGAGATGAGTCATTTATTTCTACAGAACGTTTTCAGTTATGGAATAAGTAAATGGCCAAGAAAGATGGCGCTGTGTAAAGAAACGGTGACTAGTGTCTGAGGCATAGTACCCACAATGCAGTAATCCCATGTAAAGCAATAGATGTGGAACATGTAAGGCACACGAAAGACAAAGGCTTTCCTCCTACAATCTGTGCTATGGCTGTGGCAGAACAGGTTATCAATACTTCAGTTTCTATCTTCTCTCCTTTAAAACACACCCCCCACACACTCCCACACACGCCACAACGTAGACATCATTGTTTTTTACTTAAGTTTATTCTGTGTGGAGGGTTTCAGGGAAGATTGCCATAGTGCATGTGTGGAGACCAGGGTACAGCTTTGGGCTCTCTCCTTCACTAGGTGGGTCCTGGGGCCGGAGCACAGGTCTGTGGAGACGGAGCTCAGGTCTGTACAACAGGTGCCCTGCCCTCTGAGCAGTCTGCCTGGCTGAAGGCATTGTTTTAAAAGATGTGGAGCAATGACTTTCTAATTTCCAAAAATCCTAAAGTTAAAACATCAATTATGTTTTTAACACTGATGAGATCAAATACTTTCCTTCAGGTGTCAGAGCATCCAGTCTCTCTGCTGAAGACTGTGTAACCATGACTGCATGGACCAGATAGTCTGCTGTGACAGGTGTTCTCTACTGATCCTGTGGGCTCTACTTCAGAGAAACCAGAGGCCAGGCTCACTGTAAAGGGGACCATTTTAGATTTGGTACTGAAGGATTGCTGTAACTATTGTTGGCAGATTCTAGGCAATTTTTGTCGTGAGTGCAGACTAAACTTGCAAAAGCAGATTACTGCCTTGGGATATACAGAATTTTAAGACTATATACAGGGACACACTGCCTTACACTTTCTAGAACCCTTACAAATGTAGTTTAGAAAACTCTACAAGCCTAGCTTCAAGTGTATTCAGTTCAAAATTCAGTTAGAAATGGTACTCGTGTTACTAGCAAGCATTTTTATCATATCTTAGAGCAAAGATCCTCAGTGTGGTGTTTAAGTCTCCTTTCAAAGTACCTCGCCTTTTCAGACCATGTTTGCAGACTAATGAAATATTTGCCTATAAATATATATATATGTATTAATATAGCAAAGTAATTTATAAAATCTTTGAATTGTGTGTGTGCGTGCACATGTGTGTCTGTTGAACGCCTGGGTGTGACACATGTGAGTGCACACATATGAGTGTGCACTTGTTCTTATGTGCCTATGTGGAAGGTCAGAAGTTCATCTTAGGTGTCTCTCCATCTTGTTTTTTGAAAAAGAGTCTCTCACTGACCCAGAGTTGGTTGTTTCGATTAGACTAGCCCTCCCCCCACCTGTGTGCCTCTGCCCCTCCTCAGCTCTAGGGTTGCAGACAAAGCACTATGTCTGACTTGTGCATGGGTACGGAGGATCAAGACTCTGGTTCTTATGTTTGCCCAGCAAGAACTTCACCCACGGAACAATCTCTAGTCCCATAGATGACTTTTAAGATGAAAACTTTGGAGTAAGAGGGGAGATTGTCACATGATGCCTGGATTATGGGTAGTAGGTGGGAGATTGTCACATGACGCATGCATGGAGTATTGGTAGTAGTTAACCTTCAAGACTGGTGAACTGACTTGGGGAGTGCTGTCAGCAGGAGAGCAAAGTAGGCAGCATCCTGAGCCTCCTCATGGGGAGGGTAAGAGCACAAACGGACTTCTTGAGGGTGAAGCTGGCCTCAGTCTCACAGTAAACTCTGCTGATGCCTTTGCCATCTGGAAAATGAGGTGAAATAGTGGAGGCAGGATAGCCATGTCACCTTTGGTGTAAATGAAGACGTCCACCAGAATGAGTCTCAGGGGAGGTGACTCACTGTCCTGTACAGTTGACTCTCAGGGCCTCAGTGGAAGGTTCAATACGGAGAAGCAAGGTGAGAGCATGAATAGTAAAGGGCCTGTGGCAATAAGTTACACAAAAGGGACAGACAGACGACAGACAGACCAGTGCCAACCAACACCAACAGCACGACAGGAAGAAAGTTGAGAAGAATGAGAGTTGAGCTTTGAGATAAGATTGCCCTTTTGTGGTGCGTGGTGGTCGAGTGCATGTGTGGAGGGGGGTCAAAGGAGAGAAAGAAATCCGATGAGCAAAAGGAAATCCAGAGAAGAGGGATAGTGCCCTAGAGGTCAAGGACTAGGAGAAAGGGGAGGGTAGTCCACAAACCGCCCACAGGAGTAAGGTGTAGCCCCTAGAGCGCCATCTGGTGTGGGAGGCCAGACTCTTGAATGCAAACTTTGAAGTTTTGACCCATTGTAGTATGGAGAAAGGTGAAAGGGAAATGGCATTACCCATGAAAGAGGCTGATGACTCGTACCTTAATAAAGAAAATGGTGCTACTGTTTGCTTAACTGATGGAAGTCCTGAGATGAACGGGAGTTACTGAGGTGAGGAGTTGAGGTGCAGAGACCAGCTCAGGAAAGGAGTAGCCGCTTCTGAGAGGATAGCAGGAGAGACAGGCCGCAACCAAGAGGAAGGAGCAGGATGCTGTGGGCCAGGGGGCCTCGTTTACTCCTATCTCTAATAGAAGTGTTCCAAGGGCCTACAATAAATTCCCAAGATCTGTGGGAAATAACATGACACACGGTGGAGCTCCTAGTATACTGAGTGGACGACAACAGGACTGGAGGAACTTGATACTGGGGACACGAACTGATGGATTTCATAGCATCTCCACATCACAGTCTTCAGAAAGCGGAAATGCTGACAGAGCCAGCTCCATGGAGCAGCTATGAGCTGGGAGGATATGAAACTTACAACAGCGGTCACAGCCGATTTAGGTCAAGGTGATAATTCCTAAAGAGAGCTGCAGGAGAGGAGAAGAGTATGCCATTGAGAAAGAAGAAAGATAGGGGTCGCGTTCTCTTGTTTAGGAAGGGGTAGAAGAGGAGTGAAGAAGGGTTTGGGGGGTGAGAGTGGGAAAGGAAAGAAACAGTAACAAGGCAAAGTGAAAACTAGGGGAGATCTCAAGACAGTTACAAAACAAGGATTCAGTTTAAAGTGTGGTTAGTTTAGAAACCATTTTCAGAACCTCATGCTCTTCACCTCTCCTTTCCCAGGACTGTGGCGGAAATGCTTGACCCGATGGGGAAATAGCCCGAGAATGAAACAGCCTCCCTGTTCTCACTGTCTTCTTATGTAGAAGAGATGAAATGCTCTATCATTACCGTGTGCTTCGTCTTCCGTCTGGACACCACCACTCTCTGACCCTCTCTCTGGTGTACAACCATGGAACTCTGGCCTGACTGAACATCAGCACTTGCCTTTCTCAGACATCTGGATAGCTCTTACAGCTCTGTCATTCTGCACTGGTCTGTGGAAAAGCAGGTGTACAAAACGTTTTTGTGACCGTCAAATCTAACAATGTTAGTTAAGGAAATTCATAACCCATATTTCTTTTTTTCCTTTTCTTTCCTTTCCCTTTTTCTATTCTTTTCTTTTCTTTCTTTCTTTCTTCCTTTTCTTTTTTTCTTTTTCTTTTTTTTGGGTTTTTCATGACAGGATTTCTCTGTAGCTTTGGAGCCTGTCCTGGGACTAGTTCTTGTAAACCAGCCTGGTTTTGAACTCACAGAGCTCCGCCTGCCTCTGCCTCCCGAGTGCTGGGATTAAAGGCGTGCGCCACCACTGTGCAATTTACCTTTTCTTAACAAGCTCTTCAGATTCTAATTCCCTAGATTTTCAATTCAATGTTTGGTTCATTTTTAATCACTCCTTTCCTTCTAATCCTGAACTATTTTAGTGAGAGGAGAGACATTTGTAAGATCTCTGAGCTGGAGAACTGGTCACAGTGATTTATTCTGGTAGGCAGTAGGCAGCATCTGGGGTCAGAGCAGATCGGTAACTGCAGATCCCACCTTAGGCTCCCATGCACAACCACCTCTATTTCTCACAGATACCCACTCTGTGGACTATGGACACTGACTTTGAACATAAATTTCTTTGTTTCATCCCAATCTTACATAGATGGATCATGCAATAGGCATCCTCTTCAGTTAGAAAATCCTGCTATCAGCTTCAGAACATTGGTTCCATATAAAACACTCATCTTCTCGCTTGGTGACTTCTGCTGTGTAGACGTCTGACAATGTCCTCTCCACTCCACTGTTAGTAGGAGTTTGCTGTTTGCAGACCGTGCTCATCAGAAATCGTATTACCAGCACTCACTGTCTAGGCATGAGCATTTTCTGCAACTATATGACTGGATCATAGCACACGCCCATGTTCAGTTCTAGAAACACTGCCACAGGGATTTCTAGACTGACTGCATCACTTTCCCTGGGTGGGGATGAGAATCGTTCTGCTTCCCAGCCATACCTTCATTAGTACTGTACTGACAGTAAGCAGAGGCAGAGGACCAGCTTCTGAAAGGGCTGGACAATTGAGTGCTTCCTTTCAGTTTCCCAGGGCCTTTACTAAACATCTGAAACTTTATTCTTGCAGATTTTGTTTTAGTCACTTCCCCGAGGACAACATTCTGCTGCACCAGCAATCCCATAGACAAGAGAAACACAGCAGAGGTTGCGACCCCTCAGAGGCTGGAGTGAGCTGACGACCAGAGCGCTGGCATGCCTAAGGCAGGCTGCTCCTGGCGCATCTCAGAAGCTGACTGGATTTTCTGCTGCAGCATACCCACAGTAATTCATTGTTTAAAAGAATCTTGCCCCTCAATCCTGTGTATATATTAGAGTTTGGTGTTTAAATTGAAGCTATGAAGTCTAAGTCTAACTGTGTTCAGAATCCAAACTGCAGCATAATGATATTTCGTCCCAGCAAAGAAGAGTTTAATGATTTTGACAAATACATTGCTTACATGGAGTCCCAAGGAGCACATCGAGCTGGACTGGCCAAAGTCATTCCGCCCAAAGAATGGAGAGCCCGGCAGTCCTATGAGGACATCAGTGACATGTTAATAGCCACTCCCCTGCAGCAAGTGGTGTCTGGCCGGGCAGGTGTGTTCACTCAATTCCATAAGAAGAAGAAAACCATGACAGTGGGGCAATACCGTGATCTGGCCAACAGCAAAAAATACCGGGCCCCACCACACCTGAGTTTTGAAGATTTGGAGAGAAAATACTGGAAAAATCGGTCCTTTGGGTCGCCAATTTACGGTGCAGATGTCAGCGGTTCCCTGTTTGATGGGAAAACTCAAAACTGGAACGTGGGACACCTGGGAACAATTCAGGACCTGTTAGAACAAGAATGCGGCATTGTGATTGAGGGCGTCAACACGCCCTACCTGTACTTTGGCATGTGGAAGACCGCCTTCGCGTGGCACACGGAAGACATGGACCTGTACAGCATCAACTACCTGCACTTTGGGCAGCCCAAGACGTGGTACGCGGTGCCCCCCGAGCATGGCCGGCGCCTGGAACACCTGGCCAGACAGCTGTTCCCGGGCAGCTCCCAGGGCTGCCAGGCCTTCATGAGGCACAAGGTGGCCCTCATCTCCCCCACTGTGCTCAAGGAAAATGGCATCCCCTTTGGACGCATGACACAGGAGGCTGGGGAGTTCATGGTCACATTTCCCTATGGCTATCACGCTGGCTTCAACCATGGCTTCAACTGCGCAGAGGCCATCAATTTCGCCACCCCGAGGTGGATCGACTATGGGAAGGTGGCGACTCAGTGCAGCTGTGGGGAGGCCAGGGTGAGCTTCTCCATGGATGTCTTTGTGCGGATCCTGCAGCCTGAGCGATATGAGCTGTGGAAACGTGGCCAAGACCAGGCAGTTATGGACCATACAGAGACTGGTTCTGCCAGTCCGGAGCTCACCACCAGGCGGGTGACCCAAGCACCAAGAAAACCTCAGGGACAGAGGCACCTCCAGCTTCACCAGGTCTCACACTCTCTTCTGCCTATAGCCACTGGCAGTAAGATTGCTTGCAGCTACAGGCAACCATCAGATGCCGCAGTTGGTGAGGTCCCGAAGCCTGATCGAGCCCCTGTCCCACCACCTACCCTGGGTCCATCATCTTCTCCTCACCACATGTCAACTGGAAGACCCGGTCTTGGTCGACGCCATTGTGAGCTAGGAGCGCAGGAGTTCACCAATGAGGCTCCAGTCAAGAGGCGCCAGCCAGCAGGCAGGGCAGACACAGAGCTTCTGGCACAGTCTAAGAATGGAGCTTTGATAGCCTGACCTGTACCTGTGAGGTCAGCCACACTGGATCCTGCAACAGCTTCTGAAGGTGGATTGACCTCTGACCCCTAAACAGATGTCCCGCCTTACAGCTTACTGCCCCGCACTCAGGAAGCTGGTCAAGGCCAATGCCTCAGAGTTCTGACAGAGTTGGTAGGACACTGGCCAGGTCGGAGAGAGCTGCTTGTCAGTTCTAAGCACTAAACTCATGTACACCTTCCTCTTTCCAGAACGTGGCAAGCCTCTAGATACTGGTAACTTCCGGGCTTCCAGTGAAGTTTCATTGGCCAGTCATTTCTGGTTTCTGAGAGCTAAGTGCAGCTGGCGCTGCTCAACACTGACCTCCCATCCTCTGGGTTAAGTGTAGAGGAAGCTGAAATTCAAGTTTCCCTCCCTCTCTTCCATTTCTTGAAAAATGTCAGACATTTGACCACTAGATTAGTAGTCTCTCTCTCTCTCTCTCTCTCTCTCTCTCTCTCTCTCTCTCTCTCTCACACACACACACACACACGCACACGCACACACACACACACACACACACACACACACAACTGCCATTTGAGAATCACAGATGACTTCTCTAAGTTGGTGTATGAAGAATGTATCTTACCCGGTGTTCACAAATAAAGGCAAAGCAGCCAAAATGTTGAAATTAGACTTGATTTCCAACACTGTAGTTTCAGGCAGTGGGATCTTTGGGACAAGGACATTTTCTGTTTCCAGACAGCCATGGTCATGTCTAGTCTGAAAGAATAAATCATTCTGCAGTTCGCACGTTTTGTGTGTTTCTCACATAGCACACTTACCATTTGCACCCAAGCCTATCCACATTTTCATATGCTCGTGTGTTCAGGGTGTGTTGTGTGTCTGGGAGTATGTGAGCCAGGGTGAAAGTGTGGATGGCAGAAGATATTTGTTGGTGTTGATTCTCCCCATGTCCCACGTGGGTCCCAGTGATTCCACTCAGTTGAAAAAATCTTGGTGGCAAGCATCCTTGCCCACTTAACCATCTCATTGGTCCAGTGCCATCTCATTTCATTGAGAGGCAAATTCATGTGGATGTCACGAGACACCACCCATGTGCTCTGCTTCTTTCTTCTGAACACAAATGAGCTTCACTCTGTTCCCAGAAGGACAATCTCCAAGCCAGTGACCCTTTCAGAGGGGTCACATAGCAGATATTTACAATCTGAATCGTAACAGTAGCATTCATTATAGTTATTAAGTAGCAAAAAAAAAATAGTTCTATGGCTGGGGGTCCCCGCAACCTGGGGCAGTATATTAAAAGGTCACAACATGAGGAAAATTGAAACCACTGGTTCAAGGTTCATGTTGGTCTCTGATCCTTGCTGGTTCTGCAGATAGACTATGGTGCCCTCACCCTGTCCTTCTCTACAGCTGGGCCTCGGAAAGGCCCCCTGTGCTGTGCAGCCTTCCAGGGTGATGTGGTTCAGGTTTGTCCTCATTCACATGTCTGGTATGAACATCTGTGGAAGTCAACAAATTGGACCAGCAGGTAAAAGTCGCTGCTCACAAGCCTGAAGAACTATCAGTCTTCAGAAACACTGGTGAGGGAGAAGCAACGCCCCAAACTGGGACCCAGAGAAAACACACACCTACACACGCACATACCTACACATGCCCCCCCACACCTACACACAGACACATACACACATACCTACACACACACCTACACACAGACACATACATACACACCTACACACACAGACACATACACACACAACTACACACCCACCTACACAGACACATACATACACACCTACACACACAGACACACCTACACACACACCTACACACAGACACATACATACACACCTACACACAGACACACGCCCCCCACACCTACACACAGACACATACACACATACCTACACACACACCTACACACAGACACATACATACACACCTACACACACAGACACATACATACACACCTACACACACAGACACACCTACACACACACCTACACACAGACACACACATACACACCTACACACACAGACACATACACACACAACTACACACCCACCTACACAGACACATACATACACACCTACACACACAGACACACCTACACACACACCTACACACAGACACATACATACACACCTACACACAGACACACGCCCCCCACACCTACACACAGACACAGACACATAAACACACACTTACATACACACCTATACACAGACACACACAGACACACCTACACACACACCTACACACAGACACATACATACACACCCCCACACACAGACACACCTACACACACACCTACACACACAGACACACCTACACACAGATAGACAAACACACACAAATGACAAATGCAACAAAAATCACTGGATCCAGGTTTCATTTATTTCTTTGTTTACTCATTTGAGTGCTGTTTGGGATGACTTTGCTTGTATTCACATGTACTAGAAGAAAACATTTCAGAAGATGATATATGATTATATATTTATTTTTAACTGTGTATATGATGTGGGTATATGTCTGTGTGTATGCCCCAAAAAATGGAGCTACAGTCTCTCATGGTTTTGTTTGTTTATTTCTAAAGACAGGGTTTTTCTGTGTAAGTGCTTAGACTGTCCTGAAACTCCCTCTGTAGACCAGGCTTCATGCTGGCCTTGAAACCTGAGATCTGTGCAACAGCACACCTAACAGTGTGTGTGTGTGTGTGTGTGTGTGTGTGTGTGTGTGTGGTTTATATGCATGTGTTCATTGTGGAACTTCTATCATGGGTGCTGGGACTCATGGGATTCCAGGTTGTGTTCTCTGAAGGATGAGTTAGTAAGCATGCAGCAAACAGGGAAGACTCCGGCAGGTAGGCGTCTCTGCCACCATATCCCCCCATTGGACTTTGTAACCCACAAGACCCACTTGGCCACCCAAACCCACCAAACGCATCATCTTCCCATCCTTGGGCAACCTTGCCCGCAACGTAACAGCCCCTAGAGGCACAGCACCTGTTCCGGTTGGAAGAAGAGCAGCTCCTATGGGCACAAGTACCATCTAAACCAGTTGGAAGAACAGTTCCACTCTGCTGCCCACTCCCACCGACCCCTTCCTCCTGCCTGTGATCAGCCTTCTCCAGCAGCATCTGAAGACCCTATGAGCGTAAGCACAACCCACACCAGTCAGACGAGCAGGACAGGCAAAAGCTATGCCAGTCGGAAGAACAGACTCCGTAGACAAAAGTAAATCCCACACTGACCAGAAGAATTGGATGATACTTGGGATCTAGGAACCCAAACAAACATCAGCCGAGACACCACACTTGACCAAACAACCATCCAATCACCAGAACCCTTGATCATTCAGGTCAAAAGACAGTAAAGAAAACAATAAAGGAACCAAGACCCATCCAGTGAATACATCACAAGAATCAACACTTGTATGTATAATTATCCCAAATTCAGATGGGTAAATGGCAGCGTAAGAATATATTCAACAACAAAGAAATATGGCACCACTAGAACCTGGTGGTTCTGCAGCAGCAAGACCAGAACATCTCAGCACAGATGAAGCAAAAGAAAACAACCCTAAAAATAACTTTATGAAGATGTTAGATGCCCTTAAAGAGAAAGTGAAAAGTTTCCCTAAAGAAATTGAGAAAAAGCACCACCTCATGGAACCTTCTCTAAAACTGACCACATACTAGGTGTTGTGCTCAGATCACGACCCCCAGAGAGAGACTACCAGAGAGGCCCAGACTGTAATAAGCAAGGTTTAATCAGCATAATACAAACATGTTTGGAACTCATCTCCATCCCCGTTCCAATAAGGTAGAGAGGAGTTGTATCTCCTCTGTGGGGTAAGCTTTTAAAGGCATAACTACAAAGAGAATCTTTGAAGATGCTTTAGCATGGGTACAAGGACTTTTGCTCCCTCACATTCTGTTAAGTCAGCTTTTTCCTTGTTTTTAGAGCAAGGTCATTGTTCTTGAGTTAGGCCATCTTTATTAGCTTGTACCAGGTGGCTGGCTGGGCTGAGCTACGTGACCTTGTGCTCGGAATCTCCTGGGTGGGAGAGGGGAAGGCCACTATCTTCCTGGGAAAACACTCTGCTAGGAAACTTCTTCTTGCCCCTTTGAGAATAAGGGGTGAGGGTCCCACACTAGGTAACAAAACAGACCTCAACAAATACATAAAAAAATGGAATAACCCAATGTACCTTAACAGATCACCATGCTTTAAAACTACAAGTCAACAGCAATACGTTCCAGAATACCCACAAACACATGAAAATTAAACCATGCTCTCCTGAATCATAAATGGGTCAAGGAAGAAATAAAGGGGGAAATTAAAGACTTCCTAAAATTCAAAGAAAATGACTACACAACATACCCAAATTTATGGGACACAATGAAAATAGTGTTAAGAGGCAAGTACATAGCACTAAATGCCTACATAAAGACGCTGGAAAAATCCCACACTAGTGAATTAACAGAACATTTGAAAACTTTAGAACAAAAAGAAGCAAATTCACCTAAGAGAACTAGATGTCAGGAAATAACCAAATTGAGAGCTGAAATCAACAAAATAGAAACAAAGAAAACAATACAAAGAATCAATGAGACAAAGAGCTGGTTATTCAAGAAAATCAACAAAATAGACAAACCTTTACCCAAACTAACCAAAAGGCAGAGAGAGACTATCCTGATGGGGAATCTCAGCCAATCACATTCTGCTTAATGTGTTTCCCCCTCAGGTGACACAAAACAAAAGATCAAAGTGCCTTGCTGTTTCCTCTCTTTGGTTCCCCGCTAGTCTGGTGTTTGTGGGATCTCTGGTCTTGTAAGTTTTTTTCCCTTTTATTAAAAGCTAAATCTTTTGTATTGAGTTGGTCTGGTTAATTATCAATCGACCTCACCCGCCACAATATCCAAATTAACAAAATCAGAAATGAAAAGGAGGACATAACAAAAGACACAGAGGAAATACAGAAGATCATCAGGTCATATTTTGAACACCTGTACTCCACAAAATTGGAAAACTTAAAGGAAATGGACAACTTTCTGGATAAATATCACTTACCAAAATTAAATCAAAACCAGATAAGCAAATTAACAGACCTATAACTGCTAAAATAGAAACAGTCACCAAAAGTTTCCCAACCAAAAAAGCCCAAGACCAGATGGTTTCAGCTCAGAATTCTATAAGACTTTCAAAGAAGAACTAATACCAATACTCCTCAAATTATTCCACAAAAGAGAAACAGAAGGAACATCGTCAAACTGTTTTTATGTGGCTACAATTACCCTGATACCCAAACCACAGAAAGACAATACTAAGAAAGAAAATTACAGACCAATCTCACTCATGAACATTGATGCAAAAATACCAAATAAAATACTAGCAAATCAAATCCAAGAACACATCAGGACCATCATCCACCATGACCAAGTCGGCTTCATTCCACAGATGCAGGGATGGTTCAACATATGAAAATCTGTCAACATAATCCACCATATAAACAAGCTGAAAAATAAAAACCACATGATCATCTCATTAAATGCCAAAAAAAAATTGACAAAATACAACATCTCTTCATGATAAAGGTCTTGGAGAGAGCAGGGATACAAGGAATATACCTAACCATAATTAAGGCAATATACAACAAGCCAACAGCCAACATCAAACTAAATGGAGAGAAACTCCCAGCAAGTCCACTGAAATCAGGAACAAGACAATGTCAACTCTCTCCATACCTATTCAATATAGTTCTCGAGGTCCTAGCTAGAGCAATAAGACACCAAAGGGAGATCAAGGGGATACAAATTGAAAAAGAAGAAGTCAAACTCTCACTGTTTGCTGATGATATGATAATTTACATAAGTGATCCCAAAAATTCTACCAAGGAACTTTACAACTAATAAATATTTTCATCAATGTAGCAGGATACAAGATTAACTCAAAAAAAAATCAGTAGCCCTCCTGTACACAGATGATAAAGGGGCTGGGGAAGAAATCAACATCCTTTACAATAGCCACAAATAGCATAAAATATCTCAGAGTAACTGTAATCAAACAAGTGAAAGACTTGTATGACAAGAATGTTAAATCTTTGAAGAAAGAAATTGAAGAAGACACCAGAAATTGGAAAGACCTCCCATGCTCTTGGGTAGACAGAATACAGTAAAAATGGCAATCCTACCAAAAGCAATCTACAGATTTAATGCAATGCCCATCAAAATCCCAACAAAATTCTTCAAAGACCTCAAAAGAACGGTACTCAACTTCATTTGGAAAAGCAAAGAAACTCAAGATAGCCAAAACAATCCTGGGCAATAAGAGAACTTCTGGAGGCATCACAATCCCTGACTTCAGTCTTTACTACAGAGCTACAGTACTGAAAACAGCCTGGTACTGGCATAAGAACAGACAGGAGGATGAATGGAACCTAACTGAAGACCCAGATATCAATCCACACATCTTCGAACAACTGATCTTTGATAAAGAAGCAAAAAAAAAAAAAAATCAAATGGAAAAAAGAAAGAATATTTAACAAGTGGTGCTGGCATAACTGGATATCAACATGTAGAAAAAATGAAAATAGACCCATATCTATCACCATGCACAAAACTTAAGTCCAAATAGATCAAAGACCTCAACATACAGCCAGCCACACCGAAACTTATAGAAGAGAAAATGGGAAGTACACTTGAACACATTGGCACAGGGAATCACTTGCTAAATATAACCCCAGCAGCACAGACACTGAGAGAAGAAATTAATAAATGGGACCTCCTGAAACTGAAAAGTTTCTGTAAAGCAAAGAACACGGTCAACAAGACAAAATGACAGCATTCAGAATGGAAAAGATCTTCACTAACCCCACATCAGACAGAGGTCTTATCTCCAAAATATACAAAGAACTCAAAAATTTGGATGCCAAAAGATCACATAATCCAATAAAAAAGTGAAGTACAGACCTAAACAGAGAACTCTCAACAGAGGAATCTAAAATGGCTGAAAGACACTTAAGAAAATGTTCAACATTCTTAGTCATCAGGGAAATGCAAATCAAAACAACTCTGAGATTCAATCTCACACATTTAAGAATGGCCAAGATCAAAAACACTGATGACAACTTATGCTGGAGAGGTTATGGGGTAAAGGGAACACTTCTGCATTGCTGGTGAGAATGCAAGCTGGTACAACTCCTTTGGATGTCAGTATGACGATTTCTCAGAAAATTAGGAAACAACCTTCCTCAAGACCCAGTAATACCATTTTTGGGTATATATCCAAAGGATGCTCAATCGTGCCACAAGGACATGTGCTCAACCATGTTCATAGCAGCTTTGTTTGTCATAGCCAGAACCTGGAAACAACCTAAATATCCTTCGATTGAAGAATGGAATAGAAAAATGTGGTACATTTACACAATGGAGTACTACACAGCAGAAAAATAACAACATCTTGAATTTTGCAGGAAAATGGATGGAAATAGAAAACATTATTTTGAGTGAGGTAACCTAGACCCAGAAAGACAATTATCACATGTACTCACTCATAGGTGGTTTTTAAACATAAAGCAAAGAAAATCAGTCTAAAACCACAATCCCAGAGAACTTAGACAACAATGCAGACACTAAGAGATACTTACATAGATCTAATCTACATGGGAAGTAGAAAATAGAAAAAGACAAGATCTCCTGAGTAAATTGAGAGCATGGGGACCTTGGGGGAAGATTGAAGTGGGGAGGGGAGAGGTAGGGAGGGGAGCAGAGAAAAATGTAGAGCACAATAAATATCAATAAAGAAAAAGAAATTGAGAAAAAGACAAACAAAACTTGAAATAAATCAAAACATCCCTTAAAGAAAGTCAAGGAAAGACAAACAAGTGAAGGAAACAGTTCAAGACTTGAAAACTGAAATAGAGGCAATGAAAAAAACACAAATGGGAATTCTGGAAATGGGCACTCTGGGTAAATGAACAGAAACTACAGATGTAAGTATAAACAACAGAATACAAGGGATAAACGAGAGAAACCTCTGTAGGGTAAAAGAGTCAGACAAAGAAAAAAAGAAACCAGAGCCATAATCCACACTTTTACTCTAGAACCAGAATCAGTGGAAGAAATATGCTGTAGCCCTGAAAAATAGAGAGAGAGAAAAAAAACAAATGGAAGGGGCCAGTGAAAGAAACACAGTTTGGCCCTCAAAACCAGAGGCGACCCTGCCCCTGACCAACTGAGACATGAAACCAACCAATCCCTGAGCAGGCAATCCAACCAATCCCTGATCAGGAAACCAATAAATCTCTGAGCACTCTGACCCGGAATCCAGAGCCAGTGAAAGAAACACACTGTGGTTCTGAGACCCGAGCCAGGGAAAGACATAATTATCCCTGAAATCCCTGAACACAGAACCAAAGAGAAACACCCTGACTCTGAAACCAGAGTCAAAGAAACACACCTTGGCCCCAGAACCAGAACCAGTGAAAGAAATATGCCATAGCCCTAAAAATAAAGCAAAAACTAAAAAGGGCAAGTGAAAGAAACACAGTTTGGCCCTGAAACCAGAGCAACACTACTCCTGACCAGCTAAACTAACCAATCCCTGAACAGGAAAACTAGCCAATCTCTGAGTAGAATTTTTTTTCCCTGGAGAAACTCTGCCCTTAAGAAACCCTGGGAGTAGGGGAGGAATGGGGAAAGCTCGGGGGACTGGGATGGGGGGGGGGGAGGGAGGAAGGATGGATATGGGATCAGGGAAGAATATATCTCAAGTAAGGGAGTCATTTTAGGGTTTACAAGAGACTTGATTATAAATGGGATCCCAGGTCCAAGGAGAGATTCCCAGATTGTTCTCTGGACAGAGGAGAGGGTGCCTGAACCGGTCTTGGCTTATAACCATACTGATGAATATTTTGCTTATCACCATAGAACCTTCATCTGGCGATGGATGGAGATAGAGACAGAGACCCACATTGGAACACTGGACTTAACTCCCTAGGTCCAAAGGAGAGGCAGAAGGAAAGAGAATGTGAACAAAGAAGGCAAGACCAGAGGGAACCTTCATCCGATGATGGATGGCGATACAGACGGAGACCCACATTGGAGCACCGGACTGAGCCCCCCAAGGTCCAAATGAGGAACAGAAGGAGGAAGAACATGAAAAAGGAAATCAGGACCGCGAGGGGTGCGATCACCCACTGATACAAGGGGACTGATCTAATGAGAGTTCACCAAGGCCAACTGACTGGGACTGAACGAGCACGTGATCCAACCAGATTCTCTGAATGTGGCCGGATTCTCTGAATGTGGCTGGCCTGGAGTCTTTCTGAAAAGCCATTGACAATGACACTGGGACTTGTTTTCTCTGCATATACTGGATTTTTGGGATCCAGTCTGTTTGGATACTCACCTTCCTGGACCTGGAGGGAGGGGGGAGGAACTTGAACTTCCCACAGGGCAGGAAACCCTGACTGCTCTTAGGGATGGAGAGGGAGGAGGAGGGGGAGTGGGGGGAGTGGGAGGGTGTTGGGAGGAGGGGCGGAAATGGAAACTTTTATAATTTAATAAATTTCAGACAGTTGAAAAAAATAATAAAAATAAATTTGCTTTTAATTGTTAAAAAAAAAAAGAAACCCTGTAGAATCCCCTCCGCCTGTTCAGTCTGTGATAGTCCTTTTCCACCCTGGCAGTGGCAACCATTCTCCTGCATTCCTTCCCAAATAAATCTCTTTCTCAAAAGAGTCTTGTGAGAAGCTCTTCTTTTGCCAGAGCAGAGTATATGATCCTTGCTTGTACGTGCCTCAGTAGACTGAGCAAAAAAACCTTACTGAGACCTTCCCTTAGGGGGACTGAGCAAGAGGGAGTAGAAAAAAACTAACTATTCACTAGAGCCAGAGGAGATTGCTACATTTCTGCCTCTGCTTCTGCATTACCAGAGTGTACAGGAAAAAGTAACATCTTGGGCCACAGCAGAAGAAGGGGATAGCTCTGCTAGGACATTCCCTTCGGGGAACAGAGCAGAGCTCAGTGGTAACTGCTCTCTTTAGGAGAGGAACACAATTGCTATATCCTGTGGGGACACCCTTCCACTGCACCCCAGCTTCAGGTATCACCTGAGTTCCTGACAAGTCAGAAAACCTTTCCCTCCAGCCTCCAGAGCTATCCTATTGCCACTCTGCCCCGCCTTAGCTGTCCCATTGTGACTCTAGGTGAAGCCTGGCTTCCCCAAAAGTCAGAATATCTTTCCCTCTAGAACTGAGCTGTGCTATTGAGGCTCCAGCTTCCACAACTGTCCTGTTGCAGCTCTACTCTCCAGAGATGACCTATAGTGGCTTTACCCTCCTGAGACGACCTATAGTGTGGCTCTACCATCCAGAGATGTCCTATAGTATGGCTCTACCATCCAGAGATGTCCTATAGTATGGCTCTACCCTCCAGAGATGTCCTATAGTGGCTCTACCCTCCAGAGCTGCCCTAGTGCAGCTCTACGTATAGCCTGTTTTCCTGAGAAGTCAGGACATTTTAGCAGCTCCAGAGCCTCAACACTAACAATCTCTGGTGTTGAAGGTACGATAGATGAAATAGATTCCTCAGTCAAAGAAAAACATTAAATTCAATAAAAATATTAACACAAAACATTCAGGAAATCCGGGACACCATGAAAAGACCAAACATAAGAATAATGGGGATAGAAAAGAAGAATTTCAGCTCAAAGGCACAGAAAATATATTCAAAAAATCATAGAAGAAAATATTCCCAGCCTAAAGTAGGACATGCCTATGAAGGTACAAGAAAATTACAGAATATTAAGTACACTGGAACAAAAAAAAATCCCCTTGCCACATAATAATCAAAAAACTATACATACAGAATGAAGATTATTAAGAACTGCAAAGGAAAAAGGCCAAGTAACATATAAAGGCAGACCTACTAGAATTATACCTGACTTCTCAATGGAGACTCTGGATGACAGAAGATGCTGGACAGACGTTTTGCAGACACTAAGAGACCATAGATGCCAGCCCAGATGACTATACCCAGCAAAACTTACAATCACCATAGATGATGAAACAAGATATTCCATGACAAAATGAGATTTAAACAATACTTATTCTCAAATCCAGCCTTACAGAAAGTACTAGAATGAAAATTCCAATCCAAGGAAGTGAGCTGTACCCACAAAAATACAGGCAATACTTAATGTCATACCTACAAAACCCAGAGAATGGAAACACACACTACCACCACCACCAAAACCAAAGAAAATCACAGGAATTAACAATCATTGATCATTAATATCTCTTAATATCAAGGGACTCAAATTGCCTATAAAAAGACACAGTCTAACAGAATGGATACAAAAACATCCTTCTGCTGCATACAAGAAACACACCTCAACTTTAAAAACAGACATTACCTCAGAGTAAAGGAGTGGGAAAATATTTTGCAATCAAATGGGTCTAAGAAGCAAGCTTGTGTATCTATCCTAATATCTAACAGAATAGATTTCAAACTAAAATTAATCAAAAGAAATAGAAAAGGACATTTTATATTCATCACAAGGAAAATTCATCTAGATAAAGCCTGAATTCTAAACATTTATACCCCAAATACAAGGGCATCCACATGTGTAAAAGAAATATTACTAAAACTTAAATTACACATCAAAACCCACACACTAATAGTAGGAGACTTCATCACCTCCTCGTGCCAATGGTCTCGTCTGTCAGACAGAGATTAACAGATAAGGGAACTAACAGACGTCATGACTCAAATAAACTTAACAGATATCTACAGAACATTCCACCCAAACACAAGAGAATATACCTTCTTCTCAGTACCTCATGGAACCTTCTCTAAAATTGACCACATACTCAATCACAAAGCTAATCTCAACAGATACAAGAAAATTGGAATAACCTCCTGTATCTCATTGGCTTACCTTGGCCTAAAGTTAGAGCACAGAACCGACACAGAGGACAGAAAACCACAAACTCGTGGAAACTAAACAACACTCAGCTGAATCACAACTGGGGCAAGGAAGAAATAAAGAGAGAAATTAAATGCTTTCTAGAATTCAATGAAAATGAATCCACAACACACCAAAACTGACGAGATACTATGAAAGCAATGCTAAGAGGAAAGTTCATAGCACTAAGTGCCTACATAAAGATGTAGTAAGGAGGAGCAGGTTACTTGTCGTCCCGGCCGCCAGGCTAGCTCAACCCTCGAAATAATCACACGAAAATTGTATTAATTAAATTACTGCCTGGTCATTAGCTCTAGCCTCTTATTGGCTAACTCTCACATCTTGACTTAACCCATTTCTAATAATCTGTATTTCACCACGAGGTCGTGGCTTACCGGAAAAGATAAGCATGTCTGACCTGGTGGCTGACTCCATGGTGGCAATCCCTGACCCTGCTTTCTTCCTCCCAGAATTCAGTTCTGTTTACTCTGCCTACCTAATTGCTGCCCTATCAAAAGGCCAAGGCAGTTTCTTTATTCAACCAATAAAAGCAATACATAAAAAAGGACCTCCTATACCATAAAGAATTTGGAGAAATCTCACAAAATGACTCAACAACACACTTGAAATCTCTAAAACAAAAAGAAGCAAGCCCACCCAGGAGGAGAATGTGGCAGGGAATAGTCAGACTCCCAGCTGAAATCAATAAAATAGAAACAAAGAGAATACAAGGAATTTAAGTAGCAAAGAGTTGGTTCGTTGGGAAAATCAACAAGATAGATAAACCCTTATCCAAACTAACCAAAAGCCAGAGAGAGAACATCCAAATTAACAAAATCAGAAATGAAAAGGGGGACATAACAACAGACACTGAGAAAATCAGAGAATCATTAGGTCATACTACAAAAACCCATACTCCACAAAATTGGAAAATTTAAAAGAAATGGATAATTTTCTGGATAGGTACCACATACCAAATTTAAATCAAGACCAGATAAACAATTTAAATAAGCCTATAACCACTAACAAAATATAAGAAATCATCAAAAGTCTCCCAACTAAAAATGCCCAGGACCAGATGTTTTGAATTTGAAAGAAGAGACCATTACTCCTCAAATTTTTCCACATGATAGAAACAGAAGGAACAGTGCCAAACTCACTTGATGAAGCTATAGTTACCCTAATACCAAAACCACACAAAGAGACAACAAAGAAAGAGAATTATGGACCAATCTTTCTCATGGACATTGATGCAAAAAACTCAATAAAATACTGTCAAAATGAATCCAAAAGCACATTAAAAAAATCCCCTCTGGTCAGGAAGGCTTCATCCCAAAGATGCAGTAATGATTCAACATATGAAAATCTGTCCATTTAATCCACCATATAATCAAACTGAAAGAAAAAAGACCCCATGATCCTCTCATTAGATGCTGGACAAGCCTTTGACAAAATCGAGTGCCCATTCATAATAAAAGTCTTGGAAGGTAAGGGATATAGGAGATATACTTAAACATAACAAAGCAGTATATAGCAAGATGCCAGCCAACATAAAATTAAATGGAGAGAAACTAAAAGCGATTCCTTAAAATCAGGAAGAAGACAAGGCTGCCTACTTTCATCATATCAATTCAATATAGCACTCGAAGTTCCAGTTAGAGCAATAAGACAAGAAAAAGAGATTAAGGCAATACAAATTGGGAAGGAAAAAGTCAACTTTCGCTATTGGCAGATGTTATGACAGTATATATAAGTGGCCTTATCTATACAAAAATTCTACCAGGGAACTCCTACAGCTGATAAAATCCTTCAGTAATGTGGTTGGATGCAAGATTAACTAAAGAAAACCAGTAACCCTCCTATATAGAAATGATAAGCAGGCTGAGAAAGAAATCGGAGAAACAACATCCTTTACAATAGCCATAATTAATATGCAATGTCTTGGGGTAACTTTATTCAATCAAGTGAAAGACCTGTAGGACAAGAACTTTAAGACTTTGAAGAAAGAAGTTGAAGAAAATATCAGAAAACGGAATGATATCCCATGCGCTTGGATAGATAGAATTTGCATAGTAAAAACAGCAGTTTTACCAAAAGCAATCTACAGATTCCATGCAATCCCCATTGAAATACCAACACAATTACTCACAGACCTTGAGAGAACAATACTAAACTTGAATATAAAAAAAAAAACAAAAAAAACCATGATAGCTAAAACAATCATGTACAATAAAGGAACTTCTGAGGCATCACCATCCCCAACTTCAAGCTTTACTACATAACTGAGTAATAAAGAAAATTGGTATTGGCATAAAGACAGACACGTGTATCAATGGAATCCAATCAAAGACTGTCACATATATCCACACATCTATGAACACCAGATTTTTGACAAAGAAGCCAAAAATGTACAATGGAAAAAAGAAAGCATCTTCAACAAATGGTGCTGACATAACTGGATGTCAGCATGTAGAAGAATGCAAATAGATCCATATATATCACCCTGCACAAAACTCAAGTCTAAGTAGAGAAAAGACCTCAACATAAATCCAGTTACACTGAACCTGATAGAAGAGAAAGTGGGAAATAACTTTGAACACATTGGTACAGGAGACCACTTCCTAAATATAACACCAGCAGTACAGACACTGAGATTGACAATCAATGGGACCTCTTGAAACTGAAAACCTTCTGTAAGTCAAAGGACACTGTCAATAAAACAAAATGGCACCATACAGAATGGGAAAAGAGCTTTACCAACCCCACATCTGACAGAGGACTGATCTCCAAAACATATAAAGAAATCAAGAAGCTAGACATCAAAATACCAAATAATCCAATTAAAAAATGGGGTACAGCTTTAAACAGAGAATTTTCAACAGAAGAATCTTGAATGGCCATGATACACTTAAAGAAATGTTCAAGATCATAGCTTTCAGGAAATGAAAATCAAAGTGACTCTGAGATACCATCTTACACCTGTCAGATGGCCAAGATCAAAAAGGTTATTGACAGCCTATGTTGGAGAGGATGCTGAGTAAGGGGAACACTCCTTTACTGCTGGTGGGAGTGCAAACTTGTACAGTCATTTTGGAAATCAGTATGGCTTTTTTTTTTTTAGAAAATTGGGAATCAATCTACCTCAAAACCCAGTGATACCGCTCTTGGGTCTATACCCAAAGGATGCTCAATCATTCCACAAGGACACTTGCTCAGCTATGTTCATAACAGCATTATCCATAATACCCAGAACCTGGAAACAACGTAAATGCCCTTCAACTGAAGAATGGATAAAGAAAATGTGGTACATTTACACAATGGAGAATTACTCATCAGTAAAAAAACAATGACATCATGAAATTTGCAGAGAAATGGATGGAACTTGATAAAAAAAAAAGCAACCCGAGTGCCATAACCCAGGCTGAGAAAGACAAACATGGTATGTATTCATATGTGGATATTAGATATAAAGCAGAGGATAACCAGGTAACAGTCCACAGGCCCAGGGTAGTTAGCAAAGTAGGAGGACCCCAAGACGGATGCATGGGTCACCCTGGGAAGGGGAAATAGATGAGATATCAAGGGAAACTGGGGGTGGATACAGGGGATAGAGGAGAAGGGATTGGGGATAGCAATGTGAAGAATCGGGATGGTTGAGTTTGGGGAGGTATGGAGAGGGAGAGCAATGAAAGAGATATATTGAGAGAGGGTGCCATTATGCGGACATGCAGAAAACTGGTTCCAGGGAAACTTCCAGGAATCCACAAGGACGACCCCAGCTAAGACTCCTTGCAATAGTGGAGAGGGTGCCTGAACTGGCCTTCTCTTTTAATCAGATTGGTGACTATGATAATGTCATCATAGAACCTTCATCCAGTAACTGATGGAAGCAGATGCAGAGATCCACAGCTAAGCACTGGGTTGGGCTCCAGGAGTCCAGTTGAAGAGAGGAAGGATAAGTTATATCAACAAGAGGGGTCAAGATAATGATGGGGAAACCCACAGACCCTGCTGACCCAAGCTCCTGGGAGCTCACAAACTCTAGACCAACAGCTAGGGAGCCTGCATGGGACAAACCTAGAATTTGTGCATGTGGGTGACAGTTGTGTAGCTTGGTTTCTTTGTACAGCCCCTAGGAGGTGGACCAGGACTTGTCCCTGGTGCATGAGCTGGGTTTTGGAACCTATTCCCTATGATGGGATGCCATGCTCAGCCTTGATGCAGGGGAGAGGACCTTGATCCTGTTTCAACTTCATATGCCATGCTCTGTTGACACCCACAGCAGGTCTTACCCTTTCTAAATGGAGATTGAGAAGGAGTGGCTGGGGGTCAGACAGAAGGGAGATGGTGGGGGAGGGGAGGGGAGGAGAGAAGGGAGGGGAAACTGTGCTTGGTAGGTAAAATAAATTTAAAAACTTAATTAAAAAAATGAGTCAGCAACAACTACAAAAGTTTTAGTTAGCTAATGTTCTAAAATATTTGGCAGATATCTAGCCCCAAACTTCAAATTTCAAAACATGTTCCAATATTTCAGTCCATGACTTTACAAACAAACATTAAGGCAGTAGTTGATTAAAGAACAGTGGTTACTCATAGGTGGTTTTTAAACATAAAGCAAAGAAAACCAGTCTACAAACCACAATCCCAGAGAACTTAGATAACAACACTAAGAGATACTTACATAGATCTGATCTACATGGGAAGTAGAAAGTAGAAAAAGACAAGATCTCCTGAGTAAATTGGGAGCATGTGGATCTTGGGCGAGAATTGAAGGGGGGAGGGGAGAGGCAGGGAAGGGAGTAGAGAAAAATGTAGAGCTCAATAAATATCAATACTTTTTTTTTAAAAAAAGAAATCACCAAGAAATTAAAAAAAAAAAGGTTACAGAACACCAAAAAGACTGGATCAAAAAGAAAATCCCCTCGCCATATAATAATCAAAACATAAAACATACAGAATAAAGAAAGAATAAGAGCTTCAAAGGAAAAAGGTCACATGACATAAAAAGTTAAACCTATCAGAATGACACACGACTTCTCGATGGAAACCATGAAAGCTAGAAGGTCCTTGATAGATATGCTGCAGACACTAAGAGACCACGGACGCAAGCCCAGACTACTATGCCCAGCAAAGCTTTCAATAACCATTGATAGAGAAAACAAGATATTCCATTTCAATAACATGTTTAAACAATATGTATCCAATAACCCAGGCCTACAGAAAGTACTAAAAGGAAAACCCAAACCCAAGGAAGCTAACTGCACCCACAAAACACAGGCAACTGATTACCCCCCAAGAGCATAACCCAAAGAAGGGAAACACACAAACACTACTACCAAAAAATAACTGGCGTTAACAACCACTGGTCATTGATATCGCTTAATATCAATGGACTCAAGTTACCTATAAAAAGACACAGATTAGGAGAATGGATGTGAAAACAGGATCCATCCTTCTACTGTATACATGAAACACACCTCAACCTCAAAACCAGACACTACCACAGAGTAAAGGATTGGGAAAAAGTTTTCCAATCAAATGGACCTTAGAAACAAGAGGGTGTAGCTATCCTAATAAACAACAAAATTGACTTCAAACTAAAATCAATCAGAAAAAATGGAGAAGGACACTTTATACTCATAACAGGAACAGTCCATCAAGATGTAGTCTCAATCCTGAATATCTAATGTCCCTAATACAAGAGCACCCACATATGTAAAAGAAACATTATTAAAACTTAAATCGCACATCAAACCACACACACTAATAGAAGACTTCAACACTCTGTTCTCACCAATGGACAGGTCAACCAGACAGAAACTTAACAGAGAAATAAGAGATATAACAGATGTAATGAATCCAATGGACTTAACAGACATCTACAGAACATTCCACACAAACACAAAAGAATATACCTTCTTCTCAACACTTCATGGAATCTCCTCTAAAATTGATCACATACTTGGTGACAAAGCAAAACTCCACAAATACAAAAAAAAAAAAAAAATGGAGTAACCACTTATCGAATCACCGTGGATTAAAGTTAGAATTTAACAAAAATATTACTCTCAGAAAGCCTACAAACTCATGGAAATTGAACAGTAAACTACTGAATCACCCCTGGGTCAAGGAAGAAAGAAAGAAAGAAAGAAAGAAAGAAAGAAAGAAAGAAAGAAAGAAAGAAAGAAAGAAAGAAAGAAAGAAGGAAGGAAGGAAGGAAGGAAGGAAGGAAGGAAGGAAGGAAGGAAGGAAGGAAGGAAGGGAGAGAAAGAAAGAAAGAAATAGATAAATTAGACTTTCTTGAATTCAGCAAAAATGAGGGCACAACGTATCCAAAGCTATGGGACACTATGAAAGCAGAGCTAAGAGGAAAGTTCATAGCACTAAGTGCCCACATAAAGAAACCGGAGAAAGTTCACGTTAGTGACTTAACAGCATACCTGAAAGCTCTAGAACAAAAAGAAGCAGATTCGCCCAGGAGGAGTAGAAGACAGGAAATAATCAAATTGATGATTGAAATCAACAAAATAGAAACTAAGAAAACAATATAAAGAATCAATGAAACAAAGAGCTGGTTCTTTGAGACAATCAAAAAGACAGACAAACCCTTATCCAAACTAAACAAAAGTCAGAGAAAACATCCAAATTAATGAACTCAGAAATGAAAAGTGGGACAAAAGAACAGACACTGAGGAAGTTCAGAAAATCATTAGGTCATACTACAAGAACCTGTACTCCTTAAAAGTGGACAAAAATGGACAATTTTTTAGATAGATACCATCTAACAAAATTAAGTCAAGACCAGGTGAACAATTTAAATAGACCTAAAACTGCAAGGAAACAGAAGCTGTCATCAAAAATCTCCCAACCAAAAATAGCCTCGGTTTGGATGGTCTCAGTGCAGAATTTTACCAGAACTTCCAAGAAGAGCTAATACCTACACTCCTCAAAGTATTCCACATATAGAAACAGAAGAAACATTGTCAAACTCTTTGTATGAGGATACAATTACCCTGATACTAAAATCACACAAAGACTCAACCAAGAAAGAGAATTACAGACTAATCTCACAAATGAACATGGATGCAAAAATACTCAATAAAATACTAGCAAACCAAGTCCAGGAACACATCAAAAATATCATCCACAATGATCAAGTCAGCTTCATCCCAGATATGCAGGGCTTGTCTAGCACATGAAAATCTATCAATATAATCCATCATATCAATAAACTGAAAGAAAAATCCATATGATCATTTCATTAGCTTCTGAAAAAGCATTTGACAAAACCCAACACCCCTTCATGATAACGGTCATGATCATTGGAGAGATCAGGGCTACAAGGAACATATCTAAATATAACAAAAGCAATATACAGCAAGCCAACTGCTAACATCAAATTAAATGGAGAGAAACTGAAAGCTATTCAACTAAAATCAGGAACAATACAAGGCTGTCCACTCTCCATATCTCTTCAACATAGTTTTTGAAGTACTGGCAATAGCAATAAGACAACAAAAGGCGGTCAAGGCAATTCTAATTGGAAAGGAAAAAGTCAAACTTTCATTATTTGCAGATGACATGCTAGTATATATAAGTGACCCCAAAAACCCTATCAAGAAAGTCCTACAGCTGATAAATACCTTCAGCAATGTGGGAGGATACAAGATCAACTCAAAAAATTAGTAGCCCTCCTATACACAAATGATAAAGAAGTTGAGAGGGAAATCAGAGAAACATCATCTTTCACAATAGCCACAAATAACATAAAATATCTTGGGGTAACACTAACCAAAGAAGTGAAAGACCCATTTGACAAGAACTTTAAGTCTTTGAAGAAAGAAATTGAAGAAGATACCAGAAAATAGAAAGCTCTCCCATGCTTGTGAATAGGTAGGATCAACATAGTAAAAATGGAAATCCTACCAAAAGCAATCTATAGACTTAATGCAATCCCCATCAACATCGCAACAAAATTCTTCACAGACCTGGAAAGAACAATAATCAACTTCATATGGAAAAAGACAAAACTCAAGAAAGCCTGAGCAATGTTGTATAGTAAAGGAACTTCCGGAGGCATCACCATCCCTGACATCAAGCTCTATTACAGAGCTACAGTAACGAAAACAGCTTAGTACTGGTATGTTCTCATTCATAAGTGGATACTAGCTATAAACAAAGGACATTGAGACTATAGTTCATGATCCTAGAGAAGCTAAGTAATAAGGTGAACCCAAAGAAAAACGTATATAGATCCATCTGAAAATTGGAAACAGACAAGATTGCCTGACAAAATTGGGAGCATGGTTGTGGGGGGAAAAGGGAGGGTAGAAGGGAGGAGGGGGAGGAGAGGATTGAGGAGAACTTGAGGGAATGGGATAGTCAAGATGGAGGAAGGACAAGATGAGAGCAAGGAAAGAGATATCCTGATTGAGGGAGCCATTATAGGATTAGCAGAAACATGGCTCTAGGGAAATTCTCAGGAATCCACAAGGATGACGGCTAGTTAAGACTCTAAGCAATAGAGAAGAGGAGGCCCGACCTTGACTTGCCCTGAAGTCAGACTGATGAATATCTTAAATATCACCATAGAACTTTTATCCAGCAACTGATGGAAACACAGGCAGCAACCCACATCGGAGTACTTGGTTGAACTCCCAAAGTTCGGCTGAGGAGTGGGAGGAATGAGAATATGAGCAAAGAGGTCAAGATCATGATGGTCTGACCCACTGAAACAGTCTACCTGAGTTCCAACTCCAGCTGAACTGGGAAGGAACAAGCATAGGTCCAAACTAGTCCCTCTGAATGTGGTTGACAGTTGCATGGCTGGGGCAGATTAAGGGGCCACTGGCAGTGGCACCAGGATTTATCCCTACTGCTTGTACTGGCTTTTTGGGATTCTGTTCTCTTTGGATGTATACCTTGCTCAGCCTAGATATAGCAGGGAGGATCTCAGACCTTCCACAAAGTAATGTGCCTTACACTCTCTGAGGATTGGATGGGAATGGGGAGGGAGAGAGTGTGGAGGGAAGAGGAGGAGGGGAGGAAATGGGAACTTTGATTGGTATTTAAAAAAATCTAATAAATTAAAATAAATAATAAAAAATATTCTTCTTTTTTTAAAAAAAGAAAAAAATGTATATCATTATAAGTGATAGTGGGAGTTGTTAACAAACCAATACCTCGGGATAAGTGTCCCAGGGCCATATGAAAAAGAGGGCAACATGGCAGCCAGTCCTGTTTGTGGTTCCTGGACCAACAAGAAGGAGAGCACCTGCTGTGACATCCAGTGGGTCCGGAGGGCTGCATCAGTGTCAGCAGGGAGCTCGATTGTCACAGTGGGAGAAATTGTCAGGCCTTTTGAGATCTGAGCCTTCCTGTATGGAGCCCAAGCTGTCTCCAAGCTCAGGAGAGGTTCGGCAGCCTGGAGTCCCTTGTGCTGTTGGTACAGTGTGAACCGATGGTGGCACAGGCCGTACTCCCTGGCCTGGGAAGCTAAAATCTTCCCTTTCCCTCCTGCATGTTTTGGGGCCACTATCAAGCTTCTGGTTATAGAACATGACCTACTAACTCCCCTTTACAACTATATACCCAGCTTCTTGCTCTGGCACTCTAGAGAGCCCTTATGATGGTTGACTTCTCTTTTCCACAATCTCCCAGTCAGGTATCCCAAGCTGGGCTCAAATTTGTTACACGAGCCAGAGCCGCAACCTTGAACTTCTGCTTCTACCTCATCAGAGCTTGAATGGCAGGTAAGGAACTCCACACCTGGCTTATGCAGTTCTAGGGTTCAAACCCAAGCTCTGTGCAACCGATGGGCATCCTAAGACCACACTGCAATCTATTTCACCTCAGCATTTGCAAACGTCTCTGTGATACCAATCCATCCCTCTCCCGATGCAAAGCTGCTCATCTTTATGTTCAGTTCAACAGGACACTCTTCTCTGTCTTTTCCCTTTACCTCATACTATTTTATACTCTCTGCTAATTTCACGATATTGGGATTTATTAAAACCGTTTCCAATAGTCTGCCTCCTGCAGTCTTGTGTTTGATTGTTTCCAACAAAGTGCTTACACTGTTGGGTTTTAGTTGTTGTGCGGTACCACCAGGGAAGACCACAGGGACATCGGGTTAAGGCAATAAAGGATTGCTTTGGCCGCTTGGCTACCATATTGAGTGTTCAGAATCCCAGGAGAGCCATGAGCCTTTTGCCTTTTCTTAGGGTGAGCTTTTAATCAGAAAAAAACATGTTCTGAGTTGACATACTTCAGTTAAAAAGATCTTTTTTTTTTTCCCCCCCCCGAGACAGGGTTTCTCTGTAGCTTTGGAGCCTGTCCTGGAACTAGCTCTTGTAGACCAGGCTGGCCTTGAACTCACAGAGATCCACCTGCCTCTGCCTCCCGAGTGCTGGGATTAAAGGCGTGCACCACCAGCGCCTGGCTTTAACAAGATCTTTTAGCCAAGCACAACTACAGAATTCAAAATGCAAGATTAGTTTATTTAGAGATCGGCCCAGAACTTAGGGACTGTGATGACTTAGGTCTTTGTTTTCATTTTGGTAGGTGGAAATGTCTACTCGCTGAGTTTACAGTCTGACTGGTCTTCCATCCTAGAGTCAACTGTGCTAAGATCTGGAAGCTGTTTTATTCTCCACTGCACTTAGGGAATCAAGAGGCTCAAGTCTGAGGATCACTGTGCCTTGAAAAGCTGCAGTTGGACTTAAACACCGCTAATTTCATTAAACTGAGGCATAATCTGCCATACGGATTAGGATGAGGGCCCCAATATTAATCCAATCAAATGAGAATTAGAGGCCCAGTCAGCGCCAATAACAGAGTAGTCAAGGGATCAAGAGAACAGAGACGGCTGTCAGTCATCTGATTTATGTCTTTGTCTTTTTTTCTTTTTGACGTTTTTTTTTCCAGTCATTGCAAGGTGTTTTCTCATTATTCATGATGGATTAGCATAGAAACCAGAGGTCTCTCACAAAGTGGCACATAGATCCTTATCTCAGGAGCAGTAAGTCTAATTACTCTCCAGTTCTGCAGGACCATTTCTCCAAGGGAATCTAACTGTTGTTTTAATTTAGAAGTAGAGACTTCTAGTACCCCTCAAGCCTGATCAGTCTGTCTCCTGAGTTTGGAAAGCATCAGAAGAGGCACTCTGAGTCAAACTTCGTACCTCCCCACCAAGTGGTCTCAGAGGCCTGGGAATATCACTATTGTCCAGAGGAGTTAATGCACCAAGAAGATTTGCCGATAACCTGCTAATCAGGAAAGTGCCTAGATTAAAGGCATTAGCTATTAGACAAATTTCAGCCCCTTGAAGCTCTCTAACATGAATTTAGACTGTCCCCAGTCACTAGGAGGATTGTCAGTTTGATTAGTTCTCATCCCTATGGAGTATGGGAACCTGTGAGTCTCAGCATGACCAGCCATCCTGGCCAGTGGTTTCTTGAGAGTATGAGATGCTGCGGACTTTGCTGAAATGCTTCTGTATCTTCAGAAATGTTTATGCTTAAAGCCTAACAAGGTATAAAATAGTTGAGTAATTTTTTTCAACGTGTCACTCTAAAGGGAATACTGAAATAAAATTAAGCTAAACAAGTTTGGGCCGGCAATGTCAATGTCAGAATTCAGAGCCAAATCAAAATGCAGGTCAAAAGAAACAGACATTTGATCCCCATATGGGAAAAACAGACCTTAGAATAACGAAATCTGAGCTGGGCGTGGTAGCACACGCCTTTAATCCCAGCACTCCAGAGGCAGAGGCAGGCAGAGCTCTGTGAGTTCTAGGCCAAATGACTTTTTCCCTGTTGGTTGTTACTCAGGCCTTTAATCCCATCATTTGGGAGGCAGAAGTGGGCAGATCTCTGAGATCAAAGCCAGCCTTGTCTCTAGGGTGAGATCCAGGACAATACACATAGTCACATAGTTACATAGGCTAAGATTATTGAACAATGGACTAAAGCTAGAGATAGGGGAATATCCCAACATTTAACTATTGGAGAAGAAGACTAAGCTACTACAGAAAGGCAAGTTCAATACTGTGTTCAATACTGATCCTCTGACGTTTAAAATTTTTGTACCTCAATTTTAATAAAATTTTGATAACTTTTTATGCATATGAATGGACATTTTTTCCCCTGATTTTTAGAGACAAGGTTTGTCCGTGTAACTATGCCTGTCCCAGAACACACCCTGCAGACCTTGATCTCAGAGATCTGCTCACTTCCACCTCCTAAATCCTGGGATTAAAGGCGTGAGCCGCAACCTCCTGGCATAAAGGCAATTTAATTATTCGTTTGGTGGTGCTTTCAGGTTAACGACTCATTGTATGGTTAGTCACTCTTTGGGGGCATTGCCCACTCTCTTGTCTAGATTCAGTTCTGGGGTGGTGATGTAACCACAAAACAAAGCATTGTCCAGCAAGACCACAGTCCTGTGTGTTTCTCTCTGTGTCTCGCTCTTGCGAGGCTCTGCCACGTGCTCTCACTCAGCTTTGAGAAATTCTGAAATATTCTTAGTGATTCTGCGCAGAGTTGCCATTACCATGTTGCTCTTATTGCTTTCTTCCTTAGCACATTCTAATTTGTCGTTTCTCACATTGGCAATCTCTACCTTCAAAGGGAGTTGGGCGGGGCTAGAGGAGGGGTGTGGCCAGCGATAGGCGGGACCTTTAGTGGGTGGGCAAGCACTGGTTACAGTACCTCCCATCTTCCTAGGTATAAAAGAGGGAGAGCTCAGGTGCCAGCTTCAAAGCCGGTGGAGTCTCACCGGAGAAAACCGCTCTCTGGTGCTGCTCTGTCTTCTGCCAAGCCTCCATTCGGTTGCCGCGGGGTAAGTCATCTATCTTTGTTCAATCACTTTTGGATGTTTGTCCTTCTATGAAAATGATGAGAACCAAAGGTTCATATGGTAGCGTGTTAGCTTTATCTGTGATTCATTGGTGTCCCCTTCTCATGTCGATGGCATTTAGGTCTCATTATTGTGGGGCAACATTAATCTGGGCTGTCCCCAGTCACAAGGAGTTTTGTCAGTCAAGGGGTTAACTTGACTGCCCAGTTAGTTCTTATCCCACATACAATGCGCACCGAAGGAAGCGGGGGAGGCAGGCTAAGCTTAACTAGCCATCCTGGCTCACTTCTCTCTGGGATTGATTAAGGCCAGAATCTGTCTTATGAAATTTTCAAATTTTTAATTTTTAAACTTTATGGCCCGCCACTGGGATTACATTTTCCTATTGTGTATCTTTTGGGGAGGAGGCTAATATGTTTCCTTTCGGGTGTGTCGGTGTCTCACAGTCCTCCCAAGTGTTAGGCAGTGATTGGTCAGAGGGAACCCTGGGGTCTGGAACATCTCAGCTACACACCCCAGAATCTCCTTGACCACCACACTATTCCCTACTCTAAAGGGATATGAGAACCCTGGTGCCTCGAGGTCTGGTCTCTGAGGATCTTTCTGAAGCCTCCAGAAATATTCAGAGGTAACCAGCTGAGAAGACTGCTGAGGCATGGGTTTAAGCGAACCGAAGAAAGTCTTTATTAGACTGTCAGGGCTACAATGGGGGCCGGGGATCCAAGGGTAGATATGGGCCTTTCTTAGGGTGACCTTGGAAAGACAAAAACCATGTTCTGGGTTGGCATACTTCAGTTAGCAAGAACACTTAGCCAGAAGTAGAACTACAAAAGTAAAAAAAAAGAAAAACAATGCGGGTTAGTGCATTCAAAGATGTTCCCAAAATGATGGCCTTTGTTGTGGTTTGGGCGGGTGGTGTTGTGTGGGGGCTGAATTCCCACAGCCTGAATGGTACCTCCATCATGGAGTCAGTCATGCTAAGCTCTGAGACCTGTGTCCTGCTCATCTTTTCAGAGACCTCAGGTTTCTTCTCTGCTCACTCCTGGTGAGGCTAGGTTTTTCTGTTCTGGCGGTTGATTTGAAATCTTAGTTTGTCATTTGTATTGTTTTTCTTAGATTTTTAATTAATGAAGTTCTTTGAATGGATGAGTAAACAACTTATTTCCCATGTACTCAGGATGACTTTGAGTTCAGTTTGGATCTAAGAACAACCTTGAACTCCTGATGTTCTTGCTGTAAAACCTGGTTTTCTCCATCTGTTTCAAATAATGTGTCTCCTTACCAGTCTTTTGATTTGAACTTGAATTGTCTTTAGTTCAGTATTTCTTTTCTTTTAATTTTTTTGATTTTTATTGAGCTATACATTTTTCTCTGCTCTTCTCTCTTCCTCTCCCCTCCGCTTCAACTCTCTCCCAAGGTCCCTAAACTCTAAATTTACTTAGGAGATCTTATCTTTTTCTACTACCCATATAGATTAAATTGATTTATGTCTCTCTTAGGGTCCTCATTGTTGTCTAGGTTCTCTGGGATTGTGATTTGTTGGCTGGTTTTCTTTTCTTTATGTTTATGAACCACTTATGAATGAGTACATGTGATAATTGTCTTTCTGGGTCTGGGTTACCTCATTCAAAATGATATTTTCTAGCTCTATCCATTTGCCTGCAAAATTCAAGATGTTGTTATTTTTTTCTGCTGTGTAGAACTCCATAGTGTAAA
Organism: Myodes glareolus; assembly: GCF_982192425.1. NCBI lineage: Eukaryota > Metazoa > Chordata > Mammalia > Rodentia > Cricetidae > Myodes > Myodes glareolus. The sequence continues at coordinate 111,431,663 of NC_142029.1, forward strand.
TGAACCACATTTTCCTTATCCATTCCTTGGTGGAGGGGCATTTAGGCTGTTTTCAGGTTCTGGCTATGACAAACAATGTTTCTATAAACATAGCTGAGCACATGACCTTGTGACACAATTGAGCATCCTTTGGATATATACCCAAAAGTGGTATTACTGGGTCTTAAGGAAGGTTGTTTCCTAATTTTCTGAGAAATTGCCATACTGACATCCAAAAAGGCTGTACCAGCTTGCACTCCCACCAGCAATGCAGAAGTGTTTCCTTTTCCCCATAACCTCTCCAGCATAAGCTGTCATCAGTGTTTTTGATCTTGGTCATTCTTAAAGGTGTAAGATTGAATCTCAGAGTTGTTTTGATTTGCATTTCCCTGATGACTAAGAATGTTGAACATTTCCCTAAGTGTCTTTCAGCCATTTTAGATTCCTCTGTTGAGAGTTCTCTGTTTAGGTCTGTACTCCGTTTTTTATTGGATTATTTGTTCTTTTGGTGTCCAATTTCTTGAGTTCTTTGTATATTTTGGAGACCAGACTTCTGTCTAATGTAGGATTGGTGAAGATCTTTTCCATTCTTTATGCTGTCGTTTTGTCTTGTTGACTGTGTCCTTTGCTTCACAGAAGCTTCTCAGTGTCAGGAGGTCTCATTTATTGTTTCTCTCAGTGTCTGTGCTACTGGTCTTATATTTAGGAAGTGGTCTCCTGTGCCAATACGTTCGACGGTACTTCCACTTTCTCTTCTATGAGGTTCAGTGTATTCAGTTTTATGTTGAGGTCTTTGATTCATTTGGACTTAAGTTTTGTGCATGGTGATAGATATGGATCTATTTTCATTTTTCTACATGTTGAGATCCAGCCATGCCAGCACCATTTGTTAAATATGCTTTCTTTTTTCCACTTGATATTTTTTGCAAAATCTTTGTCAAAAATTAGGTGATTGTGAATTAATATCTGGGTCTTCAATTCGGTTCCATTGGTCCTCCTGTCTGTTTTTATGCCAATACCAGGTTGTTTTCAGTACTGTAGCTCTGCAGTAGAGTCTGAAATCAGGGATTGATGCCTCCAAAAGTTCTTTAATTGTACAGGATTGTTCTGACTAACCTGGGTTTATATCTCAGTAATTCTTCAGTCCACTTATTTTCTGCTATTTTTTATTTTCATTAGGTTTGGGTTAATCCTCCTAAAGAGACCTCAGTGCCCCCTTCCTTCCAAATCATCAGAAGAGACCTCTAGTTGACAGGTCTGGACCAAGGTACCCTGGGCAGCTGACTGAGGTAGGCCTGGGCTGGCCTTCTGCTCTATAGAGACTCTTTTCTTGTGGTCAAGAGCACTGACCAGGGAACTGGTGCCCTGGGTAATTGAGTCAGCAAGGCTTTTTCTTCTCTTCCCTTTTCTCAGTCTTTGTTTGGAGTGTAGAGAGGAGAAGGGTCTTGCTACATAGGTCAGTATCTCCTCAGACGTTTGATTCCCCTGAGAGTCATATTTAATGTTTTAAGTGGATCCCTGACTAAGAGAAAACCAGAGGATTAACAAAAAGGGAAGAAGAAAGAAAAGAGGGAGCTGAAGAACAGATGTGAGAGTGGAGAAAAAGGGGCTCCAGGAAAACAAGAGAAGACAGACAGACGGCCGGACAGACGGACAGACGGACAGACAGTCTGACAGATCCTTCCGGAAAAGCCCAAGATCTTGGTTACAGTAGCCATGTCTTCTGAGCACGGAGGACCCCGGAGCACAGGCAGTACCATCATGACCTTCTACCCAACCATGAGCGAATTTTCAGATTTCAGCAAGTATATAGCCTACATGGAATCCCAGGGGGCACACAGAGCGGGATTAGCCAAAGTCATCCCACCGAAGGAGTGGAGAGCCCGGCAGTCCTATGAGGACATCAGTGACATGTTAATAACCACTCCCCTGCAGCAAGTGGTGTCTGGCCAGGCAGGTGTGTTCACTCAATTCCATAAGAAGAAGAAAACCATGACAGTGGGGCAGTACCGTGACCTGGCCAATAGCAAAAAATACCAGACGCCGCCACACCTGAATTTTGAAGATTTGGAGAGAAAATACTGGAAGAATCGGTCCTTTGGGTCGCCAATTTACGGTGCAGACGTTAGCAGTTCCCTGTTTGACGAGAACACTCAACATTGGAACGTGGGACACCTGGGAAGCCTTTTGGACCTCTTGAAGCAGGAATGCGGCACTGTGATTGAGGGCATCAACACGCCCTACCTGTACTTTGGCATGTGGAAGACCACCTTCGCGTGGCACACGGAAGACATGGACCTGTACAGCATCAACTACCTACACTTTGGGCAGCCCAAGACGTGGTACGCGGTGCCCCCTGAGCATGGCCGACGCCTGGAGCACCTGGCCAGACAGCTGTTCCCGGGCAGCTCCCAGGGCTGCCAGGCCTTCATGAGGCACAAGGTGGCCCTCATCTCCCCCACTGTACTTAAGGAAAATGGCATCCCCTTTGGACGCATGACACAGGAGGCTGGGGAGTTCATGGTCACATTTCCCTATGGCTATCACGCTGGCTTCAACCATGGCTTCAACTGCGCAGAGGCCATCAATTTCGCCACCCCGAGGTGGATCGACTATGGGAAGGTGGCGACTCAGTGCAGCTGTGGGGAGGCCAGGGTGAGCTTCTCCATGGACGTCTTTGTGCGGACTGTGCAACCTGGGAACTATGAGTTGATGAAACAAGAGGAGCATCATGGAACTGTGGACTCCCTGGCGGTCACCTCACGCCCCCGGCCGGAACTGACCCTTGGGACCTGCATACTGGATCAGGGGACATCTACTCTGGCCTGGAGGCGTTCCCATCTGGGACCGCTCAAGAGTCTGGTAGGCAGAGCCCGCAACAGCTGTCCTTACACTAAGGTGCACTCTGAGAACCCGTTCCTTTCAGCGCCTCAATCCATTGTGCCAGCGAGAAGATTGGCCAAGCAAGTTCCTGGGTCCTCCGTGATCCCTGTGGATGCTGCTGATGTCAAAGCCGTGGACCATTCACAACATTCACAGGCCTGTGGGATCTTGGCTAGGAGCCCCAAATTTCCCTGCCACTCATAAAGACAGACTTGAACTGAGCAGACACAGGTTCACAGGTCTTCTGAGGCCACCAGCAGAAATTTTTAGTTATCTGACAATTGAGCCTTCCTGTGACCATTGATTTGAACCTCCCACAAGTTGGATTCCACAGGAAGAGAAAGCAGTTTCAGGGGCAGCCAGCATGGTTCTGAACATGTGTAACTGCGCCTGTGACAGGCTCATATGGCACTGTCTTCAGATCACCGTGGTCATATCTGCATCAGAGCATCTGGAAGGACCTGTGAGTTACCCCAGATGAGCACACTGACTGTTGACTAGATTCTGGCCTAGAAGCAGAGAGGGAGGAGAGACAGATGTAGGCTGCTCTCTCCTGTATTTCCAGGCATTGACTTGCAATTCTGCAGTTCTGTGCTAATTGTCTCATGGTCTCAGGGGCTGCTAGTGAGACTGCAGCGAAGAATGGGAGGGGCTCCATCCCCGGGGCTGTAAGTGATCTGTTGTCCAGAAGAGGTTGACTTGGCTCTTTTTGTTATTCAGTCCTTACCTGTGCTCTGTAAGCAGGCCCAATAAAGATAAAGTTCTCCCGACTGAAAGTTCTCTCGACTGAAGCGTGCTGGATCCTTTGGTTTGTGTTCCCAGGGCAGGATTTCTTCCCTGCCCGCTCCAGCTCCAGCTTGCTGTGGACCAGCTCTGCCATCACTTGGTCCAACACTGGGTGGAGCTGAGACTCTGAGACTCATTCCCAAGTACCACCTGTGTGGGGGTTTTGCTCCTCCTCCCTATTGGCTCAGTTGGGGAGGGGTGAGGGAGCCGGAGTCGAGATGAGTTTCCCTGTGAACAGAATCCAGAGACCAGCTTTGGGATGCGGAGCTTATGGATTGCATATCTTTACTGATTTACACGCATGCATTACCCAATCACCTAAGGTCACATCCGGTTGTGGTTCCAGCAGCCTGAACGACACACAGTCTGTCTATGTGTACAGGAGAGAACAGTATTCCAGGCAGTGTGCCTGCAACAGAGAGCAGGACACAAGCAACACCCTGGGCTTTGGCACCAATTAGAAGGCCTCCAGCTATCTGGGACTCCCTCGTGAGTTCAGGATCAGAGTCAGGATCAGTGGTCTTCCCGGACAATGCTTCGTTTTTGGTTACACTGCCACCCCAGAACTGGACACAGACAAGAAACTGAGCAATGCCCCCAACGGGTGACTAACCATACAATGATGTTTTAAACTGAAACCACCATAAAACGAATAATTTAAATGACTTTTTGCCAGTGTGGCTCATGCCTTTAATCCCAGCACTTGGGACACAAAAGTGGACAGATCTCAGATCAAGGCCAGCCTGGTCTACAGGGTGTGTTCCAGGACAGCCGTAGTTACACAGATAAACCTTGTCTCAAAAAAAAAAAAAAATCAGAAAAAAGTATTTTCATATGTGTAAAACATTCTCAAATTTTGATTGATATTGAGGAACAAAAATTTTAAATGTCAGAGGATCAATATTTAGCACAGTTTTGGCCACAGTGAAAAAAGCTGAAAGGTGACATTAAGAATGGTAATACAACCAGGGCCTGGTCTCACACACCTTTAATCCCCACACTTGGAGGCAGAGATTGAGTCAGCAGGAGTTGTGTGATTTCGAGGCTACCCAGGGCTATTAATCCCCTGTCTCAAGAAAACAAAGAACAACCAATAAAACAAAAAGGGGGGAGTAATCCTATATGGTAGTGGGGTGTCCTGCCCCATGGCTGTTCATTTATGCCTTATGTGCCCTCAGTATTGGAGCAAGCTGTGTTTCGGAGTTATACCAAGGTTGCAGGAGGATAGGTTATTTTTATTTATGTTTTAATAAATAAAGCTTGTCTAAAGATAAGAAGGGCAAAGCTAAGCCACTAGCAGTCAGGCAGTGGTGGTGAGCACCTTTAGTCCTGGGATTGGAAGACAGAGGCAGATAAACCTCTTTGAGTTTAAGGCCACCCTGGGTTACCCAAGATCAATGCAGAAACAAATCCAGGTGGTGGTGCCTCACACCTTCATTCCCAGTACTTGGAAGCCATAAACCTTTAATCCCAGCATTAAGGGAATATAAAATGGGAGGGGAGAGAGACTTGTTACGTATAGTCTACTTAGCCACCTCACAGTTGCCCAGCCTTGGTAGAGAGGTAAGATGACTATAGTGACTTGGCACTTTGGTTTCCAGGTTTTCAGATTGAACCCCATTTTCTTGGATTTTTTAAATTAATGCTGCGTTTGGTGTCAATGTATTGTTGAAAAATCACGAACAAGCTGTTTCCCTAAAGCATTTCAGCCACCAACACAGGCCAGGGCTCCACGTGGGGTTCCAGCTCCAGCCCACGTTGCCTTTTCTGTTCTCTCTCTCTCTCTCTTTCTACCCCCCCCCCCACTATGGGTTGTGGGCACTCCTTGAACCCCTCTCCTTGGAATCCAGCCGGGCTCTTACTGTTCTCCACAGCAGCCATCAGTCTCACTTCATCACAGTAGTCAGTGGATTTGATAAAACAACTGGGAGTTCTTAAAAAGATGAATTAGCTAAAAAGGAAGTGCTTTGCCACATTATAAAAAATGGGAAAAGCCATTATAATAGAGGGATTTGGATCTCTGTATGATAATATTTTAGACTATTTAAAATTGGAATGATTAAATGACAGGGTATCTAATTTACATGGGATTCATGGAAGGTCGATTGCTAACATTATCAGCTTTATTATTTGTCTCTTATCATTAAAAATGTTGATTAATCTGAGTGCTAAAATACAGGCCTTAGAAAAAATCTGAAAAAACAGGTCCCGGAGAGATTTAAACCCAGACAGAAGAATTTAATGGAAAGCCAGTTTCTCCGTGCATTATAAGAATAGAGAGGAACAGCCTAAGGCTTTCAGACAACCAATCTTAACTTATCCAGAAATGCTACAGGAATTGACAAATGTCAGAGGCTCTGTTACAACTAACTGGACTCCTGTACCATTGCTAGATTGAAAGAAATTCAAGGAAGCAATAGTCTTGCATGGTGTGCATTCACTTTTTATGAAGCAAATGTTAAACTGGTGGTCAATTTCTATTAGAATTATCCCTAATTCCTGGAAAGATTTGGTTAGTGGACTTTTAGAGACTGGTACACAAAAACAATGAAGTGCCTGGTTCAGAGAATAGGCTAAGATTATTGAACAATGGACTAAAGCTAGAGGTAGGAAAATCTCCCAACCTCTCATCCTTGGAGAAGTAGAGTACATACTATAGAAAGGTAGGCTGTATATGATGATCACACAATCTATTTTTGCTACACAGTTGCTTTGGATTCTTGTGAGAGAATTGGAGAAATTGGAAAGAAAATTAGGTGATTTACTAAAGTTATGCAGGGACTAAAGGAAGCTTTTATGAATTTCTTACAAAGACTGACTTCAGCAGTAAATAGAATGATACCAATTTCAGAAGCTAGACAAATAATGGAATTTCTAACTTTTGAGATTGCCAGTTTTCTGGGCAAAAGCATAATTAGACCATTAAAGGAAGGTCTGCACCTTTGGAGGAATGGATCTGAGATACAATTACTATGTAATAGCATGAACATGAAGATCCATGAATAGGAGGGGCGATTTCAGATATTTGAGGAAAAATTAATGTCAAAGGTTATAACTGAGGTAAACAAGGTCACTCTAAAAGGGATTATAGGCAGGGTGTTCCTAGAAGCAATGCTTTTTTTTTTCTAAGAATAATTCATTCAGAAACACCCCTCACTTCTAGATTATATGGAAGGTGTGGCAAATGCAGACATTAGACTAATGAATGTAGGTTCACTGGGAATATTCATGGTAATCATTTGCCATTGTGAAACTTCCTGAGGGGTCTCTTTCAGGTCCTTATGCCAAATACAGTTCAGTCATTTTCTGCCGTCGAAGAGGTAACTCCTTCCCAGAGCAATTAAAGGAACTGATGGTTTGTGTAAGAAACCATACTGCTGTGGATAATAGAACAGCTATAGAAGAGAGAACAAAAAATTCAGGAGAAACCATGATTTGGCAAACTTCTAGAAATGAACAAAGACCAAAATTAAAAATATGAATAAATGACTTTGTCATTGAAGGTGTGGTAGACACAGGAGCGGATGTAACACTAATATCATCAGAAGCTTGGTCAACCAAATTGACCAATTTAGGATGTTCAGTTATCAGGGATTGGAACTTTTTCTAGGGTAAAGCAGAGTATGAGATGGGTCAGATGTATAGGACTAGTAGGACAGAGAGGGATGTTAAAACCGTGTGCTGCTAACATGAGCAATGAGTTTGTGTGGACATGTATTGTTACAGCAATGGAATACACAGATTAACATTTCCCCATCTTAGAAATAAACCACAGGTTAATGTATGCTACTGGGGGAAATGTTAGATGGTTTTATAAAGAAGAGTCAGGAACCACTCAGGTTGTACAATAACAGGGCACATCAGCTGCTGATATTTTAAAGGCACCAATATCCCTACCTTTAAAATGTTGACAGACAAACCTGGATGGGTTAAACAATGGCCTTTAATAATAAAGAAACTACAGGCTTTAGAATAGCTGGCACAGGAACAAGTAGTTGCTCAATGTATTGAAGAATCTGCCAATCCTAGAAACGCCCTCGTATTTGCTGTTGTTTTTATTTTTTAAATAATTTTTATTACTTTATAAATAATGCCATCCAAAATTTCCACTTCCTTCCCTCCTCCCATTCACCCTTCTCTCCTCCCCCTCCATTCTTAAGAGATGGCCCGGTACCCTACTCTGTGGGAAGTCCAAGGCCCTTGCCGTTCATCCAGGCTTGGGAAGGTATGCATCCAAATAGAATAGGATCCCCAAAAGCCAGTACATGCTGTACAGACAAATCCCAGTGTCATTACCGTTGGCTTCTTAGTCTGCCTCAATTGTGAGCCACATTTAGAGGGTCCGGTTTGATCCCATGTTCATTCAGTCCCAGCCCAGCTGGATTTGGTGAGCTCCCAATACCTCAAGCATGCTGTCTCAATGGGTGAACAACCTCTTGTGGTCCTGATTTCTTTGCTCATATTCTCCATCCTTCTGTTCTTCAACTGGACCTTGGGAGCTCAGTCCAGTGCTTCAATGTGGGTCTCTGTCTCTATCTTCATCTGCTGCCGGGTAAAGGTTCATATAGTTGCTCAATATATTGAAGAATCAATCATACCTCAGAAAGCCCCTGTATTTGTTGTTAAAAATAAATCTGGAAAATGGAGAATGGCAACAGATTTCAGAGCTGTTAATATGGGGATTTAATCACTGGGCTCCCTACAGTCTGGCATTCCTTTACCTTCTCTATGCTGAAAAGATGGCCTCTTATAGTTACCAATTTAACTGATGGCTTCTTCACTATACCTTTACAAGAAAAATAAAGAAAAATTTGCCTTCACAGTACCTACAGATAATTCTCAGCCAGCTAAATGATATCAATGGAAGATTCTTCCACTAGGAATGTTAAATAGCCCCACCCTGTGCCAATATTTTTGTAAGTCAGGCATTGGAAATGATACATAAGCAATTTTCTGAATCTATAGTTTACCAGTACGTGGTTGACATTTTGCTATCTAAATCAAATGTTGATACATTAGAAAGAATGTTTGAAGAAGTAAAGAAAATGTTGCCTTGCTGATGACTACAAATTGCTCTTGAAAAAAATACAAAGAAGAGATTTTATTAGTTATGTAGGTTATAAAATAGGGTTACAGAAAATTAGACCCCCAAATTAGTAGAGATCGATTGCAGACTCTTAATGACTTCCAAAGATTGTTAAGAGACATTTTCCAGCTATGGCCCACTGTTGGGATAAAACCTGATTAGCTGATTAATTTAAACAAACCCTTAGATGGTGAAAAGGATTTAAATATTCCCAGGGAATTACCTGCTGAAGCTGAGAGAGAATTTGACCTTCATGGAAGAGAAATTACAGACAACATGTGTGGAGTGTGTGGATCTGAATCTTAACTGCATTCTGGTCATATAACCTTCCAACATTCCCCTAGAGTAATTTTAATGTAAAGGGATAATCTCTATATATTATATGCATATATTAAGCTTTTTATGATATTAACAGTCATATAGAGTACTAACTAATTCTAGGAAAAGGTTTCATCTACCTTTTTGTACATCATTTCAGATTTGAATCTCTTTGAGTTCTCCTCAGTGAAACATGAGTACCTGTAATAGCAGTCTTTGAAGTTTCCATAAGGAGGATGGGATCCACAACAATGACTCCTCCAGGGCTATGATAAGACCACTAATCTGAAAACACCACCTAATGATTGGCTTTAGACTACAAACTACACAGAATAATTTTGAGGTGACTAGCTGAAATGATCCAGCCTAACAGACTGTTCTAGTCAGGAGTTGAGATAACCCTGCACATTCCCATTACACAGAGAATAGAAAAAATGGAACAGCTTCCTCTCCTAGGACTTGACAATTAATTCAAAATTTTCTTTTAGAGATCCCCTAAAGATACAATCACCCACAAAGAGCAGTAAGTAAATTTAAGATTACAATGCCCACATTCTCAAGTGTGGGATGGGTGGTTTTTGTTTGTAAATGAATTATGGATGTATGTCATTGTTTAGAGTGTTGGTTGTAAGTTGTTATGGATAATGGTCAGGAAAAAGCTAAATTAAAGAGACTATATTCAAGGTTCTTATTTTGAAAAGAAATAAGAGGATAGATAGATAGATAGATAATAGGATAAAAGGGTAGATTTTTAAGTCTACTCTGTAGAGAAATAAGAGAGGATATAGATATGATAATATGAAAAGGTAGATTAATGAATCTATTTTTAAAAAGCAACTATGAGTTTTAATGTTTCACATTGGATTGGACTTTTGTATTATTATATATAAATTTTGTATATTGAAGTTAATTTTTAAAAACACACTGTACATCCATTTTTACTCTTGTTCAAGGTATTGTACCTATATAACTCATTTAACAATGTAATGCAAATTTCTAGTCCTTAAAATTATTATTACTAACTTTTTAGAATAATAAGGAAATACAGGTTAATATTCAATAACCTAGTATAATCAAAATTGTAGTCACATTAGGTATGTTTTCAAGGTCAAACAAAGATACATTTTAGATAGACAGGTCATCGTCAAATATTTTAGAGATCTACAGAATATGGCATTTAAGATGTTTTAATACCCTAGATTCCTCTATTTTTTGAGAATGCAACATGTCTACTCCTGGCACCACCAATCTATTAAGAGAAGATAATGGGCATCGAAGAAACTCAACATAGAGTTTTTCTTTGTAGCAAAAGTAAGCCACTGCAAAGAAAATGTCCTTGTCTTGGCTGTTGATTGTATGCTGTCCTAAATGAACAAACAGTACACAAAAGAAAGTGGCTGCTAATCATTGTCAAGACAAAGAGGGACAGTGCTTCAGAATGTCTTGCTTCACAGAAAGGTCTATCAGATATGTTAGGCCTGTAGACCGAAGATGGAGATGCCCCATTGTTACAGAGGAACTTCGGGTGACTGTCCAGCCAGCTGTTTCTGTCATTACATTTTATGGAAGTCGCTTGCTTTGCACTTCCTGCTTAATGTTACTTCCTTCTTGGTTCTCTGAGAGAGTTGAAGACTAGATATTTATAGTTTCCCTTGTTTATCATATGTAGAAAGAGAGTTATGATGGAAAGTAAATTAACTACAAGACTACTCTCACCAAGAGAGTCTAGATATGGAGTAATTTCTCTGAATTTGTTAAATGCAAATGGGCTAGCCATTGTTAACATACTTATTGCCTGCATATATTGTAAATAGTTATTGCACTTACTGTACATAGTTTTTCATATATTAGTTATAGCCTTTTTATTTTAGACAAAAAAGGGAAAATGTAGTGATATTTTATTTATGTTTTAATAAACAGAGCTTGCTTAAAGATCAGAAGGGCGAAGCTAAGCGACTAGAGGTTACGCCTTGGTGGCACACACCTTTAATGTCTGGATTTGGGAGACAGAGACAGGTGGAGTTCTTTGAGTTCAAGGCCATCCTGGGCTCCACAAGGTCTATGCAGAAACAAATCCAGATGGTGTGCCTCACACTTTTAATCCCAGCACTATGGAGTCATAAACATTTAATCCCAGAACTAGAGGAAATATAAAATTGAAGGAGAGAGTTTTAGTCTGTTTAGTTGGCAGTTACCCAGCCTTGGTAGAGACTTCTCTAGTGGTTTGTTGGGTTTCTTATCAGGTTTTCAATTTCTCCCTCTGGGTTTTTATTATTCATGCTGCAGTGATTTGGACCACCATTGGTTGATGATGAGGTCTGTGCTGCTTTCACTCCCAATTTCCAGAGGGCCTTGAGTCAGTCACTGTGTCTTCCTGAGACTGTGCCACATTCCCTGAGTGAGCCAAGGACTATCCTCGTCGCTGGTCAACTTCACAGACCCTGAACATCACTGCCCATCTGAACTTTCCATTTGTTGAGCCAGTTGTGACTCAGGGAGAATTTATAACGACTGTTCTTTAATCAACTACTGCCTTAAAATATGTATGGAAAGCAATGAACTGAAATATTGGAACATGTTTTGAAATTTGAAGTTTGGGGCTGGATATCTGCCCAATATTTAAGAACATTTGCTAACTAAACCTTTTGTAGTTGTTGTTGACTCATTTTTTAAATTAAGTTTCTAAATTTATTTTGTTTACCAAGCACAGTTTTCCCTCCCTTCTCTTCTCCCCTCCCCTACCATCTCCTTTCTGTTTGACCCCCAGCCACTCCTTTTCCATCTCCATTTAGAAAGGGTAAAGCCTCCCGTGGCATGGCATATGAAGTTGAGGCAGGACCAAGGTCCTCTCCCCTGCATCAAGGCTGAGCATGGCATCCCATCATAGGGAATAGGTTCCAAAACCCAGCTCATGCACCAGGGACAAGTCCTGGTCCACCTCCTAGGGGCTGTACAAAGAAACCAAGCTACACAACTGTCACTCACATGCACAGGGTCTAGGTTGGTCCCATGAAGGCTCCCTAGCTATTGGTCTAGAGTTTATGAGCTCCCAGGAGCTTGGGTCAGCAGGGTCTGTGGGTTTCTCCATCATTATCTTGACCCCTCTTGTTGATATAACCCATCCTCCCTCTCTTCAACTGGACTCCTGGAGCCCAACCCAGTGCTTAGCTGTGGATCTCTGCATCTGCTTCCATCAGTTACTGGATGAAGGTTCTATGATGACATTATCATAGTCACCAATTTGATTAAAAGGGAAGGCCAGTTCAGGCACCCTCTCCACTATTGCAAGGAGTCTTAGCTGGGGTCATCTTGTGGATTTCTGGAAGTTTCCCTGGAACCAGTTTTCTGCATGACCCTGTAATGGTCCCCTCTATTAATATATCTCTTTCATTGCTCTCCCTCTCCATCCTTCCCTCAACTCAACCATCCTGATTCTTCACATTGCTATCCCCAATCCCTTCTCCTCTGCCCCCAATCATGCTAGATGGACCAGGCTACCCCTTCTTCTGTTTCCAGGCTGGATCTGGGCTTTCAAGCATCTATTTACCACGCCTTATTTTCCTTCCTTCCTTCCTTCCTTCCTTCCTTCCTTCCTTCCTTCCTTCCTTCCTTCCTTTCTATTTACAGATGGCACAGGAAAGACTGTTTTACAGACATTAGCAGGAAGAAAGAACAATTTAGGGTCAATGACCGACTTCATGATACTGGTTTATATTGGAGAATACTGAAAAATAATATTTTTTCTTGATTGGATTTTGTGTCATCCATACTAGCCTCAAATTCATTCTGTAATGGAGCTAACCTGAAGCTCCAGCTCCTCTGCTTTCACTGTCCAGGTACTGGGGTACAGGTGGATGTCATCATGCAGGGCTAAAATTATCCTTTTAATCATATCTCCCTTTAAAATATTTTGTGTGTAGTACAAATATCCAAATATGCTGTCTTATCAATAAAGAAATATTCTATTTTCTTTGTTTAGAAACTGCTTCTCAGCTAGGTGGTGGTGGCACACACCTTTAATCCCAGGACTCAAGATGGATCTCTGAATTTGAGGCCAGTCTGGTCTATAGAGACAGTTCCAGGACAGCCAGGTGCTGTGGGAGCTCCTTCCACTCCTTCAGCCAATAGCCTTTAAGATACCAGCCCACTTTGACATGGTCTCTTATATTGTAAAGGCAGCTGGAAAGCTTGTGCTCTCTTGCTTCTGGCTTTCATTTCCAGCTCTAGACTCTGTTCCTGTTGCCCGTTGTGCAGAGGATTGTGATCTAGGAAAGTGATCTGTAAGTCTCCCGTAAATAAATAACCCTTTATTATATGTAATTCTAAACTAGTGTGGGATCATTTTGTATCTTATGGCATCAGCCAGGGCTGTACAGAGATGCCCTGTTTCTAAAAACAAAACCAAAGACAAAAAAACAAAAAATCAAAACTAAAAAAAAAAAAAAAAAAAAAAAAGGAAAAAGCAAACTGCTTAGTCTAGAGTTATGCTCTTAAATGAACTGGCAAACTTGAGAAAGTTTTATAATCTCACTTGATTAAGTAATTCAAGTTAGAAATTTGAGGTTCCAATATTTCCCAGTACCTTTTGTGTGATAGTGTTTTTAAATAAATTCTCAAGAAATTCCAGATAAACACAGAAAAGATCTCAGGACATAGAGTTTGGTGATAACTAATTCAAAATAGTGTATTGTCTTGCCATGAAAAATGTAAATACAGTTTCACAAATATAAGTGTCTATGGAATCCAAAGGCCCAAACAGGCAGGCCAGTGTGGGAAATGGAAAATCAGGATGTCCATGATGTAATGTCCTTTGCTGTCCAGTAGGTGGCGATGGGAGGTAAATGAAATGACTAAATGCCTGGAGAGGGTGCCCAAAGGTGAGGGAGCCTCAAAAGTGAGGCTCGTTCTTAAGAGATGAAGTCTTAAGGCGAGGAGTCCCTTCAAATGTGGAAATCTTTCAATCTGGGGGAATGAATAACCACCAGACACACATAACTAGAAGAGAGCAGGGAAATCTAACTTGCAGGGGCATTTATTTCATTTGTATTTTAATAAGTAAAGCTTGCCTGAAGATCAGGGAGTAAAACAGCCCCACTGGTCAACTTTACAGACCAGGCAGTGGCAACACACACCTTTAATCCCAGTAGCCACACTAGTTGCCATAGAAACTGGGCGATAGTGGTATACACACTTAATCCCAGCCCTAGAGAGGAATATAAAATGGGAGGAGACAGCTCTCAGTCACAATCTCATTCTGAGGATTACTGGAGGCAAGACAGTCATTTCAGACTGAGGTCGAGCTAAGAGCCAGAGTTGGGTGTTTTGCTTTTCGGTTGAACCCAAATATCAGTCTCTGAGATTTTATTAATCATGCTTTGCTTTTAACTCATATAATAAAATGTTTGAAACCTGAAAACCACTGTCATCTAGTGAGTCAACATGCCCTACCCATTCTTCAGCCTGTGGAAGACCACATAGGCTTGACATGCAGGGGACATGGACTGTACAGCATTGACTTATGCAGAGAGGTGTAAAAGAGAGTCAACTATTTTACATTTTATGGTTTTTGCTTGGTTTTATTTGTTTATCCAATTTTTAAAAATTAGACAGAGCATCACGCATCCCCAGATGGTCTCAAATCCCCAATATAGCAAAGCTCCCGATGTCCCCGTCTCTGCTCCCAAGTTCTGGGAGGGTCAGTTTGTCTCACATGTTGTAATAATCGCTATGGTGACTAAATGAATCGCAGAGGGTAGAGAATTGAAGCCGAAAGAGTCTTGGCGTAATCCAGAAAAGAGACAATTGCTCAGACATAGTTGGTGGTATTAAAGACTGTAATAAACAGATATATTCAGGAAATGTGGGTGGTGGTAGGTGTCAGAGACAGGATAGTGGAGTACAGTGAATAAAAAAAATAAAACTAATGACTTGAACGGGGCCTGAAGCTTAGGCCGTAGAGTGCTGGCCCAGACTATCCAAAGCCCTGGGTTTGAACCCCAGCACCGCAGAAACTGGAGGTGATGGCTCACACCCAGGACTCGGGGTTGGGGTGGGGGCAGCCATCGTCCTTCTGCTACGTGGTAAGAGACCCTAAGCAATAGAACAAAACATAAAGCCAGATGCCTCGGCTATTTGCCCCAGGGATGACAGTGTTTACTGAGACAGGGAAGAAGGGCAAGTAATGGGGAGAGGGGAAAGCTTTTGCCACTTTGATAGCAATGTTAACTATTTGAGACAGCCGGCCAATTGACCTGCTAGGAACTCAAATGAGAAAGTTTATAGTACTCGATTTGAGGGTTTAGTTTAAGGGTTGGTTTTAAGTACAATTAATAGTTTCATATGAGTGTATCCATCCACCGCTACTTCCTTCTAGTTCTTCTTAGGGCCCCTATCCCGCTCCCTTCCCTCACCTGCTAGTAGCTACTCCTGTGGGGGGAGGGGATCTCAGGGGCCCCTCCCTGATCTATGCTGGAGCTTTTAGTTTGGTTGGTTGAGTTTTGGTTTTTCGAAGACAGGTTTTCTTTGTGCAGCCCTGACTGTCCTGGAACTTGCTCTGTAGACCAGGCTGGCCTCAGACTCATAGCGATCTGACTGCCTCTGCCTCCTGAGTGCTGGGATTAAAGGCGTGCGCCACCACCGCCGGGTCATGCTGGGATTTTGATTGACTTGATCTGGTGCAGGTCTTGTGTAGAAACCAGGCTACTGTGAGCTGAAATCTCCTCCAAAGTCTAGATTTTATATTTGTTTGTTTGTTTGTTTGTCTGTTTTTACCCAAATCAAGAGTGCCTGTTGAGGAGCTAGAGAGACGGCTGCTTGTGCTGGGGGCCTGAGCTGGTTCATAGCATCCGCATCAGGCTGCTAGCAGTTGCCTTCAAGTCCAGGAGATCCAGCCTCTTCTTCTGGCCTTTATGGGTCGCCCACACACGTATGCATACATGAAGACACATACAAACTTTTTTTTTTCGAGAGAGGGTTTCTCTGTGTAACAGCTTTGACTGTCCTGGAACTAGCTCTTGTAGACCAGGCTGGCCTTGAACTCATAGACATCTGCCTGTCTCTCCCTCCCAAGTGTTGGGATTAAAGGCATGTACCACCACCGCCCGGCTCATACAAACTTTTTTAAAGAACGCCTCCTTAATTTCTCTGCAACTGCTTTAATATATTCTCATAAATTTGTGTTTTCCTGATAATATAATAACTTTATTCATTAATTTTCAATGTATATGCCCATACTAGTGTGTGTGTGTGTGTGTGTGTGTGTACACAGAAAAGTATGTGTAGTTATTAAATAAAATACCTTGTAGCCACTGCTTTGATCAAGAAAAGAAATGCTTGGGGTTACCAGGTATTGTGGCACATGGCTGTAATCCCAGAACTTGGGAGGCAGAGAAGAGGAGCGCAAGACCAGCCTTGGCTGTATGGCAAGTTCCAGGCTAGGCTAGATAGTGAGACCCTGTCTCCATGAAGGACCGTGAGTGGATGGCTGAGGTCCCCAGACTGGCCCAGACTCCCGGTTCTTAGCCCAGTGGTCTTCTCAATGACAGTGGGTGACAGCGGAAGGTCAGCATTTGCTTTTTCTGGCTGCTGGGTGGCACCACAGCAAGCCCAGGCCTCTCCTTCCGTCTTCTCCCGTCACCTGGAACCCATGGCTGTCAGTCTCCACCGCTCTTCTTCCTCTTTGCGTTGAGACCCAAGCCTCAACCATTGTCGTTTACGCTTCTTGGCCCACTCGGCCCTGGGTGCAGAGCGGCTGCTGATGAGGTGACGTTTATTCAAAACTTGATTGCCGGTGGAAATGTGTATGACCATGAGCTGGACTGTTGGGTAGCCAAGATGGAGAGAACAGCACCAGGTTCTCTTCTGGGGCTCAATGGGGTCAACGTCAGTGACTCTGGGGGTGTGGCTTCCTCCCCACTGGAATCAGTGTCATCAGAGGATCGGCTCAAAAAGCCACTCATGAAAGTCTCACGTCACAGACATATTGAATTAAAAACTCTAGAGTAGGCCTTGGAAGCTTTTCTTCATTTTATTAATACTATTACTGTGTGTGTGTATGTGTGTGTGTGTGTGTGTGTGTGTGCCACAGCATAGGGATGGAGGCCAGAGGTTAGCTTTGTGAAGTTTCTACTCTCCTATCACCACCTTTAAGAGGGATCCAGGGAATGAACGTGGGTTGCAAGGCATTTACTGACTGAGCCATCTTACTGGTCCCAGAAATCTAGTTTAGCAAGTCCTTCAGGTGAGGATAGTGGACACTGGACTTGGGCAATGGCTGGTCTCGAGAGGGTAATGGTTCTCAGCCTGTTAAAGCCGAGCCTTGGAGTGGTGCCTAGGCGCCAGCATTGCCTGTAAGGACCCAGGATCGCACTGTGATGGCCTAAGATGCCCCCAGTGAGCAGCACGATTGTGAGTCCTTGCTGCAGGGCACTCGACCTGTCACATAGACTTTGACACAATCAGATCACCTGGTTTTGAAGGAACATGGCCAAACTTTGTTTTACTACACCCTTGACCTGGAAAGCCTTTTGTAACTGGAGGTTTCTCTCCTACCCTCCAGTTCCCGAATGAACACTCTGAGGCTTAATGTTACTTACAAACTGTTCGGCCTATTAGTTCAGACTTATTACCTAGCTCTTACAACGTAAACTAACCCATTTCTATTATTCTATATTTTACCGCAGGGTTTGTGGCTCATTACCTCACGTTATTTCTCCTGTAGCTGCTGGCATCTCCCAGGCTCTCCCTTCCTTTTCCCTTTCTCTTTGTTTGGATTTCCAGCCTGGCTCTATTCTGCCAGGTTGTTGGCCAAATTAGCTTCTTTATTAACTAATGGTAGTAATCCCAGGCTCTCCCTTCCTTTTCCCTTTCTCTTTGTTTGGATTTCCAGCCTGGCTCTATTCTGCCAGGCTGTGGGCCAAATTAGCTTCTTTATTAACTAATGGTAGTAAAACATATTCACAGGCCGGGCAGTGGTGGCACACGCCTTTAATCCCAGCACTCGGGAGGCAGAGGCAGTCAGATCTCTGTGAGTTTGAGGCCAACCTGGTCTACAGAGTGAGTTCCAGGAAAAGCTCCAAAGCTACAGAGAAACCCTGTCTCTAGAAAACAAACAAACAAACAAACAAAAAACATGTCCACAGCATACAGAAGGGCATCCCACATCAGCTTTCCTGTTCTTTGATTCACATGGTAAATGTTCCCTATTATCTGAAATTCTAACGAGGCCCATGAAGCTGGGATGGGCCCAGCTTTAAATACTCTTTCCTACTATTTAAAGCCCCAGAATTCATCAATTTATCCTTGACTGTGGCGTCCCCACTTTAAATATCTACGCACTGGAGGTCAGACCGTTGCACTGAAAGAGCTTTACGGAGTTAGGGAGAACCTGTCTTCAGTCTTCTTTTTCATCTTCCGCTACACGCGTGTGCTATCAAGTTCCTAAGAAAGCTTGCTACTTTCTACTCTTCTAGTCGTATCAGAAGACATTATCCACAAGACAGACCAGTGTCCCGTGTGGTAGAAAGTCTGTTAAAAACCCAGCAGAAAAGGTGACAGTTTGCTCAGACCATGAAGAGTGACCCACAATGAGTGATGTGCCTGTCATCTCGGGAGGGAGTTGTAGGTGTGAGAGACACCAGCACTGGGTGTATCCATAGATCTATTCCGATGGTCACTAGCCAGGGGCCCTGAAGTAGCCAGCTGTTTGTGCTGAGCTTTGCTTTCCCCTCTGCCTCCCATGAATAAAGAGAGGTGGTGACTGCAGTGAGCTCTTGGCAAGTCGTGGGGTGTCTGCTACACCCTCCATTGTTGCCAGCTGTGAGGCGAACTTCCCTGGCAAGGCTTCAGAGCTACAGGGCTTCCCGCCTCCTCATCAAAGAGAGGGTGGCTCCCAGGCAAGTGTGTCTCAGCTCCTGCATTGCAAATGGCCGAATACCCCGGGATGAGAAATCTCCTAGAGGCACTCTGCAGCAGTAAAGGTCCCCTGTCCTTCACAGCCCACGGTTCTCTTGTAATAGTGAAGAAGGTAAATGCTGATGTGGCTAAGGCAGTCTTTACTTTCTCTCTGCCCACTGAAGCCATTCTCCTGCCTGCTGGGGACCCTATGCGACACTCTCCAGCAGTTAGAAAGGACGCCTGGAAAGAGGCACACAAAGGCACTCATCCTGGACGTTGTCACCTTCCAGACCAGTCTTTGTGTAAAGAAAAACTTGCTCATTTTTCCTGAGCCAAAATCACAGCACAAGAAGGAAGGGTTGGGGAAATGACTCAGTGGCTAAGGGCACTGCTTGCTCTTGTAGAGAACTTAGGTTTGGTTCCCAGCACCCACATGGTGCCCCACAACCATCTATAACTCTGATACTTAAAAAATATTTTACTGACTTATTTTTTGTTTTTGCTTCATGGACATTGGTGTTTTCCCTACATGTATGTCTACATGAGGGTGTCATATTGCTTAGAGTTACAGAATCTCTGAGTACTGGGAATTAAAACCAGGTCCTCTGAGAAAGTGCTTACAACCACTGAGTCATCTATCTCTACAACCCTGATCTGATATTTTTATATGACTTTCAAGTAGGACACCAGGCATAGTCATGATGCATGTACATGCATGGGGGAAAAGCACTCATGCTCAAAACACAGATTCTGTATGGCCTGAATGGGACAGGCACAGGGAGAAAGTCAGTAGATGGATAGGAATGGCTTCCGAGCATCTATATACTCTAGGTCAAGCTCAATCAGCGACACACTGCTCTGGCTTGCCTTCTGTGGCTTCAGGGCTACCATTCCTCCTCACCAACCCACGTGCTTACCTGGTTCTTTCTCTCAGTTTTTTTTTTAAACTAATAAACTTTATTTTTTGAGAAGCTCATAATAGTTCAGCGGAAAGTAAGGTCAAGATATCAAATTCCACTCTTTAAGATGCCCCTTTGCAACCCCGACCAGGCTGGTGCTTTGTTAAACTACACTGACACTCCCTCCACTATTGCCCAAGGGTGTAGCTCATCTTAGGGTCCGCTCTAGGTGCTGCATAATTTATGGGTTTAGACACTTCATCATGAACAACAGTTTTACTGCCTGCAACTCCTCTGTGCTCTACCTACCCACACCTTCATAATCATAGACTTTGATCCTTCTGCTTTTCTAGAATAGAAAAATAGCTGGAGCCATACAGAAGCCAGATTTTCTAGACTGACTTCTCTCACACGGCAATACCGAACTGAGTTTATTCCATGTTTTGTGGTTTAGTAGCTCATTGCTTTTTATTATGGAATTCTATTTCATTCTATGAATGTACCATTGTTTGTCTGTTTACATTACTGAAGAATATCCTGGTTGCTTCCAAGTTTGGGAAATTATGAACATAAATGCGACAAACATCCATAAGTAGCACTTTGTGTAGAAGAAAGCCTACAGCTTATTTGTCTAAATATCAAGGAATTAAGTTACTGGTGTGTACGTAAAAGGTATAGTTAGCTTTGTTAAAAACAAAAAGAAAACTAAAAGCTGTTCAACACTTTTCCCTCCCTTACTTGCACTGTTCTTTTCTCAACTGATCTAACCACATATTTATTTATACAAAGGGTCATACGAGCTTATTTGCAAATTCCATTCTCTGTCGTACTTGACCTGGTTGTGACGTTACCAGAGCAAGGTCAGAATTGCATAAGCATGCAGGAGCCAAAAGACCTAACCTTTCTTCAGAGCACATTACACGGATTTATGGAGCAATCTTTCAGTGAACCGGCTCTGGCCTCTGGCTCTCTACTTCCTTCTTTGGGCACCGTGAGATGTTGGTCATAGTGCACCTGAGCTGGAACTGGCCTGCAGCTTTAGGACGGAGCATACGATTTCATCTAATAAATGTTACCTGCTGTTAGTGTTACTCGTAAGCAAACTTGTAACATTAAAAACTGGCGGGATGTGTGCCTATAGAGGTTGGAGTTCATGTCTTGCGACTTCTCTAAGATTTATTTAATATTTTTCAGCTCTGATTTTGGTCTACCCAGTACACTGAATTATTTATCATGATCAATCATGATGCTAGCTAAAATTTTTGTATATTTAAGCAGTTGCTTCCAGATATTTTGAGATAATTGTACTACAATATTTATTTTATTGGAATGCAGCCATATATGGAATCAAAAGTTTTTCCTCCCAGTATTTTCATTACCTATCTCTGCTTTAAATAGAAACCCACAAACAGTAGCCAGGAACTTGCTCCAGTGATAGGTGGTAAGGAAACCATGGGAGTTGGCACCTATGGTTTGGAGGAATGGTGCCTGCTGTAGTGGTCTTGGGTCTCTCACTTTGCTTACCAGCGTCAAACTGCTACACCTGACTCTCTCACTGTTCACTGCTGTCGAGACTCTAGGGTGAGTCCTTGGAGCAGCCCTCACTAACCTCAGCAGGGGGGTTCTGCTATGGCGAGAAGAAACTGGGTGACTGGGTTTCTGCATTTTAAAAGTCTTTCCTCTTGGCAACCAGGATCTGTACAAACTTCTGACATAACTGCTCCATGGCATGGCTAAGGAGAAGGTTTTTTTACTGTAGGAGAGAGAGAGAGAGAGAGAGAGAGAGAGAGAGAGAGAGAGAGAGAGAGAGAGAAGCAGTCAGAGGCATCTGGTAGAGTCCAGAGCAGAGAGAGAGAAGTAGACTGAGCATGGTCAGCAGACTGAACACGGCCAGGTTATCTGTGAGAGAGGAGGGCAGCGGGGGATCCAGACTAGAGAGCACGTCGAGGAGCAGGAGCGGGAAGAGCGCACAGCTGAACAGCAGGTGACAAGGAGAAGGAGCAGACAGGAGAGGGAAGCCCATCTAGGGTAGGAGAGGAAATGAGGAGGGTTAGCACGCTAGCATAGACTCTGAAATATATAGCAGGTACTTGTGACACAGGAGCATAGCACCACAGGTAGATCAATGTCTCTTCTGCAAATGTGGGCGTAATGACTTCATGTTGGGGGGCGGGGAACCAATGTCACAAGCTCCCGAGGAACGCTGTCTTTTATCGAACTGCCAGAAATCCCCCGATAGTACAGCTGAGCTCATTTCTGAATATTTGTGCTGCCTTTTTGAGTTTGGGGAATTGGAGTTTCCTTTGGCCTTGTGTCTTTGCACCGTAATTACCGAGGGTCTTCTACTCCACATCTAGTCCTGTGAACCTCGGAGAGCACCTTTCCTTGTAGACATCAATATTTCATGCCTGAATTATTAACCCATCCATCCATCCAACAAATGTTCATTGATTACGTGCTGGGTACCAGGTGATGTTCTTAGAATCAATGACACAGTGGTGATGTAGACAATGTGAACACTCTTGGAATTGTGACCTCATTATAAAGAGTGGCATATGAAGACCCCAAAGCAAAGTCAGGTTTGAGAATGAGAGGGTCTGCTGGTTTTGTAGGATGCCCTTTCGGATGCAGTCTTCAAATGAGCCACCCAGACATGGGAGTGAGCATCTTTATGGAGAAATACACACAAATGGGCAGCAGTAGGAACATGTCTTAGAGATGAAGCTGGAGGCTGATGTGGGGCAGGCAGTCAGGAGTGTGGCTCACACCAGTGCCTCAGCCAGGTCCACAGAACACACTAAGCATTTGGAACCACACTGTTCACCTAAATGGGGTGGAGGAGGTGGTGATGTACTCGGGGGATGCAGTGACTCAGAAGCTTTGAGAGTAGCAGGCAGCCATACAGTCAGGAGCAGGCGCTGTGTGCCTTGGCAATCACTGAGCTTCTGACCATCGGGTACTTCCTATGTGTGGCACATTTGCCATTTCAGAGACTCATCAAAAACCCCAAATGAGGGATATGCAGGCTGCACCATGAAGTTCTAGTGGGGCTCATATTTGAATGATGAGGAGCGTGAAGCTAGAATGAAGAAAAAGAGACACGTCTGTCCTGGAGAGCCTGGCGGGGACCGGCTGGAAGTGCCTGCAGAGAGATCCTGTGTATTGGAGTGTGTGACTGTGCACAGGAAAGCCTGACTCCAGATAAGGAGACTCAGGAAAACTCTAGAGCGAAGACTTTGCAAAGACCTCAGGTCCTTTTTTTATGGACGTCAGGGGTCTTCTGAATTCACTTCTCCCACCTGAGAAGCCTCTTAAGTGCAAATATTCTGCCCTGGTTCTCGGGGTAGCATCATCTTGACTAATCTTACAATAACTAACGACCCTATTGCAGTGGTTCTCAACCTTTGGGTCCTGACTTCTTTAGGGGTAAATGACCTTTCACAGGGGTTGCCTAAGACCACCAGGAACCACAGATACTTGCATTATGATTCATAACAGTAGCAAAATTACAGTTATGAAGTAGCAATGAAAATAGTTTTATGGTTGGGGTCACCACAGTATGAGGAGCTGTATGAAAGGTTGCAGCATTAGGAAGGTTGAGGACCACTGCCTTATTGCAGTCAAAGTTTACCTCATTTCTTAGATATAGCATATTATTAAACATAGCGGATTATTTCCTTTCTCACGTTTTTATGCTTGGTGAAAACTCAGGATGGTTGATGGAAGAAGCAACTGGAAACTAACAATACAAATGCAAACAAGACCAGCCTCATAAGGGGCAGCGAAGACAAAGGTGTCACATGAGCTAGCTTTTAAAATAAGACACCCGAGGGGCTGGAGAGACAGCTCAGGAAGCCAGAGCACCACTGCTGTAGAAGGCCGCAACCGCACTCTCCACCATAGATGGCGCTGCACCGCCAGGTGAGCTAGAAAGCTCACACATGTTGGTATTTTTCCACTACTCCCAAGGTATCACCTGGGACTGGGAGCAGCGGACCAATCCAAGAGTGACACGTCCAAAGCAGGGTCTGTTTCCTATATAAGGGATGGGTTCCATCATATCGGGGTCTCCGCCATGTGGCTTATGCTCTAGCTCCCAAGAGGATTAAAGCCTTTCTGCAGAAGAATCCTGTGTCCCGCGTGGTTCTTGCAGGCGAGAGGAAGCGTGGGACACACTGCTCCTCCAGAAGCCTCAGCACATAGGTCAGGAGGTTCACACCATCTGTAAACCCAGTCCCAGGGGCTCTGCCCACACCTTCCTACCTCTGCAGGACCCAGGTGGGTACAGAGTACACAGATATGCCAGCAAAATACCCACACACATTAAAAAGACACCGGGGTCTTAATCATTTCAGTAACTTCAATTTTAATAAACTGTTTCCCATGTTCCAATAGCAAACTTCCCATTTCCTTAATCACTCCTTGTATGCTGGGCACTGTGCGTGGGGCTAAGCTGGAACATTAGAGTCCCTTAGATGTGGACACAGACGAGCAGGAAGGTAGCTTTATTATATGCTACAAAACTCCTAAGAAGTCACTGCTATGTCTGGGGTCTCCCCAAATTGGTGGCTTTAGGTTCCTAAATCTCTGTGTCTTTAGGCCAGGCATATACAAGAGGCAGAACCAGATAGATCTCTGTGAGTTCACGGCCAGCCTCAACTACACAATGAATTCCATGTCATCTAAGACTCCAAAGTGAAGTGTCTCAAAACACAAACCCTGATAAATAACACACAGGAATTATTTGTATTATTATACAAATTCTTTTTAAATTTAAATATTTTAGAATAAAATAAATCAAGAAAAATATTTGGAAGAAAGGAGGAAGGAAGAGAGGAAGGAAGGGGGAGGGATGAAGAGATCATCTGTTAATCGCTTTCACCAAGACCTGGATGATGCTGGTACCCTGGCGGAGGACTCTTCAGCCTCCAGAACCAGAAAGTCAGAGTTTATGGTTTGTGCTATCCAGACAACACCCAGCGAAGTGCCATCTAAACTTTCTACTGGATGCCCATGGCAAGGAAGACTAATGAGAGAAAAGAACGGGGGCAGAGCGACTACACCATGAGCATCTGCAGTGTACCAAGAACCTCGGCTGTGACTTTGTGTCCGTCACTCACTTCGTCTCTCACCAGGTCAGTCTGTACAGCAAGGCCAATGGGGACATCACTTCCAGAGAGCCTGGAGCACTAAGCTCCCCAGCATGCACGTGGCGTCTTAAACAGCTTCTCTGCACTTAGGGACTGTGTAGCCTCGGAACCTTCCTCTTCCGTAAATTGGAAACGAAGCATTGTTTATGGTGATGAGGGCTCTGTGGAGATTAAGGAAGTTAAAATAAGCGCCCACAGTCACATAGGGGGTCTGCAGTGTTCAGGGGCTTGAGAGGTTCAGATTGTGAGCTCTCTAGCGCCACAGATGGCCTAATCCATCGACCCGGTCACAGTTTTGTGGTCTATTCAGAGGTGAGGCCTGCATGGCTTTGAAGGGAGTATCTTGGCTCCAGCCCCATTTTGACCGTCTATGTCCAGGCCTCCATGAAGTGGACTTTGTTTCCTTATGACCTCACCCACAATGTCAACCTTGCGGCTGGTGTCCTCCTGTAAGAACTTTTCCTGAAGAGACGCGAACAGAGGTCTGTTCTCCCCATCTAGGCCACTGATACCAGAAGGGTTCTACCCAGGCCTAGCCAACACCAGTGAGCTTACTGAGCTTACTTACTCACAGGAGTGTGGGTGACTCTGTGTTGTCATGCGAGAGTTCTACCCCATGATAGATGACGAATGCATAGACGCGCCATCGTGTCCAGTTAGCACATTAACTATTATTATTAATTATTGTTCTTTATTACTATTACTATTATTATTATTATTGAAACTGGTTCTCACTACGTAGCTCCGGCTGACCTGTAATTCTTAGAGATCCATTTGCCTCTTCCTCCAAGCAGTGGGATTAAAGGAGAGCTCTGTCATGTCCCATCCCTCTATCATCCATTGTTTATTTTTATTGATAATTCCTGCTCTCATTATTTATTTATTTGTTTGTATGTGTGTTTGATGTGTGTGTGGCAGGCATATGGAGATCAGACAACAGCTATGGAGAACCCATTCTCTTCTGCTGCTGTGGTTTCTGGCAGTTGGACTCGGGTAGGCTTTGATGGTGAGTGTTCTTCACTACTCCGTTATTTGAAGACATAAAGGTTGCAGGTACACTTGATACCTCGCTCCCTCCTGACAAACTTGAAGCTTTTTTTTTTTGTCGAGTGTGGCCAGGCATCCTAATGGCTCCCCTTTCAACCTGATTTCTTCCTGTGCTCAGGACCAGACCCTGTGCCTTGAGCATCCAAAGGCTCTGGGACCGCACCCTCTCCCCAGTCCTCCTCCAAACTTTGTGGAAATGTAGCCTTTCCTGATCTTGTGTGTGTGCCCAGCTGAGTCCAGGGCAGGGTCAAGTCTGAGAGCCTGCGCTAGTGAGAGCTAGGTGTTCTACTAGGAGGGAGATTCCATCTTGCTTTCACTGAGGTTGGGTTTGAACTTCACCCATGTCTCTGGTTTGTTGCCCCAACTCCAAATATTTTAATTGACTGGAGTACAAAACTTTAAAACGCACGTGGGTGACACTGCCTTGTAAATTCCTGGTCATGGCTAAGATCCTCCGCATGGCTTAGGACCAGTGAGGAGTTTGGTTGCAAGGGTCCATGGGAGTTTTGCTTCATTTCTTCAAGTGACTTTGAGATTCTAGTTTGGTTTGCTGATTGTGAAGCTCCCAAAACAAAGATGTGCAACGGGAGACAAGGGCACATTCTTCTCTCCCCAACCACACGATCCCAGCCAACAAGACAAGCGACAAGGCTTCAGCCTTGCTTGGGTTTTACAGCATTGCCCAAGCTGTGGTACAGTTCCGTTCTCTCTTTCTCTCTCTCTCATTCAAAGCTGCTGTTGTGTTTCCTCAACTAAGGGTCTTCCCTTGCTTCTTCTGTGCCTGCTCATGTGTCAGAGGGCCCAGAGAGGGGGCATCTGCCAGGTGTTATGGAATAGTGGCCATGTAGTTGTCATCTTCTGAGTTTTAGGAGAGGCAGAAACTTGGGAGTTTATGAAAAGATTTGGGCTGTTACATCAGGGGTTAATTAAACATCTTAAAAGCCCCACATGTTTTCAGAGGCCAGAGTTGGTCCATTGACCTCCGAGACAAGCTGGGTGTTCTATACACAGCCCATTCTAGTTGGAAAAATCCCCCAAGAGCCCCTGCAACTAACCTGAGTGATTTGCTCTTCTTGGTCTGGTCGAAAAGACAAGATTGCTGGAGCACTCTGACCATGTGGTCAAAAGCATTGCAATCACTTAACTTGGTCCGTGATGGCTGGTTTGGTAGATCCTTAATCAAAGCACACCTTTCATAAGCCAAGCCCTCAAACATGTGCGTCTGACTCTGCTCCCAATTCAAGTGGTCCAAGTGTCCTTGTAGAATCGCTCTGGTCCTCTCCCCCTGATATGTAGTCAGACTTTAGGATGTACAGAATGTGTCTCTGGAGACAGCAGAAAGGAAGAAGGGAAGTTACACTCTTCTCTCTTCTGCCCTTTCTCCCACCCCAGCCCCTCCCTGCCCCTGTGTCACCTGGGGTCCTACCACTGGACAAAGCTCCTTGTATCTGCCATGTATCTGCAAGTGACCAAATGTTTCTCTCTCAATACTCTCTTTGTACACGATGAGGCGGCTGGCATTTGTTGCTAATAATAGATTGGTAACAGATGCCCTCATTGTTGGGTGCTGGGTACACGCAGCACAAATTAAAAACCCGAAACAAAGGGTTCAAACGCCTGGCAACTTTAACAGCGGGCTCTTACTGCTGGGAACAGGCCTTGTGCTGAACTGGGCAAGGTGAGGGGCAGGCTGCGGGAAGACTGGGAATGGAGTTTACTGTGGATGGATGACGTTGGGAACGTAGGTGGGCTCTTGGGAGAAGAGACCAGGAATAAAAAGGGCCAGTTGTCCAGAAGTTCACGTGTGTACTTAGGTCTGTGGTGGGGATGTCAGTGTCTAGTCACCCCTGACCCGGGAGAATCAGGTAGCAGGCTAGCCACAACCCTGGTCTCGCTTCATGGCGTGACTCTGTCTGCCATCCTTTTCATTTTCCTCAGCAAGGCCTTGTAATAGGTCAGAGGCGTTTGCAGGCTGTGAACCATTCGGGTCTAAGCATGAACACTTAGGACTTTCTTTCCTCCTGCCTTTGTCCCACAATGCTCTTATTTCCCACTCAGGAACCAGCACCGTGCTGCCCAGTATGTGGTCCAACAAGTGGATCTGGGGATTGAGATGGAAGGCGTCTGTCCTTTTATTCTCCTTCCTCTTGACTGTCTTTCCTTAGTGCTGGAACCATAAGTACACCTCCCACACCCTGCTAATGATTCTACCCTTAAAAATATTGGTTTGTTTTTATGTGTATGGATGTTGAGACTGCATATCTGTCTGTGCACCAGGAGTTTGCAGTGCGGTTTCCTTGGACACCAGAAGACAGCATCAGAATTCCAAGGACTGGAATTACAGATGGTTGTGATTAGTCTTGTGGGTCCCGGGACTTGAACCCAGGTCCTCTGAAAGAACAGCCAGTGCCCTTCACTGTTAGGTCATCTCTCCAGCCCGATCAACAGTTCTGTCTTGGTTTGGAGTTAAATAATCAGCATAAATCTTATAAACTGAGGTTAGTTAGTCTTTCTAATATTAAACAAAAGCCCCAGAAAAGTACCTTATAGGCTCCACATTTTATTCCCTGTGTCCGCAGTGATTAGCACCGAGCCTGGCACTAAATGAGTGAATTTTTCCCACATTCTCACCGGTATTCAGAGGAGAAAGCCTCTACTTCATTTGAATGGGGTGGGGTAGAAGGATGCAGAGGCAGAATGCCAGCCTCTTTCTGCCTGAGCAGATGGCTTCCAGGGACTGGGTGATATTAACAGTCTTCAGGTAGAAGAAAGAAACCAAGACGTTTACCCCAATCTGTAGACACGGTCTTGGGTCTTCCTGTTGCATTATTGCTCAAAACTTCTGTCATGTATTGTACTAGGAGCGGCAAGCAAGGGCACTGGAGCCACACAGCAGCAGGAAGAAAACCCTACTGACGGTTTTTCTGCAGTATTTACTTGCTGGATTTACTACAAAGGCTTAAATCTTATCTGATTTTTTTTGTTGTTTGTTTTTGTTTTTTTTTAAGACAAGGTTTCTCTGTAGCTTTGGGAACCTGTCCTGGGACTATCTCTTGTAGACCAGGTTGGCCTCGCAGTCACAGAGATCCACCTGCCTCTGCCTCTCGAGTGCTGGGATTAAAGGCGTGCACCACTACCGCCTGGCTAAATTTTATCTGTTTTTTTATGCTTATGAGAGCATGTGCATATATGTGAAGGTGCATGAGGAGGCTGGAAGACAACCTAAGGTGCACTTCAGAAATATTGTCTGTTTTGAAATCAGATCTCTCCCTGGCCTGGTGTTTGTTAATTAAGCTAGACCTAGACTGGCTGACCAGCCAGACCCAGAACCCCGTGCTTCATGGCACTGGGATTATAAGTATGCCGCCAAACAGATCGTTTGTGTGTGTGTTCTAGAAATTGAATTTAGGTCTTCCTGCTTGTGAGGTCAGCAGTTTTCCATCTCCCAGTGCTAATCCTGCATCCCTGAAGTGTTCAGCCATTTAATGACAGTTTCTTTTACTGTAGCCTCAAGGGGGAGGGAGATCAGAGGAGTAGGGTTGTGTACACATACATGCACCCCTCCTATGAGATCTGAAGTTGTCTAATACTGTTATATTTCAACTTTTTAGTGGGATAAAAATATAGAATCTACCATCTTTGCTATTTTCAAGTGTGAAGTATATATTTTTCTGAAATATCTCAATAACTTTTCTATTTTGTAAGACCGAGTCTCTGCACTCATTGACTATTGACCAGTACTACCTTTGAACATTATTCAGAGTTCTATAAGTAGAAAACATGTCAGCTGTAGGCACAGGTGAGCAGTGTTCTGTTCTCTGTCCTGTTGTTTAAGCATCTCTTACAGTCTTGTTCAGCTAACTCTCCCACCTATGGGATGATCCAACCGAGCTTCTAGGCTCACCATGATCAGGAAGAGAAAGAATGAATTCTAACCCAAAAGAGAACTTCTTAGCTCCCAGGCATCTCCCAAACCAAATTAGGTTAACTTCCTTATTGTGTGTTGATTCTCTTTAATGCTAGAGACTCTACAGACAGAACAGCCAAATACACAGCCTCAGGGGCCTAGAAATGACTGACTCTTCCAGGTTACAGCCATGCTATAACATGTCTCCTTTATTCCACCTTTGCTAACTGTCTGCCTAAATGCCATCTGCCCCATTGCACATAGTAGTTTCTCAGCTCAAATATTTTGTGCTTAGGTTTGCTTGTCTGTTTCTTGTCCCATTTTAGCTCCTGTGACGTGGAGGTCCCCTGATATTGTTCAGAGCTTTGTGGCTTTTGTGGAGCCTGTGTCTTGCCCTTCCTGGTCTCAGACAGAAGCTTCTGGGACATCCCTGACTTCTGCTTTCTCTTTGGGGTGCCCACCTGGCCCTGAAAAGCACTGGAGCAAGTTTAGGGGAGCGTGGGAACCAGGTGAAGCTCCACTTCCTCTGAATACCCAGCGACTAGTGTGCTCACCAGCTTGTGGAGGGCAGTTAAGAAACTTTCTGGCTGCTTCTTCTTCATTCAAATAGCAAATAACAGGAGGGCCCAGAGCACGAGGTGGTCAGGATTAGGGGCAACGGTCCTAGTCAAGGCCACGGGGCTCCCGGAGGTAAAGCTGAAGACAAGGAGTCACCAAGCTGGGCTGCCTGGTCAGGCACATGACGATCAAGTTCTCGGAGATCTGCTCGCTCCCCCTGTCCACTAAGGAATCTGAGATTATTGACTTTTTCCTGGGCGCATCCCTAAAGCATGGGGTTCTAAAGATCATGCCAGTGCAGAAACAGCAGTACAGGTTCAAGGCTTTTGTCACTAACGGGGACTACGATGGTTGGGTTGATCTTGGTGTTAAGGGCTCCAAGGAGGTAGCCACTGCCTTCCGAGGGCCCATCGTCTCAGCCATGCTTTTCACTGTGCCTGTGTTGGAGAGGCTGCTGGGGGGATAAGACTGGCAAACCCCACACTGCTCCATACAAGGTGACAGGTGCTGTGGCTCTGTGCTGGTGCATTCATCCCTGTCCCCAGAGACACTGGCATTGTCTCTGACCTTGTACTCAAGAGACTACTGATGATGACCAGTATTGATGAACTCTACACATCAGCCTGGGGCTGCACTGCCACCCTGGGCAACTTGCCAAGTCCACCTTTGACACTATCTCCAAGATCTACAGCTACCTGAATCCTGACCTCTGGAGAGATTGTCTTAGCAGCGTACCGGAGTGCTCATCAGTTTGTCCCTGCGTTCTCTATGTCTCCTTACCAGGAATTCACTGAGCATCTTGTGAAAACCATACCAGAGTCTCTGTTCAGAGGCCCCAGCTCCAGCTGTGGCCACCACAGAAGGATTTTCATACAAGAAAAATAAAGTGAATCAAGCCTGTTGAGAGAGAGAGAGAGAGAGAGAGAGAGAGAGAGAGAGAGAGAGAGAAAGGAAGAAGAAATGTTCTGAGACTGAGGTACATCTCTCAGCATTCCATGGTGACTCACAATTGTCTCTAATGCTAGCTCTAAGATCTAACAGCCTCTGATGGCCTCCCCTGGCAATAGGTGAATGAGTGGTCACAGAGCACACACAGGCCAACACTCACACATGTAAAATAAATGGGAAAAGAGGCATTCTGAGAGCAACGGGCTGAAGCGATAAAGCCTAAATGAAGAGTAGTAAGAAAAAGTCTTCCTTCTCTGCCCCTCCTATCCTTACTCCCTTCCTTTCTTCCTTTGTCCTCCCTACTTTGGAATTTGACTTTAAAACAGGTACAGAGTTCACATCTGAAGGTGAAGGAGGCAGTGCTGGGCTTAACAGGACCATCAGAAGGGTCACAGGTCAAGGGGGCAGTGCTGGGCTTAACAGGTGCAATCTAGAAGGGCCTTTTAACCTCAAGCTGTGTGGGGGTGGTGGGACAGGTGTGAGCTTGTGGGAGGTGAATGGTTCGAGGTGTGAGGTGGGTAGGGCAGACTGAAGGGGAAAGCAAGCAAAGGAGAGAGAGAAGTACTTCCCGCTGCGGAGGACCAAGGTTGAGTGGAATGTGGCCTGTTTGCGGAGCTGCAGGGAACTGAACAGCTCTCAGGGCAGGGTGCAAGGTGGGAGCGGAAAGAGGAAGGGAACCTAAGGAAGAGGGGTAGCGGTGGTAGAACCGGCAGCAGGCTGGTCTTCACCGCAGGCATAGGAAGAGTAATTGGAGAATGTGGGAGTAGAGGGCCAGGAAGTCACTGCATCTGCAAAGGAAGAGTAGGTGGAGTTGGCACTGAAGGCCTGGCTCATTCAGTGCGGTCGTAGGATGTCATTGTCACAGTAGGGGGACAAGGGAGGCTCACGTTTTCAAGCAACTTGGGCTAGAAACCCAAACCACAGACACGTACATTGATGCCATTGTATTTCACCTCAGCCACCATCTCTTCCTCGGCCTCAGCTGGAAGCTCTGGACAGGTGTTAGGGCTGTCTGGCTGTGAGGAGAGAGACGGAGAACTCAGGCCACAGCTGCCCCTCTGTCAGTAGTCAGTGGGGAAGAAAAGAGGCTCAGAGTGAACAAGGTACTCCCGAGCATTCCTGGATGCTGCTAAGCCAGTCTTCCCTGGAATGAGCTGCCAGTATTTGAATCAGCTCTGGGCCTCCCACCCGGTTAGGAGCTGTTCACTTCGCTCACACTGGCCTGAAACTCACCACGTAAGCAAGGCTGCCCTTCAAACCCCAAGGACCCACCTTCCTCTGTCTCCCCAGCATGGGATTACAAGTCTTTGACACTGTGCCCTGCTTTTTGACCCCAGCTTTGTGCATCACACGCAAATCGACTCTCAGATAGTGTTTGTATCCGATCCTCCACCCCCAAGTCTAGTCACTGTGGCAGTCACCATGACCACTGAATCATCCCCCCAGCCTGCTTGTTTTCATCCTTTCTGGAACACTCCAGTCTCTCCCGGAAATATGGCCGAAAGGCCCAAGTTTAGACAATAGTTTTTGTTTGTTTAGTTTGACTTTTTTGACATAGGTCTTGCTATGTAGCCCAGGCTGGTCTTAAATTCTCATTTCTCTGGGCCCCTTCTCTCTAGTGCTGGGATTATAAACTCGAGTCACCTTGCTTGGATCATTAGCCTCATGCATAGTATTCTTTCCAAACTTCAGGTTATAATAATCCATTAGTGGCTCTGAGAAAACATTTAAGTCAGCAACTAGTCATTACTTTTTATTTTTAAATTTAATTAATTAGTTATTTGAGACAGGCTTTCAAACCCACACTGCCTTTGAACTCCTGGTCCCCCTACTTCTACTTCCCTACGGGCATGCTACCACAGCTAGTTTACACAGTACTGGGAATGGGACCCCGGGCTTCTTACACACCAGGCAAGCACACCACGATTGGGCTGCGTTCCTCCTGCTGTCGGTTCAGACTGCATCTTGTCAGGCCCTCTCCTTAGACTATAGCCTAAAGTCCTGTAGGAGTAACGCGGTGAATTCACGGTGGGTTTTCAGGGATTCTTTTAATAGCGCGCCTTCTGAATTGATAACAAGCTGGGTTCCCTCTGGGCCGTACTCACCACACAGACACGCTGCTCTTGTTTGCTTTCACTGTGCTAATCCGAGGCGGGAGTGAACGCGGGCATATAAACGGTGGGAGGAATAAAGGGTGTTGGTGGTCTCTTTCCCTTCTGAGTTTCAATTTGATGTCCAGCCCCAGCACCAAGGAAACCACAGCAGGGCTGTGCTGTCAGCTGAGGAACTTCCTTTAACGGGGATTAATTAATTTATTTACTCGAAGCAGGGTCTTATAGAGCCCTGTTTAACTTTGAATTATGGATCCCTTGCCTCTACCATCACGATAGGCTTTAACCGGGTTTCTTTTATGTTCTTGTTTTTCTTTTCTTTCTTTCTTCCTTTCTTTCTTTCTTTTTTTTTCTTTTTTTTTTTGAGGCAGGATTTCTCTGTGGAACAGCCTTGGCTTTTCTGGAACTAACTCTATAGACCAGGCTGGCCTCAAACTCACAGAGATCCTCCCGTCTCTGCATCCCAGGTGCTGGGATTAAACCCGTTTCCACTACCACTCAGGGTCTGATGCGGAAGGCTCTGAAGAGCCTTGTTCTGCGGACATCTCCCGCCCCTGTGCATCCCGGAGGGCCCTAGTGCGAGCAAGCCCTGGCTTTTCAGCCCCAGCTTGGGGGACCGTCCCTTGGACTGGGCCAGAGCAGCGCGGAGGGGGTAGGTAGGTCTGGCACCCAACAGCAACGCGGCAGGGGACCAGTCTCCCCGCGCGGGTGCAGCCGCAGAAAGCCGGGCGGAACGCTGCAGCCATCTTCGGGGTGGAGGCGGAGAAGGGGCGCGGCCTTGGCCTGGAGCCGCCCCGGCTGAGCGGCAGCGCGGACTTTCCTGCTCCTGCGGCGCCCGGCCGGCCGCGCAGAGGCCGCCATGGGCTGTGCGCGCTGGCTCGCGCTGGGCGGTCTCCTGGCCCTGGCGGGGCTGCTGCAGGCCCGGCTGCTGACCCCGCATCAAACAGGCTTCGGTG
The DNA here is from genome assembly GCF_982192425.1 of Myodes glareolus. NCBI lineage: Eukaryota > Metazoa > Chordata > Mammalia > Rodentia > Cricetidae > Myodes > Myodes glareolus. The sequence goes on from NC_142029.1 coordinate 111,466,185, forward strand.
AGTGCGACCGCTTCTTCTATGCGGGGACCCCGCCCGCCGGGCTGGAGACCGAGGCGCACGTGAGGATCTGTCAGCGCTTCGCGGGTTCCGAGCGCTTTGCCACCCTATACAGCCCCGGCCACCGCATCCCCGTGTTTTCCGCGTTCCGCGCTGCGCGCCCCGCGCCTCTCAATGCTGAGCAGCGCGGGCTGCTGGAGCCGCAGGTAAGCAGGGTTCGGCCCCGGGGTAAGCGGAATGGGGGGTGGGAGACGGACGGGACAGAGGACCCCAGGTTGAGATCCCCCACCCCCCACCCCGCCAGGCAGTCTGCCGGTGGGAGTCGCCACTTAAGCCGCAGTGGCGGGAGGTCCCCTGGGGAGATGGCCCTTCCTCCTTGTGGGCGCAGACGCCTGCAGTGTCTGGTTGGTTTCCTGGGTAGTAGATGAGATGAACTTGGAGACAGCACTCGGGGATCCGGACAGATCGCGGGAAGCTCAAGCTTCCGAGGCGCGCCCTTGTCCTCTCAACAGCATTTATTCTGGGCGATGGGCAAGTTCACCCCATTTTACAGGCCTAGGAGCTTGCAGAAGACCCCCCCCCCCAAGTTGGTAAGGTGAGCTGGTCTTTAGGCTAGAAAGCCACTGCCCCTTCTGCTAGGAAAAAGCTTGTGAGAGCGCGGACTTTGAGAAGCTCAGTGGGGCAGTAACCAGGGAGGAGGCACAAACTAGTTTGTCCTGACTCTTTATAACTGTAGATTATCAGACCATTGGCAATCATGTGACCTTTCACAGTGTTGGGTCTGTCCGGTGGCAGGGATCAAGCGCTCCGAAAGGCCTCTATGGGCCCTGCAGAACCTGCTGACTGACTCTCCTCTGCCAGGACTCTGCCGCAACACCCGATCCTGCCTCTCTCTGATCTCCCCCCAGCCTTCCAGATTTGCATGTCCACAGCCTTTGATTCCTGATGGCCACCCTTCAGGTTTTCAGGTGGCTCCGCCTGAAGGTGTGGGTTGTTTCTCTATCAATTTCCGGCTACCATGTCTTGGCCAGGAAGGTTTCAGGCAGTCTGCACCAATATTACCTTCTTACATCTGTCCAGCAGTTTGTTGATCTTGGGGCCTGTGAGGCCAGGCCAGTGAGGTCAGGCCAGTGAAAAGAGTTACTGACATGTGAATATGGATGCAGATCTAAAATTGTAGTGCACCCCTACAACCCGAGTTCTTTATGTTCCCCGGGCCTGTGAAGAAAGCAGTAACCTAGTCCATTCTCACCAAGGAGTTCGTTAGCATCGGGAGGGGATGAACATACAGACGGTGAAGCCATGAGAATTCTGAATACACCTGATGACCACTGCTGCCCTGCCCGCCTGTGTGCATTCAAATCCTGCTTCCTCTAGACTCGCTGTTGACTGACAAGGACCAGGACTGCAGGATGATAATAACAGGATGATGGGGCAAGGGAGAGGGGCTAAGCTACTCTGTGTTCTGCTCTCCAGAGGTGCAGGACTTTTAAGCACTAGCTGCTCTTGTGTTGGTCACAAAAACACATCATTTAACCAAGGTAAACAGGATTCTGGTGGATTTAATCCATCGGTAAGGTGATAGGGGAAAGCTGTAGGGTCTGCTTGGCATTTGTGCCGAAACTGGAAGGATTAGGTATGTTCATGTTCAGGAAGGAGAGGAAGAGGGAGAGGGAGGAGGAAGAAGAAATACCAGCCTGGCATTGTATGAGATGGGCGTGGCAGATTCTTGGATCATGGCTTGGGAATGATTGGGGCAGGTAAGCTAATACTTAATACTGTATCCTAAGCCCTGGAACCAAGGACTCAGAATAAAGAGGAGTCATGGGAGGGAGGGGCAGGGCAAGGACTCATCAGGGAGACTTCCTGTTATTAAGGAGTCATAAGGGAACAGGGTTTGACAATGAGGCTGTGGAGACCCTGGGTGGAGTAATCGGATGAGGCTGAGAGATCCAGGTGGAAAACTGAGAGAATAGCTCCCAATGGCAGCTGGAGCTGTGAGGGGTCCTGGTTTCTGGAAAGTTCCAGAGTGTTGGACTGTGGCTCAGTGGGTAGAGTGTTTGCCTGGCATTCACTTAGCCCTGTGTTTTATTCCCAACACTGCATAGAATGGGGCTCGTGCGTACAATTTCAGCATTCAGGTCAGAAGTTCAAGGTCATTCTCAGGCCTCGGGAGTGAGTTCTAGGCCAGCCTGGACTACGTGAGACTTAGAACAAACAAACAAACAAACAAACAGACACACAAGTTCAACTCCGACACTGTTGGAGAGTGGCCAAAGCTGAGAACCGAGGTTGCTTTTCCCTGTAAGATGGTGGGCTCCACAGTGCCCACCTTGAAGTCAGCAAGGGAGCCAAAGAACACTGAAGGGGGAAGGAAAGGGGGAGGGGGAGGCAGAAATGCAGGTGCCTCTAGGCCACTGCAGCAGGCTGCCGTGCGTGTGCGTGCGTGCGTGCTTGCTTGCGTGCGTGCTTCTGTTCCAAGACCTGCCTCTCAGCCAGTGCCCCACTGCAGGTCCTGCTCATGGCTCAGGGTGTACTTCTAGCTGCTTCCAAGAAGTTCCCGTGACCAAGTCCTTTTGTGTCTGTGTCACCGTATGAGGACAGCATGAGCAGGGAGTCTAGAGGCAGGAGGCAGACAGTTCAGCACTGGCCTCTGATGATGAGTCAAGCAGGGTGGCACCAGCCCAGCTCGGCAGCCAGGCAGCTCTTGGATGTCCTATAATCACCCCCGAAGACGGTCCTTGAATGGAAGATGCAGAAATGTAGCCACTGGTTCTTAGAACCTTTGAGGTGTTGCTCCTCCACACCTCGGGGACAAAGTTCAAGCAGTAGGCTGGGTGCTTCCATTCACAAGACCCTTTGGGTGTCGAATGCTAGTTCCAAGTCAAATTCTATCCCTCCTGTCTCCACACCCCACGGGAATGCCATCAGGCCTGCCGTACCTGTGGTCCTGGAATGCCTTTCTCACACAGCTCCCACTAACCTTGAGCTCCCTCCTTACATCTTTGCGGGAACATCTCCCCCATCTGACTAGGCTGCCCCTGAGTCAGGCAGGACCACACTGCTAAGCTCTCCTGTGCTAGCTTCCACATCCTCATTCTCCAGAGGGTCCTCAAGTTCTCCATCTCCCTGCCTCTGCCTCTCTAGTACAGTGATTACAGGCTCTGGCCACCATGGCTGATTTCTCTTCCTCCTCCTTCTTTTTCCAAGACAAGAGTTTCTTTGTGTAGCCATGGCTGTCTTGGAACTCACTTTGCTTAAACCATGGTCTCAAACTCAGGGATCATCCTGTCTCTGCCTCCTGAAAGCTGGGAATAAAGGCATGCACCACCATGCCTAGTTTTGATTTCTTCATTTTGTACTTACTGCAGTGTTTTGTAATTGTCTGTTCCTATTGTCTGTCTGTCTCCCCGGCTTGAGCCCTAGAATTTTGACTGAGTATGTAGGGCAGAGGTTATTCAGTCCTGCAAATGCAGAGCTTAACACATGGGAAGAATTTAATCAGTGATGGATCAAATGAGCCGGAGGATCACGCAGGTGCCGTGGGGAGTGGTCCTGCGGGGATGTTTTGGGTGGGGTGTTTCCCTGGGTCGGAAACTCATCCTTATCGCTGGCAAGCAGCCCCTGCTGTCCACGCATTTACAGGTGGAGCCCTCTCTGGCCTCCATTCAGCACTAGCTTGGGGCTTTGGGACACTGCAGTGATATGGCTTCCATCTGTGCTGGCAGGCCCCAGGGTCCCCAGCCCTGCAATCCGGTGTCTGAATGCTTTGAGGAACAGAAAGAGCAGGGTACAGGGAAGCGAGAAAGCCTTGTGACCCGTGGGGGAGAGGCTCCCCTGTGAACCTGACGTGACAGATGGTGGGAGGCAGAAGAAAACACAGCTCCGCATGACCATCCTACCTGGGGACATTTCAACGGAGACTCCAGCACCGGAGAGCAGTGTTAGATTTAAGGAACAGGGTCTGCCAATGTCTCAGTGGCCAATGGAATGCTTCTGTATATGATAACCATGATTTCCAGAGTATACTCATACCCAAATCTGGCATGAAAGACCTTATTTTATAAACGGGAACTTAAAGGGAATGGCCTTTACATGATAGCCAGTGATGGCAGTGTACTGGCAAAGTTCATTAATATTTGTGTTGTTGTTGTTGTTGTTTCGAGACAGCATTCATTCATCTTAAAAAGCTACATTAAGATAGCTCCATCACGTCTCTTCATTGCTGACACAAGGAAATTGACTCAGAGAGGTTAACTGGCGTCTGAGGTCACACAGCTTGGACCCATTGCTTTCAGTATAGTGTTCTTTTCATACACACGGGCATTCTCGTGTCTCTTTCTCCTTTCCACTGTCACAGACTAGTGAGAACATGCATGAGAGACAGAAATCCTGTTTAATCTCCAGTGGCTCTGCGGTGACGGGGACATTTTCAGAGGTCCTTAGAAGGTTATATTTCACATTTCAGTGAATATGCTCAGATGAAGCTGTCTTGGTTAGAACCGTGAGTCCTCCGTCTTAGTTTATGGCAGTTGCTTCCTGCCTACACACCCAGAAGCAGTTGGACACGCTGTTTAGTTTATTGTAATCTCAGTCACCACACACTGAAGTCTCCCTGTACAGGGTGCAGTAGTCGGGGCAGTTCTGGGTTTTACTTCCTGATGAAAGGCTTGGTTCAGACTCCTGGCCTGCCGTGTGCCAGCCGTAAGACCTTGTGTCGGCCATCCTGCTTTTCCTGTTTGTTATCAGAAGCAATTGTGACATCCATCGTAGAGTGGGATTGTGACAGTGATCAAGCCAGCATAGTAAGCGCGCAGTGTAGCCTGGGGACTGTAGACACACAGTATTAATGTGTACACTTTGTCGGGGTCTAAAGGGTGCTGGGTGATCACAAATGCACACATGGGCTAGATGGGTGCACTACCACACAGACCCTTCCACTGTGGATATTCTCAAGTACACTACATCCCCCACTCTGCTAGTGTTCGGCACGTGTGTAGAGAGAACTTGAAGGAATGAAAAGTTGAATGGATGTGTGTACTGATGGATGGGTGCATGATGGATGGATGTGTGCATGGATGAATGGGTTTATGGGCGCATAATGGATGGATGGGTGCATGATGGATGGATGGGTCCACAAATGGGTCCCTGGAGAGATGGGTGCCTGATGGATGGATGGGTCCACAGATGGGTCCCTGGAGAGATGAGTGCATGATGGATAGATGTGTACATGGATGAATGGGTTTATGGGTGCATAATGGATGGATGCATGATGGATGGATGGGTCCATGGGTAGATGGATGCATGATGGATGGATGGGTCCATGGGTAGATGGGTTCATGGACAGATGGGTCCCTGGATAGATGGGTGCATGATGGATGGATAGGTCCATGGGTAGATGGGTGCGTAATGGATGGATGTGTTCCTGTATAGACGGGGACATGATGGATGGATGGGCATATGATGGATGAATGGGTGCATGATGGACAGACAGGGACATGATGGACAGATGGGTGCATGATGGATGGATGCATGCATGGATGGAATAAAGTGACAGAAAATCAGCAATAACAGACAGGTATCAGAGACACCTCCACCCTTTCTGGTGCTGAGCAACCAAGAAGTGTTGTGTCACAAACAGTGGGCAAAGGTGTGGAGAGCCTGGTGAGGCTGGACGTGCAGGACGTGGGAGGGCTCCCTTGTCAGTCATCTCCCTCAGAGCACAGGAGCCTTTTCTTCCCTGGCTCTTTCTTCATCTGTGGATCCAGCATTCCCATTCCTCTTCAGGCCATTCTTGGGATCATGCTAAGGGCTTTCCCTCTCTCGGGAACACATCTACATAGTGGTAACTCTCCATACTAGGTCCCTTACTTCTGGCAAAGGACTTCACCATCAAACTGTTTTTTTTTTTTTTAATCATGTAATATCTCTAGACCTGGTGACCCATGTTTTATAGTTTAAGAAGCTCACGTTCAAAGTGACTAATTAACTTATCCAAGGTCTCTCAGCTCGTAGACCATGGAGCCCAGGCTGCCTGCACCCTCTTTGGTGCTGAGCATCCAAGCCCTTTAGCTGCATTTCTTCTCTTTCATGCCACTTTCTAGATGAGTTTCCAGTTGAACTGTCAAGATGGTAAGGGCACCTGCTGGCAAGCCTGCAGGCCTGAGCTTGGTTCCTGGAACCCACACGGTGGAAGATTCCACACACTCACCCTCTGACCTCCACACATACCAGATGGCATGCACATGCTCCCCCCATATTTTTTTTTAAGAGAAAGAAAATGTGGAGTTGAGTAGTTGAGTAGGTGGGAAAAATCTCGGAGGAGTTTGAGAATGGGAAAAATGTTATCAGCATATAGTGTATGAATTTTTTTCAATTAAAAAATTAAAGATTTCTTCAGAGTCCAAGCTGACTGGCTAGATCCGCAGTTTTATTGAATCAAACCAGTTCTTTGGTTGGCTTATGGCTTTGCCACAAATGCATGGCTCTTAAAATCCCAGCTTCACATTGCTCGTAGCTTAGCTTTTGGCTCCTGATGATCGGATGGAGCTTTCCTTGAGACATAAGGCTCTTCATCTCTGGGCTTCTAGCTCCTCCCCTTTAAACTGCTACACTGAGGCAGCGTGGCTTTTCTGGGGAGCCTTTTCTCTGTGAGAAGTACCGCAGTCCAGGGGAACTGGAATTTCCCCACATTCGGGATGCAATTCCTAGCTATTGTGTGGTTACCTTCCTTTTCATCCACAACACTCAGCATGGGTCTCTTGATTCTGTGTCTATTTGTTCACAGAAAGGAAAGAAATAGCTGGGCATGGTGGTGCTTGCCCGTAATTCTAGCTGTCATGAGGTGGAGGCAAGAGCATCAACCTTATACAAGGTCATCCTGAGCTACATAGTGAATTATGACCTGCCTGGGCTCCATGAGAACCTGTTTGAAAAAATAAAACAAAAAAGGAAGGAGCCGATGGGAAGAAACTGATTTTTGTGGTGAACTATGTGTGGAAGGTCCACTCAGCACTCCTGTTGTGATTTATTGACTGTGTACCAGACAGAAGTGTAGCCTACTACCCCAAAGGAGTCATTCTGAAGGCATTATTTAAAAATATAAGTTAAATTAAATATCATGTTTTATTTAACTTATGCTTTAATTCCAGTTTGTCCTGAGCTGTGATTGCCCTCTGTTAGCAGAGACACACAGCGCTATCACCAAGCCTAGGGCTCTTAACTTACTACAAAGTTCACTGAGCATCAACTATGCTTCATTGCTAAGAAGAGATCGGTGAACCAAGTAGACAGAATTGCCTGCTGTCTTACGGCCGGGTACCTGACAGAGAGTACAGACAAGTAAAACGAATCCGTGGGAGAAACATTGCGTGATGATAGTTCTAAGCACTAAGGAGGAAAATAAATTAACATATCAAGAAAAGGTGAGGTTTGAGAGGGTTTTCTTACAATGACATCATTAAGAATGTAACTTTTGGGTACAAGTCTGAAGGAAGGGAAGAAGCCATTGGAGCAGATATCTAGGGCAAGAACCTTCCTGGCAAACAGCTGTAAGTGCAAAGGCCTCTGGTAGGTGTGGTCTTTGTAAGAGAAGAAGCAAGATGCCAGCATGGCCATGGGAAGCGAGTAGGGAACGAGTGGAAATGCTGGGTCACTTGGGTCCTGGTGGGCTTTTTGGAAAGGGTGGATTTTCCACGGTGTGAAATTGAAAGCAGAGGCTGACACCACGATCCAACTCACATTTAGAATGGTTCTGGTGCTGCCATGAGAACAGGTGTGTGGACTCAACTGCAGACATGGAGATTAGTTAGGAGCGTCGTTCAGAAAGACACAGCGATGGCTTGGTCAGTGTTTGGAGCACTTGTGACGTGACTCTGGTTCTCAATGCATTTTGAAGAAAGGACCAGGGCTCTTTGGGGTAAGAGGATGGGTGGAGTTGGGAATGATGCCGCACAAGTCCTGTGAATAGGAGAGCAGTCCTGGAAGAGCCAGTCTGGGAACAGATCAGAGCTGGTGTTGCTTGAAAGGGCAAGAACACTATGGTGGCTACTAGAGGTGGGGGCCATGGAGCTGCCTTGTGCGTGCTGCTTAGTGACACTGGATGGTATCTCCTAGAAGTCTGCACAGTGTGCACTTACGTTTGGTGATGCTGTTCATCACACGTTGGAAAGCGTTGTTAGTAAAACACTTTGCCAAAAGCCATAAGTGACAAAGAGCTTATTTGGTTTAAAATCCCGGGTCACAGACTGTCATTACAGGGAAGTTAAGGTGTCAAGAGCTTGAAGCAGCTGGTCACGTCACCCACAAGGACAGAGAGCACTGAACTAATCCACGTGTGCCAGTGTCCAGCTTGCCGTCTCCACTCTTACACATATTGAGACTCCCTGCCTGGGGACCGGGACTGCCCACAGTGGGCGTGTCTTCCCACCTTAGCATAATCAAGACAATCTTCCACAGACAATTCTCAGAGGCACGTCTCCAGAGAGATTCTATATTTTGTCAAGTTTATAATTAACGCTAACGATTAAAAAGTGGGTAGAGCTCATGTCAGGCTCTCCTATTCCACACACACGCATGCACATGCATGCACCCCAGCAAAAACACACTGACATAGAGAAACTTTGAAAGGTGTTAGATATGCCTGCCACCTTTGCATGTTGCACCGGGGTGGTCACATGCACCAAAACGCCTCAAACTTGTACACATTACTCATGTTTGCTTCTTGGTATGTCAGTAATGCCTTAGTAAAATTTTCTCTCTCTCTCTCTCTCTCTCTCTCTCTCTCTCTCCCTCTCGTGTGTGTGTGTGTGCGTGTGTGTGCGCGTGTGTGTGTGTGTGCGTGTGCGTGTGCGTGTGCGTGTGTGTGTGTGTGTGTGTGCATGTGCACATATTTGAGGCTTAGCTTTGAATATTCCAAATGTGAGACACCTTCAAGGTTTTCCCTGCAGGAAGCCTAGATTTTCAGGGAAGTAAAGCCACGGGAGCCTAGCTAAGTCAGTAAGGAGTGAGCCCACTTCAGGGACCGAAAGAGGTGATAGAGGGCAGCACTTTTTCACAGTATGAAAGGAACAGGAAGGAGACAGAGCCATGTATGCATAGAAGACAGGCAAAGCTCTAGTGGGCAGTTCAGCTTGAGAGATGAAGGGCACCACTGGGCTGCCCAACTTAACTGAGGGGTTGGCTGGCTGTCGTGTGATGAGGTGGGTAGGCTGAAGTTGGTGACTGCTCCTCAGTCAAGGGCACAGCTCTCCATGGTGTTTCCTTCTTCTGCATAAACATTCTGGCTCTGTGCTTAGTGGGCTCATGGCTGATGACGTCATCGGGGAACCGAGACCTGCTCTTGCTGCAGGCATCTTTCTTTCCCCTAAGGTCTTGGTCCTGTGCATTGGTTTGCACTTTATAAGGCCGAGTGCTTAAGCAGGCAAGAAAGAACAAGGAAGAGGAGCAGACACACTCACCTGCCCGGGGGCACTGGGCCAAGTTAATCATGCCTGTAGTCTAAGAGAAAACAGTTTCAACTTATCAACTTGTCTCCGCGAGTGACTCAGAGGGTGAGACAGCAAAGGGGAAGATACAATATGAAGTCAAGGGCCACATCTTTAGTCCATTTTCAGTCACCTATGACATGCCTTCAGGTTCTAGAGTCGGCTTCTTAGTTCTTAGTTCTTAGCGCAAAGAAGTAACCCAGGCAACCACCGTAAAACACATACCTGACAAAGATGACTTAAGCCAGGAGGAAGAGTTTGTTTTGTTTCATGGTTTCGGGGGACTTCAGTCCTCTGTCGTGGGCAAGGCATGGTGGAGGGCTCTGTCACTTCTGTTGGAGCATCAAGCTATAGACATGTATTCACACAGTCAGGGACCAAGACCAGCGTGGCTGTGCCTAGGTGCAGAGCTGGAACCTTCAAAGCCCCCAGTGAGCTGCTTCTGCCAGCGAGGCCCACCTCCTAAATGTCCAGAGCCTTCAAAAATACTGCTTTCCACTGGGGGAAAACGTTGGCGTATTTCCAGTGCCAACCAAGGTTAGTGGTCTTTTCACTATCGATTATCAACTAAGACCAAGCAGAGAAAGGGGAGTCGCTGGGTTTTTCACAGCCATTTCCCTTGTCTTTGTTCTTTGGCAGAGCAGGGCCTGAGTTTTAACTTAGTTTAGTCAGAAAGGGCTTCTGGGCAGTGAATACCCTGACTTTGTGCCTCGTCTGGGGTTTTCTGTTGAAAATGTCAAATGCATGCTTTTAGCAGGTGGCAGATTAAGGGTTGGGGTCTTTTTGTCTCTTGTCCCCTTGTGATGGTTTCTAGCTCTCTCAGAGTTAAGCTGGCTTTAACTCAGGGCATCCCACCTCTGCCTTTTATGACTTTTATGCAGAATGCCTTTTATGACTGTAGGAAGCAGATGGACTTTCATCTTTCTGAGAGCCCTTCTTGATCCTTTGTCCAGACTTCATCACAGCTTGGCCAGTTTGCTGTCCTGTGGATTTTTGAGAGGGTAATGGGGGTTCCAGGAACCCTGCTTGACATCATTTTAACATTCATTATGAAGGAAAGGAATAGAACCAAATGCGATTGCTGATTGGATGGATCAGTACGCATGGCTGAACAGGGCCCTCTAAGGAAATGGCCTCTGTCTGGTTCACGATAAAAAGCAATTGAGGGGAGAAAGAGGTTAATTTAAGCTCACAGTCCCAGGCCATAGTTCATCATTGTGTAGAAATCAAGGTAGAAACTTGAGACAGCCAGTCATAGCGCATCCATGGTCAAGAGCAGAGAGAAGTGAGTACATTTATGCTGCTTGCCTGATCGCGTGTCCTCAGCTTTATTTCCCGACTTTGATACAGTTCCGACCCTCCTGTCTAGGGAATGGTGCCACCTACAGTGGCCTGGGCCTTTCTACATTAATTAACTTAATGAAGACAATGTTCCATAGACATGCACAGTTCATCCCCGCTGATACTCTTTCCAGAAGATTCTAGATTGTCAGTTAAAGCTCACCATTGCATCCCTGTGTGCATTCCTGAAAGACTGAGTAGCCACCATTGGGTCAAGGCAAGTGGAAGCATGGGACAAGGAAGACTAGCTTCTGAGCCATCAACCTGTTCTGTCCCCATCCTTGGATTTCTCGGCTGTGTCTGTTGCCATGGAAACCTAGCATCAGCTCTACCTATTTCAGCGATGAGGACAGTCTGAGATAGCTGGTGGCTTTTCTTTCTGCGCCTGAATTGCATCAACTCCACCTCGGTGACGTTTGCCATCTGAGGTTCATGCCCCCAGCCTTTGAAATTTGCAACTCAGCCACCGATGGCTAAGGTCAGTCCATCCTTCCTAGCTGTACTGGGGCCCTCCTGTGCACTGCCCTGAAGCTAGAGACATTCTCAGAGAACATTCACCTCGTTTCCTCAGGATGCCCCATTTCTCTCTGATAAAGACATAGCTCCTTATCACAGCCAAAAGAGTTGTTTGGCCTGCCACTGCGCTCCTCCCACCTTATCTGGGCTCACATGCCTTACCATGCCTTCAGTGTTGGAGGCTGGGGCTTCACTCTGATTAGTATTTCAATGTCCATCATCTGTCCCGTCTCACGGCTTTGACACACACTGCAATCCTTATCTATTGCTTTTGGCTTTCTGTAATATTCCCAACTAGGCCAACTGCCTGTGTGTCTTAGTTAGGGTTTCTATTGCTGTGATGAAACATCATATAAGGCAGCTTATAAACAGAAGAGTTTAATTTGGCTTATGGCTCCAGAAGGCCAGAGTCCATGACAGTGGATTGAAGGTGTGATGAAAGGGGCTGGAGCAGTGGCTGAGTGCTCACATCTTCATCCACAAGCAGGGGCCAGAGAGAGATCACACTGGGCATGGCATGAGTATTTCAAAACTCCAGAGCCCCAAGTGACACATGTCCTCCAACAAGACCACAGCTCCTAATCCTTCCCAAACAGTTCCACCAACTGGGGGAACAAACATTCAAACATGTGTGCCTATGGGACCATTCTCATTCAAACCATTACATCACAAATAATGTCACCCCCACACATATCTTTGCCAGCGTATTATAACCACACAGCTATTTCTGTGACTGAGTACCGCATGACTCAACTCCAAGTCCCATTGAGGCAGGCCAGGGCTGTGATTGCAACTCACTGGATCACATTGCCTAACACTGGAGCAGCAGCTTTCTTCTGTGATGGCCAAATGAGGAATAGCCAGGTGGTATGGGTCAGATGTCTCTGCTGCAATTATTCAACTATTTGTATTTTAACGAAACAGCTACAAGTGATTACCCTATTGATGAAAAAGTGGGGGCTGGGATTGGCTCATGGGATGCAGATTTTCAGCCCCTGGTCTAGCACAGTGCCTGGTCTAGCACAGATGAATAACAAATGTCACCAAATGCTGAGCACTTAGCACGTGTGGACTGAGTGGTTGTGGTGTTTGAAAGCTGTGCCATCCTAATTCCTGTGTGGCCCAGCAGCCATAGGTGGTCTGAGGGCCGTTCCAGTGGAGGCTTCTGCTGTGGCGATCACTGTAGTTGTTATTTATACTATTTAGATTTTTCAGTGTGTACAAAAGTAACATATGCTCATGATGTAATTTTATTTTGAGATTTATTTCATTTTGAGTATTCAAAAGAAATGGATCCCATTTCTCAGAGATAACCAATCACCATAGATTGTGCATGTGTAGATATGTGTATGTAACAGTCCAGAAATTTCTGTCTCACCTAAAGATGCATACACTGTTTCATACTCTCCATTTTAGCAAACAAAGTTCTATGATGCCTCACAAACATGCCTCTCACACGGTCATCACAAACATGTCTCTCATGCGGTCATTACAAACATGCCTGTCACATGGTCGTCACAAACATGCCTGTCACACGGTCATCACAAACATGCCTCTCACACGATCATCACAAACATGCCTCTCACATGATCATTACAAACATGCCTCTCATGCAGTCATCACAAACATGCCTCTCACATGATCATCACAAACATGCCTCTCACACAGTCATCACAAACATGCCTCTCACACGGTCATTACAAACATGCCTGTCACACGGTCATCACAAACATGCCTCTCACACGATCATCACAAACATTCCTCTCACATGATCATCACAAACATGCCTCTCACATGGTCATCACAAATATGCCTCTCACACGGTCATCACAAGCATGCCTCTCACACGGTCATCACAAACATGCCTCTCACATGGCCATCACAAACATGCCTCTCACACGGTCATCACAAACATGCCTCTCACGTGGTCATCACAAACATGCCTCTCACACGGTCATCACAAACATGCCTCTCACATGGTCATCACAAACATACCTCTCACGCGGTCGTCATAACTATACCTCTCACACAGGGACAAGAAATAGCTCCCCCCTTCTTTCCATTTTCCATGCTTCTGCAAAGAGAATTATTGCCCTTTTGTCTTATAGAAGAGGAGAGAGTCACCATTGCTCAAAGTTGCTCAGCCATAAGGTAGATGTCCATGTTTCTTCTCGGGTTCTCTTTCCATCCCATGCCCCTTTCCTTTGTTTCTGGGCTAGGGTGGAAACCAGAGCTGCATATATGTTAGGCAAGGTCTTACTGGTTTTGGCTCTGCGTAATAATAATAATAATAATAATAATAATAATAATAATAATAATAATAATAATCTTATATGCCTTCCATGTAAACGTTCCCAGTTTGAGATGTGAGTGGCTCATGACGGAGTTGACAGCGGCATCCCTCAGGTGTAGTTCTGTTGACTAGGCTTCTTGCTGCTGCCCCCTGAGATTCCCCGCTGATCTCCCAGCTGCAAGGACTAATGCAACTTATCTCTAAACTTTTCCCAGTTTCACGCCTGGCATCTGGAAGTTTACATTGTCTACAAGGTCCCTGCCCTTTATCGGTACTGGGCTGCTGGGTTCTCACAGTAAGAGGATCCCCGGTATTTTTGGTCAGATGTGGATGTGTGGGTGAGGCATGAGAACACACTAGAAGACCCACAGACCCCAGGAAAGAGACAAAGTACTCAAATCTCAAAGGAACCAGGGCCAGGAAACTTCTGTAAATCAGACGATCGCAATCCTTAACCTTGTTTTCAACCTCCTTCTGTGTGTGTTTGTGTATATTGGTGGGTGTGGGTGTTGGCGTGTACCTGCCATGGTGTGCATGTCACAACATGCATGTGGCAGTTAGAGGAACTTTGGGATATCAGGTTCTCCTCTTCCACAGAGGGTTCCGTGGATTGAACACAGAAATCCGCATTTTAGCAAGGACCGATGTGTTTGTGATATAAACTTAATTTTAGGAACTAATGACTTAAGGTGGTGTCACTGGTTTCCTTTGGTGGCTGTGGAGGCAGGGCTTAATTCCACCAGAGACAATACATGTAAATCGAATTGAGACTTGCTTGGTAGTGAAACAGTGTGGAGCTGCACTGGAACCAGCTGGCCAGCTTTAAAGGCATCCGAAGGAGGGCTTCTCTGCTCTCCGTCAGCCTGTTCAGCAGGCCTGGGCAAGGCTTCAGGAACTGTCTTTGCGTCTGGTATTCGATGTGCAGTCCATCCTGAGATTTCGGTGTCCGAATTCAGAAGGTGGAAAGTTAGAAATGGGGATCTTCCCTTTAGCTGATACTCTGAATTCAGTGCCACATGTGATTGCCAAACGCAGTCGCTCTGCAAAAGAAAATAGGGCCCAGTGGAAAAGAGACCGTCATGGGGAAGGAAACCCAAGACAACTGGGTTTGTAACCTGACAGGGTTCCGCAACCTGGAAAGGCAGGCCTGAGAAGAATCCGGCTCTCTTAGGTTCCCAGGAGGTCGAATGAGGACCTCAGTAAGAGCAGGGGCAGCCAGAGTAGTCCACAGAGAGCTGGCTTGCCCTGGTGCCAGTCTCCTCCTGGGGCTTCCTTTTCAACACCTCCTGCCAACTTGAAATTGGTGTGTTCTAATTTCTCTTCTTACTTTGATTTCTTTTTAAAGAAAAAGTCAGAAGTGGAAGGGACTTCTTTCCCCCACCCGGTTCTATGTCAGTGGATGAGATGGAGAACCTTGCACGCCTGCAGGTCAGGCAGCACTTACTCATGGGTGTGCCCAGCCTGGCTGGGTGTTGGAAGCCAGAGCAGGAAGGTGTGTGTGTGTGTGGCCTGGGAGCCCAGAGGAAGGTGATTCACTAGGAGGCAGGCCAGTGGGCCCTTGCAGCCAGACACTCACTACTCAGCACAGGAAATGGAGACCTCTCCATTTCTTTTAGACCCAGAGGTCTAAAAAAAGCCAAAGAAAGAATGTTAGCATCCTTCTAATTCCTCCACAGCTGCTTCTGTCCTCAGGGGGATACGGAACTGCAGATGCCTAATAGGGAGTTAGGCTCATGTCTTTATGGGTGGGTCTGTACTTTGTTTTTTTTCTGAGAGCTAGACAGTTCCTGTCTGTCCCGCCCCCAGTGTCCTAAAACTGCTGTTGTGTCTCCCTGGATCTCCTTTGTTGTTGATTTTGGGTTTTGTTGTTGCTTTTGTTATTGTTGTAAGGCAGCCCCTTGTTGTCCATGGTGAGAGGTTTTGAAGGACACTTAATTCTAGTGTGTGATCACAGGGGGGGCCTTTCTGCTCTAGACAGACCTGATAAGATCATCTGATTGATCTAGCTCAAGGTTCTTACCGTCTCTGGTAAAGAGGGACTTCATTCCAGTGGCAATGGGCTTTCTCTCTCTCTCTCTCTCTCTCTCTCTCTCTCTCTCTCTCTCTCTCTCTCTCTCGGTGTGTATGTACATCATACATCATCCTCACTCTGCAGAAGCAAATTCAGAGCACTCACCATTCAGCCTGTTCTATTATTTAAATCTTCTAAAAAAAAAATAAAACAAGTCATAGGAAGGCTCTGGCTGCAGTTCAACTGATGCTCACTGGGCCACCTCCCAGCTGACTGACTCATCCCCGTGAGTGCTTATCTAGTTGTGGCTTAAAATTCTCCAGGGGAAGGAAACTCCACCCTGGCCGTGGCAACCACTGCCAAGTTTAATAACCGCTTTGATGGCTCTTCATCATCCCTGCTTTTCCTGTGGAAGTCTGGGAGGCAGCAATAAGAAAGGACAGTCTGTTCTCTCTCCGTCCTCTTTTACACATTGTGATGAATCCTGGGTGTATACTATGGGCAGGCTGCTGTGCCAGGTGTGGAGCAGAGACAGGCACAGGCCTGGACCCTTCAGTTCAGTAGGACAGACAGATTCAGCCCAGCAGCTGGCGTCAGTGTAAGAACCACAACTCTCTCTCTCACCCTCTCTCAATTTTTTTTATGGATTTTCGAGACAGGGTTTCTCTGTGTAGCTCTGGCTGTCCTGGAACCCTCTCTGTAGACCTGGCTGGCTTTGAATTCAGAGATCCGCCTGCCTCTGCCTCCTAAGTGCTAGAGCTAAAGGCATGCGCCACCACACCTGGCTTACAGCTCTCATCTTCAAGGGAATAAGAGATAGTTTATTCTGGAGCCATTCTGAATGACCATGGCCTGAGAACACAGATTTTAGGTTACTCAAAATTCCATGCTCCAATGTAGAGCATTCTCACAGGGTTTTTACAGTTCCAGAGAACAAAAAACAAAAAGTCATAAATCAAGACAAGTTTAAAATAATTGCTGGGTCCACCAAAGAGGCAGGCGCATCAAGATGGAGGAAGCTTTTCTCCAGATCCAAGATGCTAATGTTCTGCTATTCTAATATCTTCTAAGAGGTTTTTATTTGTTATCACGAGACGTTAGTTCAGATACAGAGTGGGACAGGGAACGGCTGCTTTTTAGAAGGCTAGCGCAGTCCAGGATAAAGTAATTGGCCTCTGAGCCTTAAACAATTCCAGTCTTTCCACAGTAAAGAAATTACAGTCTGCCCATCAGTCTCTCCAGGCACAGAAACTCTTTCCAGAACGTTGTTTTTCTTGTTTTTTTTATTTTATTTTTTGTGCTTATTTTTTTGCTGTTATTCATCGCCAGACACAGCTTCTTTTCATTTGCAGTAAATGAATGCTAAAGCTGCCCAGCCTCGTATTGTGTGCCCCTGGTCTCTGCCACCACGCATGCCAGCTTCCATCACAGTGGACCGTGCTTGCCTCTGCCACCTGAGACTGGAACAGCCTTTCTTCCCCAGGCCGGTGACCTGACGTTCTCCTTGTGCTCTGTCCTGGATGTTGCGGTGGCGATGCTGACCGCCACGTCCCCCATCCACATCAGTCCCGGATCCTCCCTCCTCTCAGGAGAGCTTTCCCTCAGCCTGGGCCGGCTCCTCATACCACCCTCCTGGTTCTTCATTCCTTTTGTTCCCTCAATACCATGATCTCCTGCCCCCCTGGACCTGCTGCACAGAAAGACTCTTCATTTTGATGCAGGCAGACAGAAGTTAGACAGTAGACCAAACTACCAGAATGTAAAAATGCCAGGCCCAACGCCTAGGAGCCAACGCTCAGCTCCCCTCTCTGACTTTCTTCTTGACTTTCAAATACCCTGGTGTACATGTATGTGCATGTACCCATGTGTATGGGGCAGAGGAATGTGCACATATGTGTGTGTACGTGTGTGCAGTGTGAGTGTGTACATATGCATGTGTATGCACTGTCCATGCTCTTTGAAGCTGATCCTAGTAACACGTTAAAGACTATCCCCTTTCCCCCTTTCAGCCACCCCTAGAACTCTCCACAGTCTCCTGTCCATTTGGGTACAGAATGTCACCCTCCTCTGACTTTAAGAATTGCTCTCATTTCTTTGTCTTCTGGTTCAGTCCCTTGGCTGGTTTGGGAAGGCTTAGCTGGGATACCTGGCTCCACAGAGACCTTTGTACCTGCTTTATCTCTGAGCCATGCAAAGGCAGCATGGGCCCATCTGGAAGACGAGCAGGAGAAAACAGGAGTGGAGCTGGCTAGAGAGCACTGTCATCGATTTGAGCCCCACGGCTCTGCCGTGTGCTCCTAAGGCGCATCCTACCAGAGGGCAGCTCCCTTCCAAGACCCAATGGGTGACGAGCTCCGTGTGCTAACTTTCCATGGCTCCGGCCCTAGAGGTTTGCATGGATTTGAAGCCTACTGATTTTTAGCGTCTAGGCTATATAAACTCAATGTTCCTTGCTCGTTGCTCTCTGGCTGTTAGGGACCAGCCCTAAGATGAGACCCAAGTGGCTCTAACTTCCCAATCCCATTTGTCCTGGGGCGGAAGTCCACCTTCGCCGGCCCCTTCAGGAAACCCTCATCCTACCATTTGATGCCATCCTTCCTGTCTTGACTTACAGGGTCCTCAGACTGAAGTCAGCGTCTGTAGCCCCTCTCACCTGTATTCCACGTCTTTCCCCCACTGCCCTCATTCCTGAGCCCTCAGGACGGATCTCCAGTCACTGCGGCCCTTGTCCCCCGCCCCCATCCTCCTGCTTCCACACTGTGGTTCGCGCCTAGGCGTAGCTTCCCCTTTCTTTGCTTTGGACAGGACACTTGGTGACTGATTCTCCTTACGGCTCTGTCTCTGCCTTCCAAGTGAATCTTGCCCCTTCCTGTCTTTACAGAGGTTGCAGTGTGTCTCTCAGAATTTCCTTCCTTGCCTGAAAGGCTTGGAGCTGCTCCCGGCATGCCATTGGAGCATTGGAACTGGGTAAACTGGGCTTGATCCTTGGCTTGTCCACATTCCAATTGAATGACTTTGTACCTGCCACTCTCGGGGTTTCAGTTTTTCCAGCGATCACCGTGCCTACCTCAGAGTGCAGGGGAGGGAATGGCAGCATGTGTGTTCCCCAGATTCTTCTGATTCCTGTCCCCTCCTTCTAATAAGCTTTATACTTTTTTCCTCCTCAGAATTCAATTCCCAGGCTGCTTGTTTCTGCTCCCAACTCTTAGTAAGGAAATTGGGCTAAGTCTTTGTTGACCTTTGGTTTCACTGATTTGTGGTCCTCTGTCTCCCAACTCCCACTTTATATTTTGTTTCTGCTGAAAAACAAAGCAAAAAAACAGTCTTCCTGCATTCATGCCTTTCCTTCTTGATTACCCTCTGTCTGACTCCCTCATGTCTAGCATCTGTTACAAACTGTGCGGGCTGTTTTCTCTGGACTCTCTTAAGGCTGCAAGCATCTGCATCTCTTCTCCTTAAATAGATCTGACCTCCCTCAGGGAGGACTATTTGAAGGCATAGAAAGTAGAGAGTGGGAACTTTGGCTCTGGGGCGGGACTTCCCAAGGTCGCACCCTGATCCCCCCCCCCCCCCACATACCAACTGTGGTGTCAATCTTGGACAATCTACCCACTCACCAACACCTCAGATCTTTCCATGGAAGGATGATAAAAGTAACACGTAGCTGTGATTTAGGTGAGGGACTTATCGATTTACTACGTGTAAAGCTCTCAGAATAGTTTATAATACTCTTACAGTGAGTCATTATTATCCCCAGTGGCAATGTCCCTTCTACAGTGGCTTACACACAGTGCAGCCCTGATAAGTATTATTTAACGGACAGATGCCACCCTTCTCGTGATCCTTAATTATCCACCCTTTGTTTTTCTAACATGAGTATAATACAAATTGGTATACTATTTAATCCTGAAACAAAGAAGATATACCACAGGCTTAAATAGCTTTTACTATCTGTTAAGGGAAGACTTCTGCTTGCTGAGAGGAGTGTCCTTTTCTCTTGTACTAAATTTGAAAAGGAATGTATTATACGGTTATGAGGCAGGAGACTAGTAAAATGGAGACAGCTTCTTCTTCTAAAACCCATTTAACATGTCGATCTTAGGGAAAAACATTCTGTTAAATACAGGCACGGCATCAAATTACATCAGCAGTCCTGAGAGGTAAGGTCAATTGGGAGGCAGATTAGTCAGGGAGGTTTTTATGTTTGCTCCCTACAGAGATGCCCCTGGGGAACCAGAGTAAACCTGGGGCGAGTCAGGGGGTGGGTGTAGCCTGGAAACCAGCCCTAGTCTGGTCATAGGTCTAGCTTTGTCTTCAGGGAGCTGTGTTGTCATCCCTTTACTGCACTTGCAGTAGGCAGATCATTAAACTCTCTGTAGAGGTGGAGAACACGCCTGCTCTTCAGGGGGCCACAGGGCAGAGAATATGTTAAGAATGTTTGAATCAGTCTGAAGTATTTTTAATTTTGAGTAATGGTTAATGCAAAAGAATTATTAGAAAAACACGTGTTACCAAAACTGCCCAGTGTGACTTGGGAAAGGTGTGGAGTTCCCATGCCCCTCTGTTGGTGATAGTGTCCTTCTTATCCCCCGTCATCTGAGAAAAGAAACCTCAGTTGAGGAACTGCCCAGATAATAGAAGGTGCTCAGAGAAGGAGCTCATACCATTCCAGACTGCCGAGGAGTCTGGTCTGAGAAGAGAGGTTTAAGCCAAGTAGATACTTCTCACTGCTTTTATACAGGGTCTCTTTACATTGCTCTGACTGTCTTGGAAATCATTTTGTAGACTAGACTGGCCTTGAACTCACAGAGATCTGCCTGCCTCTGCCTCTGAGTGCTGGGATTAAAGGTGTGACCCTCCACACCCGGCTCAGCTACATTTGGGGATGGTGAAAGCCCGGCAAAATAGGAAGAGACAAAGGCCTGCATGGACTTCTTCTGAAAACACAGATAAACTTTGCATAAGATGTGTAATTTTAAAAATTTTGAGTTCATATTTGAGCAAAAAAAAAATGAAGTTCTTAGGTGTCAAAAAGATGTTAAAGGTGGAGAAAGTGATGCAAAGAAAGCCACTGGTGCCACTGGGGCTGGGCTTCAACATGCTGGGGACAGGGGAGGAAGGCCTACGTGCTGGTGACCTGGAAGCAGAACAGGGCTCTCCGGGGACAACTGGGAGCTGAGAGAGGGCTGCCGTCCTGCTAAGGCCAGCAAGACTGGAGGTGCCAAGGTGATGCTGTGAGAGGAATTGCCCAGGAGGTTGGGAGAGGCCTAGAGAGGGGCAGGCTCCTGAGGGAGCAGCCTAGAGCCAGCAACTTCTTTGTTCTCCTTTCTCCGTGAGACACCTGGAACTGAGGAAATCATCGCAAAGCTGGTCCAGGGTCAGTGAAGTCTGTAGGGTCCTGGCAAAAGCGACTAGTGTTGATCCCACTGCTTACAACGAATGCACTGGGCCCGTAGACCCACCCATCCGTCGATGCTGCAAAGCACTTGGGTTTACCTACCGTCTCAAGTCAATTAGCAGAAACAAACAGACTAGGGGTCTGCAGGAATCGCTCAGTGGCAAGCACTTAGCCTATAAGCACAGGACCTAAGTTCCACCGCCAGCACACACGTAAAAATAAACAAGTAAATAAACCAACAAAAATACCCAAATGAGAGAGGACATCTTTGAGGAAACTGTAAAACAAGTGTGTTATTAAAGAGAGCTAAAAGTCTCTGGTGGAGGGTTGGCTTGAAACAACTTCTAGGAAGTAAAATATACTGACAACTGTAAGCTAGATGGTAGCTGAAGGGGAGCCACGGACTGGAGGCTGGCTCTGCACCAGACAGAGAGGGGAGATGTGAACTGTGGGGAAGAGGCCGACAGGAAGGAAGGGCAGGCTCCAGGCCCATGTCTAGCTGGGGTCTCCATGAAGCGCTCTACATGTTTGAAAAAGATCTTTGCCATTTATTTATTTAGCTGTAGTTTAATACTGGATTAGATAAACCTTGGGAGGTTTCTCTAGGGTTTTCTTTTCTATTTTAATTTTGGATAGTAGCAACCACATTAATTTGAATATAGTAGTACATTGTTCTGAGGCCGTAACCAGACAAACCAAGCCAACGGTGGTGAGCACTTGGGCTGTGCAGGCAGGAAGAGCATGCTCGACTCTCTTCCATTTGGCGTACTGCTGGTGGGACAGAGCGGGGCAGCCCTTCTATAGCCTTGTCTTAGTGGAAACTGGTTGAGAAATGAGATTTGTCTCTTCAGTGTTAAAGTAGGAAATTAGACACTTTCCTCACCACTGCGTGTGAGTAGCCAGACAAGAGGCAGCTGAGGGTAAGAAGGGTTCATTTTAGTTCTAGTTTGGAGGTACAGTTCATGGTGTTGGGGAAAGTGAGGCACAGGAGTGTCTCAGCTGTGGTGTGAGAATTTGTTCATAGTATCTGGGCCAGTGAGGATACTGAGATGGGAGAAGAAATGAGGCTGGCTATAAAATCCCATGACCTCCCCCCCACACTTATCCACTTCCTCCATTGAGGCGCTACATCCCAAAGGTTCCATAACCTCCCCAAATGGTGGTGCCGGCGGGGAACTAAGTGTTCAAACACGTGAGCCATAGGGACATTTCACATTCCAACCACAGTAGAGAATAGGCGGTCCTGCAGTTAGAGCTCATGATGGCGGCAGGTGGCTAGGGAGGTCACAAATGATCCGTGTGCAAGTTGCAGGCATGAAGGACAGGCACCAGGAATCGGAGGAAGACCCAACATGAAGGATGTGCCCACCCTTGGTGGTACAGGTCAAGTGTGGCCCACAAGGTCTCACACACTTGGGATGTGATGAGTCTCAAACACAGAGTACAAAAGTGTTCTTGGCCTTTTTGGAAGAGTGTCTCGTTCCAGCATCTCCAGGGTATACCACAATTCCTAGATCTTTGAGGGATCTGTCGTTTCAACCTTTCTTGAGTTTCCAGCCTCTTATCCTTCCACCAAATCAGAGGCTCTGTCCACTGGAAACAGGCTCCACAGGAAGGTGAAGTTCTGTAAGGTTTATCTCCTTTACCTTGGTAACTCAGGATCTTTTTTCCTTTCTTTGTTTCTTTCTTTGTTCCTTTCTTTCTTTGTTCCTTTCTTTCTTTGTTCCTTTCTTTCTTTCTTTCTTTCTTTCTTTCTTTCTTTCTTTCTTTCTTTCTTTCTTCCTTCCTTCCTTTCTTTCTTCTTTTGGTCTCCTTTTAGTTCTTTTTTGTTTTGTTTTTCTTCCAGTTTTTCGAGATAGGGGTTCTCTGTGTAGCTCTGGCTGTTCTAGAACTAATTCTGTAGACAGAGATGCCTTTGAACTCACAGTGATCCATCTGCCTCTGCCTCCTAAATGCTGGAATTAAAGGCACACATCACCACTGCCCAGCTTTAACTGTGTTCTCTTTTTTTTTTAAATTGATTTTTATTGAGCTCTACATTTTTCTCTGCTCCTCTCCCTGCCTCTCCCCTCCCCTCTTCAATCCTCCTCCAAGGTCCCCATGCTCCCAATTTACTCAGGAGATCTTTTTCTACTTCCAATGTAGATTAGATCTATGTATGTCTCTCTTAGGGTCCTCATTGTTGTCTAAATTCTCTGGGATTGTGATTTGTGGGTTGGTTTTCTTTGCTTTATGTTTAAAAACCACTTATGAGTGAGTACATGTGATAATTGTCTTTCTGGGTCTGGGTTACCTCACTCAAAATAATGCTTTCTAACTCCATCTATTTTCTTGCAAAATTCAAGATGTTATTTTTTTCCTGCTGTGTAGTACTCCATTGTGTAAATGTACCTCATTTTCCTTATCTATTCTTCTATCAAGGGGCATTTAGTTTTTTTTCCAGGTTCTGGATATGACAAATAATGCTGCTATGAACATAATTGGGCACATGTCCTTGTGGCACAATTGAGCATTCTTTGGATATATGCCCAAAAGTAGTATTACTGGGTCTTGAGGAAGGTTGTTTTCTAATTTTCTGAGAAATCGCTACACTGACATCCAAAGGGGTTGTACCAGCTTGCATTCCCACCAGCAATGCAGAAGTGTTCCCTTTTCCCCTCAACCTCTCCAATATAAGTTGTCATCAGTGTTTTTGATCTTGGCCATTCTTACAGGTGTAAGATTGAATCTCAGAGTTGTTTTGATTTGCATTTCTCTGATGACTAAGGATGCTGAACATTTTCTTAAGTGTCTTTCAGCCATTCTAGATTCCTCTGTTGAGAGTTCTCTGTTTAGGTCTCCACTCCATTTTTTTTTATTGGATTATTTGTTCTTTTGATGACCAGTTTCTTGAGTTCTTTGTATATTTTGGAGATCAGACCTCTGCCGATGTGGGGTTGGTGAAGATCTTTTCCATCTCTAGGCTGTTGTTTTGTCTTGTTGACAGTGTCGTTTGCTTTACAGAAGCTTCTCAGTTTCAGGAGGTTCCATTTATTAATTGTTTCTCTCAGTGTCTGTGCTGCTGGGGTTCTATTTGGAAAGTGGTTCCCTGTGCTAATGCGTTCAAGTGTACTTCCCACTTTCTCTTCCATAAGGTTTAGTGTGGCTGGCTTCATGTTAAGGTCTTTGATCCATTTGAACTTGAGTTTTATGCATGGTGATATGTGTCTATTTTCATTCTTCTACATGTTGATATCCAGTTATGTCAGCACCATTTGTTAAATATGCTTTCTTTTCCATTTGATATTTTTTGCTTCTTTGTCAAATATCAGGTGTTCGAAGGTGTGTGGATTAATATATGGGTCTTTGATTTGGTTCCATTGGTTCTCCTGTCTGTTCTTATGCCAATACCAGGTTATGTTCAGTACTGTAGCTCTGTAGTAGAGTTTGAAGTCAGGGATTCTTCTGTTGTACAGGATTGTTTTGGCTACCCTTGGTTTTTTTTACTTTTCCATATGAAGTTGAGTACTGTTCTTTTGAGGTCTGTGAAGAATTTTGCTGAGGTTTTCATGGGCTCCTTTACCATTTAATATCACTGTAGTGCAAGAATATCTGCTCTCCATGTACCTAGAAAGTGCGGACAGAAAAGCAAAAGACAGCAAACCTTCCGATCAAAGCCATAGCCCATCAGTCCCCTGACAGTGTGATGCTCACAGTGAATGACACAGGACCTAAATAAATGGTACAGCTTTATGGGCTCTGCACCCCTTTCGGGAGATCGTGTATGCTTCATAGATAAAGCTTCTTGTTTTCTTCTGAAATTATGGGTTCATTGGAAGGATAAAATGCATGGAAACCCAAGAAAAGTTAAATTAGCCAGCTCTGCAAAGACCCTGGAATTGTGGGGAGCAGTGACCCCTATGTGGCCAGAACAAAAGCAGAGGCACCACAGTCAGTGTCCTCTGTGGAGCCCCTGTGATTGTGGCAGCTGGGGGGCCAGCTTGCAGTTTGCAAGTGAATCAGGCCAGTCCTGGTTTCTCCCCAGTACCAGGACGTTTATGCCCTGTACCTCTCTACTCTTCACCCTCCTCTCCCCTCTCTTTAGCCTTTCTCCTTCAGCATCTAAGAAGCCCACTTCTCTGGGCATGTCCTAGACCTGCGGTCTATCCCTGGGTGGCTCTTGCATTGAAGACACCAGCATGCTGTCTGTGCTCTGCCAACGTGATAACCGGAAGTCACCTCCGGACTTCCGCTCAAGCTAAAGACACTGCAGCAGCGTCAGTACAGACAGAACACCCGAGAGAATGAATCCAGGAAGGCATCTTAAAGCCTGTGGCCCTTCCACCCGGCCCCAGAGAGCCTGGCTTGGCTATGTCTTGATCTCCTGATTCAGCAGCGTAGCTACTGTTTCCTGGGGTGTATCTTTCAGCTGTAAGAAAATGGAGACAAAGGCCTTGCAAAATGAATGAGCTCCTTATCTCCCTCCTATCAGGGATGGGGTGGGTAGGGGGAGCATCTAGATGCATTGCTTCTTGGGCTAGGGGAGGATGGAGTGACAAGGTAGGGTCAGCCTACAGAGAGCTCCAGGAGGCTCCATCAGATCTTCTTGCTTCTTGCCAGCCTGATTTGTCCTCACCAGCACTTGCCCTGTGCATACACACATGTCTGAAGGCCACGCTATGAAAGGCCACAGCAGAGCTGGCCAAACACATATCAGCTTGACCTAGATGGGAAGGCAACAAAGCCCCCTGGCCTTGACTGTACTGGAGATTTGAAGGTGGTTTAGGAGATGGACTCCAATATTAGGGTGATAGTTAGCAAGGAGAGATTTGTTTTGATTTGTTGGTAGGGGTGATAGAAGGACCTGTTAACTCTCCAGGAATCAAACAACTGGGGCTGAGGGTGTTTTGGATAATTTTTAGATTGGGTAGTTTTGTGCTTTTAAGCAAAATTATGACTTTTTAAAATTTATTTTTATTTTGTGTGTAAGAGTGTTTTTCTGCATGTATCTATGTGTACCACATGCATACCTGGTGCACTCAGAGTCCAGAAGAAGGCACCGGATCCCCTGGAACTGGAGTTACAGATGGGCCGAGCCAACACCACTGAGTGGGTGCCGGGAGCTAAGTCTCTGCAGAGCAGCCCGTGCCAAAGCAGCCCGTGCAGCACGCCCAGCCGTCTCTCTAGCCCGACCTCTGATACACTTTGCCTTAGCTTTCACTATCACAGCGCGTGCTTCCACGCCACAAACTCCAAGAGCTGCAAGCGGTTTTCCAAGGGTTTGAGATGTTTAAGGGATATATTACTATTTACTTTACATTTTCAATTTTTGTTCAAGCCCCCGTTGTTATAAGCACTGTCACTATGATGTTCTCTGGGCCTAAAGGTAAGCAGAAAGTCCACAAGACCTTGGGCCGGGTCCTCCAACCAAAGCACAGTCTACTTTGGGAAAGAATAAATGTATTCCTTAACCCAGCATTCTTTTGTCCTTTGGATTAGCAAAGTGACTATTGTCTGTCTATCTATCTATATATTATCTGTCTGTCATTTATCTATGTATCTATTTAGCATTTATCTCTATGTGTATGTGTGCGTCTATGTGTGTATATGTTATCCTGTTGAACTACAAAAGCATCTTGTATAAGAAAAGATACAACTATATATTATAATTGATATATAACACATATATTGATTGGCTTGTTAACCATAGTCAGCTTTGTGGAACAATTACTTCGAGGATCAGCTAAGCTGAAAGTGGAAGGAATTAAAAAAAGAATAACACAGGATAGGGGTTGAAAGGACCCACGCTTGATCTTTTGGGCTCAGTCTCAGCAAATGGAAAAAAAAAAAAAAAGAAAGAAGAGTCAGGTCTGGGGAAATGGCTGAGCCAGAACAGTTTATTCAGAATGAGCACGAGGACCTGAATTTGATCTCCGAGCCTATATTAAAGATACCAGGTGTGACAGCTTGGGCTGAGGGTCCCAGAGCAAGGGAGATAGGGACAAGCAAATTTCTGCGGCTTAATGGCCAGTCAGCCTAGCTTGATCAGTGAGCTCCAGGTTAATGAGAAGCCGTGACTCAAAAAAAAAAAACAAAAAAAAACAAGGTTTACTGCGGTGTGTGTGTGTGTGTGTGTGTGTGTGTGTGTGTGTGTGTATGTGTGTCACTCAGTGGTTAGAGCACTTGCTACTCTTCCCGAGAGCCCTATAATGGGCAGCTTATAGCTCCCTGTAAACCCAGCTCTAGGAGCCTGATGAGAGATCTGATGCCCTCTTCTGGCCTTTGTGCCATCTGCACACACCTGCACATACCTTCCCACAAAACACATAACATACAATCAATTGTTCTGTTTAAGTTTTTAAAAACCAAACCAACTAACAAACAAAACCCAGGCCTGGAAGAGGAACAACAAAATTGAATTTTATTCCAAAAATGCCACAATGAAACCAAATTCTATGTAAGTTAATAACTTTTCTTCAAAGGCAGATGGCTTTGGAATGACACTCAAGATTGTTCTCCGATGCCACATGCATGTGCATGCTTGTGCATGCCTCGCCATGTGCACCTGCATGCATTGAGAGAAGTCATCATGACTGTGTAGGGTGGAGCAAGGATAAAACATGAAGCAGGATGTATCCTATTTGAGGATGCCTTCAAATACCAGCACTGAGGGATACGAGAATGAAGTGTGTGTGTGTGTGTGTGTGTGTGTGTGTGTGTGTGTGTGTGTGTGTGTAAGAACCATGTCATGAGCAAAAACTCAAGGGCTGGACACGGCAGAGAGTAGGATCTCCCTGGAGCTTTGGCAAGGGTTCAGGTACTGTGAGCAGGGCCCATCTCAGCACTGTCTTCTCCTTTCAGATTGATGACCCCGACAGCACCCTTGAGGAGGTAATCGAAGAGGCTGATGCTGTCGCCTCCGTGAACAATCTGGGAAGCAAGCAAGCCTTGAATGCAGACTATCTCGACTCTGACTATGAAATCGGACAGCTGTACCCATTCCTCCTTAGCAGTGACCTCAAGATGCCCACATTCCCACTCACAAATTCCGTTCCAATGACCCAGTCTTTCCGGGAACGGTGGCACATGAATCTTGACAGCCTCATGGACCGAGCCTTGATCCCACACTGTGGCGATGGCCAAGACCTGTACATCATCACAGGTGCCATCCCCTCAGACTACAGAGTGAAGGGCAGAGTGACTATCCCAGAATTCGTCTGGCTGGCAGCCTGCTGTGACGTCCCTGGAGGAGGCTGGGCCATGGGCTTCACCAAGCACACCCAGGCCGGTGATATCATAGAAGATATTATGGTGAGAGACCTTGAGAAGCTGCTTCCTCAGAAACCTCAGTTGTTCCGGGACAACTGTGGGGAGATGGAGCAAGACACAGAGAAGATGAAGAAGATTCTGGAAGTGGTCAACCAAGTCCAAGATGAGGAGCGGTCTCTGCAGTCTCAAGAGAGCACAAGTCCCCTCGCCAGTGCCCAAAGCCAGAGGTCTGCCCTGCCGTCCCCAGAAGCACCAGAGGGAGGAGGCAGCTTTCTGGGGAACGTTCTTGGTTTCCTTTTGACCCCATTCATCAAACTTTTCCAGTTAATTTATTACCTTGTGATGACAGTCTTAAGGAATATATTCCATCTCCTTTGGTTTGTTGCCAAGCAGGTGATAAACGGCATTGAGAGTTGTCTGTACCGTCTGGGCGCAGCCACTGTGTCCTATCTCGTGGCCATTGGACACGAGTTGGTGGGCATTCCCTGGAAAGTGCTCAAGGTTGTGGCCAAAGTCATCAGGGCCCTTCTGCGAATCCTCTGCTGTCTGCTGAAGACTGTCTGCCGGGCTCTGAGCATTCCTCTCCGAGTGCTTGTGGATGTAGCCAGTTTCCCTGTGTACACCATGGGGGCCATTCCTGTCGTGTGCAGGGACATTGCTGTGGGCCTGGGTGGCATTCTCTCCCTCCTCTGTGGCACTGCTTTTGGCACCATGGGTGGCCTGTTTCAGGTTGTTTTTAGTATCTTCAAGCGGGTTGGCTACAAGGTTACTTTTGACAATTCTGGGGAGTTTTATAACTCGAACACATCCTAGTGTCCGTTGTGGTAAATCTCATTATTTTTCAATAGGGAGCTAGAGTGGTCTGTTTTTACAGTGGGTTTCTGTGGTGTTATGTTCACCTGGGGGGATGGGTTGTCTTTTTCTGCAAAGGAGTTTGGCACAGTTTAGATTTGATCTCAGAGCAATGTTCAGGGTAGGTTCGGAGTCATGGTCTACTGCCCACTGCAGTTATCCATACAAGCGTTCCCTGACTGTGTTAACTTCAGCCCTGTGCTATG
Organism: Myodes glareolus; assembly: GCF_982192425.1. NCBI lineage: Eukaryota > Metazoa > Chordata > Mammalia > Rodentia > Cricetidae > Myodes > Myodes glareolus. The sequence goes on from NC_142029.1 coordinate 111,495,532, forward strand.
ACCACACCCGGGCTGACCCAGGCTTGATAGGAAACTAAACACAAAGGGGGAGAAGATGGCATTAAAAGTTACGAGAGGTGGAAAAAGAATCTTGTGCCTCCAAATGCTCTTAGAGATTTAAGACAAATGATCTGAACATTGCTGTCCAGTCTCTTTGCATCTCCTTCTGTTCCTCTCTGACCCAACCAATCCTGGCAATGTGCCAGTGACGGCTCCACTGAAACCCCTCCCTACAGACGCAGCCTCTGCTGCGAGTTTGACCTTTACTTGTTCTCAAGGGCTTGTTTGGTTTTCATTTTCTCCAAAAGTTGAGTTCTGCTAAATCACAATTCTTATGCCAAATATGGCATAATAAAATTTGAATAAAACCCTCATTAGGCTAAGACAGGTCTCTCCAGGTGTAGAATGGAAAGGAGACAGCAGTAAGCAGGTGCTGTGTCCGAGGGCATTCTTAGGGAGGCTTCATCGACTTACTTTAAATCTCTGGTTGACAGTGTTAAACACAAAGATTTGCATGTTAATCTAATAATATGAAACTTCATATTTTGCGACATCTAATGCATCAAATGAGTCCTCCATACCATAAAGCACTCTGACTTCTCTCCTGAAATGATTGTTAAAACTATCTAGGTAATAGACAAGATGAAACATATTCTGGCCATGTCGGGCAGAAATATATTATATGTACATATTTAAAAATCCTTGTCTCTTAGACCACTATTTTTATAGTGTATTTGAGACTAAAACAAATATAAGCCCTCCATTAATGCTAGCTAAATTTGAGAGCTTATTCCTGATTTGATCGATCACTTGTAATTTTAAATCTTGCGCTAAAAATTATAACAAAGGGAACCAGACCTGCTTTGTGGGAACCAAGCGTTCCCACAGTGGGACTGGATTGTCTAGTATTTTTCTGAGTGTTCCAGAGAGTTGCTGTGAAGAAGGAAAGGACCAAGTGTGGACTTACCTGGGGGCTGTACCGGTTGGCCGGAAGTTAGTTGTACGGACTAGGAGTCTAGAAAGAAAGCAGGAAGGGAACAGGACATCAGCTGTCCGGGAGAGCTGGGGGCACATGAGACCCTGAGTGGAGCAGGAACCAAGTTTTGCAGATGATTATTTGAGTTGCGCCAGAGAGGCCTAGCAGCCTGCAGACTTCCATGCGACCGTAATTTGGAGTCTGGACCACGGACCTCATTCGGGTAGATGCCCACGGTTTAAAGACTCAGAGCAGCATTTGCCAGGAGTTTTCTCTGTGTAAATGGGAGTGCTAGGGCTTGAGTTGGCACTGATGGGTCAAAAAAGGGACTCTCAGAAGTTGCCAGGGAAGCAATCTGGCTAAACCCTCGTATTTTATTTTAGGTCTCAGAGGCACAAGGAGATTGTAGACTTGATTTTGTTAGCCCCATCACACAGGTGTGCCCCCTGAGTGTAAGTAGGATTTTATCGCCTGCCAAAGACTCTAGACTCTGTATCATCAGTTGAATTTGGCAGGTTAATGAAATGCGAGAAATCCACGCGAGACTGCATCTCATATGGCCCTCTTCCCTTTTAATGAATATTTGCATTCTGAGAGGCCCTAAGAGGACACCCATGGCATCTGGGCCCCCTTAGGGAACCATTGGAACTGCCCCCTCCCCATATTCAGATGTCTGGTTATTTATTTTTGTGTGGCTTTTTTTTTAAATATGGGAAAGGATAATAAGACAAACATATATCCTTCAGGTTAGAGGACTGAGACCCTTCATTCTGGAGTATCTTGTTGGTGGGGCCTGGGAGTCACTGGAACGAGCCGCACGTGGCTCTGAAGTCCTCCAGGTCACTGGGCTGCTGGTCCATTCCCAGTAGGTTACATGGGGTTCTGGGGTGGGAGTTTAGGAGGCTGAGCCCTGTCTTCATTCTGTTCTCAGGCCCTTGGGGGATGTTGGCGGACTCTGTCACTCACAGAACTGTACTTCCGGTCTGTGCCGGCCATGTTTTCGGATTCCGCCCCTCTGCCTTTGTGCCTTTTCCACCCAGTGCAAACTCGGGAATGGAAGGATCCTTGGTCTTCATTCACCCAGCTACCTAGCAAACGTGTATTCGGTCATCAAGGTTACAGAGGTGGAAAAAGCTCCATCCACAAGGAGTTTCCGGGATGGTGGGGAAAACAGGTGGTACAGTCCATGCTGTGACCTATCACAGCAAGCACCGTGCAGAGGCTACCTGCCCTGCTCCGTGGAGCACAGGAAGGAAACCTGCAGGATGAAGAATGAAGGACGCCGTTGCAGAGGGGTTGGCCACATCAAGCTATGTACAATGCTCTGCGCCCTGTAGATGCTCAATAAAGTCATTGTTGACAGCACAGTGGTTCCCTGGGGTTAATGGAGGGCATCGGAATGCTCGGAATGAGGTTTGGGTTCTCTGGGATTGCTTCCTTCACTTCCTTTTCCTCTGTGAGGCCAGAGAGCAAACCAAGCTCATGTGAGGAGAATGCCCTACTACTGAGTTACACACCATGCTCATCTTCTTCTCTGTATCCGTGTGTGTACACGCGTGTATATGTGTGGAGGCTGGAGGTTGAGGCCAGGTGCCTTCCTCTCGCTCTCCGTCTTGTTTTACTGAGTCAGTGAGTTCAGTCTCTCACTGAACCTGGAGCTTGCTGGCAAGTCTAGCTCTGGTGTTACAGATGTGTGGGGAGCTGTGGATCTGAACTCAAGCCCTCTGCCATCTTCCCAGGCCCTTTATTTTCTTCTTGTTCATATCAACTCAAGCAATTTTCTGTTTGCTTTTGTTCATTAAAATTTTTGAGTTATATGCGAGAAATCAGAAGCTCGGCTGAGTGAAATGGCATCCAACCACCGTTTATCTCCTTCATCAGTGCACACCGAAGGCCTTGTTTGCCTCCAGAATCTGATTCACATAGAAAATTATAGAAATGATCCCATTTGTTTATTCATAGGGAAACTCACACAGTTCAGGACAGCCTGGAGAGAGAACGGTGGGCCCCTGTGGCGCCCCCTACAGTGAAAGGGTAGAACTTCATGTGTATCTCGTGCTGAGTGCCTTGTCTTTTTGGCACACCTCATATGTTTTACACAGTGCTGCACTCTGAGCATAGAGTGGGGCTGTTGGCCTCTGAGTTCTCATTGGCTGTCTTGTGTTGGTATTCCCCCAAGATCATCATTTGATGTCTAAGGGACACAATGCAAACTAAGGAAGTGCTCATGACCCCTGTGTCAGTCCAGGGTTCCAATTGAGATGCCCCCTGGAGGTGAGGAGGTCACTCCTGGAGGCCAGTATTGCTCTGTAGTCCAGATGACAAAGTCCAAGTGCATAAGTTACTTCTCTCTGGAAGACAGGGCTGAGTATTCACCTGGCCAGCCTATCACAGACACCTTAGAGAAAGTAGGTAATGAACAAAGTATCTATTACTATGCTCGCTGTGCAGCAAATGTCAGCTGAGCTGCTGTTGTTGGCACCGTGCCCATACATCCTGGGTGAACTTGACTTTCTATAAAGATCGTGATGTTTCTAGATCAAAGCCGAAAGATCCGAAGTCAAAGTATAAGACAGCATTCAGTGTTGTGAATGAAAGCCAAAAGTCAAAGGACAGTATAGGCCTCAGTGTCATGAATGAAAGCCAAGGAAAACAGAGTGCCTCATTGGTGTCCATGAATCTGAAAGACTGGGTGGGAGTCTGTAAAGAGTTTAAGGAAACAGAAACCTGTTTAGGAGGGGACACACGAGGCTTTCTGGTCTCTGACTTAGACATTTTCCCTCAAGCCTCTGTCTCATGGGTCTGTATTTTGACAGATGTGGCTTCTCTGAATTTTACTTAGGTTCTAGGAACCACGCAGATGGCAGCATTTTTGCTGCCAGAAAGTGGTGGTCCTTGCTGTAAATAGACATTCTGTATCTGTCAGCCTCCTAGATAAGATACTATGAATTCATGCACAGAAGGCTGCTTGACCTGGGGAAATGATGAGGTAGGCTTTCTGAACCTCCATAGCTGAACTATGAAAGGCAAGTGTCTTTCTCCCTCTGAGCCACCTCTCTGGCCCTATGTCTTTATTTCATGAAACCCAATGTATTTTGCCTCTGTAGTGGACTATCTCACACACCCAGGACCCATTTGCTTTCTGGGTAAGTCAGCTGAATCCCTGGGATAATAGATATGGACGTAAAGGTATTGTGAGTCATCTGGCAGGAAGAGGTGCATGGGAAGCAAGTGTCTGAGCCCGAGAAGCCACAGGGGAGAGCAGAGAAGGTGCCTCATGCCTGGCAACAGGCAAACCCTGGACCAGCCCAGGCAGTTCTGAGCACCAGACAGCAGCTCCTGGTGCTGCTGCCGGAGGACCCCAGAACGTGTTGGCAGATTGTAGATCCCCAGGTGTCAACTTTCATTGCATCCAGAAGAGAAGCAGGGTGGGGAGCATGCAACCGGGCCCCCTGATTGAGTTTCCCAGTGAGTAACTGCCTTTTGCAGGGATTGCTGCTGCTGTGTCTGCAAACAAGAAGACAGGGTTAAGCAGCAGGGCTCCCCAGCTGCACGGTTGCCATTTTCTTTGCAGATTTGTGGAGTAAAGGAGCTACTGCAGCAGTTAGCCTGAAAGTGTGTCAGAAACTGCTCACGCTTTTGTTCCCAGATAACATGTCGGCAGCCTGCAGCTTTTTGGGAAATCTCACCACTTGGCTCTTCCTGTAGGTTACAAAAGCAGACAGTCCGAGGAGAGCTAAATAGCATGTCCAGACCAACAGCAACCGTGTGAAATCTTCTCCCAAGCTGAAAACAGTTTCCCCATGCAAGGAGATGTCTGTTCAGTGGGTAAAAGGTGTTCCTGAGAGTTGGGAGGCACCTACCTTAGGCCAGCATCCCGTGAACCCAGCGCCTTCCTGACTCAAGGAAAGCCCTTGGTTATGAGAGCTGGACAAAGTGAGAGGCTTTCTAAGTCCAGGAAATCTGTCTCTAAGTGTGAGTGTAAGAATATTCCATGCTGGTACACCTGAGAAAAACCAGGTTGGCAGACAGAGTGCACTCACACCCAGTGGTGTTGATACACGCTGCACACCTGACCTTCTGGGGCCAGGGAGGAGTTCCTTGACATGTGATGTTTGCTGATTTCTGAGGGTTTTCACTGCCAGTGTGATCCTCTGAAGGCAGCTTTGGGCAGAATTGGTCACATCCTCACCCTAGTCCACCCCAGCCTGCTCCATGCTTCCAAGCGGATGGGTTGTTACGGGGACTGAGAGCTGACTCCGCCACCATTCTGCTATGTTCCATGTGAACATAAGATAAACAACTAAGACCTATAGCAGAAAAGGGAGCTGAAAGGCCACAGAGAGGCCAGGACGTGCTGTGCAGGACCGAGGAAGTCTGGGGAATTTGCTTGACTATTTACAGATCTGCATCCAGTTATTTTAGCCCAGTGCCACCAAATCATGACTTATCCCACGTCCCTTACCTAGTCTGTGTCAGCCACCCTCCCAGTCCCCATTTGGCTTCCTCTGCTACTCTGTCTCTGGAAAGTGAATACACTGAGAAGCTTCCAGCCTCCTTGAGGATGCTCTACTGGGGTGAGAAAGTGATTGCAGTAGTTTCTGCTTCCTCTGTGACGAGCGGGTACAATGTACTCAGACGCGGATGCTGTCTTGGTCTATGGGCAGTTCTGATTCTCAATTTAAAAGATGGAAATACCATCGGGTGAATCTTTTCTGTGTTCAGTGTGAACCTTCCTCTGATCAGCCCCATTTCTCCCAGGATCTCGCTAGGGCCCACATTTGGTTTCTCAGATCTGGAGAAAGCCGTGTCAAAATCAACGTAGAACACCACACAGTCATGCTCACTCTCGCGGAGACACCCTCCTCTGAGTTAGGGCTCAGTTTCCAGTAACATCTGCCTGGGACTCAGAAGCCATGCTAGGTGAGGATGAAGCTATGATCTCTGAAGACACCAAAATGCAGTCTCTAGAGAGGGGCCCGTTGTCTCCACGCTTAGGCAGTCCCATACGGTTACTGATGAGATGAACAGCAGCCAGGGATCACTGAGCTCTGGGGAGTAAGGTGTGTTCCTGTTGGACTTTGCTTTTATAAAGGAGGACACTGGGCTTGTGTTCCCTTTAGTGAGGTCATAAACCCTGCCCAAGGTCACACAGGAAGTAAACGGGCTGGGGTCTTGATGTCCAGCCCCGCTCCAGCACTCACGCGAAAGTCACCCAAGCATTCTCTCTCCCATCTCACCCCAGGTAGGAAGCCACCAAGGACCCAAGTTCGCCTCGGTGAACTGATGAGTTTACTGGAGTTGCTTGCAGGGCTGTTGGAGAGGGGATACTCACAGGAGGGGAATGACTCAAACGTATCTGTTCCACTGAAAAGAGTCCACATTTGATAAACAACAGTGTTGGTTCATAGCAAATGCAAGCTCATAAGATGGAAGGAGAAGACCCCAAACCATATTGTTCCAAAGATAAGCTATTGGATCCTGGACAAAGCCAAGATGAAGACAAAAAAACCACATGCAAATCCTGGTCCTTGGGTCCCAGGGCAATGATGCAAAGAAATCTTTGCAGAGCCCACCAGAAATGGATAAGGTCACCATGTATGCTATTGTCTTGTTTATGCTGAGGTTGAGAGGGCCAAACCCCTAGCTCTTCAGGATCCCCTGGCCTCCCAAAGTCCACCCTGGGGCAGCCACTCGTCTGGGTCTCTGGGTGCCCTCCAGCTCCGCCCGGTGCGTGCCTGCCCACCTCGAGGGTCCTGGGATGAGAAGGCTAGTGGTGAAACCAAGCCAAGGGCCTCTTGCTAATTTGAAAGTGCCACCGGGGGTCCACAGGTGTGCCTGACAGAAACGGGGGCGGGACAGGAGCAGAAGCTGCTGGAAGGCGGTGCTCTCAGATCAGGAGTTAGGTGCAGCAAAGGTGGAGTTACACCCAGCTCTGACAACCTGATAACGTCTTTCAAGGCAGCCAGATGGCATGCTGAATACCACAGTGCCCGCTTTACTGTGGAGCCTCTGAGCAATCCCACTCCACTAGGGAGCAGCCCGGATTTACACAGCTGTTCTCGCCACTCTTGCACAGGGAGTGCATTTCCCAGCTTTACCAGCAGAGGGCATGCTTATTCCAGGTTTCTGAGAGTGTCCCTAGGCACTGGGGCATCCTCCAGTGGTTCTAACCAGCTAGGCTCTTGAAGAGCCTTGTCACTAGAAACGCCCATGTAAATTGGCTGTGTGGAGGAGACTGTTCTTTTATTTCTCCTTCCTTTGGAGAACTGTTTACATTTTAAGTAGCTGAGAAGTCTCCAACATGAGGCAAGAGGGACAGATAAAGGTCGTGTGTCTGTGTGTTTGTCAGTGTGGGTATGTATCTGTGTGTGTGTCTGGGTGTGAGAGTGGCCTGTGTGCAGAGGCCTTTGCTGTGTGCTGCGGTAATAGCAGCGGCTGTGGGCAGGAGACCTGGATGGCCTCTGTGCACATGAGTCTCCTCTTAGGTGCTTCTTCTCGACAATTAAAGGTCCATAGGATTGTTTCATCATTCAACATATATTTATGGAATACCTACTATGAGGCAGAGGCCTTGCTGGGCCTCTGGCCAGACCCTGAGTGTCAAGCTCTCCTGGAAAGTGGCAGTTGAATAGAGCTCCACAGGCGTGGCAGGTGAATAGAAAGGAGAAAAAGACAAGATCTCCTGAGTAAATTGGGAGCATGGGGATCACAGGAGAAGGCAGAAGGGGAGAGGGGAGGGAGGGAGGGGAGCGGAAAATGAAAATTAGACACTAAACTTGGCAAAAGAGACAGGCACAAGCCAGGTAACCTCCCGTTTTGCTAACTGAAGGCTTTAAATGCATCACCTTCTTGGATCTGTTGGTCTGCCCAGTGATATTCTGGCCGGTCTAGAAGTAGCTCCTTATGTTCCACCAACTTCCAAGAGACCGTATCAGACATTGTGGACATGACTACAGTGGAGGGATTGGCAGTCGTGGTCAGAAGGGAGACTAACGTGTGGCCAGGGAAGGGATTCTTCTGGGTTGGGGGTTTTCTTTCAATCACCCCGCGTTAGTGTCTGGGGGGCAGAAATTGGCATACACCTGTGTGCCAGGTGCTAGGAGGGGAGCTGCAGAAAAACGAGTAAAATATGGAAGTGGCTAAAATTTAGTCCCCGGATGTCTCACCCAGCGGAGGAGATGGGCATGAGCGTCATGGGCACTGCAGTCAGCAGTGCATAACAGCGGTTCAGTGCTTCAGAGTACTCGCCTGGTGTTGGGGCCTAGCTTGTGAGCCACTGAGCTGGTCACTCTGTTTCCCCTTATCTTCTGTCCTGTATTCTAAGATTGCGCTCACTTGCAAGCCTGTTCCTAATGCTCTGGCAGTGTTTATCATGCACGTGTAGGAGGTGGAGGAAGGGTGTAGGTATTGAGAAAGAAGCAGCTCCTGGATAAGGTGGGGCACAGGGGCTTCAAAGAAGAGGTGACATTTGCTTTGTACCCTGAAAGACAAGTGGGCGTTCAATAGACTTGGAAGGTTCAGGGGAAGCTGGGGTACGGGGCGTGTGGTCAGAGAGATGGTAGCTGTGGGCGAGGATGCAAACGTGCAGGGTGGAGGAGTGCAGGGTGGAGTGCAAACGTGCAGGGTGGAGGAGTGCAGGGTGGAGGAGTGCAGGGTGGAGGAGCCTGCACTGGGTCTGCGTAGGCTGGGAAGGGCCTTCATTTCATCGCTCCCATAAAGGTGAAGAAGGAAGACAAAGCATTTTGAGAAATTAAAAAACAAACCTAATTTGCCAAGGGTCACTGAACCAGCTGGTAGAGCTGGACTTCGAGCTGGGGTCTGTGCCTTGCTGCTCCCTCAGCCCCGCTAACCCACGGACCCAGTTTAGATTGGGTTGCAGTCATCAGACCACACTTCTCAGGAATTAAAGAAATCTAGAATGCAGGTGACATGCACCTTGCTGAATCAACATTAAGATTTAGTCTGGGATGTGGTTCAGACAACAAACCTGTTAGGCTGTGCCCCAGTAAGTGTGACCTTCTGACTGCCTTGGGTTCTGAGCATAAAAATCACCATGACAACCATTGTTATCTTTGATTTGGTGTTGGCTTGGCCTGGCTGAGAGAGACCTCATACTGACTGGGTAATTTTGCTTTAACCAAGGGCTTTGTTCCCTTAGGGGCCCATCATGGACCACTTTGTGTAGGCTTCAGGCTTGGGGAAGTATCCGACTGCTAGTAATCAGCAGGCTGAGGGTTCTGCTCTACCCGGGTGAAATTCACAGTGAGCAAGATGGTTGTTCAATGCTGGTCTGACAGCAGTGAGTGGTGGCAGCCGGGGGGGGGGGGGGCACATTGGCAGGTGACAGTCTATTGTTATGGTCCCTGTGTCTGCTTGGATATTAGGACCTTTAGTACTACGAACAATGTGGCCCCTTTGTGGGCCTCCGTATCAGAGCCTTGGGCTCCTGGCGGTGGCCAGCGTTACAGTGCCTGGCTCTTCCTGGTGAGCAGAGCCTGCATGGTCTGCTATCTGGCCCCTCAGTCAGGGTTCAGTGCTCTGCTGTCTTCACTGCCTCTACTGCTCTTCTTTTCCTTCTCTGGCTGCTCTGGAATTGTTATCCTCAAGACTGCCTGAGCCTCTGTATCTCTTACTTGGATTAGCTGAGGTGCTGGCCTGCCCAGGGCTGTGCTTGAGAGCTGGGCACCTGGGAGAGCCAGCTAAGGACCTGGGCACCAGTGCTAGCACCAGTGGGACTGTTGGCCACGAGGCGGGATCCGGGCAAGCAGACAGGATCACCAGTGGACAGGCAGGGTGCACGGCAGGATGGCCACCTACTGCAGCAGGGTCAGCTGTCAAGCAGTGTTACTGACGGATGTGCGCTAGGTTGGTTGGGAGCTCAGTGATGGGGATGGAAAGCCGGGCAGTCCTGGTCCCAGCAGCTGAGTCTGCCCCTTTCATGAGCTCTCAAGTCCACCGCTGCCGCCCCATCTGTGGGGCCTCGCCTCTGCTACCAGCCCACTCTGCCCATCCTTTTTCTAGGCCCCACGCTGTAACACCTAAGCAGGTAGCACAGGAAAATGTCTCAAGGGGTTTTCGAACCAATCAGTGCCACATGTTTGGGTCAACCACAACCTCACTCCTTAGCACCAAGCAGTCATTAATGCTGTGGTTTGGGGGCCATCACAACCTCACTCCTTAGCACCAAGCAGTCATTAATGCTGTGGTTTGGGGGCCATCACAACCTCACTCCTTAGCACCAATCATCTTTGTCCCTTCACCCTGGGACAGGCTCCCCCTTTTTCCCTCTCTCCCAAGAAGAAAACTGTTTCAACCTGGCCTGGCAGGAGCAGCCTTCAGGAGCCAGGTGATCAGCTGGAATCCTTGTGATCATTTGAGGAAGCCATGGAGAGTTCTGACTAGCTGGTATTGGCATAAGGATAGTCCCATTGACTGTTAGACATGATGGTAGTGCTTTTCTTAAGACAGCACAGGAAAGAAGTGAGAATCCAATACCTGGTGATCATAGTCCAATTGCCCCGTCCCCAACACCACTGCCTATTTACAGGAACATGAGCAGAAGGAGCTTACACCAGAAACATAAGAACTACCAATAATAGTTGATTTTAACCATGCTTTAACAATGCTTAACATCTCACCTGCTGCCCAGGAAATGCAAGTCCTCCCACCTGTCTCACAACTGGGCCAGGGTCTGTGATGACTCCTTCACCCATCATATTGGTAGAAACCCCCCCTTTTGTTGCTTCTAGTGGATTCTTCATCTGTTTTGATATTTTTGAGAGATGCTCACTGGTCAAGGCACTTAGTCATTCTGAACTGGGGAGGGAAGATCTTGCAGTGGGCGAGTAGACAACATGAAAAGGGGATTCCCATCTCCATCACTTTTTAATACTAGGAGCTGAGACACTACACAGAACCTATACCAGAGCTGAGACACTACACAGAACCTATACCAGAGCTGAGACACTACACAGAACCTATACCAGAGCTGAGACACTACACAGAACCTATACCAGAGCTGAGACACTACACAGAACCTATACCAGAGCTGAGACACTACACAGAACCAATACCAGAGCTGAGACACTACACAGAACCTATAGCACAGCTGAGACACTACACAGAACCTATACCAGAGCTGAGACACTACACAGAACCTATAGCAGAGCTGAGACACTACACAGAACCTATACCAGAGCTGAGACACTACCACAGAACCTATACTAGAGCTGAGACACTACACAGAACCAATAGCAGAGCTGAGACACTACACAGAACCTATACCAGAGCTGAGACACTACACAGAACCTATAGCAGAGTTGAGACACTACCACAGAACCTATAGCACAGTTGAGGTACTACCACAGAACCTATAGCACTACCTATAGTCCTGGTATGCCTTAACATTTACTCTTATTTTTTGTCTTTTCCTTTGCTCCAACATGTAGTTAGGTAGATTTGTGGCCTTATTGCTTTTTCTCCTCCATTTCTGTTCCCTCCACCATAAGTTCGATGAGAGGACCACATGTGCTCCATTCCCTGTTGCAAGCAGCATGAGGTCAGGTATGGTAAGCAGCCCTTTTCCCTGCATCATTGCTTCCATTCCCTGGTTCTTTCCACTTGCCCTGGCCCATAACTCTCAGGAGCCCCTCAACCATCATGCATCTCTTACTGTTTCCCTAAGCCCCATACACTAGTCTACTTGATAACTTTGCCCAAGTGTCTTAAAGTCATCTCAGATTCCAAGATATCAATATAAGTGGTGTCTATGAGCCAAATCAAATGTGAGAAATTCTGGGAAAAGAGACATAGTCTGAGATGGGCTTTCTCCCCACAGAAAGAGAACCTTACATTAGAAGCTATAACTTGATTTATAACTTTAAAATATAGAAGAAAAGTCCCCACCAGCAAAATACAGAAGTTTAAGACTTTCCTGAGTCTTGCAATCCATATCCCTAGATGAAAATGGATCGATGAATCTCACTTCTTAGGGACCACCTATTAAATCATATGTCCCATTTAGGACTAGAAAAAAAATTAATTAAAAATATCAAGTTAGCCAGAGAAGAAAGTTATGTGTTTGGAGTATATATTATCCTTTTACATCTAAGTAAAATGTCATATAGATAGCATATAGCAATAGTCATTTATGCCTCTGATCAAGAAGCCTGGCTGAATGAAGGTGGTGAACTTCAGTATAAAAATGTCAGAAAGTGTCTGGGTCCAGTGGTCCTATTGCAGCCAGGGTCTTTGTTCATGTCTGTGGTTCCTGTTACCATTGAAGGCCATGAGGATGCCAGAGGTCTGGGATGCCACCTGGAGCCACGTTTGTGTCTGAGGGCCACACTGCCACTGGGCCATGCCTATTTGACTGGCCTACATGGCTACCTGGAGAAATGGTGACATTCAGACCTGGCTGTTTGGTGTAGGAGGGACTTCTTTCTATGTGTTGCTTTTATTGGTTAAATAAAGAGACTGCCTTGGCCTTTTGATAGGACAACAGCTTAGATAGGTGGAGTAGACAGAACAGAATGCTGGGAGAAAGAAAGCAGAGTCAGGTGGGCACTATGGCTCTTCTCTCTGAGACAGATGCTGGTTAGACTCATGCCAGTAAGCCACAATCAAGTGGCGATACAGATGACTAGATATAGGTTAAAGCAAGATGTGAGAGTTAGCCAAAGGAGGCTAGATATAATGGGCTAGGCAATGTTTAAATGAATACAGTTTCTGTGTAATTATTTCAGGTAAAGCTAGCCAGGAGCCCTGCAGAGGGATGCGGCCCACCACCCTTTTTACAAAAGCTGTTGTGGAGGACTATGTCTGCACCCATGGTCCTACTGTAGCTGGGATCTCTTTTGAAGTCTGAGGACCATGTTGCCACCAAAAGGCACATGGAAGCCCAGGGTATGGGCCACAATCTGTGGCCTTGTTTGTGTTCAAGGGCTGTGCTACCACCAGAGCCATGCTGATCTTGGTATCTGTGCTGCCACCCACAGCCATGGTGTCACCTGGGCCAAGTTGCTGAGGGCCATGTCTGTGTCTGTGGTTCTGTCGTTGCTGGGGGTCTGTGTTGATATCTGTGGCCCGTGTTACCTCAGGGTCCTTAGGAACCATTTATGATGAAATCAGAGGGCCATGCTGAGCCGGTCCCACCCTTGGACATGCAGCAAGAAAACTGCCCTGACCCTCATGGGAGAGCAGGCTCCACCCCTCACCTGGCTCAACCCCTCCCTGAGGTGGGGCCCCAGTTCCCTGAACCACCCAGACTCACATCCAGGGCCTTGGATTGGCCCACTCTTAACATCTACCCCGTCTAGGACCTGCTGGAGCTTGTGAAGGGACCGGTCCTGTGGAACAATACAAGCAGGATCTCTGTGACTTGGAGTGGCTGAAGGATGGGGTCCAGTGATAACGGGGTACCAGAAACTAGAGGCCTTGAACCAGATCAGTGACTTAGTGAGGCTGATTGGAGAAAAGTGTAACACACTGCAGCCCCCTCCCCCCCTCACTAAAAGAGTCAGAAAGACAGAAGTGAAGAATGTTTTTTGTTTGTTTTGTTTTAGTTTTGTTTTAGGGGGGAACACTGCAAGGGTGGGAGACAGATATGGGGAAATGTGGGAGATGAGCAGAACTGGGGTGCATAAAGTTGTTTGTAACCTTATAAAAGGCTTGAGAGTATGAACTTTGAGTTGGCCTGTCCTTTCTTTCCCTGGAAAGAAGACTCCAGCAAGGAGCTGGTTCTGTTGATCCCCTCCTAGAATTGGAATACGTGGCGATGAGGCATCTTGTCTTTGGGATGGATTCTTAGGACTGTCATTGGAAAGCCTGTACATGCCCCTCCCCATTTTCCTGTGTGCCACTACCACTCAGCATCACAGGCACCAATTCCTTCCATCCGTCTCCTTCCTACTTGACCTCAGTTAATAAAAACCCTTCTCCGGGCTTTCTGACTATATGTTCAAGTTCACTTCTGAGCTGGATATGTGAAGAAACCAGTGCGTACCACCTGACTCACCAAAAAATGTTTCAGATAGGTACTTCTTTCATGCTGTGTATGAAAATCAGAATCCATAGAGATTAGATTACTCCTGATGCCTCAAAAATAGCAGAATATGACAAAATTAGGTTTTAAACAGTTCTGGCCCCGTGTTCAGCACTGCTTCCCCATTCTAATGACACTGGCAATAGGACACACTAGTAACTCTGGCTTACCCTTTCTGAGTCCACTCTTTAAAGGTAACAGTAGTTCTATGTTCTGAACAACTTATGCTCCTGAGGGTCAAGAGATAAGAAAGCAAGACCCGAAACCATCGGGGAGGACAGTGATTCCCAACAACCTCACAATTCCCAGAGCACATGCTTCAGTCACTAGGCAAATGCAAATTGAGGCGAGAATATTCTTCACTGTAAGTAATGAAAAAAGGTGGGATCAGTTTTGCCAATTTTATTGAACCAATAAAATTCCTACTAATAACAATGAAATAAATTCTGTAGGTATAAACGTGATACAGTTTAACAAAACCCATTGTTCTGTACCTATAAATAGATTTTCAAAATGTCATAAAAAGTGCAGTTATGAATTGTTAACAGGTTAATACACAGTTCCTTTATTTCAGATGTGTTTGTCTTGATTTCACTAACCGTTCCTTCTTTATCTGTTCAAATAATATTACCCATCCCTCAAAAAACAAAACCAACAACAGCAGAACGAGAAGAGAAGCGTTAGAGCACTAGGGTATTACACACAAGCTGGCCCATTTGGGTCAGCTCTAGTCAGAACCGTCAAGTCCGCGACAGAAGAACAAAAATCAAGCCTACTTATACATAGAAGCTCTCCTGGGTTCTGTCATCACCAGAACTGTCAATGCATGTGGAGGGCATTATCGGTTACCACCATCGTCTGCATCCACAGCAGGGTCTGTTCTGCCGGAAAAAGGGTGAAGTGGCTGTTGAGAAGCTTGCTATTTTCAGAGCTGAAACTATAAAGAGGATGCTGCCACTTGACAGTGAACTTGTAGACCCTAAACTGCAAACGGCATCAACAATCTATTGGAGAGAAGCTTATCCTAACTTAAAACCATAGAGTAAGAGACGCGTGTGTGTGTGTGTGTGTGTGTGTGTGTGTGTGTGTGTGTGTGTAGCAGTCTTCAAGATCATGGTCATCCACCTTACATGAGTCCAAAGTCACGTGCTTCATAAAAAAAATTACAGCAACAAAGCACAGGACTACGAAGGTGAAACATCACAGCTTCTGATTACATCAACTATAAAGTACCAAGGGACGCAAGGGTAACTCTGTATTAATACTGATGAATTATGAACTAGAACAGGCGCTTCACAGCATGCTACATACATCACTCACACCTTAAGGAGAAGATGTCTATGTGGAAAGTCATGAACTTGGCATCTGACTCGTGTGATTCAGCCACAGTCTTCATGTATACATTCATTATGCAGCTGGCCTGCACAATCAGGATTCAGAAGAATTTTCAAGTTCAACTTCTATTTCATAGTTACAAGCTACATCCAGTTCTTCCATGAGAGAAACACTTCTTTCAGGTTTGAAGGAGGTAAGCCAAGTGGCGAGGCCATGTTTCCAGGGTGGCCAGACAGGGTTCTGATTTTCCTTGCCAAGACTCTGTGTCCCTGGTCAATGAGTAAGATGTCAAGTGGCCTGGCCCTTGCTTTCTCATCCATCTTGTTTTGGGTTGAAAGAGTAAATGCGACGAGATAGAGGAAGAAAATAAATGCTAATTTCTTTCTCTGCAGAGACATCCAATATAAAAGCAATGTCTGCACTGGCTGTGAAACAGGGCTCACTTTTCTTGGTGGACAGGGTACCATTTAACTGGGCTTCTATTTTGGGAAACCAGGGAGATTCAGGAAAGAGATGCTTCTGCTTTGAAAAGGCAAATCTTTGGCCACTCATCTGATACATTTCCTTCATCCTTCCTTTTGTTCTTCTATCAGACTCAGGAGAGCCCAGTTAAAGTTTCTAAAGATCAATTAAGAAATCAGCTTTCTTCTGGATATAATGTGTACATTTAACTCAGCGATACCCATGAGCAACATTTTAACACTAAAGACCACAGACTCTCTCTAACATTCTTTCCACAGAAACGATACATTCATTTTAAGAGGTTACTTGGAGTAAGAAATACACAGCTTTAGCAAAATTTTACATACCAAAATTATATTTATGATATTTCAATTTTTAATGTTTGGGGTCCTGTGAACTATAAAATGGGCTGCTCGTTCTATGGGCTACTTTGTGGCACAGGCTGAATCACCTCAAGGGTTTCCACATGCATTCAGAAGCAGACGCTCCCTTACCCTTCCAGTTCTGTACTACATGGCAGTACAGTCCTAATTTAGTTAAAGCTAAATGAACACTTCTTGACATATCATTTTAAGTCACCAGGTCATTGCCTAACTAAGTGCCTCCTTTACTCTTGGGTCCTTAAATGCATTAATCGACCATTGCATGTAGGTGCTCATGACTGGGATGGGAACACCTGAAGACCATCAAAGATCTGATCTACACTCCAAACAGGGTAGTTCACTTTTGGGTTAGACAGTCATCTACGTGTGAACACATTTGTCTCCTGTCAGGAGCCTGGTTGTGGGAGAAGCAGCAGCATTACTACCTCTGCTCCTTAATGATGCTATCTGGACTTACACAGAGAGCAGCGGCAGGAGCAAGAACACACTTCCTTCTTATCTCATCCAGGAAAGAATGGGGTTAGAAGCTTAGTTAATTGAGTGAAATGCTCATGTACTCAGTTTTGTGGCATTTGGTTTTGTTTTTGTTTTTTTTTTCCAAATCTACATTACACAGCAAATAGGCTAATGTGATCCAAATTTGTCTGGCAGGGATTTCCTGTCCCATTGAAGACTTACAGGTTACTCTGGACTGTTGGAGAATTTTAACTCTGCATTCAAGCAACCGGGACTATTACCAGTATTTATCCTCTAATACAGACCAAGTTAGGCTAGTAATTCAATCACTTTGAATTCTTGCTAAATGTTAAATTCTGCATGGTAGAAATAGTTTAATTTCTTTATCATGTATAAATATAAAGGTTCCTACTTTGACAGAAGGCAAACGTTTTATGACTTATTTAAAATATGGAGTAGTAGTATTGAACAGAGAATGAGCCCACGAGAAGACTGGGTGCTCTGAATTTATAGGCTCTGTGGGGATGAGGTAGAGGAGAGCAAGGTATCTTGGCAGCTGGGAAGTGGGTATGAACAGCAGTGGGTAGACAGAACACACTGGATGCTGTATATATCTGCTAAGGTGTTCGAGGCAAAAATATAGATGGATGGTGGAGAGAGTGGAAGGGGTTGGGGAAAAGCCATATTCTTCATGGTGGGGGAAGACATACTCAGAAAGACGCACTGGTGATGCTCAGCAGGTGGCTGGTGATGTTCGACTGTGAAAGGCATTAAGACCCAGACAGGCTTGGGGATGGTGGATGAGGCACTTTGAGGAAGAGAAAAGTAGGAAAGGGTGGATGGAGGCTGGTGAGAGTTTCTACCTATACAGCAGGTGCCTGTGCCAAGGATAGCCAGAATCTCAGCTCTGTGTTCCAACGGTTCCTGGAAACTGTTTTCTTCCCCATGGGGCTCAGCCTCGGTGCACACATCCACTCCAGACCCACTTCATACAAGCCTTTTCTGGTCTTGGGCTTCCCTAAGCAGGTGCTGTCGGTGGCCAAATTAACAGGGACCTAAGATGCAGATGTGTGGGGTTCACACTGTGGACTGACAGGATACACTTACATTATGGCCTGCTTTGGGGAAAGATTGAGTCTGCACCTGAGTCTCCAGAGGCATAGGGACAGTAGGGACCAGCACAGGGTGATGGCCACCTCGAACTGGTTCCAACCGCACCCCCTTCAGACCTTTCTGCTTGCTGGTGAGATAACACTAAGAAAGCTTACGCACTGCATATGTGGATCATCTTGCAGGCCTTTTATTCCATGTAAAACGGTCTGTTTCTCAGAGACTGAGCTCATCTGCCCGTCGCAGCACATACCATCTGTACAGTCCACTGGATTTGTTCTGTTCTTTGTCCTTGTCTTACAGTTTAAAGGAGCCTTGCCACCATCCAGGCACGTACTTGCACCGGAAGTGCTGACTATTTTAAGTAGTAATCTATAACTGTTTGCTGCTAAATTCACTTTGGTGCGGCATAAAATTCTATGATTTTGGATTAGCAAAGCTTTCTGAGGTGGGAGAGGAAGTAATTCCCTGGATGATATCCATTAGATCTTAGAATTATGTAAATTTTTAACAGACACAACACAAACAAAATAGGGCTCTTGTTTAAATTTTATATGGCCTTTATATAAATCTTGAGTTTTCTCTTTTAAAAATAGCCCTGTACAGCTGTGCTATATTGGGTTTAAAACTGGTTCAAAAGCCCAAGGCTACACCCTGGATTCCATTTTAGCTACCCCTGATTTACAGAGCACCCTAAGGCGGGAGAGGGGGGATGACAATTCATTGGACTGAGACAAGGTACTTATTTTAAAAAGTAGTCCACCTGCAAAAGCCATTTTCCATCAGAGTAGCATGAATCTGCCCGAGGAAGCCACGTCTGAGGCAACCCCAGGGCACCCGGGCCATTCCCACAGTTCAGTGCGTTACAGAGCAGGCCCACTTTCATGTGTAAGGCTATGCACATATTTCTACCTTCTTTTTAAATTTTGAGACAAGGTGTCACAATATAGCCCAGGCTGACCCCCAAACCAGCATCCTCTTATACATCTTCCATGTACTGGGATTACAGGTATGTGCCACCAAGCCTGATTTCCTTGATGTTTCTGACAATGATCTGAGAAACTGAAAATTAGCAGATGCTGGCAAACGTGAGATTCCAAATTGAATGGCATTATTCCAGCATGCCCATCACGATTATCAGACTGATTGTAACAGAAGGAGCAAGGAGTTGAGGACTTCACAGCCAGATGCGTGTGTTCTTCACACACACTCACAGGCTTGTTTGGCACAGTGAGAGCCCCGGGTACAGCTCAGCTTGCCATAGGCTCTGTTATTACACCGATAGTCAGACAGCTCCTTTGAAAAATATCACATTTCAGTATAAAAAGCTACACTATAAATTACTACATTGTAAATTCAATACTCTGAAAAAAATGCCACCCTGGAAAACCGCATCGAAATTTCAAGTTTGCACTAGATAAAGCGGTTGACAGCCCACTCTTACAGCGGCATCTGCACTGGGAATGTGGGGTGCATGTTGTAGCATGGAGGTGTGGCCACCTTCACAAACCAACTTTTTGAGGCTGGTTCACTGAGGCTCATAAATACATTGCTGTGTTTTTATTCACGGTTCCAAGTCAACTTATTTTCCTGATTATTGATTGGTCTGTTGAACTAAAAGGAAGTTTTGCTAGGAGAGAAATCTATTAAAGGCACTAATATTTCCATAGTCCAATCTCTACTTACATTTCTGGGGCAACACAAAACCAAAAGCAAAAAGTAAGTGGCCACTCTACTTAACCCTTTTCTTCCCTTTTGGTCTAAAGCTTATTCAGGGTTCTGTGAGAATTCCTCCTCTTAGTCAATACATGAAAACTATTTTCATCCTGTCATTCAGTTCATCTGAATGAAAGAATGAGGCTATGAAGTGAAACTGTTTTCTAACATGCAAAAAAATGCAATAATAAACTCTATCCTAAATGTGAAAGCCTTAAAGCTGGGAAAGTTCACGGGCATTTATGCCACCACCTGTGTCTTGCCATTCTTCTAAGTACTGCTCTTGTAGTTCATACACATCTAAAGAAGGAATGGGCACAGTCCACACAGCAAACACAGTACAGAACCCTGGCACAAGCTCTCTGACTAAGTTCTAAAGGAACCACCCTGTCTTCAAATCTCAGTGGTTTTTTCCTCACATGGAGGATGTTAAGCAAGATCCTGGAGTCTAAAAATGAAGAACTACCCATGCTACAGGTCTACAGCCATCATTGCTCTCTTCCCCGGGACAGAACACTAAGTAAAAGGAGCTAACATCCCAGAAAAGGACAGCAGGCAGAAGGATAGCCTAATGGAACGTCGGCACACAGTTCTGTCATAAGAGGAAAAGTACACCCACACAACAGGGAAAGCCTTAGTGAGCGCTCTGTGGGAGCTTCATGGATGACTCACTAGAGACAGCTATGTTTTAGGTGAACATGTATGTGTAAAATGCAAATCACCTTTCACCAAGCGAAGGCGCTTAACCCGTGCAGTTGTGTCCTCTGGGTGCTATAGCAGCTCTTTAGGCACTTCACTGGTCAGTAACACAATACAAATTAAAGCTATAAACACACAAGGTTGTGCTCTCTGAAGATAGTCTAATCAAACAACACAAATTGATGCAAAAATGCGACTTTTTGGCTGCCTTTTCTCCCCTATGACAATGTGTGTGTGTGTGTGTGTTTGTGTAGCTAGTTGTCCAAACAGATTTTTCTGGGGGAATGAATGCTTTGGCTCAGTGGAATCACAGTTCAACCTCAGCAAGGTAAAACTGGAAAACACCTAGCACAATAAAGACATCTGAAGGTCATTTCATTATGGCTCTGTTTAAAAGGACACTTCTGTAGTGACATGATAGGGGAAGCTGAGTTGATTTTTGAAAACATTGCACTGTTTTGTTGTTGCTCAATCACATTAATGCACAGAAACACATTCTTCCTTTGAATAACAAATGACTTAACGTATTATAAGACGAAAATCATGTAAAATAATTTCCAAAGCTGTAACAGGGGAAAAAAGGGGTGTATTAACTAACCTTCCTTAACTCTCAGCAAAGGAGCATGTGCAAAGAAACATTTGGTCAGTGTTGTGTGCTGGGATTTGTGTGCGAGCTGTAAAGCACTGTAGACACCAGCTACTAGAGGTGACGAGGACCGTGGTGCAGGGCTCAAGGAACTGTGCCTAAGTCCACTGCCGCACAGACAGCCATGTGGGAAAATGAGGCCTCTGCTTTAGAAGACAAAGAAAGTAGCTGAATTTGGCATTTCAGTAGCATGCTATAGAATTCATCATAATTAATTTCACATTAAATTATGGACAATGTCTGTATCACATTTCACGTTACTGTCAATTGCAGTGTAAGAAAAAAAAATCAGATAAATGAAAACAGAACAGTGCCTGATCATCTCTGGGGCACAGGTTGTGCTCCAGGGGCAGCTTGGTTCAATAGCACAAGCCCTCCCAGACTCAGGACACATGTGGGCAGCTTCCGGTAGACGACACCATTCTTTGCCGGATGTTGATAACGGAGGAAGAACTGCTTGAGCAGACTGCAAGCACTTTTCCGTATGCTCTTTAAGTAAAGACAAGAGAGACACATACACATGAACTCCAGAGCACTGAGTGAAGCCTTAACAAACCAGGTCATGATTTATGTCAGATCCCACAGTCCAGCTCTAAGCAATGTGAAGTAGTGCTCGTCAGGGTTACTTTAGCAACTGTTAGCAATGTTAAGCATAGAGAAATATAAAACACACCATTGCACATTACAGCCAGAAAAAATAAAAAAAACAAACAAAACAAACAACTCCCCCCCCAAATTAAACCCTAACAACAATAACAAAACAAAAACAGAAACAATAAACCTCGACAGCTAAACTTTGACACTAGGAACTGAGTAACTGCTGAGGCTGCGTCACAAACAAGTTCTGACATGAGTCCTGTGTGAGAGGCCCCGACACATGCTGACGCCTTCCTGGTGGCGCTTCAGGTCAGGTGCCGAGTTATGGCACGCAGAGCGTAAAGCAGCTCAGCTTGCATTCGGGCTTCCATCAGCAGTAGATTCACATGGACCTGGAAACCAAATGGCACTAGCTCAGTGACTTCACAACACAGGGGAAGAATGCGGAGAGCTTTTCAGGTACCCCATTTGCATATGTTCTACGTACTCAGATACCAACCACAGCCCTGAATATGCACATATATATGATGAACACTCAAACTTGCTGTTGTGGATAGTAAATGTAAATTTAAAATAAAATTAAAAACACATTCCTAGCATTTAAAATTTTAAATTAAGAATTAAAGTTAAAAATACACTCCCAGGTTTAACTTTAAGCCCTAGAGTGAAGCAGAAGCTCAGCTCGGTTTGTGTGACTATCTGATCTCACCAGATGCCCACCACTTGCAAACACTCTGGGAAAATCTCAGGGCTTCTCTCTGGGGGAAAACCTCTCAGCTGAAAGGCTGATGTAAAACCCCTACACTTTCTAAACTGACTACAAGGAAATGCTCTAACATTGAGCTACTCCACACCTTCCTATCATCTGAGCATGGCTGCTCTAGCATTGAGTTACTCCACATCTTTTTATCATTTAAACATGATGTTGGGCATACGCTCCTGATGGCAATATACAATTTCTAGAAAGGGAGGAAATCTATTGCAAATATAAAAACAGCATAAGGATGCATCAAGGCTGAAGATGAAGTGGGTAATATGACTAAACTTAAGACTTCAAAAATTATTAAAACTGGAGCCATAACACACTGCTGTACAGATCACTGGGGACCATTAGGACCCCAGAATGAGTTTTTCACATTCAGCTTGAACGCAGTAGTATAAAGGAGACAGATTCAATGCTTTAAAGGCCTAGGACCTAAAGTCAGATCTGATGCTATACTGTTGGTAAAGATTCTTCATTCTTACTATAGGTTCTGATCTAAATAATAATTCATATTACTCCATCCACATATATTCTTATGTAAAAATATATTTGGCTCACATGTCCTTTACTATAATGGCAAAATACTAAATTACAATGAGAATTTTCTGTTGGAACAGTAACCTGGTAGCTACTAAGTTTCTAAATGGCAGTGTCTTCCAGGCTGGGTACAATTCTACCCAGTACTGCTTCTTAGTGGGTTTTTTTAAATAGAATTTAATAGATTTATTAGTATTTAGATTCAATCTTTGAAAGGCTGATGCTAAAATGTTGGCTACTTTATGTCAACTTGACAGAAGTTAAGTTCATCTGAGGAGAAGGAAACATGAGAAAATGCCTCCATAGGATTGGCCTGCGGGTAAGTCTGTGGGGCATCTTGGTTGATAATAGATGTGGGATGGTGCCACCCTTGGGCAGGCCCTGCTCTGACCTGTGTGACCTCAGAGCTGTAAAGATGCTCCCCACCAGGTGCTATCACAGTGACAGGGCACTGACTCAGATGTGCACCCTCTTAGACAAGAGCACACGGCTAAATTAGTCAACAGTCAACATACTTTAGATTAATAAAACATGAAAAAAGAGCTAGCTCAATTCACCATCCTCCTTGTTTCACGATTGAAACTGTCATGCTGAACATATGTCCTTGAAGTCTGCTTGGTGATGACACTGACCTTCTCTGAGTGTGTGAACTGCCGCCAGTAGCTGTCATACATGCGCTTTGTGGTTCTCTCGGGGTAGCAGGTCACCGTCTTGATGTAAACCTTCAGGCTCCGTTCAAGTAACTGGTTAACTTCCCCATAATCATAGTCATCATACCTGTGAGTGACAGTACTGTGATGTGAAACCCAAGCCTCACTGCTTAGGCCTTGCTATCAATGATGTCATAAGCAAAGTCCATTAAGTAAGTCATAAGGAGTATTTACTGAATGTCTGGTGTATAACACACCCTTCTCATTACTGAGATTCTGTAGTGAACAAGAGGGAAAAACATCCACTCCTAGTGTCACAGAGCTTAAACTCTATTAAGATGTAAAGAGAAAACACTACAAAGCAAACATACAGTTTGGAGGCGGTGGTAACTACTTAGAGAAAAGTGGGCCAGACTGTGGTGGTGTGCACGATTAATTCCAGCACTCCAGAGGCAGAGCCAGGCGGACCTCTGAGTTCATGGTCAGCCTGGCCGACAGAGTGAGTTCAAGGACATCTAGGGCTACAGAGAGAAACCCTGTCTTGAAAAACCAAAGAGGAAAGAAAAATGGATATACAGCATTGGAGTATTGGACTGTAATTTTCAGCAGGGCAGGCAGGTGAGAAAATACTGGAAGGTATTGAATGAGCAAGAGTAAGGCCAGCCAGTGAAGGCCGGCTGGCTGGTGAAGGCCGGTCAGCCAGTAAAGGCCGGTCAGGTGTTGTCAGTCAGAGGGTGAGACCCTGAGTCCAACACACTGTTATGAGTCAGGCAACACTTCAGACCGATGGAGCAGGAAAGTCTTAAAACCAAAATTCTAAATAGTCCCAAATTCAAAGTTATGTGAGCAAGAGATCATGGTTAGGGTTGGACATGTTTTTAACTTTCTCTTTTGTACAAGATTTCTCTTGTGCAGGCAGAGCAGGTGAGGAATGCTGACCTGGTAGTGCTCTTTATTAGTTGATTTGTCGGCCATTTTGTGGTGTTTGAGTTAAAACTATAGAAAAGACTGCTTAACAAATTGAAACTGAATCCCAGTTTCAATCTTTCAATCTGTAATACTTTTTTTTTTTTTGATGTGCTTGCTAACTTCTGTTTGCAAATCTATGTCCTAAGGAAGTCTACAGAGCCCAGCTCAAGCAGCTTTCCCGATAGACCGCTCCATCTTCTTCCCTCCAGGTCTTACCATCCTCTCCAGCTCACTTCTTCAGTTTAAAGGCTGTTAATTAACTTGTGGCCCAACCACCTCACCTTGGTGCTTTGGGGAGTAGCCCAGCACTGGGAGGACAGAGTGCCCTAATTATAATTCCTTCATAAGGCAAGCCACAGTAACCATACAGACCTGAATTTGTTATTGCTATCTGAATGGACACCTTTTTCTCCCCACACTGACCTATCAGGAAGGATTCTCAAACCTGCATCTCGTTCTGTTTACTCCCCTGCCTTAGTAAACACAGTCTTACCGCTCTGCCTGTGTCATTATCACGATTCACAACACACTTTTTATTTATCTGTGATTTACTTACATGTTCATGTACATGTGAAGTACATGTGTGGAAGCCAGAGGCCAAGCTTTAGTACTAGTCTTCAGATGCTGTCCACCTTAGTTTTTGAGACAGGATCTCTTACTAGGACCTGCAGCTTGCCAATTAGGCAAGGCTGGCTAAGCAGTGAGGCCTAGGGACCTGTCCCCACCTTCCGAGGGCTGGGATTCAAGTGGGCATTTAAGTAAGTGCTGGGGATTGAGTCCAGGTCCTAATGCTCTATCTATGGCAGGTTTACCAAGCAAGCCATCGCTCTAAGTTCCAAACACTTTAAATGGAGAAAATAATCTCTAAGATGAAATTAATTTTTAAATCAAGTAGCATTTATCCCCCTCCAGAAAGATGTACTCCCAAACATATATAACAAATGCTTGAATTTCCACTCAGAAATGTGTAACATTGTCTGCACAGTGAACACACCTGATTCCAAACATACAGTGAACGTAGTTGAACAATGCTCTGCGTAGCGTGCTTGTGTCAACATCCTCATGGGTGGCCATTGTGTTGTAGGTGAGATTGTAGACCATCCGAAACTTCTCATCCAGGAGATGTCCGATGTCAGAGTAAAGCCTGTTCACCAGCGAGAAGCCGTGGTTTTCCCAGGTGTAGTCCTGGATGCAGAAAAAGGTCCACTTACAAAATGAGCATTCTCTGCTAAACCCTGTAGTTTTTTTTATTTTTAAAATAAGATAAAACTATTAAACAAAGTTAGTGTGGGGTATTTCTGACTCAGTTCTAGGATGGCAGCTTTACCAAGCATGCTACTGGTCAGGCTGTGGAGTGCAGAGACAGGGTATTGTCTCCTAGGGTCTAGGGTGTGGCATGCTTGAGATGAACTCTGGCCTCCTCCTCCGGACAGGCACTCTGCACACTCTACTCTATCTGACAGGACCCAGAAGTTCTTGGCTATTGCTATGCCATCAAATTTACTCAAGCATGAAGGAGTCTGGATTTAACTCCTGTCCCCACAGAGTTCCACTGTACTGTGGGAGGACTGCTGCAGTCAGATTTCCAAATGCCTCACTATAAATGTCATAGATGGTTTGATTTCTTCCCTGCCCCTCCAAGAATGGTACACACATATATAACTATCCTGCATAATGCAGGCAACTAAGCTAAGCAAACTGTTTACTAGTGACTTCCTAAGGCGAGTATGTTGAAATAATTACCTTCCTAGGGAACGTCAGATAGACTGGGTTGAAGATCCCATCAAAATGCCTACTGGCTACTTTAGAAGACACTTTATTTACATTTCAACAGTTATCCCTTGGAAGGGCAGAACTCTCTAGTTTCTCTATGTTAAAAGCTCTGTGTACCTGGGCTCGGAATGTTGGCAAATGTTCTTCTCCTCGCCTGGCAAAGTCCTCATACCCGAAACCTGGGTCTTCGATGTATCGGGAAACATCAGCCGTTATGATCATGTCATCTTCGAAATCTAAGGGACAATAAAGGCATTCAGGATACTTACACAGCCAAGATAATGAGCCTGAAACCCACTTCCCTCCAATTTTTTGGTTTTCAAAAGTGACAATGTTGACTACTTGGCATATAGTCACATAAAATACTGGTTAGTGAACTTCTAAATACAATTTCCTTACCAAATATTGGGTAATAAGATTTAATTAGAGTAGGCAGGAAAAAAAACAACTAAATTAAAATATTTAAACAACAATAGCAAAAGATCACTATGGCATATTTACTAATTTAGAAATAAAAGATAAGGCTTGTGAATCTAAGATTTAAAGCTTGTTTGACCTCTTCAAGGGGATAACATGGGATATGGGGAAAGAGAAGAGACAAAAGAAACAATGACTGAGTTTGAAGACAGATCTTTTAAAATTATATCTGGTTACATTTAATAGCAAAAATCCCTTCACTCTAGTTCACTGTTAGCTTCCAGGAGCAAGCCAGTCAAGACATGAGGCATGGAATTCCAAGAGAAGGGGCCTCTGGGTGTCTGGCTAGCCTCTCTGTGCAGTTGGTGAACACCCTTCCCCAAGCCTGAGCACGCACATGTGAGCAGAACACTCCCATGGTGTCGAGAGAGCTGCTGAAGCTGTGGTCAGGGCACTGCCCCAGAGTGCAGGGACGCCAGGGAGGCGACACTGCCATTACCACAGGTTCAGCATGCTCGCTGGTAAAACCCACTACTGAGGAACTGTAAATGCTTAGTGCATATTATTTTAAGCTGAAAACAATTTTCTTCCAACTGACTGTGTTTTAGATTAGTGTCTTTGTAATTACTCCACCCTCTCCATGATTTCAACTATTTAACAGTGAATAAACAAACTTTTTTCTTTATTCTATAAATGAACACATCATTCTCAAAATAAAAAAGTAGTTCCTATGCAAGAAATAAGTTCTTTGTAAGTAATTTATGTTAAATTAGTTTGATCTTTAATAAAAAACTAATTCTCATCTGGGTAAAATTTTTAGGAGTTTGAGAAACAATCACACAAATTCTTCTGAAAGACTATACATGAAAATTCTAATAAGAAAAAGAAGTCTCCTTTTTATCTTTAAGTTGGGGCCATCAACTCATTTCAGGATGTATGAGAAGAGCAGAGAAGATCAGATTCCCAGACTACATAGCACTGAACACATGGCATTGAATCCTCACCCTTCATTACTTAGGCCAAGAGGAAACTGACACCTGCTGAGCACTTCCTGCATAGCAGGTGTGATGCCAGAACCCCAACAGCCACATTTTTCCTTAATTCGTTATATTAAAAAGAAAAATTCACTTAAGAAATAAGTAACTATTAGTCAGTTCTGATCTGAAGCTTTTCTTTCTTATCTTTTCTTCTTTCTCCACTTTCTCCAGTGCTAGGCCTTGTGTATACAGGGTGGGGGTGGGGCAAATACTTCACCCAGGAGCTCTGTCCCCAGCACCATCTAAAGCTTTTAAGCAGTTTTCGTCTGTGAGGAAAGCCCTGTATGAGGGCTTATGTGTAATACGAACTCATAACCTCTGATTTGCCTACAGTCCAGGCTCCATTCAAAGAACGTTAGTACAGCAATGGTTTTCAAAGCATTGGCTCTCGACTCAAAGAAGTCATGCTTCTCTTTCATCCACCCATCACACCATAACCAAATGACAAAACCCAACCAAGAACATCTGTGGCACTGAACTGTTAGCTTCCCTAGCCCCTGGGTCACTGGATTCATTTGCAAGCGCTAACACTGTACTTGTCTGTCAAAGGACTCCCTTTGTCTTTGATACTAGTCACTGTTTTGCTCATTTTAAACATTCTAATTTTAAATTACAATTTAAACATTCTAATTTTAAATTACAATTTAAATATTCTAATTTTAAATCATCACAATTTTAAACATGCTAATTTCAAAATAGTTAACTAACCATATCAAAGTGAGCCCCAGGAGAAACCTTATAACTTAGAATTAGCAGCAGACAAGAGCTGTTTTCTAAGCAATCTGTCCATATAAAAGGATGTATGAAGGTCCCTTGACTGTTTACAGTTTACTACACTTGGGTCTTAAGTGATCTTCCAATGTCCACATGGAAAAGGCTGGACCTGTAGGAGGTCAAGCCTCCTGTGAGGTGTTTAGGTGGTTAGGGTTTCCTTAAAAGTGACTGTAGGACCTTGGTGTCTTCCTGGACTTGTGTTATCACAGATCCAAAACAATGGGCCAGCCAATCACAGGCTGATGTCTAAAAGGCCAGGCAATCACAGGCTGATGCCTAATCCAGCAGCTCTGCACAAGCTGGACTGATCATTTTAGTATTTGTAAGAGTCACAAAGAACTGACTGACACTATTCTTTCTAGATTTACCTTGAAGGATTACAAATACTACTCTGGTAATCAACAGCCTGAAATTATTTCGGATTTTACCTAAACAAATATTTAAGTATGTTCTAAAAGGAAACAGCATTTTAAACACACACACACACACACACACACACACACACACACACATAATTTTCTTGGGTTTTTTGTTTGTTTTTGTTTTGTTTTTTTGAGACAGGGTCTCTCTATTACGTCTGTCTGTATACAGCTTTCAGACAATAGATAGGTAGTTAGCAGTGTGATACAGAAGACACTCCACTGTAGTAACACAGTGGTTCTCTCATAAAGGTAATATGAATACAATAAACATGCCTTCTTCAGAATTAAAGACTCTTATAGTCGACTCTTCCTTACATGGAATCAGGGAATTTTGTCATATTAATACTTTTTAAAATAGGAAAAAATTAATTTCTACTTTCATTCTAAAATTGATAAATATTTATTTGTATGTATGTATGTATGTATGTATGTATCTATCTATCTATCTATCTATCTATATCTATCTATCTGAAACTCAATTATCCACTGTACAGGATCATTATGGCAAATTTGGTACTGATATGGTTAATGATAAAAAATACAATGGAATGACTGATATATGATATGGCCTTATTTATTTAAATCAGAATGTAGCAGCTGGAGAGATGGATAAGCTGTTAAGAGTACTTGTTTCTTCTCTGAGGACCTGGGTTCAATTCCTGGCACCCACATGGCAGTTTACAACCACCTGAAACTCCAGTTCCAGGTGATCCAATGTCCTCTTCTGACCTCCTCTGGTACCAGACATACATGCACACATTACACACACACACACACACACACACACACACACACACACACACATATGTGTGTGTGTGTATGTATACACAGACAGACAGACAAAACACTAATATACATAAAATAAATCTAAAAAAATATTTTAAATAAGAATATAATTTTTGAAATAGGTTCAAGATTTCTTTAGTTAAAAATTCTAACAGGTTCAAGATTTTTTAGTTAAAAATTATCTTTAAGTAGTCTGTGTAAGGGTTCAAGAAGTCTACTTGGAGCCAGGTGTGGTGGCATATGCAGCACTCCAAATGCAGGTTTCTGAGTTCAACGTTAGCCTGGTCTATAGAGTAAACTCAGGGCCATACAGAGAAAGCCTGTCTTGAAAAGAAAAAAAGGAGAAGTCTACTTGCAACCTAAAAGATATTTCTATTATTTCAAAACACCATAAAGAGGTAAAGTATTTATATCTTACAAGCTCTGGTGATCTTAAAGAAACAGAAATATTAGAGTACAGAGATATTAACTCTAATAGCACTGTCTGTCTTTTCAAACAGTGCTCTACCAGCAAGGCTCCCCACTGCAGTATTAACACACCAGCAACGTTCCCCCACTGCAGTATTAACACACTAGCAATGCTACCCACTTCAGTATTAACACACCAGCAAGGCTCCCCGCTGCAGTATTAACACACCGGCAATGTTCTCCCACTGCAGGATTAACACACTAGCAAGGCTCCCCACTGCAGTATTAACACACTATCAACGTTCCCCCGCTGCAGCATTAACACACCAGCAACATTCCCCCGCTGCAGTATTAACACACCCACTGCATTACTCTCCTTTTTTCCCTCACTTTTTTCTCTGTATTTTTTCATTTCTTTGTTAATGTCTGGAATTTAGTTAACTGCAATACACCCAATTCATTTCTTAGTTTCTGACTCAAGCTCCCTGTGAGACATGGATAATATCACACACTGTGCTCTAGCTTAAGGCTCCCTCCTGGCCTCTTCTCTGCTCTTGTGTACTGTGCAAAGGTCTCTGGACTGAAAGGCGGCTCTCATTTAAGAGCACTGGGTACTCTTGATGAGGAGCTCGGTTTGAACCCCAGCACAGACATGTGGGTCACAACCATTCACAACTCCAGTTCCAGGGGATCAGTGACCTCTATGGGCACCACGCACACATGTGATATACATATATACATGTGGGGAAAACACACACACATAAAGCAAATCTAAAATTTAAAATGATCAAGAAAAAGACAAAAGGCACACTGTTCTTCTGCAGCACTTCTGAGTTGGCATACATGTCACAGCAGCACAGTTCCCAGAGCTTAGACGACACCTTTGAAGGCTTGTGTTTATCCTGTCTATGCTGCTGAGTAATAGTTACTATAGCCTGCTCTATACCTTTAGAGATGGAATTGGAAAGTTGCCTTACTATTCAAAAATTCCTTAAGAGTATAAGAAAAATTTAGTTTTACATTTATTTATATAACTGTGTATGTGCATAGGTGTATGCAGTCCATGGAGGATGTGTGGAGGTCAGATGAGAGCCTGCAGGAGTAAGTTCCAGTCTTTCACCATGAGGTCTCAGGGTCAAACTCAGACTGTTAGGTTTGGTGACAAGTACTGTTGAGCCATCTTGCTGATCTCAGCAACTGATCTGCTTTGAATATGTATCCAGAATCAGGACAAGAGCCCTACATATCTGTCTCAGGATTAGTGATAGCCATGTGCTGTGTAACAACACTTTATTTAGTCAAAGACTGAATGCATATATGAAGGTGGTTCCTCAAGATGACACTGGATCTAGAAAATTCCTATAGCCTGTGACACTACAGCTAGCACACTGCAGTCTCAAGCATGTCACACTTGAGGTGACAACACTATGAACAGACCTGGCGCCCTGCCAGCCACACAGCAGATACCATGATATAACACAAAATAGAGCCACAGATTTATGTATTTCCTATCTGTACTTCTCGTGCTATTGTTGAACACACCCCATTCACTTATCAAACAGGTACTGTCGAATATCATGCCATGTTCTGATGGCAATAGCTGTACACTCTTCGTGTTCAGAAGGTGCACCATCTAAGTGTGTGAAAGTGCACTCCATAGTGTCTGCATAACTGCAGGTTTCTCAGAATGCACCCCACTGTTGCTGAAGCAGGTGTGCATGGGGTAAAAGAAAGATGGTAGCAGACTCATCTTTATGTAGTTGTATGGAAAATACTAAAGGCTGGTGGTTAATAGTCTCTGAACAACTAGCCAAGAGCAAGGAAGAACACACCTGAGTGAGGAAATGAATGGAAAGTCTCTCCAGGGACCACAAAGAGACTTTCTTTTGTTTCTTTCTCAAAACGCGTGGTCATTTCTTCCTGAGTCGTCTCTCCATCTTCCCTGTCTTCCTGAAGCCTTTTCATCCTTTCCATTAAGGCTTCTAGCTCACCGAGTGAGTCCACAATCTGGAAGAACAAGACAATGTTGGTGCTATGGCACTACAGACTGCTCCAGGAAGCCCCTCCTTCTCCAACTCTACTATAGCATGCACAAAGGACAGTTATTTTGGCTGCAGCAGAGATACTAGCCAAATGATATGAACTTTTAATTGGCAGAAATATTTTAAATATGGCTAGGGTAGGCAAGTATATAGAGATAGAAGGCAGATGAGTGACTGCCATGGGCTACACATGGGAGAAGAGGATGTGTGTATGTGACGCTAATGGCTATGGAGTTGCTTTTTATACTGCAGTAACATCTTAAAATTTATTGTTGCCAAACTCTGTGATCATCCTTACAAGTAGTTGGTTGTACCCTTTTAATGGGTAAATTGGGTGAAACGTGATTGACATTTCATTGAAGCTATTTAAAAAAATAACTTGAGTTTTTCACTAACTTCACAGCAATTATATGACATACTCAAATATTTTCAGATGTATGAGTTTGCTTCAGTTATAAATACAAAAAAATTATAGGTGTGTGTGTGTGTATAAATACAGAATTTTAGTGTTTGGTATATGCTGTCTCAAAACTTCTCCTTTCTGCCTCCTAAGATGTATTTCCCTCAGTTGTCGAGCACCCTACAGACAGGTGTTGTGCAAGGGTTTGACTTTAAAGGTCTGTGATACTGGCTGTATCAATGCTCAGTTTTGTTATTCTAACAACATCACTTTGCTTAAGGTGCTAAGAAAGGTGTAGGAAATCCAAAGAAGGGTACAGACATCATGTATACCAAGAAATTAAGGTCAAGAAGTCACCTTGGCCACAAAGATATTCAGAAGCACATTTAAGAAGAGAAAAATAGTCTAATGATAAATTTCAGTATGGTTTTCCACTGTCAGTGGAAAGGTGAACTCTGTAAACAAGGGTGTATGTTTAAAGAAGAAAGCTTAGAGTCTTCTTGGTTATAGTGTCTTCAGAGTGATAACAACTTAAAAATTCATATATGGGTGGGCAAAGGCATTATATAATAAAGCCCTAAAGTTAAAAAAAATAGTCAAGGTGGCTGGAGAGATGGCTCAGTAGTTAAGAGCATTGCCTGCTCTTCCAAAGGTCCTGAGTTCA
This sequence comes from Myodes glareolus, assembly GCF_982192425.1. Classification (NCBI taxonomy): domain Eukaryota; kingdom Metazoa; phylum Chordata; class Mammalia; order Rodentia; family Cricetidae; genus Myodes; species Myodes glareolus. Next base: position 111,528,599 of record NC_142029.1, read on the forward strand.
ATTCCCAGTAACCACATGGTGGCTCACAACCATCTGTAATGAGGCCTGGTGCCCTCTCCTGGACTGAAGAAAGAATACTGTATACATACTAAACAAATAAATAAAATATTTAAAAAAAATAGTCAAAACTTCAGGTACTGATGAAACTTTTACAATGCTAACAGCATCTTTCAAGTAGGTAATATTTTCTCTGGTCACAGTGCACTCTCTCTGGATAATATCAGCAAGAAGTTTCCAAGAGAAATGATGTGGGGCTCCCCTGCCACTGATTGATGGGGAGGCTGCTTCGGCCTAAGGCAGGGTGGAGTGGAGCTAGGTGGGAGGACCAGCTGGAGATGTGGAGGGAAGTGGGCAGAGTCAGGGAGAAGCCATGTAGCTGCTGAAGGAGAAAGATGTCGCTGCCAGAAACTTTTGAATAAGCCACAGCCTCGTAGAGATTAATACAGATTAATAGAAACGGGTTCATTTAACATGTAGGAGTTAGTTAATGAAAAGCCTGAGCTAATATGCCAGTGTTATAACACTGTTTCTGTGTAATTACTCAGATCTGGGTGTCCGGGAAACAAACAAGCAGGTTCCAGCTACAGAGAAGCAGTTGAGTACGAACCCCAAAGTTGTTGCCCCCCAGGGACGCATTCTCGATGCTGTTGTCATTAGCCAGATCACACACGCAGAAGCTGTTCACTGAGATTAATCTGAAACTGTTGGAGATTCCCGGCTCTCTCTCTGGGTTGATGCCACTACCAAAAACAAAGCTGGCCAGAGCGTGATAGTGAGCCAGGAGGACCACGGCGTGCACTAGCTCAGGCAGGGACCAATTGTTTTCTCCAGTTTTGACAAGTTTCTGAAATGAGAATATGAGCCAAGGTCAACATGAAAACCAGAGGAAGCCACAGTCTCACATGCTCACTTGCAGTCATGTTAACTAAAACTTCTTTTAGAATGTTTCACACATTAGATAGGCCTTTGGTCACACGATGCCATGTGCAAACTACCAAAGCCTTGCAACATGTGGTGGCATCGCCTATAATAAATACTGTACTACAGCACTGTAACATTAATAGGATGTTAAGATAATCAAGAAACATTAAAGCTGGAAGTGGCTTTGACAATTTCTACCAAAGCCATTCATTTTCAGGCATTTTAGATACTCTGTCCCAAAGTCACGTGAAGATCCGGTTTAACAAGATAGCTGTTGATTTCCCTCTAGACAGCATTTGGTAGAGACCTCCACCTCCCCGTTCCGCAGGATGGAAAGTGACTGTCCACTGGAGTAAGAACTTATGACATGTCAGTACACTTTTTCATATGCTATTTCATTTGGCCTCTATTTATAGCCACAATTAAATCCAATTAAAAACAATACCATGTAATACCCAATATTAGCTACCAACCTGACTGTGTCTGCAGACAACTACAAGCCAGTCACTAGCACTTCAGTGAATAATTTTCCTGATTATATTACTTGAAAGCCCACTCCAAAAGAGGATCAGGTCCTGAACTGGATAAAAGTAGAGGAAAGCTAGCTGAGAATGCATGCATTCTCTCTCTGTTCCTGACATGTGGATGTGCATGCTGCTTCAAGATCCTGTCTTCACTTCCCTGCAATGATTAATGGACTGCAACTTGGAATTGTAATTTACAATAAATCTTTTCTCTCATAGGTTGCTTTTTGCAGGATTAACTCCCAAGGGTGAATTTCACCAATACTCCACAGAGACTCCTTTCCATCAGTTCAGTATTCATTCACACAGGTAATGCTGTTCTTTTCTCTATTAAAAAAAATCATCTTTATATGACCACAGCCTTAGACATATATTTTTCTGCTTTTCAAATCTGACATTTTTGACATGTTCATTTTTCATGAGGCTACACTGTTACACTATTTTTAAAGCACAGGTACAATTGTAATGCACCTAACTATTTCATTTCTGAATTGATGTCAGATTGTTCTTCTGTTTTCTCTTCAGTTACCTGCTACAATGAATAGCTTCTTTGTGCTCCAGCTCCTGTCAAGCCCTGGAGCGATCCACACTGTTCACTCGTCTTTGAAATGTTGGCTTGTCCTGCCTGTGCCCAGTCCTCTCTCCTTAGTCCCCCTCAACTGTCACTATGTCCTCCCTATCTGAGGACCATCCTATCAATTCTCTGACGGACTAACACACTATGAAATCAGAATATAGGCCTAGAACCGTGCTATGCTCCATAGAGTCCAAAAGTTACCAAAATCTAATATTAAAAAATAGAAACAGAGTGCTTGCTTTAAAAACCTGACAGTGGTATTAGCAAATTACATGTGTATTTGTAAGCAAGTATCTGAGACAAAGGTAAGGCTTCTTCTGCATTGAACTCTGCTGGGCAGCACTGTGTCTGAGGAAGTAACTAAGTGTCTGAGATGGAGATGTCTATTTCTTATCTGGCCAGTAATTCCCACACCAGCTGGAAGTCACTTCTGATTTATAAAAACCATTTCTTTATGAGTCTTAAATTATGAAATGTTAAAACTACTGAAGGATTTAGAACTCAGAGATCTTCCAACTTTATGGAATTTACTAACTAAAGGGCACATATCACTGACAATATAGTCAGAAGCAGGACATCCTTGATACTAGTGGATTTGGATCTATTATCTCCTTGACAACAGAAGCCAACTTTTCTCAGTCAGACACCAAAGCACAAGTTCAGGCCAATGAGCAACGCTTATAGAGGATCAATTTTTATTTGCACTTAAATGAAACCCACTGAATTTCTAATTCTTTTATGTAAGTAATACAGCATCTCTTATTTCTCCGGTTACTAATATATAGGTGTTTAGAATTAAGTCCTTATACATATACACATGTATAATGAAAAAGATGCTATGAATAAACTCTCAAACTTCAAGCGTAACTCAGAACCTGTATAGAAACACCCAATACCTGAATGTGCTCTTTCGTGATCAGCCAGGGCCGGTGTGCCAGCAACTTGTTAATTTCATTAAGATTTCTCAGTCGTTGTGGTACATATTCTAAGCCATTCAGCCACTCAGCAATCCCTCCAGTCTTTAAAAATTCATCCACATGCATGTTTATCAGGTAGGAACACTGGTGTCTGGCTGCAGCCTAAAGCACAGAAACAAGCTTCCTGAGAACAGTCGTGAGCAGGTCTTTCCACAGTGAGTAATGCAGATGGAGCCAATTCAGATTTCACTCAGTAGTTCTTTCCTCACAAAATCTTCCCTCAGAACTGTTTACCACACTGTTGTTGCAGATTCTTGAGTCAATAATGAGGCGGATATGCAGTTTTCAAAGCAAATACCAAATACTTGTCACATGAAGTCAACGACTTCCTCCTGAGTTTGGTGGACACAGAGCAGCAGCTACACTAGCTATTTTCAGGAAACACACAGGCACGGGGCAAGTCTGCCATGGGGAAGATACGGTACGTTCCATCTAAAGTTCAGGAGCTTCTAGGAATGTGTATCCTAATCAGGAATCTGGCTTATATGAGGACTTCCCTCATCTTCCCGTACTATGAATGGAGCAGTCACCTCTGAACTCAGGGATGGGCTTAGATACCGCCATCATGGATCCTCTCTTTATGTAGTCAATGTCAGCTGAGTGCTGTCAATGGGACACTCATGTGAAGGACGGCTGCTGCTTGTAAAAACTCTATTTTATTCTTTCCAGTCTCTGTATCTCAGCTCCGTCTTAGGGAGTGAGCATTCTCAGTCTGCTTTCAGCCTTGCTGTCATTGAAAACTTGTGTTAAAGTCACAGTTCATCAAGTTCATGTCAGAACGCACAGAATGCTGCTTTTTTGTTCAGCTCGGTGACGCTCTCCTGGACAGGGCAGCTCTGCTGGCTGCTGCCTTTACCTTTCCACACACAGCAGCATGGGCTCATGCCCCCACTCTCTTCCCCACTGGCTGACTCAGTAGAGCACAGCTTCTCCCGTCCTCCTACTGCTCTAGGACCTCCACCACAGCTCCCTGCCCCGGCCCTTGACTTGCAGATAGCATGGACTAATGAGCCACAAGGTCCACACTTAGAAGTGCTGTGATCCACTCAGTAAGTCTTCTCTTATACAGATCTGTCACTAGTGACAACTGGAACTTTTCTCCTACTCCATACCAACGATCATCTTCATGTACAAGATGACTAAAGAAAATGCCTTCAATCAGCTTATGCAGAAAAAGACCCCAAGAATAACAGCAAAACTAGACCCAAAATCCATCTTTAATCATAAGAAACTAAACATGAAAATAATTCCACTGAAGGTTAAACAAGAAATACTCAGCATATTAAGTGACTTAAAGCAACTCTGAATGTATCCAAGGGATATGGCATTCAAAAAGCCAGAGGCTTCTTCAGTTATGCCCCATGTAACTATACTCAGCTTCACATGCATGCACATATAAACATACATATATGCACACACACATACATACATATACATACACACCCCTCAACAGATACACACACAACCATATATGTATACACTCACACACACATCCCATACATATAGTCTCACACTCATATACATATTAACCCACACACCCCCAAACATTCACATGCACACACACACATTCCACACATTCACATACACAGTCTCTTAACAGGCACACTCACTCACACTTCTCCCCCAAACACATACCTTAGAAGGGACACAGAATATGGGGAACCTAGTTAATGACGGCAGGGAGTAGTGGGAAGTAAGCACCTACCATGATGGCAATGTAGTGCCTGTCTGGGAGGGGAAGGGGGCCATCCATGCGCAGCATGTAGAACTGGCTCCGCAGGAAAGATTCCAGGTACTGAGTGTGCAAGCTCATCACTTGTGTGATGTTGTCCAGGCGACCAGACGTAGAGTACTCTTCCACAAGAAAGTTTGTCCGTTCATCCACCGTGTCTGCTTGGACAACCTATTAACCAAGAGCAGAGACTGTCGTGACTACTGTGATGGAAAGAGAGCTTTGCTTTCCGCGGACTCTGCCTACCGGAGAAATACATATTCATCTGATGCTAACAGACCCTGAAATTATGCAGCTGCTCATACTAGAAACAGAAATTTAAAAAGAGAAAGCACCATTCAGTTTTGGCTTTGGTACCACAATTTATTAAACAACAAATGGTAAGTTATCAAACATTAAACACGCAGCTATAAAGCTGAGGGAAGAAGCCTCCATCTGTCTTTGCAGGCAAGCAGACAGACTCCAGAGCCCATTGCCTGGCCATTGTCACACAAATGTAGCAAGGCAAATCCAGCAGCATTTGGTCACATGTATTTGCAGGCTACTTTCATCAACTGACAAAGAAAATTATTTGCATTATTTTGGACAAATATCTGATCCTTTGTTGTTTTTGCTAGTCAATATTTTTAACATCTTTATGAAATCTTTTTTTGAGATACAGGAACATATAATGACTTGTGGGAAAATATTAGTTGAAAATTAATACGGACACTAGATTCCATCATTGCTAGTTTAAGCCTAACATAGTAATTACTAAAAACAAGGCATGACAATAGAACTTACATCCTCCATCTAGGGACCAAAGAACTTTTTCAAAATAGATGGTAATAGACAGCCATACACTCCATGCCAGGTTGGTGTCACACACCCAGTTGGCTGTGGCAGTGTGAAGAGCTTGTTAATCTTGTGAAAAGATGCAGCTCTGTGGGAATGGATGGATACCAAGATGACCCCATCACTGGCTAAGTTCCCATTTGTATTTTTGAGCTATACTTTTAGATGTAGATGAATATGCTTCTCAGTTTTAGAGATAAGGAAGCAGATTCTGGATGTAAGTCAACGTTGTACATCTAGTTCATAGCAAAGGGTGTGACTAGGTCTGTGAAGTCCAAAGTGATGCCCCTTAAAGACTCACTGCTCTCTCCAGAACTGGCTTCACAGTTCCTTTTACCCCTGGGGGAGTGCACATTATACAAAGGAAGTGTTTGTGGATAAATACTTAAATGGAGTATATCTGAAAGTGGAGCTATGAAGAAATGCTAGTTACACTGGCATAAACACAAAAGGCAACTTCACTTCAGCTCATTATGGAACCCCGGGTACTCTCACTTGCCTGTTGGGTCAACTAGAGGGACTGAGCGAATGGTTGAGAGAAATAATAGGCTCCAAACCCAAATATAATTAGGGCTAGAATATTCTATTTTTTATTTGCTTTCTCTATAAGTTTCTGAGTTCTCCCTGGGTGTTGACAATATATCACTAGATTCATGTGCTGCTCCACATCCTAAGAACGTAGCGCACATGCATCAGGCCGCCATCCACAGTGCAGCCCTGAGCTGTGCATCCAGGCACATGCACAGCAGCGCCTCTTGTACAGAAGCTGCCCCCTCTGAGAGCTAGAGATGCAGCACGGTCACTTTACTTTTTGATTCAATGAGAAGGTCATTGAAGCAGGAACAGGAAGTGAAGTAAAGGCACCACCCTAGACATCCACAGACAAAGACAGTTGTGCACACCAGGGAACAGCAGCTAGGAGACAACTGCATCCATGTGCACTGGACACCCACAAGCAGACAAGTAAGTCCTTAACAGTGGTCTTCAGCCTGATGACAGCCCAGAGGCATCACCAAGACCCTGACCTCACTGTCATCACCCACAATGCCTACCAACAAAATAGGTGCAAACCTTACTCTGTACCACTGCCTTGCACTTACCATCTTGTTACCAAACCCTCACCAAAGACACACAGTTGTTAGAGAGTTTGTGGTATCCTGTCAATCAACCTTATAAATGAGCAAAAAGAGTAACTACCAGCAATGAAGTCATTGTCTTGTCTTTTAAAGTTACATTTCATTTCAAAATATCTTTCTATCCCAATTACATGATTTAAGTACTGTGAAATGCTGGTCTCTTTAAACACAAAAACTTTAAGATTTTCTTAGTGAATCTGAAAAAAACAACACATTTTTCTGACATGAATAACACATTAAATAGCAAAACACATCTTCTACTTTTACATGAAAATATGGATGCAGTTTTAGTGAGTTTCAGACTAGACAATGTATTAAACACAAATGAACTTACTTCCTTCTCTGGAATAAAGGCACTTGGTCCTCTTGTTAGGGGTTGAGACACTCTGATTCTTTTATCCTGTTTGTAAAAGAAAAGTTCAATGTGTTATGATAACTTTCCCGGAAAATTTGATTGGTAGACAAGGACAGCCAATGCACTACAATAAATGAGCAAGTCAACACAATTACGTAACTCCGAAGAAGTTTGGGGTCAGGTCAAAGAAAATTCAGAGCAGCACTGGTTGTGTAGCTGTGAGATAAAAGGACAGACTCCTACCACAGTGCTGGGAGAGACTCAGTCATCAGAGATCATTTTACAATTGAAAGCTATTAACCTCTACAGTAAATTCATACCTGTCCTTACACTGCAACAGTACGACATTGTTGAAGAATATTAATATTTTTTGTTCTCACTTAAGTTTCTTTATGATTTATCATGAAGATTCTAATGAGTTTGCTCCCTTCTCCACGAGCAAGCCTGGGTGCAGAGAACAAAGAGGTCTCTTGAATTCCTCATCTACAACACTTGGGGGAAATGACCACGTGATTGTCTACAATAAAGGTAACACTCTGAGTTAAGAACCACATAAAACTATGGGTGACAGCATAAAAGTTACAAAGACTGAGCAGGAATGATGAATGCAGGCCTTGTGCCTATTAGAAAAGTTTGTCGAGCTTTCAATACCACGAACCCTGCTGAGGAAACTTGACGCTAAGAAAGTAACTCAGGTGGCTCCTTACCTGAAAGTAACAGAACCTTTCTAAATGAGCCTACAGTAAGAGCCAGACAAATGGAAACTGAATGGTAGCCCATGGGTTTATACCTGGGTATAATTGTTCTGTCCAAACCGAATTAAGGCTAATTAGCATACATTAACAATTTCTCAGGACTATACAGTAGAGTTACATGAACATGATGCAATCAGAGAGCCAGGAGAAACAAAATGTCACTCAAACGCAGATGCAAGAGGAAAGAAAAGGAAAGCCCTGGGTGGGTATCAACAGAGAAACCAGTGGTGTTGCTATGGATTTCTGGAAAAAAGTAAAGCTTAAACAAGGTCGTTTATATTCATTCTCTCCCTTCCTCCCTCCCCTTGTTAGGAGGTAACTTTAGTCTTTTTTGTTTCTAACAAATAAAAGAGCTTACCAAACACAAATAGTTATTTAAATCCTTTAAGTCCCTTACTTCATTAAGAAGCAGTTTTAAAACAAATTGGCAAAAGTAGGCAGTTGGGTATTCAACAGTGATTTCTTTGAGAGCCTAATTGGATATTGTGATAGGCCGAGGAGAGGAGTAAGAAAATAGACTTAGCCCCAACCATTCTGAGCGTGGCACACACTCTCCATCAACTGTCAGTGTTCTAGCAAAATGTGTATGTCACATGACAACTGTAAGCTGCTTAAGTTTCCAAACAAGCAACACATCTAGATCACAAAGCAATGCCGTAATTCCCAGTCGATTGCTCAAGGACATGGAGGATGGCACATGAACTGGATTAACTCAGAATTTCTCATACTGGTACTTCTGTCTACACTGACTATAATCTAATTTGTCTAAAAAAAAAAGAATCCAAAATAGAAGATATATGTTTCCCTAGCTCCCCTCTGCAAATGACAACAGATAAAATGTCAAGACATTGTGGTAGTGACACCTGTTTGAGACTAGCCTAGGTTATATAGCCATCTTGTCTCTAGAAACACAAAACAAAACAAAACACAAAACCCAATGCATCCCACTGTCTGTAGACTTTCATGAACTATAATGAGGAAAGCAACTTCCTGGATAACTAGCCATTTCCAATAAACAAACAAAGCACCTAAGGAACTGATATAAGGGAGAAAACCAAGTTTGGAGAGTAAAAAATGTAAGTATGGTGATAAATGAACACTGTAAAAGAAGAAAATACACAAAATTCAGAGAAGTTCAGAAAAATATAGGGTACAAAAAATACACATACCCTTACTACGGTTATAATGTATTTATAAAAATCATGAGTTAATACATTAATCAACCTAATTCACCTTTAAATTTTTTAAACTTTTACTTTGCTTACAAAAGCACTTTCTGGAACAGACAACATTTAAATATAACCTGTGTTTTTATTGTAATGTAACTACAGGATCATGCATGCAGCTCAACACAGTATCATTTTTAACCCACTACTAAGAAGGCAGACATACATGCAGTTAACTACACCATTTGCCTCACACTGGCAGGCACACACAGCAGCTGGGACAAGAGTGTTAGCAGCCATCATCTACCTCACTGTTCCAGCTACATGCAGGTGTGCACTTCACTCCTGAGTAATGCTGGCACGAACATCCTTATATCAAAAGACCTGTGGTGTAGGCCATAAGATCTGGCATAGTTTCTACTACAAGATGAATTCTGGGGATTAGACTGTAATTAACCTTAAAAGAGTTACATACTGCTATGGAAAATAAAGATGCCCATTTTTATCACCTGAGAAAATGTCCACATAGCACACTCATTTCAAAAGTAGAAATGTGCTTGGGTCCTTTTATTGTATGCTTATTTGAGTACCAAGTTCATAAACAAAGCTGAGGATCAGATCTATATTTGCAATGTCACTCTGGGGGTAACACCACATCTGGGCCATAGAGAGGAAATTAGTAGAGGTCTGGAGAGACTCCATGAGAGATGGTGTAGTTTTACCTGAAGGCACTGTCTTTTCAATAAATTGAATGGAGAGCTAACAGCATTTTCTTTCTTTTCTCAGACACATACATACATACATACATACATACATACATATATATATATATGTATGTGTGTGTAGCTATTACACATATATAGTATGTAACAATGTATACATATGTAAATATACCTACAGGTACATGTGTACTTTGTGTATATGCTTGGTCTTGCTATGTACCTCTAGCTGGCCTGGAACTGCACAGTGTGGACCAGGTTGAACCTGCAGCAGTCTGCCAGCCTCTGCCTCCTCTTAGACTAACTACAGTTACAAGTGTGAGTCATTGCCTTCCCTCAGCTGCGCCCTCTAACTGGTACCGCTTTTGAAGCCACCACTCCGTCCAGCTTCTGCATGGGACAGACTTCCTGGGGTTTCCCTGCTGCAGCAAATGGCTGCTGTATACATTTCTAAAAGGCTGAAAGCCAATTATAAAAATGGTCAATGCAGATCCTCAGTTTTACTCTCAAAAAAAAAAAAATTCTACCAGTCCCTTTTTATCACTGTATGCTTTAAGGTAAGATCAAATATAAGAGAAATAAAAAATCAAAATGGCCAAGAGATCTGCTTTCAACTACTAGAGTTTTAGTCAACGTTTCACCTTTCCTTGGCTTTTTCTTGGGTATCCGAAATACCAAAAACCAGCTTCCTACTTCATTCTTTAGGCTAACCATTCTAAAAGCCCAGGCTTTGGATGCTCATATGATAGGCACTGGCCACATTTAGTTAAATTTAAATAAGTTTAAAGCAGTTTCCATCTACACTGGTCACACTTCTAGAGTCTGACAGCCACATCTCACAAAGCTGCCAGGCGAGCCAGTTCTGGAATCACTGCAGAGGAACAGCCAGCACTGCTCTCCCCTCTTCCCTCGGCTCCGAGGATGTGTCTTGATTCTGAGAGTGTTCTGAACACAACTGCCCCTCTTTTAAGATCAACACCACATGGGATCTACCTTTAACTAGCATGTGCTATCAAACTGTGAGTGAGCGGCAGTGCAATGGCAGCCCTGTGAGCTAAGTCCTGAGAAACTGAAACTCTAAGCCTCCACCACAGCCAAGCTATCATCTACTACCAGACTCTCTTACAAGCAGTCTCCAGCAGACGCCTTCTCATAGCCTGATCAGTTCACACTAGCTCTCAGCTCTTCACTCACTCAGCTTCCACATGAACTCCACGGCCCACCAGGACACCTTTTCTAGATGCCCTCACATTTCTTTCACCACAAAGAATTCTCTCAAGTTAACATTCTCTTCCATGGCTTTCACTATCACACAAACAAATGTGACCCTAAATGCGACCATAACCTTTAACACTAGAGGATTGGGGGAGCTCAATAAACGACAAGGGCTTTAAAGGAAAAAGAACAAAAGACGTGACTCTGTATCTTCTCTAAGTGAGGAGTAAGTTCTCTGAAGTCCTTAAGTTGGCACTGGGGCATTCTGACACATTGTCAGATATGTTCAGTCTTTCATACTACAAAATGATTTTGTCATTTAGTAAGTCCATCCTGAAATTGCATGACTGAGTGACAAAGAAAAAACTCAATATTTTACCTGAGTTTACAATTTTCTGTTTTGTAGCTGTCTTTGATCACATGAGGCCCTGAGCTGCAGGCTAGACACATGTAAAAAATTCACATATTGAAAGTTATCTTTTATTCCAAAGACTTGATACTGGTAGGTCTCAGGGCACCACAGCAGCAGAGACCCTGCTCACACGCAGACAGTGCCAGTCCTCTAACTGTCTCTCAGTCATCAGTTTTTGCTCATGCTAAGGAAGATGTCAGCTCTCGGCTGTAGCTCCTGCCCTTGTTAAGAGGCCCTGGCATCACTTCCAGCTGACATATAAGGCTTGGGAGAAAACAAGGCATCATAGTTTCCTTCTGCCCATTTTCTCTCATGGGAGAAAAAAAAGCTACATGAAAACTTGGGTCATTCTATATTAAAGGGAAAATAACTTGCGGCTGTCCTAAATTCAAACTTTAATTACATTTATCTATTTATTCATATGTATGACAGGAGTATACACACCATGGTCTATATGCAGAGATCAGAGGATAACACTTGGGGGGTCAGTTCTCTCCTCCCACCAAGTGAGCCCCTGGACGAGACTCAGGTTGTTGGGTTTGGTAGCAAGAACTTTACCAGCTGAGCCATCTCATGGGCCCAGTTACATTAATTTTAAGGAAAAAACTGTCCTGGGTCCTTTTCTTTAACTATTTGTGATTAAGTTAATGACTTATTCTTGGACTTAAAAGCCTTTTATCATACCACGGCACTTACATCAATAATCTTGTTTAGCTTTTGTGAAAGTCACAGGAAGTAAACAGCCTAGAATTTTTCAAAGCTGCTCTGTCCATCACGGTGGCCATTAGCTTCACGGGCTGTTGGACTTTTAGTTGATTAATATTAAGTGATAGATTTAAAGCCTCAACTGCCTACCTATGTGCTCAAGATTCACGAGCAACATGGCAAGTGGGTTCCAAGCATGTGATTCTAGACCATTCCATCAGCACCAAAGGTTCTGTGGTACAGTAGGCAGTACTTCCCAGCACTGCCCTGACTTGAGGGCAATAGAAAGGTGGAAAACAGCTGTTTTCACAGGACTGAACCCAGCAAAACATGTACAAGTAGAGGGGGAAAAACAAGATGTAACTGGGAAAAATGTAAAACCAAGAAATTAACTAGCTAGAAAAGCTGGAAGATACCATTTCTCAGTCCTCATTTGTTAATAACTTTGAAACCACTAAAAATAAAGAGAAATTATCTATAATGCTGATTCCAGTGCTGGAAAACAATAGGGAGTATAAGGGTATATAAAGTGCTTAAAACAGAAGGAATCTAACTTGTGGCTTGTTTTCAAATATTTTAGACAACAGTCAAAATGTTCTTATTTTATCTATTAGATTCAACCATTTCAATCAAGAATGCACTGGCCATAAAATGGGGGCTATATTTTATGCCTGCCAGTCCTACATGCTTTGAGGGGCATTACAATACTGCCAGCAGATATAGTCCCTTCTGGACAGTGCAAACAGAGAGGATCTACTAGACAGAAATCACCTGAAATTATGTCTATTAAGCAATTACCTGTTGGCAAACAAAACCTTGAAAGGATGAAGTTAAGATATAATTAGAAAATTAGCTATTTTGACACTTAAGAGCTAAGCACTTTACTAGATCACTTTATATAAATTAATCCCAATAGAAAATTAAGACGCTTGCAAGTTTGGGACTCTAAAAATCATGAATCTTTAAAATTAATCAGCAAAGTACTTGCCTATAGGTGGATAGGCTTGTTTGTTTCCTGGCCACCCAGATGCAAATAATCACACAGAAATTATATTAATTACCACATTGTTTATCCAATAGCTTGGGCATATTTCTAGCTAACTCTTAAATCTTAAATTAAACCATTCCTATTATTTTATATTTTACCATGAGGCTCATGGTTTACCAGTAAGGTTCAGGGGCATCTATCTCCTTTGGCAGCTACATGGCATCTCCCCGACGCTGTCTTCTTTCTCCCAGCATTCAATTTAGTTTTCCTCACCTAGCTCTAGTCTACTCTATAACCGGCCAAGACAGAGTCTTTATTCATTAACCAATAAAAGCAACACATATACAGAAGGACTTCTCACACCATTTCCCCTTTTCTGTTCAAACAAAAAGAAAGGTTTTAACTTTAACATAGCAAGATTACATACAACAAAACATTTATCAAATAAGAATTATAGTTATAACATTTAGTCCATTTACATTTGGCAAATTAAGGAAAATATCATTTATCTTACCTTTGTGAGTCAAAAATTTTATATCCAATCTTTTATCATAAGTAAGGAAAAGTATAACTATAACTATCTGTTCTTCAACTCCAACAATGACTCTAGAAGAATATAATATTACTTGAGTAAACAGGAAGTGCATTATAAGAAACTTGCAAAACTCTAGAATTGACAGAGACATCTTGCTGCCTGGAGAGTCACCCAAAGTTCTTCTGTAACATTGGCCACCCATCTTAAGTTCACAGGCCCATAGTATCTGGCAGACTTTTCCATGAAGCAAGAAATCTGAAGATCTCTCATGCCTTATACTGGCAAAGTTCATTGGTCACTTTCTTCTGTGTCCTGCAGAATGTCTGGCAGTGACTTTTGTAAAGCAGGACCATCTCACCTTTAGGCAAGTTCATCAGTCATTTTTCTGTGGTTCCTGCATATCCAGTTCATACAGCATACCACCAAGCATCCAAGCAAGAACAGTTTCTTGCCCAAATGGCTAACAAACTCCATAAGGAGACTCTTTGATGTCCATCTTCCTCTTGAAATAATTGGTGCTACTAGGAGCAGAAATGTCTAACTGTCATGAAAAGTCCTAAGTTCTTAAAATATTTTGAATGTCATATTCTGTTAGTCTTTGAAAGGTTTGAAGAAGACCTATCCATCTGAAATATATCTCTAGATATATCATCTAGAAAACTGAACTAACATGACTACAAGCTTGACTATTATAGATGACTATCTATTAACCTGTATTTCTTAATTATACATTACATTTTTAAATGAGCTGTACAAACACAATACCTTAATCATGAGCAGAAATATACATATAAAAAATTGACCTTAAATTTGTATCAATAAACCAAGATCCATATCAATGCAAGGTATTCATCTATATAGCATATCCCTTTTAAACATAAATAAACATTTATAAACAACCATTTAGAGAATTTAGGCGTTGTTCTCTGGACTACTTCCTTCTGACTGGGATGATGTTAGTAAGGTCTTTCATGGAGTATCCTGTGTGATAGGTCCATATCAGCCAGCAGTCTTGAAGCTGTCATGGATGTTGGACCATCTGGTACATTGCTTCAGGGGTCTTGTTTGATCAAACCATAATAGCTGGTAAGGAATCCACAGCTTTCTAACTTCTGTGGAAACCAAAACAGAACCTCTTTTCCAAAGCAACATATCTTTAGACTCAAATTTTGAAGTCAAGATACCTTTAAAATATATATGTTGATTTAGCTTAGCAGCCCATACAATGAAATGTCTCTCTGTACTTAGCTCATTTACAGTCAAAAATTTAAGGAAAACACAATAATATACATAATCCAGATTCTCTGTGTATTTTCCATCTTTACATTGCTTATTTTTTTACTCCTCTAATTTATAACTGTACTCTTTTATATATTACTTTTATTGTCTCTTTAAAGATATTTACTTCCTTTTTATAACTGTCTATACTCTTTTTCCTTTCTCTCTCAAGTCTATGTACATTTATAAACACATTGTGACCCATTCACAGGTTTATTTCTGTCTGAGTCTATCTTTATTGAGTATCTGTAATCATTTTCAGACCAGGGGTGCTTTTAAATCAGTAAACAGCTTGGTTGCAATGGCACTGGATGCTGGCTCTGCCTCTCTCAGCCTTTCAATATGGTAGAGGTATGTTTACCACAAGCTCTGGGACTGCCAGGTGGGAGCTGCACTCACTATCTCATCTCTGTTAAGCAGTTGGTCCATGCGGCCACCAAATAACTTATAGTATGCTGCCCACAAATCCCATTCAAATACTCAGCTTCCTGAAAGAACCAGAGTTGTTTGTGTAGCTAGCATAAACCAGGAAGCCTTCTTAAAGGAACCATGCTGTTTTTGCTGTTATCACTGAGTGAGGAAGCCTTCTCTTAAAGGAATTGTGCCTCTGCTTGCTTCTAGCAAACAGAGCCCACCTAAGAAAATGCTGCTACCATGAAGCTGTGCTTAACTCTGTTTTTTGTGTATGTGTGTGTGTGCGTGTGTGCGTGTGTGTCTAAAATTCCTTTCCAAGCTCTCTCAGGTTTTATGTGAATGTAGTCAACCCACACTGATGTGCTATTTTGTAGGCAAGGGCCGCTTGTTCATTTTCTGGCCACCCAGACCAGAAATAATCACACAGAAACTATATTAATTACAATACTGTTTGGCCTACTAGCTCAGGATTCTTATTAATTAACTCTTACACCTTGAATTAGCCCATTTATTATTTTGTATTTTACCACTGGGTTCATGGTTTACTGGTAAGGTTCCTGGGCATCTGTCTCCTTCGGTGGATACATGGTGTCTCCCTAACTCCTCCTTCTTTCCTCCTCTATCTGCTTGGAATTACCACCTTACTCTATTCTGCCCTGCTGCAGGCCAAAGCAGCTTTATTCATTAACCAATAAAAGGAACACATATACAGATGGACACACCTCTTGCCCCTAAAAAGCTGACTGCCAAGGAGAATTAATTGCTACATTCTAAGATGCTAATATATTTAAATGATTAAATTTAATGTTTTTGTTTATCTTTTCTTCAGTTTGTGTCATTAGAAAATGCAAAACTATGCACATACACCTACTCATGTAAAGCTGTTCCTGCAATTACTCCAGAAAGATTATGAATAGCACATGTACGATAAATTTTATAAAGACTCTATATGTCCTTATAAGTGCTATCTGCTTAATGTGAAAAACTATTCTGGCAAAGTGAAATCTAACCCCACAGCTTTCAAAGATAGCCTCAGATGACAATTTAACAGTTTCAACATTTTTAATGTACAACAACAACAAAAACATCTTAATGACTACATACACCCTAAACAACCTTTTCTGTGAATACAGGAAATCTGGTTGTTGCTGAAGATACAAGTAGTGCATTTCAGCTGTTTTCTGTCCTCACACTAATCATAGGTGCTCTGTTTTAGCAGGATCACTGAAGAAGGACCAGGGCTAGACCACAGTCACAGTGTTGTAGGAAACAATGTAGATACTTCTGTTTAAAAACCTTAGTAGTAGATTTCATCTATATGACATCTGCACAGATACTAATGACATTGTATATTTCAAAAGGAATAGTCATAGAGAAAGAAACATAGAGAAACTGCTTTAGATGACTTAGTGGTTAAAGCACTTGGCACAAAAGTGTCATTCCCTACTTTGAGGTGTAATTGCTCCTACGATTTTGAGAAGAAAAATATTTAGACTTTTAAAAAGTCACACCCCTCCCAGGCTTGATTAAAATGTGTATTTGCATTTACAATACTATAATGTCTAAGATCTATAGCCACTTAGTGAGAAAGATCTGGAACAAGGACAGCAACAGCACAAGAATCTTTTATACATGCCCCCACTCCTTTTATTCTGCGCTAGCATTTCAGGGACGTGCATAGTATCAAGAGCTGGTATGCGCACTGTGCTGTGTGGAAGTCCACAAATACCCTAAAGAGCGCCCAAGCTCCCCTCACTGTGGGAATCCATCTTGTTCTAGAAAACCTTGTAAGTGTACCACTTGCAACTGAGCTACAGAAGTGTGGTGGTTTGAATAAGAATGGCCCTCAAAGGCTCATACATTTGAACGAGCAATAGAATATTAACAAAGACAGAAATTGGTTTGGCAAGCCTGACCACATTCTTGTTGGCAGAATGTAGTCTTTGGGACTCTGGGTTATGAAAGCAGGGACTAATGGGCCATACTAGTAGGAGCATGGAAGACAGCACTGAGGACAATTTGAACTGTGGGGGCCCAGCTTAAGAAGTTACAGAAGAGGGACTGGATAGGTAGTTCAGGTTAAGGGCACTGGCTGCTCTCCCAAAGGTCATAAGTTCAAGTCCCAGAAACCACATGGTAGCTTACAACTACCTATAATGAGATCTTAGTCATCCAGAAATGGCACTACTTACAGAGTATGGAATACAGGCATACATGCAGTCAGAAAACTGTATACATAATATAAATTTTTTAAAAAGAAGTTAAGAGTAAAAGAATATTAATAAGTGGCCTAGAGACAATGTGAAATTTTGAAGAAGAATGTGGCTACTTTCTGATCTTGTCCAAAAAGTGAGGTTAAATTGAAGATTATTGGATTAATAATGGCACTGACAAAGATTTCAAGACAGCCTAGTACTGACTCTGTCATGCCAATCTATAATGAAAAAGGAGAAGGCTGAACAAGGAAAAAAATACAAAATGTAAAGTCTGAGGAGAAAAGGAGCACCAGAAACTAGAATAGAGCTAAATGTTATGCTCAAGGAGAGAAAAAAGTTTAAAGAAAAGTCTAATGCTAATGGAATAAAGGGACTCATGGTCTCAGGGCAAGTCCCTATCCAGGTAAGCTTTCAACTTATGAAAAGGAATTAAAGAAAATTTTAAGCACTGAAGGAAACCATTAAAAACAGAAAGCTGATGAAAAAAATGTATTTAAATGAGGGGTCCAATTTCAACCGTAGCAAGCTGCATGGTTCTTGCTTAAAGTCAAGGATACAAGAAAGGGGTTATGGAATGACCCCCATAGCTAAGGAAAGCCACTGAGGGCAGGCATGTCTCAGGGGAGTCCCTGCATGGATGCCCAGGGAGGCCACTGAGGGAAGTTGTGAAGGTGAAAACAGGATTTTGTTGGAAACTCCAAGATGTTGGAGATGCCAGAATCATGGGATTCCCACCAATGAGAGCTGCTAACAGGGTGTAGAACCAGCTCAAGAGAAAGAAGAGTGTTTCATCTAACAGAGCTAAAAGCTGTTGGAGATCTGAAGAGTGTTGACATCAGATATGAGATGCAGAGTCTGGAGTTTGCAGAGCTGGTTTCCAGTTTTGTTTTGGTCCAATATTTCCTCACCATACTCCTGTGTGGAATGGTAATGTACATTGTGTGACACTGCATGTTTCAAGTTTGTGATATATTTTTGATTCTGGCTTTACAGGGAGTTACAATTAAGAGATTGTCAGAGTCTCAGGACAGATTTTAGACTTTTAAACAGTGTTAAGACTGTTATAGACTACGGGGACTTTTATAGTTGGACTGAATGTACTTTTGCACTACGATATGGCTACAAGCCTATGGGGCCAGGGAATAGAATGGAGTGCTTTGAAGAAGAATGGCCCCCATAGGCTTATATTTGAATGCTTAGTCAGTAGGGAGTGGCACTACTTAGAATTAGGAGGGCTGGCCTTATTAGAGAAAGTGTGTGACTGGGTTAGGCTTTGAGGTTTTAGAAACCCAAGCCAGACCCAGTAGCTCTTCTCTCTTCCTGCTTCCTGGAGATTTGGACGTAGAGTTCTTGGTTCCTGCTCTAACAACATGTCTGCCTGGGTGCTACCATGCTCTACCATGCTAATGGACTAATCCTCTGAAACTGTAAACCAGCCCCAATGAAATGCTTTCCTTTATAAGAGTTGCCTTGGTTATGCTGTCTCTTTACACAATAGAACACTGACTAAGATAGAAACCAAGACTATCAAATCTTCCCTGGCCATGTTTCAAATTCCAAGGCTATGAAACCAATATCACAAACATCCTGTTACAGAATAAAATTGTGCCTGTTTTAACAGTGCATACAGATTTTCCACTCTTAAGTGGAAATCTTAAAACATCTGTACTCAAAAACCCTGCATTCACCAACTGTACCACAATTTCTTTACCTCCCTCTTCCCTAAGCCACAAGTCTCCTTGCAGGCTGCAACAGTACTCTGCTTATCTCTAAGCACTGGCACATGACAGAAATTAGTGGAACTCTTTGCAGTGAATTAGTTCAAAAATTCCTAGCAGTCTTCATGTCAGGACTGAAGAATCAAAACACAGACACAGAGCAAAGTGAGGCTAATAATAAACTATGCACACTGAAGTGAGCTGCAGCTAAAAGAGTTCTCCCCAACCTAGCAACACCAGCCCTTACATTTCACTCACTAGATAATGCAGAACTGGGGGTGTGGTGATACATACCTGTAATCCCACCTCTCAGAGACTGAGCAGAAGGACTCCAAGTTCAAGGCCAACTTGGCCTATACAGTGAGTCCCAGAGTCAGTAATAGGATGGCCCTTAACTGACCGATGGTTCCACTTAAAAATGAAATGCAGTTAATAGATAATGTTCTTGAATTTAACTAACAATATTCATTGATTTTATTAAGAACAATTCTGGTTTCTACCTTTAGCCTTTCAAACAGTATTTACTAAATGACACAAGATATTTAACACTTTTTAAAAATATAGACTCTATATGACAGAAGACAAAATACGACAAACAAAATATGACAGAAGACTTTGCCCAACTGTAGGCTAACATTAAGTATCTGAGCAGTGGGAGAGGGGGTGGTGCTGGGAAGAGAGGAGGGAGGGGAAGCCACAGGTGGGATGTAAAATAAATAAATAAATATATTTATATAAACATGTATCTGTGCATATTTGAGGTAAGTAAGGTGAGGTTAAGTAGGGTGTGTATTCAACATACTTCTGATGTGAAGAATTTGCAGCTTATTAAAAGTCCAGAAATGCCTAGATATGGACTGTCTTAGGGTTTCTACTGATGTGAAAAGACACCCTGACCATGGCAAACATTTAAAAGGAAACATTTATAAAGGAAAACATTTAATTGGGGCTGGCTTACAGTTTCAGAGGTTTGGTCCATTATTATGATGGTGGGAAGCATGGCCGTGTGTAGGCAGACATGGTGCTGGAGAAGGAACAGAGAATTCTATATCTGAATTGGCAGACAGCAGAAAGAGAGCCACATTGGGCCTGGCTTGAGCTTCTGAGATCTCAATGCCTGTCCCCTGTGACATACTTCCTCCAACTAGGTCACTCACACCTATTCCAGCAAGGCCACACCTCCTAATAGTGTCCTTCTGTATAGGCCTATGGGGCCCATTTTCTTTCAAACCACCATGTTGACTATGGATCACAAGCTTCTAAACAGATTGCCTGAAGGTATCTAAATCCTGTACCTCCATAGTGATAAAAAAAACATTCAGTGATAAAAATATGAGCATTGCACTATTTAGTTACTGAGAGCAGAGCTAACCCCAGAAACCCCACTCAAGGCAAAGAGTGGGACTTCCTTCACTTCATCGGAGAGGTGACTTCCTTCATACCTTCTGTGAGAGGTCACAGGGTAGCACCATGTAAACCACGTGTTCTGTACACTAGAGAGATGTTAGGTGGCTTTCAGTCCGAGGGGTGCTGCCGACAGTCTCTCTGTCCCCATGCTCCACTCTTTACTGTCTCAGATCCCTCTTAAATACTAGCTCCGTGGGTCTCACTCCCTACTCTTGCTAACTTTCAAGCTTTTCTATAAATTCGAATATATTCTGGAGATTCACAGTCGTACTGTTTCCCTTCCTCAGAGATACTAAGGCAAACCACAATCTTGTCATTTCTTTACAACTCTATAGGACCCACATCAGCAACTCCAGTATCACAGCACAATGGAGGAAGTAAAAGTTCCTCACAGATTTACTAGGTTTGAATTAAGGCGTGGGCAGTGGCCAGCCCGAGGCTCTTCCAGCCTCCTTCTCTTCCTTGCACCTTGTAAGAGCATGTTGTTATCTGAGGACGCCGACATTCTAGAAACATCAGTTGCTTAAACTAATAAATGAAGTGCAGAGCTGTGCATCAATTCACTGGTCTCCATGTGTCATTGGATCCTCATTCACTTGTTTTCTTACATTAAATCAAACAGGATCTACAATTTGCCATAAATTTCCCTAAGTTCTTAGAGACCAGTAATAAATAGTTTTCATGCTGTGACACCAATTTGGGCAGAAAAATCTCCTTTTAAGCCTTTAAGTATTCAGAGATGAAAGGTACAAAGATACTTGTTGAATATACTATTAAAATTTTTGGCTACAGTCCAAGGGAGTAAGGAGCAAACTATAGGTCTTTGTACCTGAGATAATACAAGCCCATAACAGCCACCTAACTCAATGTTTCCCTACTTACAGACAATGCACATTCCTACCCCTAATTATAAGGTCCAGTTCCACAGAAGTATTAGGAAGGCCTACATTTCTACAAAAACATTTAGGCTTCTAGACTGTATAACAAGAACCTTACCTTAAATCCTAGAAAGATTTCCCTATTAAAATCACATCCTAATTAGATTAAGAGGATTTTAAATTGGAAATTCTAGAAAGTAAAATTTCCATAATCAAAGCATTCCAGTATTCAGGAGCTAACTAGTCCTTATGGAGAAACATAGGAACATAGTAGTCTTGGCACCAGGGGGATGGAGCTACGGATCAAGTGTCTATACAGCAGTTTGCCAAGACAAAGTTGAAGAGCTTTCACTACTCTAGTGGGAACAGGACAATTTCCAGGTCTTTATTTATTTTTAATGACACAGACCACTTGCTTGGCTTAAAGAAATCAAGGTACTAAACTAAGTACATTTGATCCCCCACAGATTCACAAAACGTGTAAGCATTTAGCTAAAGAAATCACAAAACGTGTAAGCATTTAGCTAAAGAAAACCAGGCGTTCTTCATACACAGAGCGCTCAGAAGCAGGCGTTCTTCATACACAGAGCGCTCAGAAGCAGGCGTTCTTCATACACAGAGCGCTCAGAAGCAGGCGTTCTTCATACACAGAGCGCTCAGAAGCAGGCGTTCTTCATACACAGAGCGCTCAGAAGCAGGCGTTCTTCATACACAGAGCGCTCAGAAGCAGCAAGGACTCATCTTCACTTAACTGAAAAAGTCACTTTCACACGGTGTCCCAGAAACACAACCACACAAGCTAAAATGTTTGATTTTACACCAAATTGTGTTAAGCTTTGGTTTTAAGAAAAAATTAAAAGAACAGAAAATTCTACTCCTAGTTTGAAAGAAACATCTCTTAATTTTTACCTGGAATAGAAATAGAACTGGCTTACATGGTAAAACCCCATGGTCTTCACCTCTGTTCAAGTTTGTCAGTTCCACTGATTGTAAACTACAAGATTATGTCTTAATATATGTGCGTAAATTTACAATGCATTGTAACCTGAATTAAACCCATACCTGGACCCAGGGAGATGACTTAGCAGAAGGTGCTTGCTGCCGAACCTGATGGCCTGAGTTCAAGTTTGAGCCAGATAACATGATCACAGAAGAACTGACTTTTGCAAGTTGTCCTCTGACCTCCACACATGCACTGTGCCATGCACATGAGCGAGCACGCGCGCGCGCGCGCGCGCGCACACACACACACACACACACACACACTAAAATAAGCACCTTTTAAAAAAATTGCTCAGAACCTTTTAGATATCAGCACCTCTTTATTCTTTTAAAAATATGAATATCAAACCTTTTTTCTTATAGTTATCATATCAATAACTATATTAGAAACCAAATCAAAGAAAACTTGAAAAGCATCTAATTTATTAATTCACTGAAAAATAAGGCTAATGGCACAGCTCTGTGGGAGAGGATGTAGTTAGTATCTGCCAGGCTCTGGATTCAAGCTCCAGCAACCCTCACCCACCTATAAATAAGAAAAATAGACCCATTACATATCAACAAAAGGAATTGTTTGGAAACTATAATATAGAAAAATTGAAGTGTTTGTCTTATATTTGTGCAAATATTTGACTTAATTAAACGCAGCTGGATTCCCATGTATACGCCAGCATTTTATCTGTTGCTATAGGTCATGGTAACTGAAAAACACAAAGAGAATCTGGGCTCAGAAATATGTGTCTGGGAGGCAGAACAATCTTACATTTATATTTATTTACATGCGTGGGGGTGTGCATGAGCATGTGTGTGTGTGTGTGTGTGTGTGTGTGTGTGTGTGTGCAAGTGTGTGTGGAGGCCAAAAATTAACCTTGGATGCCATTCCCAGGTGTGGTTCATCTTGTTTTTGGAGGCAGGGTCTGTCACTGTCCTGGAACTTGCCAAGCATGATAGACTAGCCAGTGAGCTCCAGGCTTCCCCTGCCTCCCCAGTACTGAGACTACTAGTGTACATGCATCATGTCCAGGTTTTGAGGTGGGTTCTGGGGACTAAACTCAGTACCATACTAAGTCATTTCTCCAGCCCAGAATATCTTAGTGACCCTCTGAACATAGCAGTAGCCATTCTTTTATCATACTCTCCAGATTCATGACAGAACTTTTAGAGAAGCACGTTGCCATATAAAATCTAAAATTGTATCAAACTTCTTATGCAGTTACATTAAAACCCACTGGTTCACCAGGTAGTTTGACTCGTTTTACCCGTGCTTGATTTCATAATGCTAATCTCTCAGCATGTATAAAATATTGGTTCACTGAGCACTGTAAGTTGCAGATGTTGATACATTTAATACAGTATTAAAAATAAAATTTGTTACCATAATATTATATCTGGTGAGTCTTTAAGTGTCAAGGTAGTCAAGCTCATGGCAAGATATGCATTTTCCAAAATGCTTTTCTTCCCAAGGCTTTGTCATCAGCAGGAAATCCTGCTAGATGTTTTCCTTTAAGTGATAGTCTGCCTTTGTTCAGTTTTTGTGAAGCTGTATGTCAAAATACCCAAGTTCAAATGGCCACAATGATGGTGCCCAGCAGTTTACAGAAGTGGCTCACACTCCATCATGGAACTGCTTTTGCTGGACAAGCAGGAGAGCGCTATGCATTTTCTCCATTTTGAAACACAAATTATTAAATCATTCACCAGTGAAGACTTGACTGAACACAGCATGTTTTCTGTTGTACCAAGGACTTTCTTGAGTAAACCGCATCTTGTGAGCACAGAGCGGTGAGGAACACAGTAGCTATGGCAGGGGTGATGCAGTCTAGTCTATCATCTATTGGAGACTTGGCCCATGCCCTTTCCTGGGCTCTCCTCCCACATGTATCCTGTAGTTGGTCTTTTCATGGGCATTTCCCACATGCCCATTTCCTGCAGTCTTAGATTTTTTTTCATACTCTTTGCTTATTTTCTCTAGAGCTTCTACTGTATCTTTGAGTCCTGATAGTCTACCTTTTGTTTGATTCATTCATCTTGTATGGCTTTCTCTTGAGTTTTCTTGTGGTTATTGGGTTTTTCAATTCCATTTTGATTTCAGCTTGAGTCATCTTTTATGCTTCTATCTCTTTACTGAATTTGTTTCCAAATCCTGGATTGTTTTGTTGCTCCCAGCAGCCTTACGTCTGTATTTTCTGGATTGTTTTGTTGTTCCCAGCAGCCTTATGTCTGTATTTTCTGGTACATCACTCAGAAATTTATTCTCTTTATGTTCCTTTTCTTTAATTCACTGTCTTGTTTCTTTGTGTCTTTTTTTAAACTTTTCTTTGAATCCTTTGATGGAATTCTTGATTGTTCTTTTAAATTCTGTGTTCTGGGGTTCATCTAAGTCATTCTCACTGGCGAACAAGTCCAAATTCTGGAGGATTTTGAAGGGGAGGTACTGCCTTGATCTTTCATCTTCTTTGCATTTTTGTGACAAGATCTGGATATGTGGACCTCTTTTGTTAGTTCTGTGTCTGTTATGGACAGAGTAGGTTAACACAGCAGAAGACAGGATGTTGTCAGCTGAAGGTTATATATGGAATTAAGTCAAGTGAACATGTGCATCCTGGCCTTAGCCTGGGTTTGGAGAGCTTGGGGTGTGGGAGGTGCAGTTTTAGAAGGGAGGATGAGGTAGACTTACCCACCCAGACTTTGGTGCAAGATGTACAAAACCTGGCTGGACAAAGATTTAAATATGGCGCCTGAGGGACTTGCAGAATGGAGGTGGGTGGGACATGTTGTGGCAAACTGGGAGCTGCAAAGGCAGGAGTGGCCAGACTAGACCAGGTTATTGGATGTGGAACCTGGGCCATATCTTTGGGGTTGGTGAGGGTGCATAGAAGGGAGTATCAGGTAAACTCACTGGGTTAGAGCCTGCGAAAGGATTTCACATAACACATTCTGATTTGTGCATAAGGTGCCAGACAAGGTGCAAAGAACACATCTGGATAACCACTGACTGAAATGAACGCTGCCCATACAGCTCATTTCCTTTCCTGCAATATACAGTTGTTAAAACTCTTTAAGCCATGGGGAAAAAAAAAACAAACAAATTAACAAATGGAAAACTACCCACAACAAACCACCCAAAACTACTTTTAACATTCATATTAAAACCAAGTACTAAGAAACTTAAGAGCAATGAATATTTATTGTTTTTATATCAAAGTCTTAGATTTCCTAATGAAGTATTAATTTCCTTTTGTAAAATTAAACTTTAAAACAATTTAAAAGCATGAGTGACAAGAAAACCCTGTAAAAAGAGGAACAAGGAAGGGGTATCTGGCTCTGCCATACAGTCTCCATTCAATATAATGTTGGTATGCAGCCTTTATTATTTGGAAGTATGTTTCATCAATTCCTAAAGTCTCCAGGCCTTTTTTCATGAAGGCATACTGAATTTTGTCGAATGGCTTTCTAGCATCAATCTAGATGATTGTGCTGTTAATTGTTTTGTCAACCTGACACAGGCTGGAGTCATCTGACAGTAGAAAGCCTCAATAGAGAAAACACCTCCATAAGATTGAGCAGTAGACAAGTCTGTCAGGCATTTTCTTAAGTAGTGATTGATGGGAGTGGAGTATGGGGGGTGTGCAGGTCATTGTGGGCGAAGTCATCCTTGGGTAGGTCATCCTGGGTTCTATAAGAAAGCAGCCTGAGTAAGACATGGGGAACAAGCCAGTAAGCAGCTCCTCTCCATGGCCTCTGCATCAGCTTTACCCTCCATGTTCCTGTCCTGACTTTCTTCAATGACCGATGACGATGCTGAAGTATAAGCCAAATAAACCCTTTCCTCCACATCTTGCTTTTTGGTCACAGTGCTTCATCTCAGCAACCCTATGGTTATATTGTTTCTGTCTTTAAGCTTTTTCCATAATGGTCTGTTACGTTTATTGATTTATATATGCTGGACCAACTTTGCCTTTCTGGGTTCCTATATTGACTTCCTCCCAATGATGGACTATAACCCAGAACTGTGAGATTAACCCTTTCTATCCTACCTGTTTCTGTTGGGTGTTTTATCTCAGCAACAGGAACATGAATCAAGACGACAGCTTAAAGCAGAACATATTTGTTTTGGCCCATGGTTCTAATGGCTCAGTCCTTCATGGTGGAGAATGTGTATTAGAGCATTTATATTATGGTGGCAGAAGGCAGATCAAAGGGAATATAGGAAGGGGCCAGGACAAGATATCGCTCAGAGAAATACTCCCAGTGATCTGCTTCCTCCAACTAGGCCCAACTTCATACTTTTTACCAACTCCAAAAAATGCTATCTTATTAATCCACTCATTAGCCCATAGCTTTCAAGACCTGTCTCTGGACATGCCTATGAAGACACAACCAGAAGTATGCTACTCTAATCTTTTAGGCCACCCAAGCTGAAAGTCAAGACTAACCATCACAATATGAGGAACCACTTCAGGACAGTAACCATTCGAAGCATTGTTCTGATATCCTGGACTTACCTCAGTCTACACACACACACACACACACACACACACACACACACACACAGTAGAATTCTTTCATATCACTTAAATATTGTGAATCTTCATTCTGAAAAACACTCAGTGTAGCCTTTGACAGCAAGGGTGAAGAGCAATCATGGTATGATTATAATCTGTGACTTCCGTTATGAGTTTGCTGTTCTCGTCTCCCACTGTTCGCAGCTGGCCATTTCAGCTTTTCACCCTGTACCATTCTGTGCTGATTAATGAAAACAGGCTGGATTATAGCCTGTACTTACTGCTGTAATGTTAGTGTACTAAACCCACAGTTATTTTTACTTAACTCAAAATAAATAAGATCATTCATATGATCTATGCATTATTAAACTTTAAGAACTAAAGACCATCTACTAGGAACTGGAGAACTGCATTGGGTATTCTAATCTAAAAAGAATACCACATACTTTCAAATAAATCGACCAGCCAACCAGTATATGCTAACCAAATTCTCCCCTGTTAGTTTATATAATTATGTTTTAACAACACACAAATATAAAGTACAGACATATACAAAGTCTTAACGCTCCTGAAAGGAGCTCCCACCACTTGATGACTGACACAGAGTGCAAACAAGAACTGAGTGCTATGTGACTGAATGTAGGTGAAAGCTACACCGTAGCAAGAACTGCAAGGCCTGAGCTCTTGACCGCTTTAGCCACTGAAAGACCTGGTTGCTAGAGGAGACATGGGTCTTCCCTTGTAGAACAAGAAGCAATCATTAAAGACCATTTGCATCTGTGTGGCATGGTTATGCTGTGATATGGTATGAATGATGGTAGAACATTTTCAGAAACAAAATAAGCAGAACACTATAAATGTTTTCCCTGTTATTCTTGTTAATTTTAACTAAGTTTTGGTGCTTATAATAAATATCTGGGGTAGCTAGATGGCTCAGTAGGTAAAGGTGCTTGCTGCTAGGGTTGATCACCTGAGTTTGATCCCCAAGAACCACTTGGTAGAAGGCAGGAACCGACTCTCCAACGTTGTCCTCTGATTCCCACGTGATACCCACCATAAACAAATGTAATAGCAATAAATTGACAAATAATGATTTTCATTAATTAATATGCTGATAAGCTATTAGGCTTTGGATTCTGTTGATAAAATGTTATAAAGCCAAGACTATAAACAAAATTATATGCTATATAACTTGCATTTTTAGTATAGAATGACTTTAATATGCTGAAAGTTCTTTTCAGCGGTCTACATTCTTTGTTCTCTATGAGTGACCCAGACAGAAAAACATTTCATTCTCAAGCCAGACAGAGAGCTTAGTGGACCAAGTGAGCCATAGCACATCCACCTGCTCTCACGTGCACACCCACAGAAACACATGCATGAATGCACACACACACACACACATCATATCATACTTTAAGAAAATTAAGTCCATGTGTTGTTATAGTACTTAATGATCTTCTTCTCTATATTTTTCTTTTCTTTACAAATCAAGAGATGATAAGCAAAGTTATATAAATGAGTTTTTTAAATATAATCTTTTAAAAAAGACTTTATTCATTATGTATACAGTGTTCTGCTTGTATGCCAGAAGAGGGCATCAGATCTCATTATAGAAGGTTATGAGCCACCATGTGAGTGCTGGGAATTGAACTCAGGACCTCTGGAAGAGCAGTGCTCTTAACCACTGAATCACCTTTCCAGCTCCTTTTTAATAATCTTCATAATCTATTGTTATAAATAATTTTAAAAGTTCTCACAAAACAATATATGGATATGCTTTCCTCAGATATTTCCATTAAAAACATAGTATGGAATCTTAGCTTCAGCATTAAGGATTACTTGATCTGGATATACTGTAGGTTTGTGTGGGATATGTGTGTGCATATGGGTAAACTTTGGGTGTTGTTGCTCAGGAGCTTTCCTCTTGAAGATTTATTTATTTTTATATGTATGAATGTTTGCCTTCAAGTATGCATGAGCACATGTGTGTGCCTGGTGCCCATGGAAGTCAAAGAAAACATTAGATTCCCTGGAACTAGAGTTACAGGTGGCTGTGCTCTGCTGGATAGGAGCTGGGAATCAAATCTAATTCTTCTGCAAGAGCAACAAGTGTTTTTACCCTCTGTGTCATCTCCCCATCATGCCCACTGTGTTGTCTAGACAGAGTCTCTCTGGACTGGAGCTCAACAAATAGCAAGCTGGCTGGGCACTGAGCTCAAGAGGTGTTCCTGTCTATGTCCTCAGCACTGGCGTGTGTGCCACCATCTTGGCTTTTTACCTGGTTGTGGAGCTCACACTCAGGTCCTCATGCTCACAGAGAGCACTTTTCCAACTGAACCAGCTCAGTGCTGTAGCTTAACTTTTCATAACTTTTGTTAGCGAGTTCTCAGGATCCTGACAGACTTTCAAGTATAGCTGTTCCTGCCCAAGAAACACATCTCCCCAGACCAAACATTCTCTGATAAAAGATGGACTATGTGATCCCCAATGCCAAGTTCATTTACTACTGTCACAGCACATGGGTGGGCTGACAGGTCAGGATGTCGTAAGCTAATGGACTACCACTGGTTCAATATCCTGGTTTCCCTCTTAGGAACTGCTCCCACATTCTCTAGTCATGGGGTTTAGTCCCCAGAGAAGCATCCAAACAGGCAAAGGCTGAAGCTGCAGGGCACCCTGGCAGTTCCTGTTGGTTCCTCAGACCAATTTTACTTTCTAAGGCAAAGCATTTGAGTTCCCAGGTACCCCAGACTATCATTTCCTTACAATGTACACATCACTGTGAGAACAGCTTTGAGACTTTTCAGCAGTTACCTATGTGGAAACAAGACCACATGACAGTACACTTCCAGATCAATCAACATAGAATTTACTGATCACTCCAATGGTGACTTTACCTTGTGAAGGAGAACAGAAATCAAATTACCACGGCATACCCACCTATAACGTGAGGAAAATCATTTTAAGTTGTAGTTTGGATAGACACATATATTTAATAAGTAGAGTTTAGTTAGCAAATATTTTCAAAGAATTAACACACCAAGACACCTGGATTTCAATGTGCACATGTAAATGTGGACCTCTTATATTTGAACGCTATTTGATTTCTTAGGAAAGACATGCAGGAGTTACACGAGAATGCTGTAGGTACAAGGGATCACTCAGTTCCATCAGCTCTGAATTAATTCTCTACTGGACAAATCATGAAATATCGATTCCCAAGGCTATATGGCAATGAAACCCTTCTGCACAAAAGCTGGCAAGTATTTTTCCTAGAAAAGATATGCTTTTTCTCATTTAGAAAACAAGATAGCTGTATTTTTTATTATAAATAATAACTTTAAAATAAAAGTGTTCCCTTATCTACATTTTCCTCGGAAGGGAACTTGTATGTACCATAGTCCTGGTGCAGTGTTGGGCCAGTAGGAAAACATTTTCATGAAGTGGGCATGGCATCTCAGCTTCATAAAGCATTTACACAGGATAGATGAGATAGCTGTGAAGATCACTCAGTGCTGCCTCAAGGAACTGGGACCTTAGAATGATACATTCAAATTTCAGTCAGACCATTTCTAACAAGAAATAGTAATTTCCCTCATTCTAGAAGATTATGCTTTTCCTGAGAAATACATGTAGGAGGTCCACAAGAATCCCATATTTAAGCACTCTTCTGTTCCATACAGTAATATATTTGAGCATTTGGAGTTTTATCTGTTCTGTGACCACTGTTAATAGTAATAAGCAAATAACCTGATCATCTATAACCCCAAGTTGGGGGCTGTTGGGAATAGATTCAGTTGCAGAGTGTTTGCCTCACATGTGCGGTAACAGCTTTAACAATTTTATCAATTCATGCTTAGTAATAAAAACAAACTAAAAAACAAGAATAATAAGCATTGTTAAAATAATCTTCAATCTCAGCATCTCCAATTAATCTTGTCAGTTTAGACATTCCTTCTTCTGTGTCTGTCTTCTTAAAAACTAAAATTTCACATACTTAGAAGAAGCTAGCTTTTCCCATCCTAGACTCTACTGTGGGTGCACCTTTATTGGCCTTCACTGGCAGCGAGGGGGCCCAACAGCTAGTCAAATGGTGCTGTCTCTTCTATGGGTGTGGGAAGAAGCAGAAGGGCCAGGTTGCCAGCTGTCTTTTAAACAAGAAAACTGATCTAAGATTACAAATTGTAGTGACCAGAAAATACATTTTACTAAACTTTAAATATTGTTATTGCTTCCACTATTTTAGAGATAATACTGTTTAAGTATAATCAAGAATAATCCATCCTTGGGTCAGTATTTCTTCCTTTGCAAGAATACAATCAAAGATACCTTTTTCTCAGGTCCTGGTCCCAGTTCCAAATTTGTAAGAGATTCTAGAGTTTACTGTCAATTTGAAGATCAGCACTGTTACCCCTTAATTAAGATGAGTTTTCCAGACTAAAAATGCTCAGATCGAGTGCTACTCAAAGAAAGGTACCTTCTTCTGGTGGAGTCAATGGTGCAGTGGCTGACGGGAAGCACTCCCATGCTTTACTGATGCCATATTGCTATTTCAGATCATGAAAATATGTTTTCACATTTCCTTTTTATGAAACTCCAAGTCAAAAGCTGAGTGCCCACTGCCATGGAGACAGTTCTATTTAAGGCACTCTATTAGTCCTTTCCTCACAGAATACAGAAAACGGTCAATAGAAAAGCAACTCTCCCCACAGTTTCAAATTAAGTAACTGCAATTGCTTCTTCAGTGGCCTACACCTGGGCATCTGGAGGTGTGGCAGGGAACCATGTAATGAGCCGCCTCTTGCCTAAGATCAACAACAGGCTCGAGTTTAGCACTAGAGACAACACTAGGAAAACACCCATTACCACAAAATTAGAATCAACCAAACAGAATAAAATTAGTTGTGATTGCTGCTATAGATAAGACTGTAACTGACTGAAGCAATCTATGCTTTGCAAAGAGCTAGCTTCCACTTAGTGGCATGTGCATGCATGTGTATATGAGCATTTGTATGTATGTATGTGTGTGTGTGTGTGCACATGCATGTAACATATAGGTTTGTATCCTGGATCTGCTCTTCATTTACAGCCTTCCTAATATTTACACAAGGCAGGCAAGTAACCATAAATGAAAATATACCTACAATTTATATAAATGCTTAAATCTTCTCTTAAGGACAAAACAATAAAACAAATACATCAATCCTTGGTCTTTTTAAAGGATATGTGTCCTAGTTCTCTTTAAGGGAAAAATTATTTTCATTGTGAGAATTTAAACATCAGTCTTCAGACTTAGCATTTAAGAACATTTGCTGCTCTTTCAGAGGGACCAGGATCAATTCCAAGCACCCACATGGTGGCTCAGAACTCTAGTTCTAGAAGATCTGACTCCCCTCTGGACTCCTCCAGCAGGGCACTGCCCACACGTGGTGAACATATATACATGCAGGCAAAACACTCATACACTAGTCTAGATTAATGACCACGCATTTTTATAACTAGGATCAGTTTAGAACCACCTCATGCTAATTTTTTTAATCTTTCCAAAATGAACTTTTAAAAAGAAAAGCAAGTTTCAGTGTGTGGGGGCGGGGGAATCAATCATAGTAATGTAGAAAGGTATTTGCTTTTGTCAAGCCCTAGTTACGTCCTAACTTGTTATTAGTTCTGCAGACACAAAGAACCCAGACCTTCAGTGGTGCTAGAGAGCTTGCATCCTATGCATTCACGGATTTCAAGAAACAAGTCCTACTGCTAGGGACTGAGGAGAAACTTACTACTTGTATGTAAATTTCTCTTAGGACTGAAAGCCAATTATGCATTATTTATATTTCAGGAAAAGGCAAGCATCTGCCTCCTGTGAGCCTTTCCCATGGACTTATATCTTTATCTTAGAACTCCACCTTGAGCTGACTGATCTTCAATGGACTTCACAGTATACCTTTATTTAGAGTCAATCATCCATGAATGCTAAGTGCATGAAATGACTATGAGGAAGAAGAGAAACGTGGGCTCCAGGCCTCTGCGAAGGATGAGTAGCGCACACCTATCACAGGGAGCCATTCTGCAATACCTCTTGTGAAGACAAGATTTAGAAAAAAAAAAAAAAAGGAAAATAGAACCACCTAGGTATTAGTGAATAATCAGTAAAGGAAGCAAAGTACAAAACACAAATGTCACGTGTGTGCTTGCCTTTAAAAGTTCAAAGCCAGTCAGAAGTAAAATATTTTCCATCACATATGGCTGCTTATGTATCAACAAGTTGTTTTCTTTTTAAAACTTACACATTAGTTAGTGAATATTTCACAAGATAGTTATCAGTAAAATTTCTTAGTCTATTTACTGACATATGGCTTGTGTGGATTGAAGTTCTACATGGGCATCATGGCAAGAGCTTGTCAAAGTACTTCCTCTAGACCTAAGTGCAGGGTTGTCAACTCCGCATTCAGTGAGAATTCTGATCAAATAGGCTTGAAATGTGCATGCTGAATGGCTGTGTCACTGCTCTGAGTGTCAATAGGTTCCTACCATCACATCCAGATGCACTTATACACTGGTGACCCAGATAAACAGCACCATTTACGTAAAGTCACTGATTAAATGCTTAGGACCTCATTTTAAAAGCTCATCTTCATCAGTAGTATTTGGAACACTCTTAGAAGGATCACCTTCTAGTGAACATCCCCCTTCACTACGTCCCCCAAGCCAACATTCATGCAGCCTGCATCAGGTGCTACCCTTGCCAGCTCTGATGGATGCAGGCATTTCACTTACAAGACTTATTTCATGGGTGCTTTTGTCAGGGTTGGTTAAGGAAGGTAGGCAGTGAGCCAGGTCAAGGATAGAAAAAGACATACACTTTGCACTATCTATTGTGGCTAAAGACACTATGTTTGTGAGTATGAAATGAATCCTAAAGCATTGCCCAAGCCATTACAAAATACACGCAAACCTTCTTGAAGAACATAACCACAACCATGAAGACCTTCCCAAGATCCAAAGGCACACTGTCAATCACTGCTTAGGTACAAATGATGGTCTTCTCATTTCCTGATCTTTTGGCACCTACCAGGTAGAAGGATTTAAGTGTGAAGAAATAAATTAATTAATGGAAGATATATAGTACTGAATGGCTTATAGATATTAACAGACAATATTTCTTTTCTGAGAATGTGAAGGCCATTTTAAAAAAATATTTGACACAGAAACATAATGTTACTAAAAAATCTACAGTTTTTATTTACCTAAACATACATCTCCCTCATTTTAAAGAGAGCCAACTACTAAATAGGCTTCCAGCATAATTAAATGAAATTCGTAGTTTACAGTAATTTCTTTTAAGTATTATTGGGGAATAAATCCAGAGCCTTAAAAATGCTTGACAAGTAATCTACAACTGACTCATTACCTGGCCAAGCTAAAATAATTTCCAAGTATCAACAACTTAGCCTAAATAATATTGAAACCTATATCTTATAGCCACATTTAATATCTATATTATATAGTATTAACATAATGTATTTAAACATAATATATACCAAACACAACATATTTAAATAACAACACCACACTATAAATAGGTAGGCTACAATACAACTGAGAATTCACCAGTTTCAAATAAATTACAGAAAAGTTTGGATGAGAAATGATTTTCCTTGCATGTATGCCCAAATCTGTACCCTTCTAAAATGTCAGTTAGGAAAGACATTCGTAAGGAAGTTGTTACTTTGATCTCAGGACTTCCTTTCTCCTGGAAACAATACCTAGTGGCCAGGTTTGCAGGGTCGTCAGTTAGCACCTCTACAGACCTGCAATGTCCACAGCAATCTACCACACAGAAGCATCTTATGTGTTTCTGTGGGAACTCTTCGTTGTGTGATATTTGTACACTGTGTGAAGATATATTGCTGTGATTGGTGTAATAAAAAGTTTTACAGCCAATAGCTAGGCAGGAGGTATAGGTGGGACTTCAGGGCAGAGAGAGAACTCTGGGAAGAAGTCACCAGCAAGATGCTGAGGAAGCAGCAGGACCAGCATGGAGAGATAAGGTAATGAGCCATGTGACAGAATGTAGATTAAAAGAAATGAGTTAATTTAAGTTTTAAGAGCTAGTGGGACAAGCCTAAGTTAAGGATGATCTTTCATAATTAATAATAAGTCTCTGTGTTATTATTTGGGAGTTCTGATCTACTACAGCAGACCTACCCTTTCAGGAATCCCTCTTTTCAAACAAACCCAGGTAAAGGATGGAACCGTGCTGAGGACAGCACAGCAGCAGATGCAAGGGACCTGGGGTGGGGGCCAGCAAGCAGGGGACACCAGCAGTGCAGGCTTCTTAGCACCTTTAACTAATACTCAGTGTGAACGCTGACCTGAATGGCAAAAACGAGCACTCACATCACTTCTTAGCTTCAGAAAGAATGGCAAAGAATTTACCAAAAGGTGAGAATATTTCTTGGGAGTCCAATTCAAGAAACACAACTGAAATAGTCCTAGACAATCCTTTTTCAAAAAATACAGTACTAGTCCTGAGTGATACCGTGAGATTAAGTTATGACTTGGCAGGAAAAGGAGTCAAGTGTGCTGGGCAGTCTGAAAAAGGCATTCTGAGATCAAGAAAGACTGACCACATAATTGGGGGTTTGGAGGATAAAAGCAAAAACTAATAAATGAAAACTGTAATGAGCACTTCAACTCTGTCTCTCTCCCATGTGCACAATCCTAATCCTAGGTTCAACTGCTACTACAAGAGGAAAAAAAAAAAACAACTTACATCTGTCTGAATCAATCTTGTGATAATCACATTAACAGGGAATGACCCAGATTATTAATAACCTCATTTAAAATCATTAAGAAGGAAAAGAGTAGAAAACACCTAACTTTGAGATCATACCTGTTAATCTCTGGAGGCTCTAGGTTCCTATTCAGTACAGTCAATTGTACTTCAGAAGACTTGAGGAGTTGTTCACATTGAGAAAACTGTGGAATATACAGTCCCACAATGTTTATAGCTGTATACTGTGCCACACTTTGGATCTCAAACTAGTTTCAAATCCTGTTAGCTTGTTAGTACTATGACCCACAGCTAGTTCCCAAATGCCTCTGAGTCCCAGCTTCTTCACTGTTAAAAAGTGATAGCCAGGTTCAGTGGATAAAGTGCTTGCTATATAAGTATTAAGTTCTGAGTCTGTTTCCCTAGCACCCATGTAAAAAGCTGGTCAAGAAGAAGATCTGTAACCCAGTGCTAAAAGGGGGAGGGGAGCCAGGAGAATCCAGGGGCCTTGCTGGACGGCTACTCTATCTGCATTGGTGAGCTTCTGGGTCAGCGAGAGACCTGATTTCAAAAAATAAGGTGGAGAGCAACTGAGAAGATATTCAGGGTCATTCTATGTCCCCCACACACACATGCACAGCTGAGCAGAAGCATATATATATATATACACACATATATATATGTATATATATATACACACACACACATATAAACACATGCAAGCATATGAGAGAGAGAGAGAGAGAGAGAGAGAGAGAGAGAGAGAGAGAGAGAGAGAGAATGTGAACATACATAGAACTCAATACCTACTGGGGACTGGCAACACAGAGAGCATAAAACGAAAGATGCCTTGTTACTGACATTATAAAATTACTTGAAACTGTGTCACAGTCTCAGATAATTATAATGATCTAAAAATCCATTTTTACTTACCCTGCTAGGAGCTTTCTAAACATTGTACACACATCTGTAATTACAACAATGAAATTCATTTCTTCAACTGCCCTGCTTTAGCTGTTGTACAGGAAAAGGCAAAACTGAAATAAGATATTCAGATGCATTTCTCTATTACAACTTGTTGATTTGTAGAAAATAAGGTGAAAATATGTATCTTATTCTGGTTAGGAAGTACTGGTATAAGAAATAATCCAGTTCTAAGCTAGGCATATTTAAATGCTGGTTATGCTTATTCATATATGAGCTTTATTCTTTAAGAAGAATAAGGTAAAGCACCTGTCAGAGCTTATCAGAAGTTTCAGGGGTAGAATGTGAGTGTTTTCAACCCACCATTGAGTCCAAGTAAGGACAAAATATCCTGCAGTTATCCTATCTGTAATATCTGTGTCTTCTCCTTGGTGGCAACCAATATTCTGGCTTACAGAGCAATGAATGAGTCATTCTTGGGTGGATCTTAAAGGTAAAGGCTAGTTATGGGGTAGTCAGAGGCTACAAAACATTCTGTTCCGTGGTTACTATAAGAGTGCTTGATGAACAACGTGCCTGTAGCTGGCGTGGGAGCCTTGTAAAGGAAAGGGCTTGGAGGAGGGGAAGGGAAGGTCAAGCAAACCCTTTACTGAATGGGAACCTTCAGAGATACCTACAAAACATTTTGGAAATTGAAGATATGCCCTTAACTACTCGTCTAAAACAGCCATTCCTTGCAGAACACTGGCAAATTCTAAGTCTAAGAGCAAATTTTAAGAGTTCACACCAAAGCAACAGCTATTTTATATTTCTAAGCATGACTAGCAGCTGAGGCTGGTGTTGGCACACTCTCTCAGTAAACATTCTTACTCTCTGACAACACTGTTCAAAGATTAGTAGGATAGTTAGTTGAAACAGTCTTGTGGCCACAAAAACAATAAAATAGCAAAACAGTAAAACAACCAGTACACTTTATTTTTCAAATAATCTTTATTACTGTATTTCTGACAATGTTCCTTATAATGGCAGTAGAATCAAGGTGGAAAGGACTCGATACATTTCAGAAATGGTGTGATTGTACTGTACCGGCTCTACTGTACTGCATCCAATATGAACACACTGCCAATACCTATGTGTTTAAATAGAAGTCTCATCATTTGAGAAAAAAAAACAAAAACCCAAAAAACCTTCATGAACCAGATTCCAAAAAAGAGACCATCTTGTATGACAAAAATCCATGTAACTTTGTGCTAATGAAGAATAGGAAGGGCAACTGACGCAATAGCTGCACAGCCTGGAGTCCAGGCATCAGAGAAGGAAAAGGGTGGGAAGATTAATAGCAAATTATACTTTCTTTCTCACACTTATCACAATGATATCTAAGATAGGCCAGACACTGCTTGCCACTTTCAGGTCTTAGTTAACCACAGAGCGTAAATAGATCCCTGTCCTGTACCCTGGGGATCATAGGCTAGGCAACTGAAGGTTACCGAGCTTCCATGCATTCAACACACTGCCTCTGCATCCTTTCTCTGACACACACATACACAACTCCCCTGTGAAGAAAACAGCCAGAAGCCCTGACTTCAGAGCTATTTCCCATCCACACCAGTGCCCTTGTTTCCTTTGTCATAGAATGCTATGAGCAGAGCCTTGGACTTGACACTTCTCTTTTGTCTGATACTCCCTTTGCCCTCTATTACTTTCAAGCCATACAGAGTAATCTTGCTACTCAGGGTCTTCCTCTCCTTTTCAGCCAAACGCCAGGCAATTAGAGTGCCATGGACAGCCTTGGACCAGACCTTTCTTCAGTTGCTTCACATAGCAGAGAGAATACTCCTTCAGAACCAAAATTTTGCCCTTTTACCTAATTTCTACCACCTAAAGGGATGCCCAGGAGAATCACAAAAAGATCATCTGCAGTTGATCAAAGTCTTACCATGCTAAGAGAAATGCTTCTAGAGCATCAACAAAGAGATGCCAGGCAGTATCTACAAGCATCCCCATACAGCAGAGGTGACTAGGTGGCCTTATACGTATCTTCTGCCAATGCTATCAGGACTTGCTTTTTAGTTTCTCCTTCTGCTTGTACCATGTTCTACAGTCCGTAACTCTAACATAACAGTTTTTAGATATCCCCTCATGGAAGCCCTTCACACTCAAAAAACATCGCAAACACCAGAGCAGTTTGTTCATATGCAGATTATAACTGTCAATAGTTACTGTAATAGAAATTAAAGGTAGGGAGAGTTTAAATGTTTAATTCACCTAAAATAAAAGTCTACTACATGGCTGGGCGAAGGTGATGCTCACCTTTAATCCCAGCACCTGGGAGGCAGAGGCACGCAGATCTCTGTGAGTTCAAGACTAGCCTGCTCTACAGAGTTCTAGGATAGCCAGGACTGTTTCACATAGAAACCCTGTTTCGAAAAATCAGCCCCCCAAAGTCTATTACATGTTAACATAAATCATATATCTTTATGGAACTTTATTTTCTACAACGAAACAGTGAGGTTCATTTACATTTTTGCAAATCTCTTCAATGTCTATTTATCATAAGATAGCTGGGCTTTTTGCATTCATAGGCTGTGATGTTTTGACTGAAGAATATTTAAGAAAATCAGATATGTGGTTAAAAAAGGAGACAATTATGAATACTTTTCTTAGACATCACATCAAAACTTTTAAATATCCCTTCTAAAACCATATACATGAATTTAACATTTTATATTATATTAAAGTCTACCTATCCATCTTACATTTTGAACAGATATTTTATCTCTATGTGATCTTGATAAACACCTCAAAAATGAATAACACCATCCTGAAAATTCAAAGAAAACAACTGACAATATTCATCGTCAGTGTTAAGACATTCATTGGCCAAACCCAAAGTGTATACCCACTATGATGTAATGATTTGGTCCTTGGCTGAAAGGCAGTGGGTTGTGGGGGGTACAGAGGAAGCAGGGTATAACAACTTGCAGTTTCCACAAACTGGTTTTCTGGGTTCTGTGTATCTTCCAAATGTTGGTGCACATATGTCGTGTCAAAAATCACATCCATTAATATAATCTTTCACTTGATGAGGAGAGAGTTTAAAAGGTGAGAAGCTCGCACCAGGTATGATGGTGTACGCCTTCAATCCCAGGACTAGGGAAGCAGAGGCAGGCAGATCTCTGGGGCTCCAAGCCAGCCTGATTTACATACTAAATTCCATGCCTCCAGGGCTATATACCGAGCCCGTCTCAATAACAGAACATAGATACAAGAAACAATTTAATGGAAAAATATAATTTTACAAAAATTTGTTTAATATCTGTGTTTACATAAATACTGAAATCTGAGGAAGCAAAGGTCTGTCAGTGCTCTTCTGAGTAAAATGGGTTATATGAAAAACTGTCTGATGGAGCATGCTACTAAAACTACTGCACAGGTTTACACAGGAGAGAGGCAGCTTGTTGCACAGAGTGCTGTGCACCTTCCAACTGCCTCACACGTGTGAAAGGATGGGTCCTCGAGGGTGACGATTCAAAGAGTAAGGCTTAGTGCTTCTCCAACAGCATTCCTAAATGAGACCGATCTCACTTCCGCCATGTTGAGTGGGACCATTTCCTTGATTTATGCTTAAGGATCAGCACAATTATGCCCGCACTGCTTTTATACAGACTAAAGAAAGAAAAATAAGAACAGTTTTTTGAGATTATAGCCTCAAAAAAGTTCAAAAAAACAGTTTTTGATTATGTCTAGTATGTCCTAGACATACTCCCCAAGTCCAGGGCCAGAGTGAGGAGTGAGGGGCCTGCAAGCATTCAAGAGCTGGGAGGTGCAGCTGACTCCCTGTGCTCTTTCCCCTTGAGCTGCTGCACCCTGTCTAGGAAGGCTAACTTTCTAATCCCAGTTCTAGGATCCTCGGAGCATTGCACAGAGGCTGAGTGTGGAATGGAGATATTCCCTGGCAGTCTCAGCACTGCAGGGAAGAAGGAAAAAGTTCATCACAGCAATAGAGCCCAGCTTAAGGGTACTTCTTACTAGCTGTATGGTAGACTCTGCCACCTAAACCTTCTCAGTGTTGGGAGAGACCCGAGAAGATGCAAAGGCACTCTATAAACTATCAAGGTCACTGTCTTCCAAGGGAAAAAAAAATGGAAAACTCAGGTGCTGAGATTAGGAGACTACTGTTACATAACTCTTCTCCTAAACTAAGTAACTGATGCCCTTGCTTTATTCTAGGTCTTCTCTGTTAACCCATGGTCTCTTCAAGCAAATATCCATTTTCCTGGTCAAAGGGATTTAATTAATTACTGGAAAATCTAAAAGCAATATATCAAATTATTCTTTAAAGGAGGGTATGTATGAAGACAGGAGGATACAAATGAAAACGTGAAACCAAAAATATGCATAAGGGTTATTCTCAATAAAAATATTATCATGGCCTCTTTTATACTAGCAATCATTAAAATTTCTATGGAAAATGACTACAAACCAAATTACTTAGTGTGTATTAGTAGCCATAATCCTAACACACAAAGGAAAACACACAGACTGGGCTTTTCATTCTTGTATAGTGACATTTGAGGTTTTGCACAGTGCTTACACATACTCTCTTTAAGCCACAAAGCCACCACGAGACAGGTAGAAACCATGTGTAGTCTACAGGAAAAAAACTGGGTTTCAAGGAAGTTAGTTAATTTACCCAAAGATCAAACTGTAACCACCTTATAAAATATGGGAAGCAGCAGAAGTCATTTTACCAATTAAATCTTACATTGATCTTGAACTATGAAGCATTAAATATACAAAGCAACAATTTAAATTAGTATTTTGTTACAAATTAATAATTATTTATATTACTAAGTTTGTGGTCCCAGAAACAAATATGTGATATATAGGAAAAAAAGTTTTTATAAAGTCTACT
This sequence comes from Myodes glareolus, assembly GCF_982192425.1. Classification (NCBI taxonomy): domain Eukaryota; kingdom Metazoa; phylum Chordata; class Mammalia; order Rodentia; family Cricetidae; genus Myodes; species Myodes glareolus. The sequence goes on from NC_142029.1 coordinate 111,570,186, forward strand.
GCCTTCACAAACAATGACAATCTTCCTAATCAATAATGTAATAAAAAGTTCTAATGTATAATATAACCACCACTATCATCATCTCCATCATAACCATCATGATCATTAGCAACATCTTGTAACAAGATAATTATGATAGATTCGAATGTGTTAAAATTATGGGTACATTTTATAAGTATTTATATTTTTAATTACATTAAAAATAATTGAATACATACTTAAATATTTAATCCAACTCAAGCGTTTTAACACCCTAAAGCATCTTAGCACTCCACAGAGAGTAGACTGAAGAGAACTGCATCTAGGTTTGCTATTGCAAACTTACTACTTGATCTAAGATAGCATTAATTAAAAAACCACTTCACAATCAAAAATATAAAACCCAAGAAAGCCCACTTAGGCAAAGGTAGAAGGTAGCTACCTGTCCATCATGTAAGCAAATCTATTCCATTGGGTGAACTAGATAAAATTTCTAATACTGACCATTTTGATTATATTAAGTGAGGATCATATGGGTCAAAGTAACATTTCTTTCATTTTATTTGATATTCTCTTTGCTTATTAAAACATCAAGAAGTTGTACGAATATCAAACTGCATAAGTGAAAAAATACTATAGCCACAATAAGATGTATTACTAGAACTACTTAGAATCATATTAAGGAATTGAAACCTCTCAGCATAGTGCTGCACACTTGTAATCTCAGCACTTGGAGGACTAAAGCAGGAGAATCAAGAGTTCAAGGCTAGCCTGAACTACATTGAGAATAGCCCAGGCTCCACAGGGAAAGTCTGTTTTGTTAAAAATGAAAGAAATAAAAATGTAAAGCCTTTAATTTATATCAATAAATTTCATTTATCTAATAGTAGTAATAGTTCAAAACACAAAATATGTGTAGTACACCACCTTAATTCTGAGGTGCGCTCAGCTGTGTATGGTGACAGAATAGGTGCTGTGTATGGTGACAGAGCAGGTGCGTTTAGCTGTGTATGGTGACAGAACAGGTGCAGTGTATGATGACAGAGCAGGTGTACTCAGCTGTGTATGGTGACAGAGCAGGTGCTGTGTATGGTAACAGAGCAGATGTGCTCAGCTGTGTATGGTGACAGAGCAGGTGCACTCAGCTGTGTATGGTGACAGAGCAAGCGCACTCACCTGTGCATGGTGACAGAGCAGGTGCTGTGTATGGTGACAGAGCAGGTGCTGGGTATGGTGACAGAGCATGTGCTGCGTATGGTGGCAGAGCAGGTGCACTCAGCTGTGTATGGTGACAGAGCAGGTGCTGTGTATGGTGACAGAGCAGGTGTGCTCAGCTGTGTATGGTGACAGAGCAGGTGCACTCAGCTGTGTATGGTGACAGAGCAGGTGCACTCACCTGTGCATGGTGACAGAGCAGGTGCTGTGTATGGTGACAGAGCAGGTGCTGTGTATGGTGACAGAGCAGGTGCTGTGTATGGTGACAGAGCAGGTGCTGTGTATGGTGACAGAGCAGGTGCACTCAGCTGTGTATGGTGACAGAGCAGGCGCACTCACCTGTGCATGGTGACAGAGCAGGTGCTGTGTATGGTGACAGAGCAGGTGCACTCAGCTGTGTATGGTGACAGAGCAGGCGCACTCACCTGTGCATGGTGACAGAGCAGGTACTGTGTATGGTGACAGAGCAGGCCAACCTAGACCTATGGATCTGATGCTCTTGCTCTCTCCTCTGGTTTTCTCTGACTCAAGTTACCAAATCAGATACATCAACAACTCTCTTTGTTTTGCAAAACAGTGAACCTAAACTGTGAAGATTCTTCTAAGAATAATGAGATTCTCATACAATACACAATTCACTGTTCAGAGAGAGTTAAAACAAATTCTTTTCTTTGACAGCTAATTCAGTTCCTTTTGAAGTTTCCTCAGAATCCATCATACATATTGCATAAATTAGGCTGCTTGCAGACAGAAAAAAGTTTTCTGTCATATATAAAGGTAAAGCCTTGTCCCATTATTAATGTCGGTTCTAATAGCAAAGGGTCACTGACCCTTTGTGATGTTCTTCTTCCACAATGACCAACACTCAGTTACAACCCACAGGGCTATCACTCACTTGTTTATTACTGTACACTATTAAATGGACACACGAAAATGTAAAGTATCAGGCTGTGAGAGCTGTAGATTAACTTTGCAAAATCATATATTCTATCAAAAATAAAATCATCTCATTAACAGAACTAAATCTTTATGTGGCACTTTTAGAATGATGAAGCATTTAGTACTAGATACTGATTTCTTTCTAGAATCCGTAAGAATAGCAATCTTAAAAAGCTTCAAACATTGCCAGGTCATGTCTTAACTGGCAAAAAGAATTCTTTTCCCATCTAAACTCATTTTGTGCTACTACATGAGTCAAAATTAAACACCTTGTAGTTACTGAAAACTGAGTACTGGCTGTGGTGGGCACCACAACTTTAAAAATGTGAAAATGTGTGTGCCCAGTTGTGCACATGCTTCTCTTTTTCTAGCTATGTCTAGAAGTGGGGATGGCCTTCCTAGGTAAACAGAAATACCAGTGCCTTAATAACTAGAAGAAAATCATAAACATGTCCTTAGCGCTGGTGTTATGGATCCATAATCAAAGCTTTTTTCAAAAGAAAAATTAAAAAATATGAAGCCAAATATCTATTACAATTATCCTATTAGTCAAACAATTTGCTATTAACTATTTAAAATTTTATTAAAATTTTAATGTGCTTTGATTGAAACAGAATTATATCATTTAAGCAAGTCAGTTATAGCACCTTTCCCCACATTCAGTTAAAAATATATAATTTTCTCTCATTTTAACTGAGAGTAAACTGAATTAAACAGGTCTCACTGGCATTGTTTTTACTGACAAAGGCAGTTTCGGTTTAAAAAATAAGAACCAATATTTTTTAAAAGCTAAATTCAGATGCCACCTGGTCCAGCAACGAAGGAGTTAACATCCGACTGCACTGAACCGAGCTTCTGATCCATTACATTTCTCACAAGCTGCCCCACAATGAGCTGAGCAAGTATCAACTGTAATTTGATCCAGGAGTTTATGAGGAAAAAATAACTGCACATACTCAACATGCACATTTAATAAAAATCTGTTTTAAGAGAAACATATCCAATAAACACAATTTAAGGCGTATTTAATTGTTTGATTAACTTCAAACCTGCAATCCCTTTGCTTTCCTGACGCTCTCAAATAAAATAGGAGAAAGGAGGGGGGGAAAAAAAAACGCTTCACTGCAGGGAAAAGAGGCTTGAAAAACAACTTTGATTGGCACTTGGCCTGACCCACAGAGGAAGAAAAACAGTTTTTGGACAAAGAACGCAAATATTTGAGCTTGCTTATTTATGTGCTTGCTCGCTTGTTTTTCTTAATACATAAAGAACAATCCTAAAGTGACTTTAGACAGGGAAATTGACGAAAACGGCACTGTATTCATCTTAGCTCTCGGATATGCACAGCTCAGCAATTTTAATTCATTGGTGCTGGACAAACAGAGCCACCTCACCTAAGGATCTCACTTCATGCAATGTAAAAATAGAGTGTGGAGTAGAAACGGGTTATATTATTCAAGGAAGCTGCTCAGATCTGTTAAAAACTCTTCTGCGCCTACAGGGACATTTTGTCATCCTTTCTCTCCCTGCATCCCCATCCCCCACGGAGCGATTAAGCCAAGTAAGCTAAACAATACTGGAGTAAACTTTCTATCAGTCAGCCTGGAAAGCAATAAGCCGATTCTGGGTCGGATTTTCTGGATCCACACCGCGGTGGGGGATGTTACGGAGGGCGACACCACGACTGCTTCAGCCTCCACCTCCACCAACCCCAGCAGAAGGAACTGGAAGATCCAACAGCGTTTCCCATGGGCATAAAGTTCAAGATGCCGACACGGGGCCTTTCGGGATCCACCAAGAAAATATCAAGAGTGGGTGCCGGGGCACGGTTGGCCTGGCAGCAGCGAGCCAGTCAAAGAAAATACCCCCACAGACAGCCTCGGCGGAGAGGGAGCCAGGCTTCTGCAGACCAGACAGGCTGCAGTGATTTCAGGCCAGCCTCCATCCCCAGCCGAGTCGGTCCCTCCCAGCATCCCAGCATCCCTTCAGCCTCGGGGCAGGCCGGGCACGGGGACCCCGCGGGTGGACCCTTCGCGTCTCGCCCCACTGGAGCTCCAGCCGGCCCCCGGCCCCGGGGAGCGCCCCACCGCCGCCGGACGCGGCCGCGCCGTACCTTCCGCAGCACTTTCCGGCAGTTGGTGCAGAGCAGGTAGTTGGCCGAGGCCGACGCGCTGCCGCCACCGCGGTTCATCGCGCCGACGCCGGGCTGTCACCGCGGCTGCTAGCGGAGGGCCGCCTCAACGTCCTCTCTCAGGGGGTCGGGCGGCGGCTACGGTGCAGCGGCTGCCCGCGCGAGCTCGGCGGGGACTGCGGCCGCGGCGCTCACCGGCCCGTTGTTCCTCCCGCCCCCATCGCCAGACCCCCGCCCCGCCGGCCAGGACGAGCAGCCGCGGCCGTCTCAGCGCCTCAGTGCAACCCCGCCCCCGCGGTCCGCCGCCTTCAGGGCTGCAGCGCCGGGAGCCGCCCCCTCCCGCCAATCAGATCGCGCCGGCCACGCCCCCTTCCGCACCCGCCGCCAATGAGTGGCGTCGGCCAATCGCGGAAGGCGAGAGCACCTCGAATCTCCGGGCAAGTTAAGTTTATCTCCGAGGCTCGGAGCTGAAGGGTGACCGCGGGTTAGTTAGGCAGCGGGGTGGGAGGGGCTCCATCCCGCCAATGAGAAGCGGAGGGTGTGGTGTATGCAAATTACCCCGGGGGCTCTAGCGCCGCCCTCAGGACAAGCCACTCCTCCCTCCCCCCAAGCGAGGTCGGGGCAGAATGGAGTGAGATTAAATAGCTGGAAGCTAGAGCTCGCTAGAGGATCTGAGACCGAGCTAAACGTTTCCTGCTCTCTCGGTGGTGGACAGGAACGCTAGAACGTCCCTTCCTCCGGGGCAGTGGTTTGGCTTTCTCTCGGTCGAAATCTAAGAATAGCTGTGAGGAAGACTGCGGTCTTGCACCACTTTGCACCCAGAGATCTCAAAGAACTTCATGCTTCACTCTGAGTCTTGTGCGAAAGACCATCCAACTACCTGAGGCTGCAGGGACAGAGGTCTGAGTTCTCTACAGCTAATGGAGTTGGGGACCGGGAGACACATCTTTGGTTTAGAGGATTTTTCCCTCTCCCCTGACGATTATTCTCACAGCAAAGAAAGTTCTTTTATCTATCATGAACAGGTCAGAAGTACACACACACACACACACACACACACACACACACACACACACACACACACATTCTGTCCGAGGCAGCTAGTTAGAGACGTACAGAAGCAATCCCTGCTTGGGAAGGTAGGTTCTGAGCACGAATTGCCATTTCAAACGACTGGACCTCCGTCTCCCAACGCTGACAACGGTGGCCAGGGTTTAGCTTTTATGTTCTGGAAACAGAAGACAGCAGTCACTGCAGAAAGCTCTGCTGGCCGGATGCCCAACCTAGGCGAGTCTGGGAGCCAGGTACCCTGAGGAACCAATCCTGCAAGGAGGATTGCAGACCAGACTCCGGCAGACTGCTCCCCAGTGAGAACAAAGACTGTGCAGAGCGAGCACCTGATTGGTGCCGGTGCTCACCGATGTTGCCGGGCCCGTGTCAGGGTGCCTCTGCCGCTGGCGCAGAGCACTAGGCACCCAGGAACTGCAGTCCCCCAACCGGCCTTGGCGGTGACCACACCGCATTGCGTGCTATGACATCACCTGTTTTTGCTCTTGAGAACCTAATCTGTATTCTCGGCTTCTCCTTTTCTGAAGGTCTCGAGTGTGGCAGGATTTGTGAAGGCCTGCAGTTCGCAGAATGTGTCTGTGGAGATGACTGAAAAGAACTGACCCACTGGTTTACATTTCTTATATTATTTAACACACTACCCTACGTTAGGGATTTAACGTAGTATGGTCAAAATCCAAGGCGCACTTGAAAGAGCTCGCACGTTTAGCATAACAAAGCCATTAGACCAAACTGCTGTTCAAACTGCCAATCTCTTCCATTCTCAACATCTGTCTCTCTTCCATCCACTTTAGAGACCTACATCTTAAACAAGCCTATGCAAAGAACAAAGGAAATGGAAATCTGCCCGCGTAGGGTTTAAATAGACTGGAAAACCCCAAGGGTCTAGGTGATATGGTTAGATAAGTGTGAAGGTCTATTTAGCTACTGATAACTAGCAAAGGGTGGCTTGATGCTGGGTAAACCTACATAGCCTAGAATAGCAGTGGCTTGGGTAAAATGTTAAACATTCATATAAAAGAAACCATGAAAGAAAGAAAACTCAATGAAAGACAAGATTACTGAGTGCCCTTCATTGCAGAGAAACAAGAATTCTAGGCAGAAAGTCAGCAGGGCACGGTTTTTCTGAAAAATGAAACACATGTGTGTTCCCATTTTGCTGAGCTTCTTGAGCTATATTCCTACCTGGATCTCTCTCCCTCTCTCCATCCCTCCCCCTCTCTGACAGGGTCCCACTATATAACACTCCCCCACACAACTCACTATGGAGACCAGGCTGGCCTGGAACTAACTCAGAGATCTGCCTTCCTCTGCTCTGTTTCTTAAGTGTTGGGATTGAAGGTGTGTGCCTCCATGCCTGCCTGGCCTTTGGTTGGTGTGTGTGTGTGTGTGTGTGTGTGTGTGTGTGTGTGAGAGAGAGAGAGAGAGAGAGAGAGAGAGAGAGAGATTTCTTATATTGAGTCATGATGTGTATATGTGTGTCCCCTCCTGAAATGCCCAGTGTCATCAAGTCATTCCCAGCATGCAGCTTCCATCACACTTGTTCTCGCTCCTGTAGAATCCAGCTTCCATTAGTTCTTTACACGCTGAGGGTTTCCTTAGTGTATCAACTGACTTGACTGAAGAGAATGAGACTTAGAGTGATCAACCAATCCAAGATCCTACTCATCACTTAGAGAGGAAGAAAAAGCCAGTTGCTTTTATTTTACTCAAGATGGGAAAAAATGCCAATCCTTTGTTGTCTGATGTCTAAAATAGGTAAGAAATATAAAAAAATCAGACATAGGTGAAACTTACTACCAATGTGGAGAATTATTTATTTTTACTTTATTTTTTATTGTGTGCTTATGTGTGTGCAGTTGAGTGCACAGGTGTGGGGGTCAAAGGACGACTGTAGGAGCCAGTGCTCTCCTTCTGCCGAGTGTGTCCAGGGCTCAGACCCAGTCCTGAGGCGTGGGGCAGGTGCTTTCACCTACTGAGCCATCGCCCTATTTAATTTTTCCATTAAAAACTTAGGGTGATACTTTCTTAAAGATGTTAACATGATTTGAAATCCATGTCATAATCATTTTGCTGGTTTTGAAATATTCTTCCAAATGTGATTTTTTTTTTTTTACAGAATATGCAGATCTGCCCTGTCCTCCCTGGTGTCAGTCCCTTAGTATCCGGCCTACTATCTCTACCCTGGAAGTTTATCTCTACCTGGAAGCCCTCTCTCTCCCTCTGAGGAGTCATTGCTTTTCCTCTGTTGAAAGATTTCCTGATGAATTCAGATGCTTGTCCAAGTATCCAGGGTCCCTTTCTAGGACTCTTCCTTATCATCAAACTCCCTGCTGGAATGATGTAAAATGCTTTCTCACCAGACTTTGAACCCCTGGAGGTCATAGACGGAGTCCATGACATCCCTAACTCTTACCTGTGTTCACAACTAAGTGCTTAGAAAATCCTCGAGAGGGATGAGTTTGCATTCTTACTTTCAAACATTCTTTCAGGGTGGGCCCTTCTCGTCTTTACTAACAATGGTGAGCTCTTATAAAAGGGTTCCAGTAAGTGTTTGTGAATAGAATGTCCCATAAAAGCAAGTGTTGTGGAGCAGAGAGATTGGGCCCATGTCTATCTGCCATGATCCCTTATTTGGATTGAATGTGGTTATTGCTTGGGGCTGCTTTTATAGAATTAATGCTCTTGACACAAATTAGGTATGAAGGAAGCACTGAGAGAAATGTTTTATGTTTAGATCTCTTGAAAGGAAGAACCCAGTTAGTGACATGAGGTAAATTTTGGACTTATCTAGAGACTCTCATTCCATTGACTTAACTATCATGCCCTATGCGATTGCTAAGCAAGGATTCAGTAGCGACAATAACTACTAAAGACATCTTTAAAATTCTGTTCCTGGTTTGTGATCTGTGTGTGTGTGTGTCTGTCTGTCTGTCTGTCTGTCTGTCTGTCTGTCTCTCTCTCTCTCTCTCTCTCTCTCTCATACACACACACACACACACACACACACACACACCCTCATCCAAGGCATTTGGTCTGCAAAGAAAGCCTGTAGTATTTACACATTTGCAGATTCTGTGGTTTGTTTCTTGCAGGGGAATCTGCACTGCAAACAGCTGTGAGTTGATTGCTCTCTCAGAGCTGTTCCCTTCCTGTGCTGTTCCCATCCCTGCCCCGTGCCCAGGAGCAGTACAACCGTGAGGAGCAGAAGAGTCACCTATAGAAAGGCCAGGCTTAGTCACATTGTATCCCCTCAATCATCCACCAACACAACCATTGTTATGAATATCTGCTAGGTTATGGATCCTACTAGCCTTCCCCTAACCTGCGGGTTTCCTACCCCATTGTAAGGCTGATTACAAGTGAAAACCACACAAATATGGTGTCAGTTTATTTTGCTGTCCAATGCCATTCGATTTCATGTTTTTTAAAAAGCGATTTTTTTTAACTTTTCTTATTCAGGAATTTCTTGTACCAGAAATATCAGATTTTTTTAGACTTTGTGAGGTCTGGTCATGCTGGGCTTCCTTCCTTACACACTAACGTTCTGCTGAACTGTACCACTGTCTGATGCAGTCTCTGCCATGCATTATTGGTTACTTGTTTTGCTGTTTTATTTGTATTATTTTCCCAACCTTTGTAGGTTTAGAATTGCCACCTATATAAATTTTCTCCAGCATCTAAATGATTCATCTGTTTATTTTTACACTTAACTTTATTATATAGTGTGGATTAAAAGTAAATGTTATCTCCCAGCTCCAGCAAAAGTCGAGAAAAGGGGTCAATGTATGACAGTGTGACATATCCTGATGAGGATGTGTGTGTGGTCTGCCTGTCTGTGTCCTCTCCCCCTGATGGGAAGGACAATTGTGTAACAACAGCCGCTATTGTTTAGCCATCAACCCCACTCCTTACCCTAATGCGGCTTTCATTCCCCTTTTAATTGTTGTTTGAGAATAAGGAGACCACAGGAGATGGACATGGAAGTAATGACAGGGCAAAAAAACCACAGAGGGCAGAACTGGTCCATTCATTGGAAGTTTTCTTCGGTGGGCTAAAACACTGGGTACCAATGGGTTGAATCTGACTGTTGACTTTGGCCTTTCCTCAATACATGACTTTGGACTAGACAACAAATCTCTTTATTCCTCTGTTTTTTCAAGTGTAACAAGGGATAATAATGTTACCTGTCCTCAAGGGTGGCTTTAGAGATGGCATGAGCTACTGCCTATGGTGAGCCAAGCAGTACAGCAGCCGCCGCCGCTGGAGCAATATGAAGGTGCTATGCTCTCCATATACCGTGATCATGGTCTGAGTCTATGTAAACACTTGAAAATGATCCCTAGTTTATAAGAAATACTGTAATATAAAAGTGACTTCTGTCATTGAAGATCTTTGTTTTTGACATTTGGTCTTGAATGGAAGATGAAATGGGGGCAGTGTCGATAGCAGTGTACAGAAAGTGAAGAAACACGGGACTGAGTACAGTACCACCATGAGCTAAATGATACGAGGCCTCAGCTTTCCAATCCCACAAAGTGTATGTGGTGATTAAGTTAAACAAAGACCAGATTCCAGCTTTGTAAAGACTTGAAACATGTACTATAAAGGACTGTCTTTAAGAAAAAAATAATGCTACAAATACAAAATTAATAATAGTGAATCATTGTAGACATTATCACTATATACAGAAACGACTGATCTTCATGAAGACTGCCAATGTTGTCCAGACTAGAGAATTATTCTCATCTCAGCCTTCTTAGCAGGAAAGACAACGATGCACTGCTATCCAGAGCCTCCAGCGCGTAGGAAGGTGGGAAGGAGTGAACTGGAACAACGAAAGACTATATATAGTCTTTGCCAGTAGTGGGTAAAAATACTTATTTTTGAAATTTAATTAAAATAGAACTATGTTAATATATGGCCTGAAGCTCTCCTGGGGCCAGAGATGACCCAGTATTAGTGATAAATCCTAAAGTGTGGATTTTATTAGCCTCTCTAGCATACTTGGAAATTGTGTTAGTTTTTCTTTGTGTCCTGGGGACATTTTCTGTCACTCTGCTCGTCTCCCAGAGACTCCAAATTCACTGCCCCAAGAGGAGCAAATGTAATAAAGATGACAAATTCCATCCGTAATGCCATCTACAGCAAAAGTATTTATATCTTTTCTGTAAAGATAACCATGAAGTACACTGGTTGTCTAAGTGTTATAACTGGGACATCCATGTGAGAATAAGGCAGTTTATTATTCTCTAATATATGGCTAATATGAACACAGAAGTATTACCTAAGACCTAGAGATTTTAGAATAGTGTTACATTTTATAAGGACTTTTCAGGAATCAGCACATGAAAGTAAGATTGGAGGGGCCTCGGAAGGGCATAATGACCTTCAGTGCACTTTTCAGAGCTTCTGAACATAGCTGTGATATGCCTAGACTCTAGACATCCATCTCATGGGAAAGTTTTACTCTGTTGGGTATTTCTAGCAGTTGAAAATTTAAGAGGTATTCAAAAGTTTTCAGATGGAAACAATAAAATGTGCCAGAGTTTGCTAACTGAAATCAAGTGGACATATTATTTTACCAATAAAATTTTTCAAGTAGTCTTGAAGTTGTAAGCATCTTCGCATGCAAGCATAAAGTCTACTCGCTGACCTTGTTAGTAAAGAGATAATTTCCATTTCAATGAAGGATGCAACCATGTAGCACTTCAGAGATGCAATGCTGATCTAAGGGAATGCACACAAATAGGAATTGCAAGCTTGGAACCACAATAGCTGTTTATGAGATGCTAGAAGACATCACGTTTGGAAGTATGTGCTGTGAAGAACATATGGCCTAAATTTCCCTCTATTTCCACTCTTTGTTATTCAACCCTTACCAAATAGAAAGTCCTGGTAATAAAACTGATGGGACAGTTTTATGAGCTAGTGGTGTGGCTATGGCATAATCTCGGCATGACTAGAGAAGAGAAATGGCAACTGGAGACTAGAAGGAAACGATTACTACAGCGAGCTCAGAGAGACCTTTTGGACGCATATCCCTCTAACCAGATGCCCGTCAGTAGTAGTGCTGGGGACATCTGAGGAAGAGTTCCTGTATATTGTGCAGTTACAACATCAACAAGAGCATGGGGTTGATCTACAAGGACTGAAGGATGATGCGGAGTAGTATCACAGTGGGCTTGCATCCTGGTTTTGTGTTCCTTAATGCTTCCCGTGCACCGGCACTTGCTTCATCATAGACCTGACATGAAGAGTAGAAAAGTCACAATTTACAACAGAGCCAAGAAAAATAAACCTTAAATAAGTAACACTAGTGACTGCTGGACTAGGGGAAACAAGACAAGAAATCAACAACAGAGCTGGTCACTTTGTTTAGGCCTCCTAGTTAAAGTAAAAAGTAAATCCACATAGCGGCTGCCTTTTCTCATGCCCAGAGTGATGCTCTCGTACCCCATGTGAGGAGCCTTTTCCTTACACAGTTCTCATTTTAATGGCTCAATTTCCCATTCCATAGAGTTAAGTTCCACTTACAAAACCCCCGTGAGCCCTGATATATTGCAGCCACCAAACTTCCACATAGTGTGAAATCCTCAGTTATTTCCTAAGAGTTCTACCCCTTAAACAAACATTCGACAGAATCTTTCCTCCTTTCCTGATGAAAGACTTTTAGTTGACTTTCTTATCTCACATTTACACCTTTACACTGCCAAGTTCCATCCGCAGTTGCATGTGTGTACTGCTTCTAGTATGCTATGTTTGCTTGTTTGTTTGTTGTTGTTGTTGTTGTTGTTTGAGACAGGGTTTCTCTGTGCAACAGTCCTCACTGTCCTGGAACTAGCTCTTGTAGACCAGGCTGGCCTCAACTCACAAAGATCCACCTGTCTCTGCCTCTAAAGTGCTGGGATTAAAGGCGTGCACCACCACTGCCTGACTAGTATGTTCTTATGCATTAAGAATATAAAGTACTTGAAGATATAATCCTACCACTACTCTGTATTCTCCAAACCTTATAATATAATATGTTCGTCATTATCTATATAGTAATAGGAGCAACTACCACCATATGCTGAGAACTTACTATTTGCCAATCATTATGCATACAAATATTAATATTTGTAAACCCCAATGGACTGGTTGTATTGAGTCCATTTTGCATATGATTTATAGCAATAAAAGTCTAGTGAGTGTTACATAGTTGTTTCAAGGAAGAATTGTGATTTGAACTTGTTTTTACAGTGTCACATGATTCCAATCTTGACATTACTGTATTCAGCCAGTCAATGTAAATATTAGTTGAATGAATTTTGTGTTATGCTATCAAACTACCAAGCAGATTGGCTTAGATCTGTCATATATTTGGGTACCTCCATGACATTTGTGAAATAAACATTGAGATTGGGCAAAGAAGTACTCACCATTCCCTATTCTAATAACTAAAATTAATCCAAAATATTTTGACATTTATTTGTAGCAAATGTTTGTGGGCACATGCGTGCCACAGCACTTGGTGGAGATGAAAGGATAACTTGTAGGAGTTAGTTCTTGCTTTCTTCCATGTGTGTTCCAGGAATCAGCTAAGTAGTCATGGTTGATGGCGGATGTCTTGCCCACTGAGACACTTTGCTGGCCTATATTCTAGTATCTATTTCCCACGGATATGTTGCTTCTAAAATAAAGCAACTAGATGATCTCTGGGTAAGGAAAATAGTTTTGTTTGCATGTTAGGATAAAATTCCAAATGTTTGAATATTTGGTGACTCGCGTGCACACAGCTAGACATGGAGATGCAGAGGTGAACATGAGATGATAGAGCTGGGAAAGGTGGTGTTGCTGCTCTCACTGCATCAAGGTAGTACCAGAGCTTTTGCAATTAGTACGGCTAACTGCCAAGGTGAATGAACTGTTTCCAGATAGTCTGCCAGCAACCTGAGATGTTTATAATGATTTGCCAATTCGCAACCTCTTCTAAGGAGCGCTTTCTGCTGGTGGCCTCTACACACTTGTTCTCAGTGCTCTGCCATGTGATCACTTCATGTTTGAGATCTGTCCATTGTCAGATAGAATCTTGACTCAAAGTCTGTCAGCCATTCTGTAACTTGGCTGTTCATCTTTATAAAGTGTTCTAAAAATGATCATCTCAGCCAATCAGATTCCTTACTTGGAATCTTACTTGTCAGATCCTGAGAGGATGTTATGAACATGTGCAAGCGAAGACCACTGATTGGGGAAGGAGGGTGGGCAATGCATGGAAAAAGAGTCCCGTGGTCTTGGAGCTGCCCTGGGGTCTGGTGGTCTCCATTTCTGGACCCTGTTTATGCGTGCGGGGATTTCTCTTACCCAGTCAAATTTCTTAACACTACTAACTCTTTGAGTAACTATACCCATGTTTCTTTTGAGAAAACAAGATTAGTTGGGTTAATCTTCCTTCTTTCCCATGTCAAACTTCCCGACATAGGAACTATACTCTTAGTTCTCGCTAGTAAAAGGTTGTAAGACATTCCAAAAGAAAGAACAAGAACTTAGTGGGCCAGAAAGCTCCACATTAGTTTTTGCACACTGAAAACGTCTTAAAGTTTCATTAAGAAAGTGTGTGTGTAAACTCTCAAACTCCTTAGAACCTATTTTTTGTCCCTTAAAGAACTCCTTAGAGCAGTGACCAGTATTATTGCCCATAGCGTATTTCTCCAGGATCAAGGTTAAAGTAGTTCTCACATCTCTTTTGTCAGCTGCCTACAAAGAAAATGTTGAGACCAAATCTTTACCCTTCCCATTCAGTCCTTCATCCAGACTTGATGCCTGTGGATCCAGTCCAGTGATTTCCTAGAGTTTATGAGTCCCAAGATTAAAAAAAAAAGTAAAAACAAACAAAAATTGGTTAAACTCAAAATTTTCTGAAATTTTAGTAGTCAAAAAAAAAAAAGGCAAAATTGTTGAGAACACAGCGGTGTCAGGCTGCAGATTAATCAGCACTGTGATAGTCCCACGGGGTGTGAAGGTCCCAGGAGGTCATTCTGCATTGCAAATACAAATGTGTGGAGTTGTTTTTATTAGACTCAATTTTCCTGAGCAATGTTCCTTAACGGCTAACTGTCCTGTTTCTACAGCACCAATCGCTAGCAGGTATGGAGTGGTTAAATGGTAATCTGAACCAGTCAGATTCAGTACTTGGAAAGTCAGCCTTGGGACACTGAGACACTAAGCCGGTTATCAGTGGAGTCAGAGTGGGAGAGAAAGAATGTCACGCACTGTGTACAGACTAGGCCTGTACTGGAGCAGTAGAGATAAGAGCGAGGATGCTGGCCAGGAAAGAAAGAAGAGGCATTCTGTGGAAAGAAGGTTTCAACCCTTTGAGTTGGGATTTTCTGCTTTTCTTCCTGAGTCGCGTTCCTCATCCCTGCTGGGGAGCCTCAGTCTCTCTGCTAATTTCCGCTGGTCTCCTTGTCAGTCCGCCAACCCTCACACCTGTCTCACTGCTTTCTGTAGAATAGTTCTCAAGCTTTGTTAAGCCTTTGGAAAATAAAGGAATCCTTCACTCAGTGGTGGTTTTCTTTATGGATCGGTTTCCCTGGTGATCCTAGGAGGGAGGTCACTGGCGGTGAGATGGCTTTCTATTTCTCATTAAAGACACTGACACCTAGAAAGTCTCAAGTCTGTGAGAAACTGAAATGCCCAGTACTAAGATCATATGGAGACAATCTTTGTTCCACAGTGTGGCTTCAGTGATCACCTGAAGTAGATAGCCTAGGATGCCTATAAGGGTAAAACTGGAAATTCTTTCGCTCTTTATATCTTCTCTAATACTATAGAATCTAATTGCTGTTTAAGAGCTCTTTAAACTTTATCTTGTAGTGTTTATAGAGTTTGTGAGAATGAAATTTTTAAAAATGCATAAAGTGTACAGACCAGTTTCTCCTATCTGAGCGCTCAATAAGTGTCACTAGTTTCGTTGTTTTAAAATGCTTTGAAGTGCTGAGAGAAGGGACTGTTGGGTGCTCGGCCCTAAAAGGAACATTTATATTAACTCTCCCAACAAAAGTTCAGAGAGTCACACCGAAGAGGGAACAGAAAGAATGTAAGAGCTGGGAGAGGGGGGACACACTATAACATGTCACCTTCGGCTGTAGCACAGCTGCTGCTCCCGTGACCCCTCAGTCGCTGTACTTATCTGCAGAAGATCAAGTCAGTGAGCATTCTAACGTGGACAGGAAAGGGGCTGATGAGGCTCCATCCCTGGCAATGACAGCTGTGGGGGAGGGGAGTCATTTTCCTTGGGATGTGGCTACTGGTACATTGCCTGTGCTCTGGTAGGGAGCCTCACACCTGTGGGCCTGCAAACAGCACTAACTGGACAGAATGGGTTATTTTTTAATTGAGGGAACAGTGGCACAGGGCCAAAGACTTCAGGTTGGATATGATCAAGATACATTATATACATGTATAAAATTATGAAAGAATAATTAAGGAAAATATATAATTTAAGAGAAAAGCTTGAAGGTAGACACAGTCTCATGTAATAGTAATACACATTTTCACTAGCAATTGAAATTTACTTGAATTTTAATGTTCTGACCTCCCATACAGTTTGCTGGGACAATTTGTCATAGTTTAAAGGGTCTGAAGTGCTTTTAGTGATAAACACATGGTTTATCATGAAGTGTTGCTATGGTACTTGTGTTTGCTAAGCACATTTTTTGCCTCTGTCACTCTACCCGGTCATGTTCTATAAGACAGAGACTTCAGCATTGCATGCAGCACTGGCAAAGAAAGAAGAAAACACACACTTGCAAAACTAAGTGCCAGGAATGCGTCTCTCATTTCAGTCTCTGAGAAGGAAGAAAGATGATGTCTGCAGTTTGGCTTTGCCTGTGTTTTCAGGTTAGTGTATATGACATAGATGTGTGTACATTTTTGCGTCCTCTTCGAAGCTCTTCTAAGCTAGAGATGGCAATCCTTCTTTAAGCTTTTAACTAAAGAATTATAGTTTGACAGTTAATGAAAAGGGATTATTATTCCCACTGAACAGCCAGAAGTATAGGCTAGAGAGCTTTGGGGGCAATTCAAGCACGTCGCCTACTAGTTATAGCTGATGATTCCAGCTTTACTCTGCAGGAAACAACTACCTTTTTGTGACATGAACAAAATCACAAAGGTAATGTGCTCAGAATGTTCCTTGTGACTCAAGTAGGAACCTAGCTATGGGCCTGAGAGACACCTTTGAGTTATACAATGGGCAGAGCAGGAAAAGCCCATCCCAAGTGCAGCAGGCATGACTGCCTTCCGCTTAGAGAGGGTTATCATCAGCCTGAACTGGTCATCAGCCAAATGCCTGATTTGTTTCCTGGTTGTTTACAAAGCTAAGAACCTAGGCTACAGGATATTTACTCCGCATTTATGACAGCATTCACTGGGAATAGAGATAAGCAATTCATTTGCCAAATGAAACTCTGGTGGCCCATGACTTAGGAGTGCATGGAACAAGATCACTGCCTCACGGGTGGATCAAAAGCAAATGGCTGCTCTTGTAGGTTAATGGTTTAACTCATTTAGGTTGATTCCTCTTTGCTTAGATTTCAGAACATCAGTCATCCCTCTGCTGCATTTCTTTGCCTATTGTTCAGTGCCTTCTTAACATCCCTGAGCAAGGTTTGGGCAGCATGACCCTGCCCTATTCTGAAGTGAGAGGTGAATCCCTCAGACCTGTGGATCCCAGTGACAAGCCAGCTGTCCTGATGGTGTCACATTGCTTCTGCCCTGAGCACTGTCAGCAGCATGCAATTACAAGGCGTCTGGCGTCTCCTGCCTTTCACCCTGTCACTTCTCTGACCTGCCTCCCATTATTCATGTTCCAGGCTCCTATCCATTGTATTAATCTGTGGCATTTGACATCAGTTGCTGTATTTCCTGCTAACTTCTCACTATAGCAAACCACCAAACCCCAGGAACTTTGCTTTATTGTTTAGGTTTTTCTCAAAGCCACCCGCATTATCCTGATAGCAAAGTAGAAGAGCTTAAACAGATTTTCTTTTCAGTGTAGCTTTCAGAAATGACTTACAGGGCACGGCTGCTTTCCACCTTGGTCCCTGCTCCTCCTCAGGGGAATGGTCAGCGGGATTTGCCTAGACACTCTGTTCCATGTCTTATGTTATCCGTACTGAACCAGTGACTTTTGTGAAGTAAACAGATGCAAGTGTCCTTGAAGAGTGGCGGTATGAACACTAGTGCTATTCTTGTGGCTGGATGCTCGCACTTTACCCTGCGTGTGTGAATTGACTCAACGCTGCTCATGGCCATATTGTTCTGAAAGAGAAGACCTTTGTGTTGCTGACTGTAAGCTCCATGAGGCTTGCCCTCTGCCCAGGTTCTGCTCTTTCGGGTATACCATATGCAGTGGCGTGGAGCCTCTTCTAGATATTCAAATCAGTCTGTTAGTTGAAATGCTGACCAGACAATGTCATTAGAGGCACTTCAACAAAGCTCTTGCGTTAACTTACTCAGTAGCAAATGAATGTGGTGGAGGAGATTTTCATTTACACAGAGGGGATTTGCGTGGCTATGCATTTCTGAGAATTGTGAGTGTGTCTCAGAGTGGGATTAGGAACAAATTATAATTTTACTAAAATATCAGGGGACTAAATAAAGAAAATTTATTTTTAAAAACTATCACAGAAATGTGAAATTGGTAAAGAGTTCCATGTTTACCTGAACACCAAGTATTTTCTCAGGATTTTAGCAGTTTCTCCTAAAAGATATTTAAAAGAAAGAGAGAGGATTTACATTAGAGAAAATAAATAATTACTGTCAAATTAAATATCTTATGAGGTTTTGATGGTAAGTAATCAAAATTATAGGCAATCAATAAAACCAAGGACTTTAGTCTATCTCTTATGAATGGGGCCTGTACCAGGTTTTTTCTATTAGGCCACCAACCAGCTCCCAAGTCATGACATGGAGACTTATTATGAATGCTCAGCGTAGCTTGGGCTCATTTCTGGCTAACTCTTACAGCTTAACCTGTTTCTCTTTCTTTACATTTTGCCTTGAGTCTTTTTACCTTTTCTTTCTATACGTCCCACTTCATTTAGCTGGCTGGTGGCTGCCTGGCTTCTAGCCCTGGATGTGTCTCTCTTTCTTCCTCCTTCTCTATGTATTCTTTCTACCCAGCAACCCTGCCTGTCCCTCTTCTGCCTAGTTCTACTGGCCATTCATCTTTTTATTAGACCAAT
Source organism: Myodes glareolus (assembly GCF_982192425.1). NCBI lineage: Eukaryota > Metazoa > Chordata > Mammalia > Rodentia > Cricetidae > Myodes > Myodes glareolus. The sequence continues at coordinate 111,588,747 of NC_142029.1, forward strand.
AAGGTATCTTAGGCAGACAAGGAAAAACAAATGCAACACAGTTTTACATAATTAAACACAGCAGAAACAAATGTAGCAACCTTACATCATTAACAAAGGCAGCAGAAACAAATGTAACAGTCTTTACACAGTTAAAGTAATATTCCACAGCATAAACAGATGTAGCAATCTTTGCCTATTTAAAATATTATTCCATAACTGAGGCCAGCTCTAGAACAAAGTTTCTGAACATGAAGCCTGTGGTTGTGCCTTATATCTTTAAGTCCCTAAACCTGTACTTTTGTGTATGAGTTCTCTTTCCAGTGAGGAGCATGGGTCCCATTTTCATTGGTTCCCAAGAGAATGTAAGCGCCCAACCCTCTAATTGTAATATATATCTATATATAAATTACAATTAGATATATATCTATATATGCATAATATATATGTGAATTGTATATTCATATATATGTGTGTATATATGAATGAATATATGAAGGGTTCAAGACAGGGTTTCTCTGTGTAGCCCTGACTATCCTGAAGCTCACTCTGTAGACCAGTTTGGCCTTGAATTCAGAAATCTGCCTGCTTCTACCTCCCAAGTGCTGGGATTAAAGGCACGCACCACTATCGCCCAACTGTAATATTTTTGATTGAGTCTAAATACTTACTTTCTGTATCAGGCCTTCTGCTAAATCTTTAACACATTAGCTTCTTTATCCCTAGATTCATGACATCATTGCTTTTCTGAGGGGTAAGATTTCTCAGTCACACAATTGAGGAGCATCGGAGCTGAAATACAAAACCAGCAGACCTTGGATTTTTGGTTCGCTGTGTTCTTTTCATTACACAGCTACCTTTTGGGCAGACAGAGCCTGTGTAGTTGCACCCATCAGGACCCTGGGGTCTTCCCTGAGGTAGTAACTGCTTCCTAAGCATGCTGCCCTCCCTGTGCTCCAGCAGCCTTCCCCAGCCCTGAAGCCAGGTGCTCCTCTGCAGACTGCTCACTCAGGCTTTTCCCATTGTGTGGCTAGCTGCGGGAAGCAGACCTTTATGGTAACTGTCTATTCTAGACGGCACAAATGGACAAGTCTTGCATCTGGACCATCTCCAGGAAATCCATCCCAAGCCCTGAATGGTTCTGGCCCTGCTCCAAAACTGTACTAACCTCCCACAAATTGTGATTCCAGACACGTTTATACCTTGGCCCTAAGGATAATGGAAGCCACAAAAGAGAGAGAAATTAAAATGTCAGTCCAGCTGGCCCCACAATTGGGCCAGCAATTACAATGGAACCTACTGCCTCTTGGGACACCTGAGGGTAGCACACTTGTGCTTTCCCTGGGGGGAACAGTCATCCAGAGCCATTTCCTAGGTGCTCAGATACGTAATCATAGTATGCTACTTATCAACCAACATTGTTATGAGTAATTGGAAAAAAGAACAAAGTACAAAGCAAACCCCAGAATCTGGAGAGCTTTGTCAGGCAGCTCCTGCTGCGTTACTTGAAAACTAAACAACCCAAACTCTCGTGTGAGGGAGGCTGGAAGACAAGGCAGAGCATCCTGACTCTCACCGAGAGGAATGGCGACCACCCTCTCCCTGACCTCGGGTCCTGGAAGGCAAGTCGTGGACTCTCCTCCCGCAGATAGAAAGAATATTCGGCTCTGTGATGCTGGAACTAGTTCAGAGCACCGATCTGAGAAGAATGAGTGAAACCAAGGACGTAGCGTGACATAAGGGCTCAAATCGTGTGGACATTGAGACATCGCCAATCTCATGTTTCCTTCGTGCTTCTGAAGGTTCTGATTCTTAAATCACTTATGCCCGCAGTGGCACATTTGTGAGTCTTTCTGAGTCTGTAAGCACGAACTCCAAAGCAAGAAGCTCATACCTCTGGTGTGCAGAGAAAAAGAAGAGGTGACTTCAGCACAACAGTGCTTCAGCGAATCATCTGCACGGAGAGGGAGCACAACAGTGGCAGCTAATCTGCACGGAGAGGGAGTGGGGCCAGGGAGCAAAGAAACCCAGCCTCTTTCCTAGCCATTGAGCCTGTCTTCTTGTGTCTCCATGCAGAATGGACACAGGATGTTTTCTGACAGACCTGCCGCCCACACTGTGATCTTTATAGAATTTCCTTCTCCACGAGATTAGATGGTCTGTGAGGACAACTTTCTTCATCATCCTATATTCAGTATGAAAACTTTGGAGACAGAATAATCAACTCAGTGGAGCTTTCATTTGTGCCGCAGCAGCCGTGAATTCCTAGTGGAAAGTGGCTCTGGTGCCCACGGTGGCAGACTGCTTTACAGTGTTGCCCTCAGTGTTGACTGTAACTTGGAGGTAGGAGTGAGTGGTAGTGTGTAGTGAATTACTGCACAGCCCCACCCCTGTACTCCAGCTGCCACAGGGGCCTCTGGGGCAGTGCTTCTCAACCTTGCTAGTGCTGCAACCCTTTGAAGTAATTCCTCATGTTGTGGTCACTTGCAACCATAAAATTGTTTCCATTGCTACTTCATGATTGTAATTTTGCTACTGTTATGAATTGTGATGTAAATACCAGTGTTCTCCTATGGTCATGGGTGGCCCTGTGAAAGGGTCCTTGGACACCAAAGGGGTTGCAGGCCACAGTTTGTGAACAACCTGCTCTAGGAGGTCGGCGGTGGGTACTGTTGCTGTGGGGCCTTTCCACTGAAGCCACACAGGAGGAGGTGCTGTGGGCAGAGACAGAAAAAGGGAAAAGGGGTCCCTGAGACATAGTAGAGTTGATAAACTGGTTTTGTTTTTTAATATTAGTTGTTACAAAAAATGCTAATCCCAAGACCATGTGACTTTATAATTTTCTAAGAAAGAGATCATTAAGAAGACTCACAAAGGAAATAGCATTTGGTAAGTCATAGTCTTCATAGGAATCCATCATTTTATTGGGCTGAAATCTACTGGAGCGCACACGTAGCTCACATCATGTACTCTTTCCAACCTGACAGCTCTATATGGACACAGTGGTATGGCTCACTTACTCCTTCTTTTATTCAACATTTATTGGGCATGTACTGTATATAAGTAGCTTTTTTTCTCCAGCTACATGTTTAGACCATTCTTTGAGCTACTCCTCATATGGAAGGGACTCTGGACCATTCCTTCTGCAGAGGACTCCACTGTGCATAGTATCCCTTTTAACTGTGCACCTGGAGCTGGGTGCACAATGACATTGACTCATTTGTGTTACATTTTTCTTAGGTGTCAGTCATATAGGCCTAAAGATGATAAGGATGAAAGACACCATGCTCTGCACTCTGTTCACACAGGGCCAGGCTGCTGTGGGAATAAGCTGGTGGCACAGGAGCTAGCACAGAACCCTTGGAGAGGGCAACCACCAAAGTGCCTTCATGCAGGAGGGAAGCCAGGGTAGACGTGGAGGGGGTTTCGGACAAGTGTCAGAAGCATAAAACGGACCCAAAAAGGCTTTGCCAACACAGGAGTGGATCGCATGAGGGAGAGCCAAGAAAGCACCAGGTAGAGCTTGAGAAAGCCCTGAGGGTCACACTAGAAAGGCAGGTGTTTTTCCTGTAAGATCACACCGAGTCTCAAAAGTTTTCACAGGAGGTAGGAGTAGCACAAGCAGCTTTACAGTTAGGGAAGCTGGTTTGATGGTTTCGAACCTCTAGAAAACCAAGATTGGGAGACTGGCTAGAGACTAAATGGTTTGGTTGAAAAGTACAGTGGGACCCTACTAAGGCAGTAGCTGGATGGGTAGGAAGAAGGGCTTCTTCAAGGCGTCGAAGACGTGTAAGATGGCTGTGCTATAGGCCTTTGCTGCTTAAAGTAGATCAGGGTACCCATAACTTTAGAGCTTATTAGAAGCTTGTAAGAAAGTGTGAGCCTCAGGTCCCACCTCAGCCCCACTGAGTCAGTCTGTAGGTTCACAAAATGCCAGTTTCTCCAGGAACTAGTAACGCTTAAGTAAAGAACACTCACCTCGGCCTCAGCCGATAGGGAGGAGGAACAAGACAGCCGGAACTTCCACCCTTACAGAAGTCTCTCTAGCACAGAAATAGTGAAACAATTGCATAGTTGACAATGAGTGATGGCTGAGGTTAGTGTTAGGAATCAGCAAGCATCCAATAGCGGGGCTCTGCCTGGACTGTGGGGTCCAAGGGGGCTCCCCTAAAGCATATGGGACGTGTGTGTTAAACCTCCCATGTAAAGAGTACAGAGTGGAGGAGACACAGGGTCTGGAAGCAATGGCAAGAGTTAGAGCACGTATGAGTCGTGGAGAGAGCAGGAAAAGTTGGCCATGAGTTCGTGTGGGGATTTTAGAGGTATCAAATCCGGCGCCTTGAGTTTTACATTCAGAAGAAAATGGGAAGAGAAAAGCCTGGACAACATGGGAAGACCACATTCAAGAAGAGAAGTGACCCAGGCTCCGATAATGGCTCCAAATACAGCGTCTTCTTCGTTGCTGGAGCCATTATTTAGGTGTCTTTATTTTGACTGGTTTCAGAAAGATTGAGAATTCTTTAAATGAGGCCTTGTCCTAGACAAGGGAGAGGAATTAAAATATTGAGATGCACTCCCTACCCTTGAGGTATTAGGTGACACCTGGCTTCATCACAGAAGTTTATTCATAGAGCGGGGATTGTTCCCAGTTGATTCCTTGCTGTCTCGTGTGGACTACTTCAGATTCAGTTTTCCCAGCACTGGTTTTGGTTGGCAGTTGTTTGTGTTCTTCATACAGACTTCTACATCTTTCTGATTTCAGCCTTCTCAGCCTGCCGTGTATTATGAACCATGCGTCAGCCTGCACGTTCCTAACATTCTCCCTGCCAATTGCACTGTGTGCAGATCTGCTGCATGCGGTCTGCTGTTGTCCTAGGACGCTCCTCAAACACTGACGACAGGTCTCAGGATCCTCAAGGGCACCCCTCAGCAGAGCGGTAGTAGAAGCCAGTCCATACACACGGCATTCTTCCTGAGCCGCATCTTAGCTCGTAGGTGGAGACAGATGCTCTGTTTAAGGTGCTCACAAGACCTGCGAGTTCAGGGTTCACAGTAGCTCTGATGTTACACTGCAATTTTGTCATAGACTGATGATCCATAAAGTGCTGCTGTTTTACTCACTACCTTATTCTCAGTTGGAGCACAATGCATGGCCATGGGTGGACATTCAACAACCATTTTCTCCACAACTTAACCCATACTGTTTTTAGACTTGCAGGAAGTATGCAAAACAGCCAGGGTGTTTGGTTAACTTTGAAAGTGGAAATGTAAAACCCTGGCAGATAATTTCCAGGTCTGTGACTGGTTTAGCTTTGTCTGGGTTACTGAGCTACAGGGCTACCATTCATTCCTGGGAGTTCTACAGTGCTGCATGCTCTGCACCATGGGTCATAGAAACTCTTAGTCTCTCCGGTAGATCCAGAGGCTCTACAAGTGATGCGGTAAATCCAAGAATACTTGTTGGTGACATGGCTCCACCTATAAAGGTGGTTGGTATGCAAACCCGATGGCCCAAGTTCAATCTCCGGACCCCTGAAGAGAACCGACTCCTGAAAGTTGTGATCTGACCACAACACATGTGCCTTGCTGACTGCAACTCACGTGCCTTGGCACATTTACACCCATAAACATGTATACACAGCAATAATAACAATAAATAATTGCTGATAAATCTGAAGAAAAGAGAGGCAGAACTCATATAAGTCACCATTTTTAATTTTATAGGCAGTGTGTCACAGTGCCTGAAACTTACAGATAGAGCTCCCATTAATTGATATAGAAATTGGCAAACGTCTTTGTGTGGTATTGAAAAGTCAGTTGCTAAATTTAAAAGAAAAACTATTTGTAATTATTTTTAATGTTTGTACTTTTTCACTGTCTGTTGACACATTTCACTGTTTTCTGCAATTAAACTGTGGCTCCCCAGGTTCCTACACTGAGCCCTGCCTGAGTTTTTCTTACTATAGTTACGTTTCTATATGTTTGGCACAAATGCTTGTGCACTTAGTAACCTTTCCTGAGACTTTGCTGTTGTAGTTGTTAAAATAGAGTCTCACTAAGCAACCCAACTATCCTGAAACTCGGTGTGTAGCCCAGGCTGGCATCAAATCCATTGCAGTCCTCCTGCAGAAGCCCCTGCAGTGCTGCGACAACAGGCATGCGCTGCCATGCCTGGCTTTTTGAGACCTTTCTGCACTGTGCATCCTAGTTCTGTGATGTGAATATCCCAGTTATTAGCACATTCAGATTCACCAATGATGGAAAGATCCATTGCTGTCCCTAGTTTATTTTTAAACTAAATTAGTGGGGAAATCATTGCCACATTGACTTTGGTTACCATCCCTACTCTTGGTGTGCTGGTATGTTACAGGGGTGAAGAGTGAACGAGGCCCAGTTCTAGGTCCTGAACTCTAGGCGCAGTGCTGACAGCTCTACCAGAGCCCAAAGACAGCAAGCCATGCCAGACGTGGCCTCAGGGCTCACCTGGCTCTGCACATGAAGGCTACTTATGGAGTTCATCAACTAAGTTACTTTCTGGGCTCAGGAGAACAAAAGTCAGGGAGAGGGAGGGCTGGGTAGGGCAGCTGGATTTGACTGCTGTCTCCAGCACTCTGAACTGCGTGGATAGTACATGAACTTTTAAATCTGCATTTATGTATTTCTTCATCAGTCAAATATTCACAATAAATTAAGTGAGGTTGGCAGCTAGTGACTAGGTATATGACATGGGTATTTCCTTGAGCCTCCGTGGAATCCTAACTCTGTCATTTTTAAAGAGCTACCAAAGTGACAGCAAGCACACAGGTGTGTTGTGTCCTCGGAAATGGCAGAGAGAACCGAGACAAAGATCATGAGTTTTCATGTGACACATTGCTTGTTACCAGAAAACGACACAGGAAAACAGATTCAGTAAAAGTCTGACGATCTGGGCATTGTGAAAAACAAAATCTAGTTTCAGATGACACATTCTGCTGAAACCGAGAGTGATGCGCTACACACCAGTCAGGATGACCTGGGGTGCATGGGTCGCTACAGCGTTACATGACACAAAGCCACCCTTGGGAAAATGAAAGAAGTATCAGAAGTTCGGCAGAGCCTACTGGATACACTCCCAGCCCCACCCTCAGGAGGCTGGGTTTGGGGTTATAGCCCAAGGTCAAGCGAGAAAAACAAAACAAAACCCCAAACCAAACGTAAACTAAAAGTCACCCACCCACTCTTTGTGTCCCTCCTACTCATGTTCTTTCTCTAGCCGTTGGTCTCATAGCCTTGGTTGAAGTGTCCTGTAGGCCTCTGTCTAGTTTCAAACTAAGGCAACCTTGATTACAACTGAGTGAGCCAGATGTGGTGGTTTCCATGCAGTGAATCTGAGGTGTTTGTGTGTGATCTGCTTTTTCCTATGTAAAAATAACTTAGGAAAGCTGAACTATTTCACACGTGCAACAGAGGTTGAATAAAAGAGAGGTGTACAGCTGAGGATGAGGTGAAGGAGGTGACTTCTGAGACTGGGCAGTGTGAGAGCCAAACAGAAGGCCGTCCTCCACCCCATCAGGGGCACAGAAGGGCAACCCTTTCTGCATGGCCCAGCAGGTGCCTCCTATCTGCTCTGACATCTGAGTTACTGAGCTGGTTCTGAAGCCTGCTATTTCTGCTCTGTCAGAGCCATTCCATTAAGACCTAAAATAAGCCTGCAACTGGATAATCTCACCCTTAGAGAAGCCTTATGTAACGCATGCAAATGTGCAGCGAAATTATTAGGCTTTTATTTTCTCCCCTCAGAGCTGCCTTAAGTAAGAGCTGTAAAAGCCCAGAGGTTTCTATAATAAATGTGTATCTAGGAGCATCGCCTGAGACTGTGCTAAGAGCTCCCCGGAAGCAAAGGCTCTGTCCAGACGGACCGGACTGGGGATTGGTGCTTTGCTGGGTTATCTATTTACGTCAAACCAGTCCTTGCAAATCATTTTGCTGTCAGCCCTGAAAGTTGTTCTGTCCAAGAGGAAAAGTACTCAGAATTCAGGTCAGAAAGCCAAGGGTGGAGTCGCAGCCTTGCCCTCTGTGAGCTCCATGCCATACCTAGCAAAGGAGGCCTTATCTATATAATAGGAGAGGTAACAGTCCCTGGTTCACAGGGCTACTGGAGAGAGCCCAGAGACATTCATCTACAGAGTGCCGTGAACGTTATAAAGGGCAGGGAGGTGGTCAGCACCACCCAGTTCCTCTTTGCCTCACAGAATGCTGGCTACATGAGGATGAGAAAGCCACTTATTACAAAAAGCCCTCCTCCACAACCAGTGTAGCAAATGAGGACACCCTTGAATCCTGTCCGTAGAGGCAGATATAAAGCCATCAGAAAGCTCGCCCAGTCTAGGAGATGTGAAAACATCTTCCATTTACAAAGGAAAAAAGGATAGGTTTCTTCGAAGATTCTCAAGGGGGTTGGGTGGCTTGAAGGAGAAAGTGCCACATGAAAGCATCTGCTAATTTATGGGGTGGAGGGCAGTATGATGACTGAAGCAATCACCCCAAAAGAGTCTCTCATTCCACTTGAGCCATAATCTGATTTCGCTGTGGAGCACAATGTCCCTTTCACGAGAATCTGAAGTCAGTGCGGAGGACTGTAGTGCAGAAGTTTTCCACCCAGCAACAGGATGACGTCAGCGGCCAGGGAAAACAACCAATCAGTACGCAGAATGAATCAGAGCGAGCTGGGATTTTGCTCAGCAGTCTCTTAGCAAAAGCAAGCTCAGTTCTGAAGTGCCCGTGTTATTTGCAGTTCCTCTGCACTTGAAGCCTAGACTGGGTGGCTCCTTAGCTGAAAGAGCACTGTGAGCGCAGGCGTTGAGGCCGTTCGCTTTCAGAGCCGGTCCTGAGGCCGTTCGCTTCCAGAGCCGGTCCTGCAACTCCTAAGAGTCACATCGATGCGTTTCTGCAAGAATTTTGGGGACCATGAAAAAGTCAGGATTAGTGACTATTTCAAAGGCTTGATTTATACATGTTGTCTTGTGTTCGTCTGAAAACTGGTTTGTTTCATGCAATGACTGCCGCTGGGAGGCTAATAAGCTAATGGCACAGGGGCCATTATGTAAAGTTCAGAGCATGCTCCGTAAACTTCAGAGAGTTTGAACTTGCTGGTGACGTTTCAGGTCTTCTAATGGCAAGCAGCCTGAAAATCAACAGCCATTTCATCTCTGGGTCAAAAGCCCAACTTTCTAATTTGCTAAAACGTGCTCCCTGTGTGCCCTGAAACAAGTTTACAGGAGAGATTATGATGTGGTCTGCAGACTGCCTTCCAGGTGAGGCAGGCATGCAGGGTTCCTGAAAACACCAAGTTTATTTCCAGACAGTTTTTCAGTCTTCAGAGCTTGGAAGACAGTGACACCAGCATCAGAAAGGGCGCAGGTGAAGGTTTAAGTCCACGTGTCTGCATCACTGTCAACACCTCCCGGGTACACACCTTGTCTGCGTGAGCCGAGGCCTCTAAGCTTTCTCTCCCATGAGTGGTTGAAAACACTTCTTTGCCTAGGAAAGAAGTATCTGACAAGGAGATGCTGATTTTCCATCTTCTTCTAGAGTTGTTGGTAGGCTTCAGGAAGCACCATCAACTCAGTTAGGTCTACATGTGACACAGCCCTTTCGACAGTTTGTGTCTTGACTGAATGCCTCCCTTTTCTCATTACTGAAATGAAAACAAGATTTATAAAATTGTGTTAATTTGCGCGAATTAGGGACATACCACCCTGCACTACCGCGATGATGGGATTGGAGAACCTAGAGAAAAGCAGAGCGCGTGGCCAGAGGGTGGTACCTGCGGACACGCGTGCCTGTCTTGCGCTGGGTGCCCATTTTAATCACTTAGCAGCTCTGCCGCTCAGCCCAGAGGGGCAGACTGGGCGCTGCTCAAATCCAAGGATGGCAACGAAGATAAACAGCTGTTGCGCAGGGGCTCACTGGCTGGACACACAGGGGTTGGGAGAGGGCTACTCAATAATTCATAGCCCTCCTCCCTTTAAGCTGGAAATAAACAACTTGTTGGCAAATAGACGTCCCAGAGAGGCCCATTTCACCAATACTGCGGGATTTGGAATTAGCATAAAAAAGGCTTGCTTCTGAGGCTGAAAGCCCCTGCCTTACAGGTTCCTGGGCAGACTGGAGAGGCCCTGTTTACACTAATGCATTCATTTGCTTAGCCAATCCTCACTGTAAGGGCAAAAGTAAGTTTCAGTTGTTTTCTGTTGGGCTGACTCAGAGACTAAGTGAAGGCGTGATCTAAGTCTCAGTGTTCTGAAAACTTTGAGAGTAGTGCCAGGGGTCTCTTAAAATTCTCCAGCTCCATTTGTGGGTCTTTTCAAGAGAGATATAACAGATGAAGCACCTGAAACATGGTCAGCGTTCCCTGTCTCTGTCTGGATATCCTCAAGGACAAACGCGCTGCCGAGGGCAGAGGGCTTTAAGGGAAGCTGTTAACTAGGGTGGACCAGCAGACTGTGTGAAGGTGAAAACCCCGGGGGCAGGTTATAGGGCACAGCAGTTGCAGTGCGAGAGGAGTAGAAGGAAGTGGGGGTGTGGGTGCACTTCCTGGGTGAGCTCAAACCAGCTATTTTGGACTCTGGTTCCTCATTAGTCAGAAATTAAAAAGACCACGGGAAACGGCAGCACTGACTACTTCTGCCTGGCCTCTTTCCTACAGAGATGCCTTTGCTGACTAAGATAATTCACTGGACCGGGAGAGTAGCTTCCCACAGTGGAGGCGGCCTCCTTCTCCCTCTAGGCAGAGTCAACCTGGGCATGCGCGGAGCTGTACGGCAGCGTACCTCCTGCTGGCAGGAAAGCTGCGATTTCCCGGTTGCGGTGCCATCCAATCTTCCCTGCACCACTAGCTCAAGTAGAGATGACGAAGACTGCAGCTACAGCTTCGCCTAGGAGCAGAGATCGGCCTGATTTTGAATCAATAGGCCGTTCATTCCTTTACAAGCCCTAGCAGATCTTGGCCTATGTTTAAGCCAGTGGAAGCCAGTCAAGAGGGTGCCATTTTATGTGGGAATGTATGGGTATGATGGCCTGGGCTACATACGTGGGTCAGGTCGGCTCCTTATTGCAATGTTGCATGCGAAGGTGAAGCTGGAGTTGGGCAGACTTCTTATCCAGTGTGTTCGAGGGATACTGCAGAGGGACTGCTCCAGTTCAGCCACAAACCAAGGACTCCAAAACTTGGTGGCGAACTAGGCGCCGAAGAGGCCAAGCAGAGTTTCCCTATGGCTTCAGGGTGAGCTGGGTCACGCCTGGTCCTTAGCTTTGGATGTCTGTTCTCCAAAATATGAGACTATGCACCCAGGCTGTTTTAAGTTGCTTAGTTGCTGCTTCTTTGTTAAACAGTCAAACTAACACATGGGGTGGGTGGAAAGGTCGAGATGCTTGTGGTCTTCAACAGACAGGCCTTCTGATCAAATGCATCCCAGGGCAGGGCATGGGCAGCTGGGCCCAACGTCACCCTGTGAATAGTACTTACCTGCTGAATTGTAAGAATGCTGTGTGCTGGGCACTTGCTGTGTATCAAGTCTCTCTCTCCCTCCAGACATCTCTCATTTAAGTCAATTCAACCTAAGTTTTCAGTATGGAAATTGGAAAGAAAAACTAGTAGGTGATGTGCCCAAAGTCACACGGAGAAAGATAGGGCTTGAAATCTGCTTGCTCACAGTGCAAAACACAGTGCTTTCCCAGGCCGTTTGATCCTGCTGAGCAGTTACTTAGGCAAATGGCATTTATTTAGTGCCCAGTGTCTGACAAATACAGTCAGGGTTCTGTGGATACAGTAAGTAGCACAGGACAAACAAAGTCCCTGCTTCCATGGAGAAGGGAGGCAGAAAGTAAAAAGAAACAAATAATGTAGGTGTAGCAATAAAGCGTGGGCAGGGACAGAGAGTGTGACCGCCGGCTCTGAGGACAATCAGTAATCTCTGCCTCTCGATATCCACCTTCTTCTATAATCACCAGAGTTGACCTGAACCCTTGGGCCTCATTTGTAAGGAGCACAATGCAGCGTACTCGCATCTTCACGGTGTTTGTGGAAGGAACTCTTCCAACAAAGGTTGATACATACACTAGGCTTCTTTGTACCGGGACACCAACGGAATGCTTTCTGCTTCATCTTGTTTAGTATCCCTTCCCAGATCAACCCACGCTCTCAGAGTAGACAGTGAGCTCATTTTGATTTTCCACAATAATCTAGATTTCTGAGAGCTGCAAGAATTAAAAAAGCCTGACCTTGACTTCTATGGGAACTAAAAGTCAATATGAAGGTTTTTCAGGGAATACTTTAGATATTCATTTTCTCAAGAAATAAAGAAATACAAAATGAGAAAAAAAATCCTTCAGTTAGATGAAGTCTTGACTAAGAGTTTAAAATTACGCATTTATGCATAATAAATATAGAACAAATGTCTGACCTCAGCAGAAAATATGAAAGCAATGGCTATGATTTTTTTATATATATTTTTCAAGTTGGGAAATACAATCCTTAATTCATGTGGGATTGAGTGAGATGCAGTGTTAACAGCTCATGATGGTATCCTGCTGGGTAGCCTTGACACCCGCAGGTGTGGAGATTTTTAACCATATTCATTTCTTCATATACACGGACGCAAGAGTATCCTCAACCCTTCCGCAGCGGTGGGCACCTTTAGATACTTAGTATTTATGGACTCATTCACTAACCAAATCTGACACAAACCTAACAAAGCTTGGGAAAGCAATTCAATAAAAACACACACATGGATGTTTATCGGAGTATTTAACTTGACAAGGAGAGCAGAAACAATAGGAACTCTTGGAGATTTGGTTAAATAAAATTCCAGAATGGATGGTTTTGTTTTCTGCTTAAAATGAGGCCTAGAAAGATTTTTAATAAAATGGGACAACATAAACAGATATAAGATATTAAACTAACTATGTATGCCAAGATCCCCAGTGTGTACATGGAAGGGACCAGCACATAGGGGAACTGAATTAACTAGGACATATAAGTACAAATGTAAATAATGGTCCTTTCAAAAATGACTTTAGACTAGAAAGTAGTTCTTGCATGATCTTGATGCAGCTTAGCAGTATATGTTTTCAAATCAAAGCCCACAAAATTTGGACCATTATAATTGTGACTATATCTTGATCCAATTATTTGCAGTAAATAAAATCACTTTTGGTTTGCCTTAATTTTTAGAATCACACTACATTCCATTCTTTTGCTGCTTTTAAGGGAGCAAGTCAGTGTGGGAAGCAAGGAGCTGGTGGAGGACCGGTAAGGTGTACACTCGCTGTGACTCTGCTGGTTAAAAACTGGGCTCTGAGACATGACCACTGCATGACCGCATTGGCACCTCAGTTTTCCCATCGGTAGTGTGGCGCATGTCTTTAATCTCAGCACTCGGAGGCAGAGGCAGGCAGATCTCTCTGAGTTCAAAGCCAGCCTGGTCTACTAGAGCTGGTTCCAGGACAGGCTCAAAAGCTACAGAGAAATCTTGTCTCAGAAAACCAATAAATAAATAAATAAATAATAACTAAACTTGAATAGTTCAATTAATCAATACAACCCCTTATTAGAACTAGATGTAGGATTTGAAATATTTTTGAATATCAATTTTTAAAATGGATTAAAGTAAGGTAGACATAACTGGGTAAAGATCTTAAAGACGGTGTTTCACAGATGAAGAGCTAATGTCGTAAAAACTAATCTGCAAAATCAATCAATCAATCAATCGACACCCATAGATTTCACCCATCACAGGCTGTGTGGCCCTGGACAACTTTCTGATCTCTTTCTCTCTCACACCATCCTGGAGTTGGGGGACAATGGCCTCTTCCTCACACAACTCATTAGGGAATGGAAAGGAGCATAAACTCTTGGGTGGTGTCTAGCAAGAGCACCAGTGAGGGGCTATTCTTCGGGTGATAGCACATGGCGGTGGCCAGGCCATTGTTCTTCACACTCTCTTTTTTCTTTGATTCATGCTGAAGTTTTGCCTAAAGACAGTAGCTGCATTATGCTGGCCTCTCATAGGAGAGGATGTAGCATTGGTTGGTACTCTGCTATGGGCCTGGCAACAGAGCAGGGGCTGTGCCAAAGGCTTCGGAGGTACCCTGGGTGGTACCTTCTATGGGGGTGGATGACAAAGAGAAAGAGCTGGTGTTACCTTCTCACACTTTGAGCAACCCCCTCCCCGGTCTTGGGATTTCCATCCCTGACTCTGCTCAGAACTCCACGAGACAACCTTGTGGCACAAAGCAGATTGAAGAGCCGCGGGCCCTGGGAGTTGGGAAGGACACTCATATGTTTGGGCTAACTGGTATTACTGGGTCTTGGAACCCTCTTGGTTATGAACCTCTAGAGCTAAGGTGTTGAACGTGCTCATAGGTGCTGGGTGAACCTCCTACAACACAGCAGGTAGTCAATGCGAGACACCGCACCCCAACCCCATCCTGAGCCCAGCTACAAGAACTTGCAAACAAGGGTACAAGTATGCTGAGGTATAATCTAATTTTTCTAAGCTATGGTTCATAAACAAACAGAAAAATGTGAAATTTCTAGTGGACTTAGTAGGGGCCCCACCCTGCACCAGCTGTCTGCCGCACACCTGATGTAGTTCACGATTTCTTCACGATTGTCCAACAACATTCTCTCCTTTTAGTGGAGAAACCACTTACTCGTGCTGGATCATGGAACACACACACCTCAGGGGAATCAGGAATCAAATTCATTTTTTAAAAATGAAGTCAATTTTCTTTTTGCCACATTCCATAGTTCATCTTATAGTACTTTCAACATGGTTTTAAAAATAAATAACTTAGGAATATACTTTACTTAGCCAACATTTGCTGTGTGAGGAGTCTGTTTCAGATGCATGGTAGTCAAGAAAACACAGCTCCCTCTGCATACCTTCCTTTATAGACCATTCTGTCTGCCTATAGTTGCTCCACAGATAATCTTGGATAAAAGTCACATAAAGTCAACATAAAGTCACACCTTTTGCTGAGAGTACGAGCCTCAGAAGATAGTCGCTATCTGGCAAGTTTGCCTGTGGAAGCATGGGGACTTCGGTCCTATTAGGAACCTGGACTTTGCGGGGTAAACGTTTTCAGCTGAAAATGTATTAAGTGGTGTGTAGAGTTTTAGCAGCAAAGACTGGTTCCTGGAAAACTTCCAAGTGGAAAACAGGCAAATGCCCCCCATGGGTCCCATGGCTTTTGTCAGTATGGAGGGGGACTCTTGCCCTACAGTCCTGTGGTGAGGAGAGCACCATTGCTGGTATTGCTGGTGGATAGAATGTCTCAGAGTGAAACAGACCCTGCCTTCCCATGGGCTCAGTCTATAGGCTTCGAAAGAGTATTGGCCTTCACTGAGCCGTAGCTTCCTCAAATGCAGCAAGTTCTGACTTGTTAGCACCGTTGTCAGGATCAAAGGCAACGGTAACTGTTAAACACTGGATGGAAGGAACTTATGTAGGCATCACTTTGCCAGAAGGACAAGAGGGTAGCAGCCTGGAATACACTCCCCTTCTGTGCTAACATTCTGCACCTCTGCTTTTTAAATACGTCTGAAATTGTATTTGTATAAGACATGGTGTCTTGGAGGACAAAGATTTTGTCTAGTGAATCACCTGCCTGTCCCTGGCACCTGGACACTATACTAGCCTGTGGTGGAAGACTGGTAAGTGCTTGGATCAAGTCAACCTTCAGTCATTTCTGAGATGTCCTGTAGGACTCCAAACCGAATTCCAGAGACCTGACTCCCTAGCATGGTACCTAAGCGCGAGGAAGAAATGTGTAGTTTGAAAATGACACCCCAAGTGAACTTTGCATAAGATAACCTGAGACTCAGAGGAGGAAGGAGCAATAGGGAAGGCAAGAGCTGCAAGGAGGATGTGTTTGAGCTGAACTTATGAAGATGGAAAAATATTGACAAAACGAGATAATGGGGGTCAGCAGGAGGGAGGATAAAGAGTGGGGGAGGGCTCTTCCGGAAGTAAACAAAGGGAGCCACGTAGCAGACACGTGCAGGGATAAGGAGGTCAGTTTCACTAACGGACAGGAGACTTTGAATGCAGGCACAGTTTTGCACTATTTTAACTCTGTACAGAGTTCAGAACCTCATCAGCTTTGTACCTTAGCTCTTGTACCTCTGAAGTGAGGGTCTGAGGCGGGAGCACCTGAAAGCCCCGCGAGAAGATTGCATATTGGCAGTTTGGGGACAGGCGGTGACAAACACAGAAGCAGGGGAGTGAGCATCGTGTTGCCTTCAACCCTGTGGAAAGACTGCATCGGTTTCTAAGAAATGAGGACTCAGACTCTCTGGGCTGTTATTAGCTGGGGAATCTGCACTTGACTCTAAAAGAAAAATCATTTCCATCGCATGAATCAGTTCAGAAGAATAAGCTGCACAACACAGCAAAGTCTAATGAGTGGCAGTCACCTTGTCCCCTGCTCCCAACCTTGGTGGGCAGAACCAGTGAGTAAATTACCAGTAGAGTTATGCACCACCAAACAGCATGGGGCTCAGCAGCAGTGGGGCTCGGCTGCAGTGGGGCTCAGTGGTAGTGGGCTCAGGGGCAGTGGGGCTCAGCAGCAGTGGGACTAGGCAGCAGTAGGGCTGGGCTGCAATGGGGCTCGGCTACAGTGGGGCTCGGCTGCAACAGAAATGCTGGATCATCCAGTGATTTGACCTCCAGATTAGCAGAGGGCAATGACAAGAGCCAACAACTCCGTGTGTGAGACACTGGACATTATCTCATTTAGTCCAGTTTTTATGACCCCAGTGAGGAAGGTTCTTGTAGTCCACTATACAAAACACCTTGTGGATTTATTTGCTTAAGAGGTAAAATTCAGAACTTGGACTCAAAGCTGATCTATTAGATGAGTTAATTACATGTCATTGCAGTAGTGGAAAGAGTTGTTTTTAACTTAAGGGTTTTAGTCTTAAAGGTATAAGGAGCTAGGAGGACAATTCCTCCAAGGGATTGAGTCTAAGGGCTGGGTATGGGAGTCGGGATGCACAGCAGGCCCCAGTCAGAGGTAAGCTAGCCCAAAGATAACGCCCACCCCCTTTCTCCCAAGATGGTAGACAGCTTTTCTCTTCCGTTGGCACATGAGGGGAAAGCTCAGGGTTCTCCCTGGCAAAGGGCAGGGTTTCCAACTTCACGGCCTAAGTTCCAGGACAAGGAAGGCTTCTAGTCTCAGCGAAATGCAGCCATTCCTGAGCACCCATCACCCGTCTCGCACAGGCCTCTGGTGTCGTTCCAATTAATCATTAAGCCTGATGATTTGCACTTAGCAGACACAAGACAAATTCCAGATGCATGAGCTAAGCGCTTCCACTTCTTCAGTCACACCCATCAGGGTGCTTTGCTTAGAGGCGGCCCTACCAACCAACTCAATCTGCAGCTACCTTTGGGTCTGAGGAATGAGATGGGAGGGGTCATGTGAGTATTGAGATTCCTGAGGCCAGGGAATGGAGCAGGAAACAAGGAAGTCAAGCATAGTGAATATGGCTGAGACTCCCAACTTGTGATGAGGTCCAAAGAACAGAGTTGACTCCAAGCAAACCTAGCACACAAATAAAAAGATGTCTTCATGCTCTTCTGTTTTGGTGCTGAAGCCTAAGGTCTCACCCAAAGGTGTTGGTAGAGCAAGGTCAGATCTCTTATCTCCAGCTTCTCAGTCGTGTATTTATCATTTTTCCTCAAGGTTGAATAACCAAGAAAGAAAATGGACCACAGCTAAAATGACTGAAATGTTTTGTGAGGATGGAGGGGAAATGCCTCACGATGCAGACCATGCTCATAAGTCTTTATGCTTGGGACAAGACTGAGCAAAGCATCACGGGAAACAGACCTCTGACTTGGCCACTGAGATACCTCGGTTGGCTATATTTCATTTCTACAATTGGCTGCCATCTGTATGTCACTGCCCTGACTAAAATGCCCCGTGGAAGAGAGACACGTGTCTTCAATGCACCTACAAAGCTTACCTGCTCTGTTCCTGTTCTCTCCATGGCAGGGCTGCAGCACTGACTCAGGTCTAGGAACATGGGAGCTCCAGGCTCCAGGATACATGCATGCAGTCTTAAGTTTGCACATGATTTCTCTACTCCCACATGCTTCTTTTCTTGTCATCTTTCCATCATCAAGAAGGAGGAGGAAGAGGAGGAGGAGGGGGAAAAGAAAGAGGAAGAGGAGAAGGAGGAAGAAGAAGAGAAAGAGGAAGATGAAGAAGAAAAAGAAATAAAACTTTGCCTCTCTTCTCTCCCTTTCTCCTCCCTTGCAGAAGTGAACACTTGAAACTTGAATGCCAGCACCGTGTTGTTCTGCTCACACTCTGTCCCTGTGCTGGACCAGCATCTGGCACACGGTCACTGCCCAATAAATACTTGTCACATGAATGGCAGAAGCCATATGTAATGTTTCCAGCATTACAGTGGCATGGTATGGAAGCAGTCTGTTGGACCAACAATATAAACACAAAGGGTGACTACTGGCATGTCTCTACAATGTATGGCAAACAGATGCCAGTCAGTAAACAATTTATACCTATAGAGGGCCAAAGGCCATGCCTGGTATTGCCGGTCTGACAGGTGGACCATTTTCTGACTCCAGAGAAGTCTACCTCCTTAATGAAGGTAGACGAGGAGATGTGTCTGCTGGAAGGAACGGAAGGAAAGTGCTCGAGTCTGTTCAGGGTGGGGGCAGGAACTGAAACAGCTGTGTGGCATTGTCGTGCAACAAAGGAGCTCACAGAGTGCTGTGGTGTTCTTTTGGTGTGTATTCAGTAACTGTGGGCTGCTTTTGGTGAAAGAGTACCACACAGAACTGGCAAGACTGGAGGAAGGGAGTCACGCTTGCTGATGCTGTAAACTCTGGTGTAGCCAGGCCTGGACGGCAGTAGCAGCCTGCCCTTGTCTGTGCTCAGCATTTCGTTCTGTAGGCCGTAGCTTTTCTGGATGGCCGCCTCATTCCTGCCTCTCTCCTCGACTCTAGTCTCTGAATACTTAGCATGTGACTTCACTTTTGCTTCCACAGCCTCCACTGCTTCGACTTCCTGCCTGGACCTAGATATTTGTTTTCATCTCTTCTTAATCTCTCTCATTTAAGCTTAGGAACTGAAGACCCTTGCCACCCAATGGGTCTTTCTTAGTTAGTGGGCCATGGGATTGGCTGGCAGATCTGTCAATGAGATAGACCAGTAGAGAAAGCAAATGCGCAAAGTGTGAACGTTCTCTCCTAATTTGTTCTACGTACAGAATTAATTATGCCTGTTCCTTTGTGCCTGTGCTGGGCCTTGAGTCACAGGTACTTACAGTGGACACGGTTAGAACCCACAAGCAGTCTGAGGGTGTTCTCTCCGCTCTTTGCATTATTTCCCGGGTTATCTTCTCCGTAGATTGCATTTCTACTCATTCTTACCCTTCGGCCTCCAGAGCCTTCTGATTTTAGTTTCAAGCTGCCATCTCTTGTCTGAGACCCCTCACTCCTTGCTACAGAAACAAGCCAGCTGCTGCTCGCCCCACCGCTGCATGGCTCCCACAGCAGAGTACCCTTCTGGAAAACTTGCATGCTCTTCATGGCCCTAAATGAAATACATGTTACTTTTGGATTATTTAGTTGCATTTTTGTTGTTATAGACCATATACTTAAAACTATCGCTATTATATTACTTCTTCTTTGGTGGTCATCTCTCCATGGCTCATTTTTTTCTTGCCTCTAAAGTCTGGGTGTTCCGTGGGTCCAAATCTCACCTCTGGTTATATCCTTCCCATGGAGTTCTTCCCTGGCTCTTTCCCCACTTCTCCAGCAGTACTGACTGCCAAGTTGACCCCCTAGCTCTGAAGTGTCCCAGGAATTAGGATTTTTGTACATGAGTCTTTCTATCCTCACATGGCAAACAGAGCCCATGCTGGGGTCACCATTGTTCCCAAAGATAAGGCTCCTCCTTTGTCTTTGGCCAGGCCCATGCTTGTGTCTGAAATTTCTTTGTGTCTGCTTTTTCTTGCTTGTTCAAACACACACACACACACACAAACACACACACACACATTCTCTCTCTTTGTCTTTTGTAGGTAATAACTTTTTTGTTTGTTTTGTTTTGCTTTGCTTTTGTTTTTGGCTAGAGTCTTACTGTGTAGCTTAGGCTAGCCTTGACTTCACAGTCCTCCTGTCTCAGTCTCCAGAATGCTACAGTCTTAGGAGAACACCACAGCCGGTCTTCTATATAGCTCCAGAATTAGCCTTTTCTGAACCTTCAGAATTCAGTGCAGTGTCCTCCCAGAGATGCCATGGTGTGGCAAGTTCGGCCTTCCCTTCCATGCTGTGTCCATGTGGATTTTGTGCCTTTCTCACGATACTCAAAGCACTTACAGGAAGATGGACTGAAAGAATTTTTGTGTGCCTGGTGCCTAATACCCAAGTCCTGGCACACTGAAAGGGTTAATAAACATTTCTTAAGGCTGACATCATAATGAACTACCAGGGAATATTCGGTGAGTTTCCCAAAATGGGCCCTGAGAATGAAGTGATCTCTCTCAGGCAGATCTGGAGTCTGGTCCAGCCTGTTGGCCAGTCTTCCCAGGTTCCTTGTAGTGTTGCTCTGTTTTCCAATTGTGCTGTGTAGACTGAAAAGAGGTTCAATTTTGATCTAAAAACTAGGACTGAATTGGCTATTAACTACAAGTAAGGGCTGTGGGAAGGGCTGATATGTTTATCTCAGAGCGTCCCAAAGGGAAAGAATCAAGGCTCTCCAACTGCCAACAAGACAGCGTGTTCTCTTTCAGGGCAGGCCCGTGCTGGGGTTACAGCCTGTAGTGATGGCTGTCCAGCCTTGCTTCCTTCCTGCTTGACTGCGAGGCTGCTCTGAGCTTCTTTCTGGTCTGTTCTTTCACTACCTTTGTGTCTTGGTGTTCGACTGTCAGGCTCTGATCCCATTGTTACAATCCAATCGGGAAATTTATGTTGGGGTGAGGAGAAACTAGGTCTAGATACAACTTTCCCCATTTTACCCCCAGGGAGGTGGGGTGTGTTTGGGGTGGGGACAATAGAGCTGAGCTTAGTCTATGTGATTAGGGCCATAAACTGCTTAACAAACATTTGGTTAATGAGCGCATGCTCTGCTGATTTCATTACTTCAAATAAAGCTCACAGTGAAGCATTTCATTCCCCCACACGAGTTGATGTGTAAGGTTCACGGCCACTGACATCTTGAAAATGCCATTGTGTTGTGGTTTGGATTTAGACGTAAACTTCCTCTGTAGTCTCATTGGGATTGCATGTGGACCCAACGTTAAAGAGAAAACCTTGAGGCTTGGACAAAAATAATAACAATTCTGCATATTAGATTCAAGTTATATAGGTTGGCAGAAGTTTTATGTGTGTTATATTATTTAGCTCTTTAAAAAGCTAAATAATAATAAAAATAAAAATAAACCCTCCTAATTATTCCTGATTTACAATAGCTTAGTTAAACTGAGTATAATGACATTTATCTCTAATTCTAGTGCCTGAAAGGATGAGGCAGAAGCAGGATTGCCAAGATTTCTAGGCCAGCCTATACATCTAGTGAGCTCTAGGGCAGCCTGGGCTATACAGTGGGATTATCAATAAAATCAATAAATAAAATAATCAGAAAAATAAATCGGAAAAATATCTAGTGGCTAAGGCACAGTGGTTACGACTGGTCTAACAACAGGATTTGTGCCAGGGCAACAGTGATGTTGAGAACAAGAACTCAACAAGGGACTTCGACATCTGTTTTAGAGTCAGTGTGACCAGTCACTAGTGTTAGGGTAAACTGCTTTGCACAACTACATCACCAGTAGCCATTATCAGAGAGCAGTTCTTTCTTTTTCATTTCTGTTTGTTGCTCTCCTTAGGCCTCTGTCTTTCCTGATGATGTTGGTGATGGCAGAGAATGGCCCTGGGGTTTCACTCTTTCTGGGAGGCTGGAACAGATGAAAATGGTTGTGCTGCTTTCATCCTAACTCACTAGTGTAGTGGCATTTATTTCATTTGTATTTTAATAAATATAGCTTGCCCGAAGATCAGAGAGGAAAACAGCCCCACATTTCAGCCTTACAGACCAGACAGTGGTGACACACACCATTAATCCCAGTAGCCACTAGTGGCCATCGATCCCGGGCGGTGCATGACTTAATCTCTGTGGTGCATACCTTTAATCCCAGCCGTAGAAAGGATTATGGATTGGGAGGAGACAGCTCAGAGATACAGTCTCATTCTGAGATTCCTAAAGGCAGGATCGCCATTTTTGGACTGAGGTCAAGGTAAGAGCCAGTGGCTGGCTGCTTTGCTTTTCTGATCTTCAGGTTGAGCCCCAATTTCTCTCTCTAAGTTTTTATTAATCACTAGCTCCATAACAGAATAAAAATTCTAATCATGTGTCTCTCCAGCCTGTCACAGACTGTCAAAACACTGTTGGATGGTTCAGGAGAGCCTTCCGTCCCAAGTACAGCAAGTCACTCACCGCTCTTCACTGGAGGACATTTCTGAAGCGGTTTGTTGGACAGATTTAGAGACCACACTGAACTCAGTGGAAGCGAGGGCTGTAGCTGATGCGCGCCAACAGCCACCGCGAATCTCTGGCTCCCTGTTAGTGATCCTTTCAATGCTGTTTATCTTCCGCCCACCAGAAACTCCTGAATTCCATCTCCGAGCTGCTTCCTAAACCTGACCGCGCATCTCCACAGTTAGTGTCTGCGTGTTAGAACCTGCTGCACTGTTCTGCAGTAAAACATACACCCACCCCTGTGCCTTAAACACGAGGGGCTCCGCCCATCTTCCTCAGGACCTCCTCACTGAAAGGCTACTACAGTGTGGGGTGTCACCAGGCCCAGGAACTGATAAGACAGTAGGACACAGAAAGAGTCACCTCACATCAGCACTAGCGAGGAAAGAGCCATGCTATTTCTGCCTATAGCCCCATGAGTCAGTACCAATCCTCTAACTCCAAACTCGTCCATATGTCTGGCCAACCAAAACATACTGTTGGAATTTCAAGCAACTGCCACCTCTCCTATGGATTGCTCAGAAGTGCTCCAACTAGGTTCTTTACTATTAGTCTTAACCCAGTGATGTTCACTTTTCCATTGGACAACTAGAGATTGCACTCTAAATATAAACCAGAATATCTATCTCTAATCAATGGATATAGAGAGCTTTGCTTCCTGAGCATCTTCTATGTTGCTATGTTTCTGAATAAGCAATTTCTTGAATATTTGAAGGATAGACAAGATCAAAGTGTCTTTTTCCAAAACCTTATGGAAGTGAATGACCATGGTCCTTAAACATAGCAGTATTCCACGTAGCTTTCTTTGGGAAAGTGGAAGAGATGCTTCTGGAAGGGAGGAGAGGATTGTGCTAGTACTTCTGCCAAGTTCTCTGTGAGGGTAAGGTCATGGTTGGTCTTATCTTCTTTTTCCACAGCCTGTGCCCTGGTGCCAGGTCTCCTATCCTGGCTCAGCTTGGCGTAAGAGTGTAAAGGAAGTGGTGTGGCTTCTTTTCCCTCCACACACAGTCAGGAGAAACCTAAGAACAAAGGTTATTGCATGATTGCATCACGCCCTTCTTCAGTATCCCTAACTCACCCCAGTCTCCCACTGAGCCTTGATGGACAGCAAGTCTCAGGTGCATTTGCTAGCATCTTGGCTGAGGCAGCCATTTGTATTATCAACCTTACTTCTAGAGGCACAGATGCCTAAACCAAGAAGGACACAAAGAGAAAGAACAAATAAGCTATGTCTTGCCCAAAAAAGAAAAAATGTCCCATCTCCCCATGATTCTGGTCTGTGAGCTATCACTCTCTGTTATGTAACTTCAGACACCGAGTTCTCCCTGTTGGGGCGCACAGCACCCCCGGTTCCCTCTCTGTCAGAACCTACAGCACGCCAGGCTCCCTGCGGTGGCTGATCTTGACTTCTGACCTATCAGGTTTATGTTGTCTGCCCAACCATTTCAATTTCAGGTTCTTCTCCAGAATCATTATGTTTTCCTAGCATAATTTCATTTCATTGGGTCAATTATAATTTCTTTGACCACGTATGAGATTTAAACATTTAAAAGAAATTCTTGTGAAAGAATTTCTCCATATGATCTGTTGAATTTTGTTGTTGTTTTGGCCTATTGGTTTTAATTATAGTTTTGCTGTTTTATTTTTGGTTTTGGGAGTTGAACTTAGGACCTTGCTCATGCCAGGCAAGTGCCCTACCACCGAGCTGTGTCCCAGACCTCAACATGATAAATATTCCAGGGGAGAAAGTTACATTTCACCACACAACAACATTCTAGAAAGAAATTATCTGGGAAATATTTGCTATGGGATCTCTGAGATCTTTCTCCAAAGCTTTTCACAAATGTGAATTTCAGAACTAGAAGAAACACTAAGGATTGTTTGGTTCTAGTTTCTTAATATATAATTCTGAGGACACAGAAGCCAAGAAATAGCAAAATGTGCAATAGTCAGTCTGTTTGTGAACTGGTCTCTCCACTCTATGATGCAGTCTTTGAATTGTGCATTGTGACCATTACTCCAGGGTATGCTTAGCAGACACAAGACCCTGGGCTCAACTCCCAGAACTACCACAGAAAATGGTATTCAAGGCATTGGTAGCCAAATATTCTCTACTATAGTGAAAATGCTTGAAAATCTTTGTTTTGTGAGGTTCTGCTCTAGAGTACAGAATTGTCCAAGCAGCAGTTTTCAATCTGTGGGTCATGACCCTTCTGGAAAGCCTCTATCTTCAAAAATATTTATATTCAGATTCATAACAGAAGAAAAATTACAGTTACTAAGTGGAAATGAAAATAATTTTATGGTTGGGGTGACCACAACATGAGGAACTGCATTAAAGGGTCACAGCATTAGGAAGGTTGGGAGCTACTCGTCTAAAGTAAGCAAGACAATACAGCCATCTGGAGACAGCAGTAATAGATTTTAATTTTATTGTAATGTGGGGATGACATTGCAAATTTTGTTTTTCGTACTGCAGACTTAATGAAATAAACCTTTTCTATTTTCTTCTTTGGTTCAAACTCCACTGTTTTCAAGAGCAAATGAGATCTAGATGGGACGTGAAAGTTCGGGACGTTGTTCGGACAGGAAAGAAACAGCAGTGGCAGAAAGCACATGGCAGTGGATACTCTAAGCTGTGTCCTTGCTGCTGACGCCTCTGTGGGAACTAGCAACCCGAGCCACAGTCCAGCGTTCTTCTCTCTCTGGTGGCCCTGTGTTGAGGCGCTGTCTCTCATTTATGCTTGCTTTGTAGTACATCTATCTATGGACAGCTTTTGCTCACTTGGACCAGGAAAAAAGGCTTACATATTTCAAAATCCAAATCCCTCTCCAAAAGAAATGAGCAGTCCACTCCTCCCAATTTTAGGCAGTTTATAGATTTCAACTCTATACATCACCTGACCCAAAGTTCCACTTAGACATAGTCACTGAGGGAGATACTAACATTGTTTTTGTCTCGTTTTTGGCCAATAGAATCAGACACAGATGGAGATACTGAAGTCAAAACCGGTTTCTTCCAGTGGCCCTTCACTCACAGGAATGGCTTGCCTAAGGAATCTGAAATGCTCAAGCCAGATGAGAAAGTGTTATGTTGCCTTGGGGAACAGCACTCAACATCTCTGGATGTCCTCATCAATCAATAGGCTAGGTCTACCTGTCTCCCGATTATGCTGAGAACTTACTTAAGGCCCAGATGGCAGTGAAAAGCACCCCGCATCGACTTGGAAGCCAGACTCATCAGAATGTGCAGGAAGAGCCAATTTGGCAAAGGAAACGTGACTTAATTATTCTTCAGTTTAGGGATTATGTGAGATTAATTACACATCTTGTTTAACTGGGGGCCAGATACAAAACATGGTTTTGTCATTAGAATATTTTGGGGTATTTTCTGTGTTAGTTATTTTGTTACCACTGTGACCAAAATGCACGACAGAAACACATTAAGGGAGGGAAGACTTGCATTGCCTCACGGTTTCAGAGAGATTTCAGTCATCATGGTAAGGAAGGCATGGGAGAAGGAACCTGTGGCAGTGGTTGTTCCTGAAAAAGAAGCAGAGGGTGTGGGGAGGAGCTAGGGGTGGCCTTAATCCTCAAAGGCCTGCCACTGCCCTACTTCTGCCACCAGAGCCCAATACCTAAAGTTTTTACACTTTTCAAAATAGTGCCACATGCAGGAGACCAAGTCTGTAAACAAATGCCCATCTGGGCATTTCAGATTATGACAACAGCGTAGGATTGAAGAGCAATATGAGTCCTGAGACAGGGGTTGCTGCTCAGATCCTGCCATGACCATGTGGAATACATGAACTGTGGTTTAACCTGAATTGCATGAGTAAATCAGTGGTAACTCTCTTACAAACAGGTTATAAAGGTAAGATTACATCAAATTTACAAAAGGATAAAGAATGTCAGTGTTGGGCGGTGGTGGCATAGGCTTTTAATTCCAACACTGGGGGAGCAGAGGCAGGCAGGTGAATCTCTGAGTTAGAGGCCAGCCTAGTTCCCAGAGGGAGTTCCAAGATGGCCAGAGCTACACAACAAACCCTGTCTCAAAACAAAACAAAACAAAACAAAACAAAACAAAACAAAACAAAACAAAACAAAAGAATATCAAACAATATGTAATAGATAATAAATAGGACCCCGTGCCTCAGATTTGCTTCTTGATACACAAGGGGCATGGCAAGATTTTTATACCAGTGATTTCTTTTGAGAGAGTGCTCCCAAATAAAATGGCCAAGGAGTGAGAGAGAGAGAATAACAGGAAGGCAGATATAGTCACCTAGATCTATGGGGAAGCTCTAGATGGCAAACAAAACCATGATACTTTCTTCTCTCTATTAATCATCCTTTGACCATTGGCCTCCTCTAGGGATAACATGCAACCTCTTGCCATTTCAGGGAGAGATGTCTCTGCCCTCTGATGGTGGTTCTCAGGAGAGGTAGTAGCTTTGGGCTTCTGGTAGCCAGCAAGCAATTCAGCGCTGGGATGAAGGCTCTGGCCTGTTGTCAAGGATCTGGACAGTATACCCAAAAAGTCTTCTGTGCTCAAAACACTGGATGCTCACCATGTCTCTGTGCATTTCCTGTGCTTGCTCCTTCAGCTGTTCCTCCAATGGCAGTTAGTTAACTATACATCACTTCTATGTGTCCATCACTTCTTCAAGAGCACAGGATGCCTCAGCAAGCGAGAGGAAGGCCATCCCCTTATGCTCTCATGGAGAGAGACAAAAAACATACAAAAGTAATAATTCTCTATCCTATGGTGAAAAGTACATGGTAAGATGATGACAATCTATCACTGAAGACACACAGCATTGTGTGTCTTGATCTCCAGAGGCATGTGCGATACAGTATATGGCACATGCTCCATAGATCACACAGGCATTTTTAATGACAGACCTGATGGCACATACACTGCTTTCCAGACACGCACATGTCTGATGTGATCTAACACCTCTGCTTGTCATTTTGCCGTCAGAATTTCAGTATTGATATGTTTAAATTGTGCTCCCTAGTAATTTGAATGTATCTGCTTATTTGTTAATTTTATACCTACAGTTTTTTATTTTTTCACATGTATTTGTTTTGTGAAGGTGGGACACACACAAGCCACAGCATGCCTATAGTGGTCAAAGGACAGCTGTGACAGTACCTTGTCTCCTTCCACCAATGTGCATTCCAGGAAGCAAACTCAGGCGGTCAGGAGCTTGGAGCCACGGAACTGCATTTTCAGTGTCTATTTCGGCTAAATTCTGATAGGGTTTGAAGATGAGGAAATGAAAGCCTCTTGCCTTGGAGCATGGCCTATTTTGACAGGTGAGCTGTTTGCACTGAGAGGGTCTTCCATGGAGGAGAAAGGACAAGGACCGAGAGGTCCGCTGATGACACCTGTAGCGAAGGCGGAACGTGTCTGCAGTCATTGGCCACAGAAGCCATTTGAAGGCAGCACCCACGGGAGTCAAAGGCTGACTGGCACCCAACACGTCGACAAGAAGAAAGTGAGTGTCTGGAGCTTAGAGAGCCTGGAATGAGGAGGTGGCAGCAGCAGGCTAACACATCTGCTGCTTTTAGGCTCCTCTTGCTGGGACCATAAAGATGACTTTGTGGTAGGGAAGAAGGATCTGGAAGCTGTCTAGCCAAAGATCTTTCTTCATGAAGTAGAAACTCCTCAGAATGAGCACTTCTAAAAGAATTTAGTGAAATGAATGGGGGGACTCCAGGCAGAAAGATTATTTGTTCCCCTGAATTTGAAGGCAATCAGAGTGTCAAGGGTGTTCTTTTAACACCCGGGACTCTGAGACCTTGTCTCAACTTTTTGTTTGTCTGCTTCCTTCTTCCCTTTCCTGTTTTGGTTTTCCAGCATTTTCTGACTTTCTCATGGTTCAGCCCAGGAGAGCTACTAATCTGTGGGGATGAGCAAAGGCCATCTTCTTCAAGTCTCATAGCACAGCGCCCCGTGGGAGAGACTGGTTGTCCCTGGACAATGTGTCAAGCCACCTAGGGCTGGGCTGGAAGGGGAGCACATGAGCCTGCTGTCCTGGGCAGGGGACGAGGGAGGCCGTGTGGAGGGCAGCACTTGTGGCACAGGGGCCGTGGCCCGAAGAGCTCTGCTCTGCCAAAGGGGATGACCCGGGAAACTTTCCCAGTAGGAAGTTCTAACTGACTGACCAGGAATTGGTTGACTGACCTGTGGCTGTTTTATTTGCTACGGTCGCTTGCTTTTCCGTTTTGCAAACTTCTAGCAACACCACCCACCCCTCTAACATTGTAGCTGTACAAAGTGAACTGCATGTAAAGGGTGCTTAGAGAACGCCAGAGTGTTACATCCCAGCGTCCCATGGAGAGCCTGGCATGCAGCAGGTCTCAACAGAGGCATGTTTCTGAAGTTGGACTTACACGGGGTATCCAACACACAAAGTCACATGTGTGTGGAGAAATGATGTCCTGCCAGTCACACACTGATAAATACAGAAACTGTCAAACATTCTCTCCCTGGGCATTCTCTCCCAGGACATTACTCCTAAGAAAACAGTAAGGAAAAATGTGAGCCAGGTGATGGCGGTGCACACATTTAATCCCAGCACTTGGGAGGCAGAGGCAGGTGGATCTCTGTGAGTTCGAGGCCAGCCTGGTCTACAAAGCAAGTTCCAGAACAACACAGAGAAACCCTGTCTTGGGAAAGAAGAATCGAAACTGCCTTTGAAAATATTGTGGCCTTTGAAATCCACAGCTTAGGCTCTGGATTTCAGCTTGCCATAGACTGGCTGGATGAGCCAGGGCACATTAATGTTGAAGTTCACCTCTGTCTTCTCAAGTGTATGGTGGCTTTACAAACGATCTGCAATGTTATTTTCTGGGGTTTAAAAGGTTGTGCATTATTTTGAATTATCAAACATTTGCATGCATACAGTGATGTGGTAAGACTTAAAATGAAATATGAGAGTCACCTGTTTCTTTATATCTTATAGAGCCTAAAGGCAAAAATGTTAAATTTTACTATATTCTTGGTCTCCTCTCCTCTCCTCTCCCCTCCCCTCCTCTCCTCTCCCCTCCCCTCCCCTCCCCTCCCCTCTCCTCTCCTCTCCTCTCCTCTCCTCTCCTCTCTTCTCCCCTCCTCTCTCTCCCCTTCCCTTCCCTCCTCTCCTCTTCTCTCCTCTTCTCTCCTCTCCCTTCCTCTCCTCTCCCCTCCCCTCCTCTCCTCTCCTCTCCCTTCCTCTCCCTTCTTCTCTCTCACCTCCCCTTCCCTCCTCTCTCTCTCTCTCTCTCTCTCTCTCTCTCTCTCTCTCTTGTAACCAGCTGACCTTGAACTTAGGATGATCTTTCTACAAATGTCACCACGTTCAGCCCAATGTGCAGCATTTTCAATGTGTCTTTATTTTTACTGTGGCCTGTCTTGTGAAGTAAGATATGGAATTTTCCACTTGTGGCATAATGCCAGCGCGCAGCCTGTTCCAGCTAGTAGAACCTCTTGCATTTGGGATGTTTATGTTGGTGATGCTCAAGCTGTTCTGTTATTTGTGAACATGTAGGTTTGTGTGAGGTAATAAGTGTGAAGCTCCAAGCACAATGTCTGATATGTAAAACTTTCAGGAGTTATGGCCTTATCCTTCTTGTCTTAGGACTTGTTCTAAGAAGAATGATGACCAATTATCTTCCTCTAGAACAGAATTCTGAGATTGTCATGGAACTTCCATATCCACTGCTAACATCACACTGTGATTAAATATTGGTTCTTTTTGTCAGAATCGTGTTTCCAGTAAATTAGGCCTCAGTTTTCTTCTCTGCAAAATGGGGCTAGTAAGAATACCTGTCTGTGTAAACGTTGCAGGGAGACAGAACTAAGCAAGAGACTTCGTGGAAAGTACCTCACAGTGTGTATAACACATAAAAATATCCCAGCAAATGCTTGTTAGTATTGTCCTTGTCATTGCCGCCACAACTGCCACCACCATCATCACCACTGCCACTATCACCACCAAGTAATTGGTCTTTGTTTTAGCTTATTCTTCTACCATATGAATCAATGTGGTTCCACAGTCGCTAATAAGCATTTCAGAAGAGGGCAAAGGGAAACAGAGGGATGTTTGCGTATAGGAGTAAGGGAGAAGCATTTAAACTATGTCAAGAGTCAATAACTGTTCCAGAGACCTCGAGTTAAAGCATCTCAAGAAATCAAAGCGGCCTAAATTCTCCTCAGTTCCAAGCGTTTACCTCCCAAGCGAGACAGAGTTGCTGGAGAAGTCTGAAAGCCAAATGCAGAGACTTGGAGGGGTTCTGCTGTGAAGAACCTGTCCTACCAATCCCACAGGCAGAACACTGTATGCTGCTTGCCTTCCCAGGAGAAAAAAATAGCAAGAGATTGCTTCCTACTCCCCAGTGAGCCACAGGGCTCAGCTGGCTCTCCGTGGGACTCTCTAATGAAATGCAATTCAACAAGCCAGGCCCCAGCATGCTTAACCTTTGGACCACAGATGCCGACATCTCTCCGGAGAAAGAGCCGGTTGTGCTGTCTTGGTAGCTGTGATGCAACCACCGAAGGGAAAAAAGCCTCATACCCACTGTGGTTTTGCAACGCCTCCAACAAAGGGCTTAAAGGATTTCAGATGCATCTGAGAACTGAACTGTGCTGGCTCTCCTGAGCCAGCATCTTTGAATACCAGAGGG
Source organism: Myodes glareolus (assembly GCF_982192425.1). NCBI lineage: Eukaryota > Metazoa > Chordata > Mammalia > Rodentia > Cricetidae > Myodes > Myodes glareolus. The sequence continues at coordinate 111,619,950 of NC_142029.1, forward strand.
ACTAACAATGACAGAATCCAGACCCAACTGCCGATGCAGGCCTGGTGGTATTTGGGTTGTCTAGTCATGACAAAGCATAAACCATCTCAGTGGCACTGTGGAAAACATGGCACCTCATTCAGCTGCACTTTACCCAGCTCCTTGGCTAGTTCCCAACCTTCCCCACCCCAAATCCCCAAGTGAGTCTTCGGGACGATGACCCTGGACATAAAGCACGGAATTTCTAAAGAGCATTAACGTCCGCACTCCCTTTCTGAGTCTACAGATATTTCTAATCAAAGCTGGATGGCAGTAAGGGGTTTGGGACAGCAGATCAGGAAGTCAGCTCTCGCCAGCATTAGCTGAGAGCAAGGCAGGTCTCAGAGGAGATGTTTGACTTAAAGGAAATAAAAAACAACCATCTTTTGCTACAAACATAAGGCTTCTTTCTTCATTCTAAACCATTACGTTTCTTACCATAGCAATTTCTTCTGCTCTGTAGATTGTAAGGCAGGAAACAGATCTGTGACCCTGTGTGGTGGTGACCGTGCGGCAGGGTCTGGGATAGAGCAGAGCTTGCCTTTCTGACCATTTGCCAGGGCACAGAGGCCTGTACAGGGAGAGACTGGCCTCTGCTTTTATTTGCTCTGCTCCAACTATGGTAGTCTGAGATGCTGGATTCAGTACTTTTCTCACTACTATGGCAAAACACCTGGCAAAAGCAACTTATAGAAGGAAAGAAGAGCTCGTTTTGGCTCATAGTTTGAGGTAACAAGGAAGGCATGGTGGCGGGAAGGCGAGGCAGCTGGTCACATGGCATCTGGGGTCAGGAAGCAGAGGGAGGTGAATGTTGATACTCAGCTGGCCTTCTCCTTCTTAGTCCGGGATCTATGCCCAAGGAATGGTAACACCCACAGTTAGAGCGGGGCGTCCCACCTTAGTTTAATAACATCAGGAAAATTCTCTGTGGGAATTCCCAGAGCCTTGTCTTCCTTTTAATTCTAGATCCTGCCCAGCTGGGAGTCAATGTTAACTATCTCCTGTAGAAAGGAGTCGTGCAGGTGGGGGTTCTCCATCTTAAAACATTTTCAGCTTTGCTGGGAAACGTGTCGAGTCAGGGGCCATCTCAATCACACAAGAAATAGCTCTTGAGTTGGTTTGCATGCTAAGGTTTTCTTTCCTTGTCGCCGTGACTTTATCACGAGAAGCAGTCTCATGGTGACATGGCCCGCCTACGTGCATAATCAATACCGTGTGGCCCCCATCACTTCAGTACAATGCTGCACACGGACGAAAGCTCCAAGGAAGGAAGGTGCAGGCTGCCTTCAAGCTCCACCTGCATGGGGGCCTCCTCCGCGTCCCCAGGGAAAAGAGAGTTGAGTCATCCTGTGTTACACAAGAAACTACGTATGCAACCAGTCCCTAGCAGACCCCAAGGCAGGAGCAAATTACTAGAAGATGCTAGCAAATTGCTCTGTAAGTGAGGGACTAACTTTATTCCTGCCTCCCCATCTTTAATAAAATGTTATTTATTCTTTCTGTATATTCAGCTTAGCTAGAATTTTACCTTGGAACATGCAAATGGAGTGTGTGATGTGAGTGGGAAAGGGATGAGGGAAGGAAATAGGGCAGGAGATGGAGGAGGAGAGGAAGAGGAGGGAGGACAAACAGCAGACAGAGGAGAGAAAGCAAACAGTCTTACAACGTCAGCCCATGGTGCAGCTGGATGCTCACAGGACAGAGCCGTGACCTAAGGCCCCATGTAAGTTAGTGGAAATGGTGTGCACTGTGTGTGCACTTGTGCATGTGATGGGGATGGATACATGTCCTCCAGCCTCAGCACTTACCAGTCCTGTCACCTACAATGGAAGCCCCAGCCATCAGAACTTTCCCCTTTATTTGATCCCATTGATCAAAACTGATGTGAATTTTCAGGTTCTTTGATCACTGCCTTAGCCTAATTTCTACCCAAAGAGTCTGAGAAAAGTAAGTCCCGCGGAAGCGCGATGATTTGACAGTAGGACAGGGGACTGTGGCAGGGTGAGCAGAAGACGGTTGCCTAGGTGGCCTTGTGTTGCCAATGGACGTTCTTGCTCCCGCAATCTCTTCTGGAGAGCTTCGTGAAATGCACAGAACTGTTGGTTCACAGGACTCCTGGACACCACCATTGATACATTTAGCAATGGACCCTGTATCACACTCTCTTTGGCACTGATCTAGTTTGGGGCAATTGGTGTCTGGGTGTTCACGGTGGCCTCCTTCCTGCGTCCCTGTCTACTGAGCTTTTGCTTCATTTCTACTACTCAGACATTGTGTGATCATCTCTCTTGCTTTAATTTCTCAAAACTAAATCTATTTATTCATGGAAGGTGCAGTCTGCCATTAGTATGGATTTAAAAGGACAACTTTCAGGAGTCAGCTTTTTCCTTCCACCTTGAGGCTCTGAGATATGAAACTCAGGACATCAGACTTGCTGTCAGGCATCTTCATGAACCATCTCACTGGGCTCAGAATCCTCTATAGAGGCCCAGGTCTTATCACACCCCTCCCTTCTCTAAAACCGTACTCCTCACAGCTCTGCTCTTTGCTCCTTTCCTATCTTTATGTACCTCAGAAGTTTTGACACGCTATAAAAAAATTATTCAAAATCTTGCTCCAGGACCTCTCTGACATTATTTTTCACCTCCCTTAACCAAGTTTTCTTTAACCCCTGATATTTCCAAATCACATATTCCAGGGGTCATATTTCGAAAGACATTTGCAGCCTAAATGTGACCCAAACACATATGGTAGGTTCATGAATCTTAATTCATTTCTCCTCAGTTATGCAGGGATAATGGAATCTTTCAATTCTCCTAGGTCTAATCTACTTTCTTTGCTGAGTGAACATTCTCCATTGCCCATGGCTAATCGTGTGAATATCAGCCCACATGGAAGGAATACCCTTGTTCTTTGGGATGGTCCTGGGAATGGGCTAAGGAAAAGGGCAGAGATCTATTTTTGATATTAATGTTGGGTACTCTGAAATCTAGGGTACTGTCCTTCCTCTCTGTGAGCTGGCTCCAAGTGTCCTCTGATTAATGAACGTACCCCAAGATCGAGTTTCAGAGGGAGAGATAAGCATCCTCCTTACCAGAAAGGCTCAGTTCTCACAGAGCCTGGTGGCTGGGAGTTGTTTTGGTTGGCTTAGCTTGTGCTCATGTTCCTCACAAAGACCCCTGCCTCTGTTGTCTATGACAGCTCTTCATTCCCTGTCTCGATCTTCCCGCCCTGCCTTTTCCTGAAGCTCTTCCGTTTCGTATATCTTGTCTCGTCACCCGCCCCGCCCTCTTTTGGTGAGATTTCTACTAGGGGTGGGGGTAGGATGGGTGATGTTCAGGTCCTCCTGCCATTACCTACCAGTTAACCCGTCTTCTGAAATATCAGACATTTTTCTTGTGGAGATAATATGGTCTATTCTAATCCAAAAGGCACAGTCCTCGTTTAAAACAACTTGGGACAACAGATTGTGCAGTGGTTAGAAGCATATATCGCTCCTGCAGAGGTAGAGGGTTTGATTCCCATTACCAACATACCCCACACAGACAGCGCAAACTTAGCGGCACCTAGAGAAGCGCATGGGTTGCATAGGGGCACAAACTAGAGGCTGCTCAACTGCTCCATGTGGGCTCTTGACATAGCCTCCCTTTCTTTGTCCTCCTCCGACGAAGGACTACCACTTTTACAGCACAGGCTTCCACCATCATCTTCTTCCAATGAGTCTTGTGTGTGATGAAGATGCGGGGGCGATGGGTCTGGCACTTCAGTCAGTGGATTGCCCTTTGTCAGGATGGGCGTAGTTGCACCTCTCTTTCTTCCGGAAAGAAATGTTGACTCTTTGTAACGAGAGATGAGGAAATGAAAGGCTGTGCACACTCCTTTCTCCTGTCTCCTAATCTCTCTGTGTGTTTCTCTGCGCCTGGGTAGATCTTTGGATTAAAGAGCTGTTTGAGGCTCTTTGTAAGACGGCCACCAGAGAGTGACCTGAGGGCCTAGAGTTGCTTTACTTTGGTGGAAGAGAGTCTTTGCTTCACTCCCAAGCTGGTCTGCCTTTCTTCTGGATGTCTTTACTTAATTCCCAGCCCATGACCCATTCCTGTGTGGGCTCAGGAACTACCTGCAGTCTAGCGCAGACTAGATGCTCTCTTTCCTTAGGAATCCATTCTCCATTTCAGTTTTAATGGGACACTTTGAGAAAGAGGAGGTGTATGTGAACTTTAAGTCTAGCATCAATTACTACTATTTTAACTGTAAATATAGTCATTTATAAGTGAATTGTTCAAGGGTTTGCTGAATATGTGATGCATTTTCCAGTGTTTTCTTTCTCAATTGCAGGATGCTGATGCTTGGCTATTTTGGTTTGGGGTTCAAGTAAGATTTATAGAAACATCATCTTTCCATACTACCATGATCACTTCATCTGACTTACATGTGACCCTTCATACTCTTGCTGCTAACTGGAAGGTTCGTCTAGTCTTCTCATTGCAAAACATACCATTTTGAAGGATGAGCCTGGTGATCAACAGCTCCTCTCCTCCATCTTCAGAGATGGAACTAATTGTTCCATCCTCATTATTCCCTGCACACTGTTCATCCATCCATAGCAACTGCCATTTTGTTTAGATCCTCTCTCTGCACTCCAGCCTGATTAACCCTTTTATTTTTAATCTAAAATATCTAACACTTATATTGAGTTAACCAGCTTTGCTCTTATGACTTACAGCAGTTGCCACTGACTGTACAAATGACGGACATATAAGAAGGGATGTCTTTAACGTCCCTTCTGTGAAGACTTCCAGCGGTAGACCAGGCATCTGAGCTGTCAATCCTGGTTTTTTTTTTTTTCAAATTTATTGAGTGAGCTCCTGCTTACACACATTGCCCCTAAAAATACGAGCAGTGTGTTGTTCTTAAAGATCTTTAATAAGGGAGGAAGGAAGGAAGGAAGGAAGGAAGGAAGGAAGGAAGGAAGGAAGAAGGAAGGAGGGAGGGAAGGAAGGAAAGAAGGGAAGGAGAAAGGGAGGAAGGAAGGGAGAAAAGAGTTGGGGTGCTGAGAATAAGCTAGAATTCTCCTTCTACCATCTTGCAGTTCCTAGAGGACAGGGCTTGGAATCACCATTGTCTCTGTCTCACCTAACCATCTATTTATCTATTCATCCATCTATTCATCTATTCATCCATCGATTTATCTATTCATCTATCCTACTATCTATCATCTGTCTGTCTATCTATTATCTATCTATCTATCTATCTATCTATCTATCTATCTATCTATCTATCATCTATCTGTCTGTCTATCTATCTATCTATCTATCTGTCTATTATCTATCTATCTATCATCTATCTATCTATCTATCATCTGTCTATCTATCTATGTACTATCTATCTATCTATTATCTGTCTATCTATCTATCTATCATCTGTCTATCTATCTATCTATCATCTATCTATCTATCTATCATCTGTCTATCTATCTATGTACTATCTATCTATCTATTATCTGTCTATCTATCTATCTATCATCTGTCTATCTATCTATCTATCATCTGTCTATCTATCCATCCATCCACTTTGCAAATGTTTATTGAGTGTTCGTGGTGTGGCAGGCCTTGTGCCAGTTCTTGAGAAGTGATGACCATGGACAACAATATTTAAAATCTCAGGGCATTCCACCAGGCCATTGAATGACTCATGTGGAAGTAACCCCAGAGGCCTTAGTCAGAGGTTTGCTTTGCATACTTCCTGTGTATTTATGCAAGGCTTCACAAATAAGTTTTAAAGTTGAAGCTGGGCTTGGTGGCACACAGCTAGAATTTCACCATTTGGGAGGCTGAGGCAGGAGAAACACAAGACCAAGGCTGGTCTGGGTTGCACAAGACCCTGTCTCAGAGGGGAAAACAGAAGAATTAAGCTAGATTTTCTGTGCAAGAAACTTAAGATGTAAAAGCAGTTAGAATCTTGTACAAAGTGGCATAAAGAGTCGGTCATTGACTGATTTGTAAAAAGGGTCATCAGCAAGGTAGAGTGAGTCCCTGGAGTCTATTTGTTTAGGAGTGGCTGTAGATGGGGCATTGGAGATCTACAACAATCTCTTTACTACTGCTCCCTTGATGGTTCCTTAAAATCTTTTACTGCTTCTCCCTTGATGATCCCTTAAAGCCCTTTTCTACTGCTTCTCCCTCTACCTTAGTGCCTAGCACAGACTTGTCTGGAGAGATTTCACTGGAGAGTTAGAACTGTTTGCACAGTTGGAAGCCCACACAACTGTATGTGGATCAAGGCCCACGGCCACATTTTATAAGAAATGAACTTGAGGCGTGAAGGAAAAGAAATGACTGGCTTCTGAGGTGGCAGGCCGATCATTCCAGGTTGAACAGACACCATTTGCGAAGGGCTGAACTGGAGGAGGTGGGGAGCATGAACTTCAAGGAGTACAGAGATGGCAGTGGTAGGCAGTCTGGGATGAGGCCGGGACAACAGCGGGGAGCTAAGTCGTGTAGGCTCCACTACCTAGATAGTGTTAAATAACACAGAAACCAGCCAAAGACCCCTGCTTGCCTAACACTGCCACAGCTGGGCCCTGTCTGAAAGTGATGCGTTCTAAACTCGTTTTTGATTTTCAGCTTCACACACACACACACACACACACACACACACACACACACACACACACTTACACATGCCCACACAAACAGACTGGGTTACATAAGGGATCACTTGACATGACTACTTTTCTGTGGATTACAAAGTCCTCCAAAGACAAGAAGCTGGCATTTCCGAGGTGGGTGGCTACTTTCGCTTTAGCTTTGCAATGTCGACCAAAAGGGAAGGCAACTGGGTCTCCAGACAGCACGAATCTGCTGTGGTGGGCAGAGGTGACTCAGGCTGGGGTGAACGGAGGTCTATTCTGCTCCCACTACAGAAGGCACCTAGGAGGACCTCATCTCCTCCCCCCACCCCACCGCCCCTTCAGCTTTACAAACAGAAGATGAGTTTCGCACTCATTACAGAAGGACAGAACTGGCCCCGGAGAGTCTCTGAGCAGGCGGCCAGTTACAGAGGGAAACGTGCATGCAGACACCGCTCAGCGACCGCAAGGCAGAGCACTGAGGGCGAGAAAAAAACCCAGCAACACATAATCCACAAGTTGTTGAATCTTGGCTCCTGAATGAATTGTATTGTTTCCTTGAAGCAGATTTGTGTTCCTAATTATGCCTTGCTTAAGCTAATATTAAAATGAGTTTTCATTTCCAGAGAAAGCACACACCAGCTGGGCAGAGAAAGCAGAGGGTCTCCTGAGAACCTGCTGCATGTGGGGTAGTCAGAAGGGGAGCAGCCTGGAACTGAGGATTTTCAGCAGTCATGAGAATGGCTCCACCAGCCTCTCCCAACCTTTCTAATCATGCTGTAGGCACTCACAAATACTCAAGTGAGTTTCCTATACCAAAACCATGCACACAATCATTTCTTGTTTAGGATCATCTCAAAATCCAAATCATGTTTTTTATTATATGGGGTGTGGAAAGGAGATCACCATTGAAGTTGCCCGTTGCCTGACCCTGGCAAAGGCAGAATTTGAGGACAGTTTGGTCTACACAGTGATCTCCAGGCTAACCAAGGCTACATAGTGGGATCCTGTCTCAAAATAAAACAAAATAAACTATAATTATCACTTAACCAGCAAAACTGATAACTCACCACAGTAAGACCCTTGAGGTCTGGAGTGAATTTCTGCCTGTATGTTCTGTGGGTAAATCCTGCAAGAGGGCCAGATCCACTGTGTAATGGCAGAATTCCTGGCAAATGGGTTATAGGCCCTAGGTTAGAGCCCCATAACACACACACACACATGCATGCACGCATGCACACGCACGTGCACGTTTTCACTGACAGGTTAGGCCTATGCATTTGCTTTGGACTCTTGCCATCTAGTTTCATCTCATCCTAGAGGTTGTAACTCAGGTTTATGAAGCTAAATGACAGCTACCAGCCCTGATGTAGAAGCAAGGAAAGGAGGAGACAGACCAGGAGTCCAGCTCACGTGCCTCCATGGCTATCTAGGACTAAGTCCTGCTGCTACTTGCTCTGAGATGCTGGCCTGTACTAGCTCACCAGTCTTTCTTTGTTCCAGCTCCCCATTGGGTCCCTGCTCTCTATTGTGGGAGTAACATGTTGGGCATCATGAGCAACTTTTCCAGTCTCGGCTTTAACTTTGGCTCATCAGGGGAGTCCTGGTGTCTCACTGAGCCCACTCCCTCTCTTTCATTGCTCAATGCATTCTTTTCTTACCCAGCCCTGGTGGCTCTTTCTCTGTCTACAGCTCCCCAGTCACTCGTGTATTCCTGTACAAATGGCAAGGACTGAGAAAGATATCTCCTGTTCGAGCCATTTCATAATGATCACACGAATGAGCCCATCCTGAGCAGATACCTAGCATCAGGAACTGTGTGAGTGGCATACTGACGTGGGGCGTCCTGTCAGTACTGACAATGCAGAACTGGATAAATGTAAATTCCATCCCCATGCACCTCCTCTCTAGAACAGCACCTCCAGAAACCACTGAACTCGCTGAAACAGTTCACGCTTTTGGAGTATCCGTTGCCCGCTGCTAGTATATAGTGTATATATCCATGAACTGAACCTGACAGCAGGCTGCTAGACTCCCAAGCTATACAGAAAGACAGTGTCAGCTGCAGGCATCTCTCTCGGGGAGGGGGTTAGCACCTTAAGTTAATTCCCCCACTGTGCATCAAACAGGTGTTGCTCACAGGTGTCTGTCCCTAAGCCATACTGACAAGAAGGCTACTCAGATCCGCGCTTACTGACTCTCTGGCCAGCTCTCTTCAGAAAGAAAACCTTTCCCCTCCTTCAGGTTGGGGTCCTCGAAGACAACAAATTCCATGTCCTTCCCAGCCAGCTCTTCTGTGGACTGCAGTTCTGCTCGGGCCCAAGCCTTCTGCAAAATTCTATAGCAGGTGTGGGAGAGGAAACCCTGTGGAGCAGAACTTGCCAGGGATGTAGGTGACAGAGAAGGCATGTCACACCCCACCCTAAGGAACAAGCTGTGAGAGGGTTAGGTTTGGGTACACATAGAGAGGAGGATTTTAATGTATTTTGAAGCAACACAATTGTAGAATCTAGACTTAGAAAAAGAGAACTTTCTGGTTGCTTCAATCGCTTTCCTTTCTCAAACTCACTTCTCACAGTCTTGGCACCTGTGCTGTTGAACAAACTTCTCCTGAAAAGGACTGGGTAGGAAAGATCTTAGGTCCCAAGGCATGTGGAGTCTTTGTGGGTGTTGCTTGTCTTTCTGTTGGTTATAAACCTTTAGAAATGTATAACCTAACAGGCCGAGTGTTACACAAAACCAGGCCCAGGGTCAGATTGGCAGCCCCTGTTTAGGACTAGAGGACCTAATGAGGCAATGCGTGCAAAACAGCTTGCACACAATCAAACCCAAGAGGCTCTCATTGAGCAGTGGCTGGGATTGCTCCCGTCTGGAGAGGGTATAGCAGCTGAGGTAAGGGGGCGGGTGACGGGAGATGCGGGCTTGAAAGTCCAGACATAAAGAAAGGAGAATATAACGTGGGTAAGCTAGAATAATCAATGTGGTTCTCATTGTTTGGTTTGAATCAATGTGAATTACACTGCCAAGCAGGGACTAAGACAGATGGACATTGCTATGGGACAGCAATGGACCAGGCCTTGTGTTACGTCATAAGTCACCCTCGTGCAGAAAGGAACCGCCCCTGCAGCCAGTTCCTTCTCCTGTGACGCTCGAGCACCGATGTCTGCAGTGGGCCTCCGGCTCTCACGTTTATTCTCTTCCTAACACATACCCTTTAGCAGCATTTCCTGTCCGGGCCATGATGACGGCACCCTGAACGGTGTTTAGAGGTGCTCAGGGGACGTTTTCAGCCGGATACTTCTGTATTAATTATTTTAATTGTTTGTAGCGAAATACCTGACAAACACACTCAAGGGTGGGAGAGGGAAGGGTGTGTTTTGGGTCACATAGCTTCCTCATGACAGGGAAGATACAGTGGCAGAAGCACGAAGCAGTTGGCCACATTGTGCTCTAAGTCGGGAAGCAGAGAGGGCTGACCATAGGGCTTCTTTATGCCCTTCCTCCTTCCTTCTTTCTTATTCACTCTGGAATTCCAGGCCCTGGGATGGTGCTGCTCAAATCCAGGGTGGTTCTTCTTTCCTCACTATAAGATGTCTAGAAACACTGTCACAGCAAGCCTGGGGTGTGCCTTGTAAGTTAAACTGACAATGAAGATTAAACCAATACATCACCCATGTGCCAAGCCTGAACCAGAGACTAGACTAGAGAGCGGGAGAGAAAGAAAAGGGGAGGGGCAAGGGAGGACGGGTAAGACAGACAAAGTGGCAGGGAACTCACAATATGGTACATAGCTCTCCATAGCTCATCATGAAGGGTCAGCAGAAAACTACCCAAGAAAACACTTTTTTTCTCTGGAAAGCCGTTAAGACAATGTCAAGAATTATTTTAAAAACACTCAACTTTGATTCTATCCCAAGTCCGCCTTGTCCATTTTAAAACCAGCCCTGGCTCCCTGTTAGCCACAGAATGAAGTTTAACTTCTGGAACCGAGGCTATGCTCAGTTTCCTGGAAGGCATCCCTGGTATACTGGCCGCTGGGTCACACAGGCTTCGCTCTTTTGTGTGCTCTGTGTGCCAGCTCACACTCCATGCTCCCTGTGAAGCGCTGCTGGCAGCACTGCCCCTTACAGGGTCTCCTGTCTCGCTCCTCCAGGCCACTCCAATGGTCAGCGTCACTTGCTCCTTCCCCTCCTTAGCCTCTGCATGTTGACTCATGCTTTTCGTTGTTTTGGTTTGTTTTTGTGCCTAGAAGCCATTGCAACCACTTCTGCGTGGTGGGCACATCAGAAAAACCCGGAAGTCACTTCTATCGAGTTCCTTGTTCTTTAAACTTAGGACTGTTCTGCCTCTGCGGGATGGAGGATGGGAGTCATCGGTCATCTGTTCCGTCCCACAGAGCGAATAGATGGAGTTCTGAGTCAGGCTTGTATGGCCCACCTGCCTGCCTGCCTTTCTCACCCCGTGTATGTAATCTTAATGAAATTGCTCCAATCGGTGTTTGCCAAGCGTGGCTGCATGTTTGGATTGTTTGAAGCAGTTTTGGTTTGTTTTTAAAAAGGAAGCTAATGACCAAGCCATAGCCCAGACCACATTAGATGAGGAACACCGAAGGATGGGCTCAAGTGTCAAAGCCCCCAGGTGGCTCCTTTGTGCAGCCTGACCTGAAAACCTCCATTTAACAACCTGAACCTTGTTTCCAGGGCTGCTTAGAAGATGAAGCGTAAAGCTTGCAAAAGCTTAGCGAGGTGCTGGGTGTGCGGGGGGAGCACACACGAGCAGTTGCTGCTTCGCTCTGCACAGCTTTCACTACCTCACACCCAGCAGGTATGGAGTCAGCGCCGGAAGGCTGACTGCCCAAGTGCTATTTGGAGAGGCCCAAGGGAAGGCCCAGCAGGTGCTGCACAGAGCCTTCGGTAGAAGGAGAGACTGCTTGCTGCAGAGGCGTAGCGTAGGCAGAGGGGCAGGTGTTCTGTCCTGGTTGCTGAGGGAACGTACTGATGGACACTGTCCGTACTGGATTCAAAGTCAACGGTGAGCTAAATCCAGGCCAGTGTGCCTTGTATGATCAATCTGCAGCAGGGATTTTTCACAAAGCCAGCGATTAAATGCATCTTGCAGAAGCCAGCTTCCACCTCCCAGCCTTCTTTGCTTTACTCGGGTAAGCCACTGGCTCAGAGCCCAGCAAGAAGGGACTGAAGAGCTCTTCGAGTCAGCGCTATTAATGAGCTAAATAGCTTGAGAAAGAAACAAGGGAGCAGTAAATTATATTTATAAATTAAGTCATATCAAGCTGGACCAAGTAATTAAACTGTGCACCCATAATTAAATACTTGTCTAGTGTTTAGGCCTCAAGACTTCTTTCTGGTGTGCTAAGCTAGGTTTGACCTCAGAATGGCTGGCAGTCTCTGTGGTGGGCTGATGACTCATGCAGCGGTCTTGGGGCAAGGTTGCGCCAAGGTCACTGAGTGAATGAAGTCTCGAGAATGTGGTCATAGGATGGGGAAGAGCCATAGAGGAGCGATTGGCCTGTGAAGGCCTCAGACATGCTCATGGGCAGCAGTAGCAGCCTTGAAGAATGCTGAAGGAGGCCCAGGAAGCTGGTTTGGAGCCTGTAAGAGGGGAGCCCTCCAGATACCGGCCCTGCATTTCTTTCCTGTCCTTGCCTCCACTGGCCTCACCCAGAGGCGAGGCTGACACCTGTTCTTTGACCACATCCACCTTTTCTGCCTCTGGCCTCATGTTGTCTGCTCACCCTTCCCTGCTCTCCCCACCTGACATTTCTTATCTTTCAAGATATAGTTCCAAGTGACCTTGCAGAGCCTATTCCTGACTGGTGGATGCAGGTGCTAAGCCTGCCGAGACTCCCAAAGTTACCTTATAGAACAGTCTCCCTGTAAGGTTCTGAGTAGCAAAGCACCAATTCTAAGTTCCTTAGAGCCTCCTGGCAGGATAGAAGGAGCTTCACAAGGATGTGCTGGGTGGGCACACACATCGGTGGAGAGCAGTACTGGGAAGAAGGGCATGTGGATTGACATTATCCTTATTTTCAGACAGAAGAGCTGGGCTATGAGATGTCAAGGCCAGGGGCTGTGCTTTACTCCACCTTACGCTGTCCTCAGCAGACAGAAACACTCAAGAGGCTGGGGTAGGTGACTCGTGGCCATGAAGCACTTGTCTTGCAAGCCGAGGACCTCAGAACTCCTGTAAGAATGTTGGGAACAGCAGCACACACTTGAGAGGCCAGTACTGGGCAGATAGAGACGATCTTGTTTAAGTGGTGATCTCCAGGCCAGCGAGAGAGCCTGTCTAAAAGGCGATGGACAGTGGTCCTGGTGGTTTTTGAGCCTGTTGTCCACATACGCACCTTCACACACACGTGCACACACAGATACAAGTATATACACACTTACAACAAAGGGAAGGTCTGTTTAGCTTCCCTGTTTCCCCAACTGAAGCTGCCCTTGCCTGTGAAGAGACCCAGGATCCAGTCAGAGCTCTGTTAGTAAAAACATGGGAAAGCAGGAGTGCTCACTGGAGCTAAGAGGTTAGAGAGGTTTGCTAGGGGTGACGAGGAAAGGCAGGACGGAGGGGTGTGACTGGGGACCCAGGCCTGGGAAACTAGAAGAGGATGATGAAGAGGCAAAAGCAGAAGGGTGGGGGGACAGAAAAAGAAGAGTCTAGAAGCGTGGTATGGCGGGGGGAAGATGAGCCAGGAGATTGCAACATGGATGGAAGGAAGGCCTTCGGGGTGAGGGTAGATGGGATGAGGGGAAAACTGGGCTGGTGAGGAACAAACCCAAAAGTGCAGAGAGGAATCTGAGGGTGGACGCTGTGCGCCTGGCTTAGAAACAGCCCAGGAAGGGGGAAGCCTTGGAGACACACGAAGACTGGAGATCTCTTGGTGATGGGTTGTTGTCTAGGATGCTGCACTCAGGAAGGGCTGTCTGAGATACAGCCCTGCCTCTCTACCCTCCTGTGTGTGTGGTCTTGAGGGAAGTGATTTCACAGCTCCAAATCTCAGTTTCCTTCCATGCTAATGGGAATACTGCACTCGTAATAGCAGCCTCATAGTGGAGCTGGGCAAGGTCAGTGGGTTAAAACATACAATGAATGCGTGGCACACAGTAACCGCTCCAATACCAGATATGCCCGTCATATGTATCACCTGATTGTCACCTATGGGCTGATCCTGTGTCATTTTGTTTCCACTCCAGGGAGGGGAATTCCAAAGGGACCTGAGCATTCCCTTTCCCCTTGAGTGGCAGGTTTTAGAATTTTCTGGGAAGGATGCTAAATACCCTTCATTTGGACAGCCCTCTGCCATGTCCATTGCTAGATGCCCTTCATTTGGACAGTCCTCTGCCATGTCCATTGCTAGATGCCCTTCATTTGGACAGCCCTCTGCCATGTCCATTGCTAGATGTCCTTCATTTGGACAACCCACTGCCATGTCCATTGCTAGATGCCCTTCATTTGGACAGCCCTCTGCCATGTCCATTGCTAGATGCCCTTCATTTGAACAGCCCTCTGCTATGTCCATTGCTAGATGCCCTTCATTTGGACAGCCCTCTGCCATGTCCATCCTGCCACACTGTGTTGCTCTTCCCCAGGAGAGAACACAACAGCAGCTGCATGGCCCTGGGGAGGTGACAAGCTCTCTCAAAGCCTCAGTTTACACACGTGGAAGCTTAGAAGGCTCATTCTCTCACCTGGAAAAGCCCTCCCCGTTTTAATAGTTCATGTCATCACTGACGCTAAGTCAGACAAGGTGGGACTGCAGGAGGGTAAGCTGAAGGAACCCGCTCTGGTGCCCGGGGAACACACTGGTGCCAACAGGACAGACTGTCCCCAACGGGAAGAAAACAGTAGGAGATTAGGAGAGACACCAAGTGAAAGCTAGCGTCTAGGTCCCCTAGGGAACCGTGGTTATTAGAGGCCATGAAATGCCTCCCCGGGGAGGTAGGGAGAACAAAGCAGCCTTGCAGGAAGCCGTGGTGTGGAGTCATTTTCTTCCCCACAGCCTACATTACAGGATGGTCAAGTAAGAAAGAAACTAGGTGCTAAGTGATTTCATCAGACCAGATGTCTTATTGTGTATGCTCTCTCCCTCCCCAGCCTGCGCAGGCTTAGTGACGTCGCCAGAAAGCATGTGCTTAGCCCATGCTTCTGTATCGTTTAGGCCACAGGATCAAGAACATAGTCTTCCAGATCCCTGAAGGCTCTTTTCTCTGCCTCTCTTTCTTTCTCCTCTCTTCTCCCTGCGGACATGTTTCTCTGTAAATACCTCAGCTCAGCTCAGAATCACAGATCAAAGCTTTTCTCCATTCATCCTCTGAAGCCGAATGGTGATTTATAATGTCTGTGGTTTTCACTAATCTGTTTTCAAGTCATCTCCCTTGGAATCAGCAGAAGGCTGCTCACAAGGGCACATTGGAGCTGTCCCGTGGAGGCAACGTAATTTGAACAGAGCACGCCCGAGTCTTGGAACCCACAGGTAGACGAGGCCTTTTCTCATACCCAGCATTAATCTTCGTAAACAACTTGTTTTGATGCAAGTCAGGGGGAGCAACGAAAATCCATGGCTGTCACAAAACACAACTTGATCCCTTCCTCTTCCCACAGCTTCCTGTGCTTCTCGGGACGGAGGTTGGGCCGTTTCCCTCACAGAGCATGTGGACAGACAGTTCTGGAACCTTTTGGGAATGGGTCATTTGCTGAACTGTGTGAGAATCCTAAGACAGGAGGATTTTGTTTTCTTCTGTCTGGTTTTTCACCTCAAGACCAAGCACTGAAGGCAGTCATTATGTCTGCCTCCGCCGCTGTTTTCCTGGGGCCTGGCTACCGTTTATCTTTAACTTTCACCCTGAACAGGCCTCCTTACCTATTACAGCAGAAAGGGGCCTCTTAGTGGCCACAGGGTCTGGTGGGGCCTGATAGCCCAAAAGCGTGGGGTCTAATGGAAGGCATCTGACAGAGTCAAGTCTAGTTCAGCACTGAGCTCCGGAAACGCTGTCTAAAATGACAGCGTGAGTGGCCTTCGCCACTGGAGAGTTTCCCTGACTGTGGGAGCTTAGCTGGCACCCAGACAAGCAAGGAAACACTGATGCCTTGGCATCTGCAAGGCCTGGGAGTGCCTTGGGTTTAATCCCAGGACCAGCTCCCTCCAGGACCAGAATCTGTCATTTCCATAAAGACAGGCCCTGAAGTTCCTCTTTAGTCTTCTGTCAGGTGATATACTGACCTGGAAGGGAGATGCTTAGGATGTAGGAATGAGGGGTGGGGGAGGGGGACTTCCTTTCAGGTCAGTCCAGCTTTCCCTGTGAGGTACACCATCCCTCATGTTGTGACTCTGTTCAAAAAGCTATTTTGGATGTATTGCTTCACGTTTATGCATGTAGACGTTGGCTTCTGAGAGAGAGCAGTGAGTCCCTGCTAAGAGTGGAGCCTCAGGAGCACACGAGGGTGTGCACGCTCACACACACACTGGGCTAAAGTGTTGATGATCTTGATCCAGGGCTGGTCTTCTGCGGGCAACCGCAGCAGGTGTAAATTCAGGAATGCAGCTTCCTGTTACGTCTGGAAGACACTATTTCAGCAGCCGTTCCCCATCTCTGGCTCTATTACAAGCTTTCCTCTTGTTCTTCCATGATAATATCCCCTGAACCCTGTATATATGAGGGGCATAGATGCCCCAATAGGACTGGATGGCTCATATGTGCTACGTCCATGTACATATAGGCATAGGCGGCACTAATGAGACTCAGTGGCTTTTATAGCTGAAAAAAAAGGAAAGTTAGTAAGGGGAAGTGGAGAATATCAAGCAGGAGTCTGAGGCAGGAAAAGAGAGTGGATAAGATTTAAGTACATTGAATTCTTGTATAAATACAAATTTACCAAATAATAGATAGATAGATAGATGGATAGATAGATAGACAGACAGACAGACAGATAGAAGATTGAAAAATGCCAACAAAGAGTAAGGATTTGACACCTTGAATGGTAGAAAACAGAACAGTTTGAGACTCTAGTGGGCGTGAGATCCAGGGCAGGGAGTGGTTTTAAATATTCACCCAAAGTAAGGACTCTCAGTCTCATAAGCACACTGTGCTGTTTTCTTAATAAATTTCTTAATCAATTAGTTAATTAATTTTTAATGAATTAATTGTTCAGCTATGCATCCTTGACCTAGAGGCAAAATGAGATGACTTAGGGAATTACTATTACATTCAGTGAGGGATTAGAAATTGAGTCTTATTTAGAAATATATGGATAGAATCTAGGAAAGAAGGAACTGTCAATCATTTGGGTCTGGGGGCCAGGGCTGTGGGGATGCAGATTTGGATGCCACTCAGAGGAAACTCAAAAATCCCAAAGATCACCTGAGCCAAGGCATAATGACATCCATGAAGTAACCAGACAGCCTGGAGGTCAGGAGCTTATCAGTTACATAGACCACTATCTGTAGGAAACTGGTCGCTAACCTGGGGACAATATAATTTACTTATCAGAAAATGTCCCATGGGGGTAGTCAAGCAAGCTTTCTCTTAATGGCTTCCAGAGAGCCTTCCCTTCACCCAACACAGCAGCATGAGGGACAGCGAGGGGAGAGTGCCAGGCTACCACACCAAAGTCACCCTTCCAGGGGGATCGAAGATGATGGCTGCATTAGTCAGGGCTCCACCTGACGGTGCCCTGGATCAGTTACTTTTCTAATACATTTGTACTTTCTCACACATGCACTTTTCTGATACATATGGCAGGAAGAAAATTAAGAAAGGAGAGGTTCCTTTAGGCTCTCGGATAGCCTGCCACGATGTGGGAAGGTGTGATGCTGGCCGGTGTGCAGAGCTCAGTGTGCAGAGTTGGCTGGTGTTCATGGGTCAGCAGACTGAGAAGCAGAGAGCAGGGAATGCTGGGTACATTGGCTTCTCTCCGCCTCACCCTTTAAATACGGACTTTCCATCGGAGGGTGTGCAACCCGCTCACAGGGTAGGTCTTCACCCTGCAGTTAACCCCTGGGACTCCTTCCACAGTCAGTCAAGAAGTGTTTTCCCTACAGAATTCTAAATCCAATCAGGCTGCCAATAGAGATGGCAGTTTTGTTGAGTGCTGTCTAGGGGGAATTACTTGGGGGTCAGTTTTTGACTTCAAACTTGCCAGCCGGGATTCACAGCCCCAGCACCACCAAAGATGAACGGGACTTTTAGAAGCACTCTGCTCTTTACAGTTAGGAGCTTCTCAGGGCCAGCTCTTTTGTGCCTAACCCAGCAGAGGTAGGCAGTGGGAGAAGTGGACTTGTTAATGTTGGCATAGGACTTAGCAGAAATATGTGTGGAGCTGGCTGAGATCTCTAAAGTAAAAGGGAAGTGAGCATTACGTATTCCTTACCATGTAATACTCTGCATGACGTGATTGACAGTTGGTTTACATGGAAATCTGGCATGACCACAAGCTACTCAGTCAAACCTTTCTTGTAGAAGCTGAGTTCAACAACACAGTTCCTCCCTATGGTTAGATGCTGTGTGCTACGGTATGTGGAGTCAGCGATGGGGAATTTCCCTTATGCAGAGACAAAAATGTTAGCTGCTAGAATAAAGCACAATCACACCCATGAAAATAATGGGTGTAGGACAGAAAACTAGAATCACAATGAATTTTGATCCATGACAATTGAGACTGTTAACTAATCCTAAACCCACCTGATATGGTGAACTTGGAGAGGTTTCTACAGACGGAAGAGAAACATTAAAAGCCAAAGGATGTCCTGTGGCTTTGGAGAGCCTGGATGGACAAGACTGGTGGGGTTGCCAATGCTGATGAGCTTAGCAGGGAGCCTTAAAGAGAAGCTCCATGGCATGAGGGTTGGTCCTGAACCCCAAGGAAGTTCATATGACTAGGATTTCTTAACCTGTCCCAGTGGCACCCAGAAGTCTCCAGGCTCAGTGAGAGACCCTGTCTAAAGGGCTATGGCAATGAGTGACAGTTCAGGAACCCAGATGGCTTCCACATGTGACTCCATGGGCATGCCTACACACATGGGAATATCCACACACAACACACACACACGCTTTAAAAAGAATGGGACTTTTAGTTTATCATGGAGTAAAAATCCTTATACTTTTGAAATTTTTAGAGATGTAAAAGGAAGCAGTGGAGATCTTGGCCATCCAACTTTACCTAACCTAGTATCTTAGGAGGATTTTCTAGATGATCAGGACTGGCATATTGGTGTATCTATTATAAAGGGGGATTGCCTTACAAAGTAGGCATTAAGTAGTCCAATAATGGCAATATGCAGGCTAAATAGGCTGAGAACTCAGTCAGCTACCCAGGCTCTGAGGCTGGATACCCCAGCAGTCCCAGAAGATCTGGAAGAGTCTTGGAGAATGACTGATCTTCATTTGCTATCGCAGGACTGAAGACGTTAGAGTCTAATGTCACCTAAGGATGGCTGGCAGCACTGGTGGTGATGATGCCATGGATGAACTTGCTCGGGAGCAAGTGAAGGCTGCATTGCTTTCTTTCCCCTCGATCCTTTTCTGTTTGGGCCACCCGGGAAGGTTTCCCCACACAGAGAGGGGAATCTTCCTCTCTAGGTTAGTTCTCCTCAGCAATGTCCTCATGGGTATTCCCTGAGGTGTGTCTCCTAGGTGGTTCCAGAGTCTGTCAAGTTGACAGGAGAGCAATCATTAGGAGTCAAGAGCAATCATAAGAGGCTGAGACAGCTGAGAAGGTAAGGGTGCTTGCTTCCAAGCTTGAGGAACTGTGTTAGTCCCGGTACCCACACCATGGAAGAAGAGAGCTAATTCCCACAAGTTGTCCTTTGACCTGTGCACATGAACCATAGTATCTCTGCACACCTTCATATATACATAAAAATGTAATAAAAGTTTAAAAGATTAATTCATTATATATATTTAAGAAGCAAATACAATAACAACAACTGTAAACTAGTCCACATGGTCACCCTTGTGAACCACTCTCTGGCCTAGCTTACCTATTATGTGAAGTGTCCTTGTGGTTTAGTGACATAACAGCAATCACTGACCACTTCCATGCCCCCAGTCAGCTTCAAAAGGAAGAGCTGCTGGCATACATTCCAAGGTAAAGGGGACACGAGCAGCCAGACTTCTTACCTCCATTCCCTCTTGGACAGGAGGAAGAGCTGCTTCATGTTGTATAGGCCTTTGGGGCCTGTGGTTTGAGGGCTTTGTTGGAAACATAAAACCTAGAGCCAGGGTAGTTCCCACTGATGTCCCTAACCCCACATGGGGAAGAATAGCCAAAGTAATCAGACACAGAACACACAGATTGGGCTGTAGGTCCTGTGTGTTTATGAGTCAGAATGCTTTTGGCCACGGCATGTAACCAAACCACACTGCAAATATGATGGCAGTGTTTGTCCACACATGGTGAGCTGGAGTGGGCTTTAGTTATGACATGACTGGGGCATGACATCTTCAAAGGCCTCCATTTCCTTCCTTCTCTCCCCTGCCCCCTTAATACTGGCTTTCTCCTCAGAACTGTGCTGAGATGGCTGCTGAATTACCTACCAGTCAACATTTCGGAGCCATCAACTGTCAGAGAAAGAAAAAAAGATTTTTCAGTGTGTGTGGGTGTGTGTGTCACAAGTGTGTGCGTGCACGCGCGTGTGCGCACTGCATATATATAAAGAAAAATGTCCCAGCTGCCTCTTGGCAAATTTCAACCTAGATTAGAATTAAATGACGCAATCATTTTCCTTCCTTCTTCTTCCCTCCCTTCTTTCCTTCCTTCCTTCCTTCCTTCCTTCCTTCCTTCCTTCCTTCCTTCCTTCCTTCCTTCCTTCCTTCCTTCCTTCTTTCCTTCCTCCCTCCCTCCCTCCCTTCCCTCCCTCCCTCCTTCCTTCCTTCCTTCTCCTTCCTTCCTTCCAAGATAAGGTCTCTTTGTGTACCCTAGCTGTATAAGAATTAGCTCTGTAGACCAGGCTAGCTTCAAACTCATGGCGATCTGCCTGTATCTGCTTCCTAAGTGTTAGAATTGAAAGTGTGAGCCTCCATCATCCCCAGCAACACAACCATTTCTAAACAAAGCCTTGCTTGCCAAGGGGAGTGAGGCTACCGGGCTTGGCCTATAAACAACCCAGAATCACTGTCTGGAGCTGGGAACGGCACAATTTTCCCTGAGACACTCGTCTTTGAGAAGGTAAGTGGACATCTGAGCCAAATCTCATTCCTATTCAGAGGAAGGAAAGTTAGGCAATGCTTCTTGGATGGGTGACCAAGTGTGTGTGTTTGCCTCATTGCTCACTGCTGTCTGGCACTGGTTTATGCAACCCCAGTAACTGAGAGAGAAAGCAAATGACCTTGGTGACCTCCCTTATCATCCTTGCCTTGGGGCCCCCGACGTGTGTGCCTCTACAGAGTGCCACATGAGCTGGTTATAATCTTACTTTGTGTTTAGGGTAGACCTTTCTTCTATCCACCTCCAGAACTTTTACAGACTTAGTAACCTCACCCAGAAGATGATTACCATCTTCCATTTATAGAGGTGGCGTGAGGGTCACGCGGCAGCCCCAAGGGTCCAATCTGGAGGCAGAACACTCCTCGCTCCAGGTACTCGGACAGGACTGAGACAAGAGACTCCACCTACCAGGGAGGCTGTGGCTGCCGAGGAACAAAGGCTTCCTTGTGTGACTGACTGGAGTTTCTGGAGAATGTCAGCTGTGCAGCCGTCTAGGAGAGGTGCTTTGTGATTATACAGAGCGTAGTGGATTAGCAAGACCAAAGCCAGTTTTGTCTGACTTGGCTCATTCTAGTTCATTCCTTTGCCTTCAGATTCTGCTAAGAAATAGCCAGTCTGCCCTTCTCTATGCCGGCTACTGTTCAGAGTATTGGACATATAGACATGAGTGGACCTCAGGTGTCTGGGGGAAACAAGCCACAAGGTCATGATAGTACAAGTGCTTCCCTCCCTTCTGCTAGGTGCAGGATCTCCAGAAAAAAAACACCATTTCAAGCTGAGATGTAAGCAACAGAGAGGAGTATACGATTGTCTATTTCCAAGAAGCACAGAGCCTCCCTCAATGTGCAGACAGTATCTACAGGACACCTTAAGTCATCTGGGGAAAATATACATGATTAGAACCATGGGTAAGAAATCTGCAGGACTTAGCAAGCTTCCCATGAGTGACACACAGGAGTCTTTAGGAGTGATGTGGAATATGTATGTGCCATCATGTCTAATCGTATAGCCCATATGTCCCCACCCTGCATCAATGACACACAGGAGTCTCAAGAAGCAATGAAGAATATATATCTCCCATCATGTCTAACCATATAACCCCAACCTCCTCACTCTGCCTCTATCTAGATGAGTGATTGTTGGAGCCCACAAGACCATACAGTAAATGTGCAGTTGACAGATTCATCAAGGCAGACCCACAAGTGGACAACTTATGGGACAACATGTTTTGCAGAGCTGTGGGAACACTTGTCTTTTGGAAAAGTCACTGCCATATCTGTGAAAACCTTGTGAAGCCATGATTTTTCCCTTTGAAATGGGATTCATTCCCAAAAATCTCAGCAGTATAACTTCTCTGGCATGGGCAATGGAGTGACCTTGCTCTGTTCCCCTACACTGTGAGGCTTTGGAGCAATGACTTTCACTCTTTGTTCTAACAGTCAAATTTACATAGAGTTAATCCCACAAAATTACCTGCTAAAAGACCACATGGAAATTTCTATAGAAGACAGGCACTGAGCAGGAAGGTAGCATACCCCACCATTGCTAACAAACACATCTGGATGTCCCCAAAGCTGGTTAGCACCAAAGAGATTAGGAGAGAAGAATGGGGGAATCCAGGATTCAGGGATGTTTAGTAACTTTATCTAACAGTTTGGAATGTCAGCTACTTCCCCTTGAATGATTGGGCCACCTGTTCCGGAGTGCTGCCGTGTCAGATTCTACCTGCCCTCTTTGTGATTCTGATACGCATATTATCGTTGTCCTTGCCTAGGGAATTTTCCAACTTGGGCTATAAAAACTAGATAGTTCATGGAGCTTTTTTACTCTTCCTCTCCTCCATGCCCCCTTCACTTCATTTTTCCCCTTGCACGAAAAAGAAAGAAGATGCAGAGGTAACATCCTTGAGTTAATTTTTTTACCCTCAGATCCTTGCCTCCCATAGACATCAACTCTGAGCCCTGAGGAGATACTGAGGATGATACTCAAGGCCTCCATAAGTGATAAAAACAGAGAGTACTGGGGGCTGCAACTGGAAGTGGGGGTGACAGGCTTCCAAGGGAGGCCTCTAGTTCTGCTCTGAGAAGCACAGGGGTGACTTTCAATGCATATAGGGTTATTTGCGTTCTTAAGTGGACACTATGGTCTCCCCAATAATTTGACTTGGCTGTTTGTGATAAAGATCCTCTTCTTGTAATAAATGAGTGAGCCATGAACCTGTAGCTACATGAGACGAGCTGGCCAATGAGATGAGAAGAAAAATGTCTCCTACACTGAGACAGAGAAACAGGAAGAGGAGGCCTGCTCGTCTCCCTCAACCCTGCTGCCATCTTGCCAGCAGCCTGAAGGTACAGGCAATGCCTCAGTGTTAGAGAAGACAGAAGCCACTCCTAATGAGCTTCTGATTAACGATACCTAGAGCCTGTCCCATCTTCTGATTAGCTTAGGTGTCTTGTCAGGTAACGGTGCATCTCCTATCTCTGTCCAGAGAGGGTTTTCCCATACCGACAGTGAGAAACCTGCTGGCGAACCTCCTGCTTTCTTCTCCTAAAACATTTTCTTCTGCTGGCGCATTTTAGTCATTTCTACATCAGGGCTCTCGGCTTGGACTCACAGAGTGGAGGTCAAGTTGTCCCGGACTAAATTCAGGCGGCAGGTGGCACGTCAATGATGTCCGGGGCAGGACCGTGTCCCATCTGCTTCAGGTGGTGTCAATGGCTGTGGGCTGATGTTCTGACGCGTGTGCTTGAGGAGTTGGAGGGGCTGTTGAGGACTCCAGCCAGCAGCCGGGGCACAGGAGGGACAGCACAGGCAGAAGGACACTCTACAGCTGTCACCCGCAGTTGACTGCTGCTGGTGTACCGGAGCTCCGCCTGTCACCTGAGGAAGAACGACCCCTCTCCCCACTTCTCCTTCCTCCACCTCCAATACACATCTTTTGTTTTAGTGTTTAGTGGCTTCCCTATTTTGACACCACTCTCAAAAATTGGTTTCAGTTTATTTTTACACATGTCTTGAGGAGTTAGTGGCAGTTGTGTATATTAACTTTTTAAAAAAGAACCTTGACTCTTTTTAAGAGTATAGTTCAGTAACTAATTCACAGTGTTGTGAGGAAATCTCTGGGACAGTCCATCTTCTGTGATAATTAGTTTAATTTGTTAACTTTCCTGTGTCATGGGGAGTGTGGCCATGCAGTGCCAGAGAGTGTCTGTAAGGGTGTATCCACATGGCGCTAGGGTTTGAGTCTGTGGATTCAGTTGACTGTACTTCCTCACTAGTGTGAGAGAGCTCACCCAGTCTGCCAATGGCCTTAACAGAGGAAGGAGAGAAAGGGCTTCTCTCCCTGCTTGCCTGCTCCATCTGGGACATTGGACTTCTGTCTTTGGATTGGACTTCAAGATATCAGCTCCTCTGTTTCTCAGGCCTTTGGATTTAGACTAGAATTGTACCAGTGACATTCTTCGATCGCATAGCATTGAAGGGCTTATGAGAGTTCTTAACCTCTGTAATTACACAAGTCAGTCTCCATCTTATAAACAGCAATGTGACTGAAGGATTGGGATTTTCTCAAAATAACTTTTCTTGAAAAAGGTTATTTCATGCATCATAATAGAGAAATGGTGTGTGTGTGTGTGTGTGTGTGTGTGTGTGTGTGTACATACACATACATGATATACACATGCATCTCCTTTTAATATTGTTTCTTTGGAGAACTGTGACTTTTAATACATGTTCCTGAACTGGAGCTCAGTACTCACTAACCAATCCCCTTCCCTCTGTCTCCTGCTTTTGTTAACAACGATCCCGCATTGGTCACATGATTATCAACAGCCATCCTACATTGGTTACATGATCGTTAACAACCATCCCACATTGGTCACATGATTGTTAACAACCATCCCACATTGCTCACATGATTGTTAACAACCATCCCACATTGCTCACATGATTGTTAACAACCATCCTACATTGATCACATGATTGTTAACAACCATCCTACATTGGTCGCTGTGATTGTTAACAAACATCCTACATTGGTCACATGATTGTTAACAACCATCCTACACTGGTCACTATGATTTTACTGTTACATTCAATTTATACAGTGGGTCTATACAGTGATTGTTGTCAGCGACCACCCTCTTCACACGAACACCCAAAGCTTGTGCTTACGTCCCTCAGCACAGCACCCGTGGTACAGCATGAGGAATGAATCCTACTGGCTGCCGACTGCCTTTCCCTCTTGGCTACTGAACACTTGCACCACCCTAGCCAACTGATGCTTGGATTTCTAATTCTATAACCCATGCTGCATTCTATGTAGATAATGGAAAAGGAATGCCCAAAAGAATCTTCATCTTTGTAAGTTTGAGCCTGTTAATGTTTCTTCAATGGAAAAATATGTTTTTGAAAGAAGGAACAAGGGCTGGAGAGATGGCTCAGCAGTTAAGAGGACTGACTGCTCTCCCTAGGGGGGCTGAGTTCAATTCTCAGCAACCACATGGTGACTTACAACCATCTGTAATGAGATCTGGCCTGCAGGCATACATGCAGACAGAACACTGTATACATAATAAATAAATCTTTAAAACAAAAGAAAGAAGGAACAAAAAGCCAATACCCATGTGTTCTACATATAGGTGAATAAATACATGATGTAAAAATTAAATACTTTTAGCTATGTGACTGTTCCATCTTAGCCTTACTTTGCAGCTATGTGTAGCACAATTAATAAAAATTTAGAGACAGATATTGGGGTTCAGCCTGAAGACCAGAAAAGCAAAGCAGCCAGTCACTGGCTCTTACCTCGACCTCAATCTGAATTGGCAATCCTGCATCCAGGAATCTCAGAATGAGTCTGTGTCTGAGAGATGTCTCCTCCTGTCTTATAATATTCTCTAGTTCTGGAATTAAGGGTTCACACCACCACCACCTGGTTCTGGGGCAAACTAGTGTGGCTACTGGGATTAAAGGTGTGTATTATCACTCCCTGGTGTGTAAGGCTGGCCAGTGTGGCTGTTTTACTTTTCTGATCTTCAGGCATGCTCTATTTATTAAAATACAAATGAAATGCCATTACAGTTGTGAGCCTGGGGAAATATAAGCACATTTTAAAAATTATTTTGTTTTCTGATCCATAAAAGGTGATATAAGCTCATCATTAAAAAATGTAAAAAAAGCAATAAAAGCCATAATTTAATGAGGCTTATTCTGTGCAGGACACTACCATGGGCTTTAAGGTTGTTGTAATGTGTAGACTTCACAGTGAGCATTTGTGATACTTCAGGTAGGCTATCGAGAAGGCTTCTCTCCAGAACCTTCCTGTGTATTTCAACCTCTGCCACAGGTATTGATCTCAGCCAGAACAGGGAGCTGCCTCAAAGGCACAGAGTGACCAAACTGCACAGAGTGACCACAGCCACTCTGGATTCTCTTTTGACCCAAGACTCCTTTAAGACTCCTCTGCTGCCAGGACTCTAAGCTGCGAAGTGTCCAGGATAATTGAGAAAAGAACTAAGGTCTTGTCTCATCGTTGGCCGTTCATTCTGGGACTGGCAATAGCATCCTAGAAGAACCTAAACCAACCATGCATTTCTAGAGAGCTCTGAGTTTCCTCTGTTCTCGTGCCGAACAGCATGACCAAGGGCACACAACAGAGTTCCAACGGTTGCAAGAAGCTGAACTCCTAGCTCCTGACCTCAAAATTCCTCCCACCCATTTCATCTCAGAGGTTCGTGAGCTGATGGAAAATCTATGTCCCTGTAATTTACTTGTCTCTACTTTTATTTAAAAACATTTCCAGTTTACAAATGAAGAAACCTAAAGAGCCATAACATTCTGTTCCGGGGCTGACATTTGATAGGAGAGCCAGTCACGGTGAGCGTAGCTGTCTGCCTTGATGGCAAGGATGAGGAGGAGGTCTGGGCTTGGCAAGGTTCCTCATCCTTCCTGAGTTTCATGTTTTGCATACAGAGCTGGGAGGGTTGTTGTAAAGATTAGAATTTAATGTACGCAAAGCCTTAGTACAAAGCATGGGTCCTGGTGGGTGGTCTCTGGCTGCTAGTGGGGATAGTGGGTGGCCAGACGCCAAAACCTTTGAGCTTTCCTTGGAACAATACCCTTCCCACAAGCATGGAAAATGATAGTGGGCAGAGAAAGAAAACGATGGGGCTCACCCATAGCTTCAGTCCCCAGGACCTAACGCCTTCACCAATGAGTTCATCCTCATCCTCACTCCTTTAGGTCAATCTTTCTGTGAACTGTGTACCGACTGGTTGTGCTCACGCAGGATATGCTACTGACTATTAGTCTTTTTTGCATCTCATCTTGGGGTGGACTTTAGTGTCTCCTTTTGGGCCAATCCTACCTGCTAGGAACCCTGTGCAGGAACAACCTTTAAGGAATTGTGGGCCTCCCTTCTATAGCTGTATGGTTTTGCTGCTTGATCCCTCTGTTAGTCTCTCTCTCTCTCTCTCTCTCTCTCTCTCTCTCTCTCTCTCTCTCTCTCTCTCCCTGGTTTTCTTGCTTGTTTTTTGAGACAGGGTTTCTCAGTGTAGCCTTGGATGTTCTAGAACTCACTCTGTTGACTAGGCTGGTCTTGAACTCAGAGAGATCTGCCTGCCTCTGCCTCTCCAGTGCTGAGATTAAAGGCATGTGCTACCAGTGACCGGTCCATTGGTGTCTTTAAACACCCATTTTAGACCCAAGCCTGTCTTTGACAATCACAATGGCATGTACTGAGAGTAGACGTCTCTTCTTCATGGACTGCTTCCCCTTCCTCCTCTGTGTGTGAATCTGTCTTGTCTGCCTGTGCTCTGGTTCTCTGTCATTAGGTCCCCTTCTGACCCTCAAAAAAGCTTCCCACACTTCACTAGCTGCCACACTGTGGTCTTTCCCCTTTCCTTCTGTTTTGGATAGCCCCCTCTTCCCTGCCAGCTTCCCTGGATAAGTCTTGCAGCTTTATGAACTGTGATTTGTGATTGCATGCTGACTTCAGCTATGTTCTTACTGTAGGACAATACTTTGACCAGTTTTTGCTAAGTCACAGTTCTGACGCTTGGCCATTAGCCTCTCTCTCCACGTCCTCCCAGGCAGGAAGAACACATTCAGCTTTCAGGGAAGCAGAACCAAGCAGAGAGCTTCACCGACTGAGCTGCCTTCTAGCTCAAACTGCTCCTTCCCATCGGTCTCACTTCTTTTTCCATCTGTGAAGGTTGGCACCTGGTGCCTTCCAGTTGCTGTCTGCCTTATCTTCCGAGGCAGGGTCTCTCGCTGAACCTGGGTCCCAGCCACTTGGCTGGTCTGCTCAGAGAGCCCTCTACTGTATCCCCTTTCTCCTCTTTTCCATCACTGAGATCACAGGTGCACATGGCCACACCTAACAGGGTGCGAGGTGCGGGGATCCGACCCCAGGGTCCTCAGCTAACACAGCTAGCATCTCTCACATTGGAGCCACCTTCTCAGCCCTGTTTTGGCCCTTGAGTCATGGTCTATCTGTATCAAAGTTCTCTTTGCCCACCCATCACGTGCTTATTTGGGGCATTTATGTTTAATACACCTATCTTAGCTAACTTTTCAGATTCGCACGAATATCTCCTATTCTAGAAATAAATGACAGGGGCAGTAACCACGGCGACGATTCGACTTCCTACTGTGTCATTCCTCTCTGCCATCATAGGACTTGCTCCATGACCAGGCTATCCCCACAGCTTTCTTTGATCCCTGATGTAACTGCCTCCTTAAAAGGACCACATTCCTCTTTCACACCTATCCTTCCTTCCCCATGTCTGCTCGGTATGTTAACTGCCTCCTTGGCCTGCAGAAGCTCTCCGTCTCTATGACTGATGGCCACGGAAGGGGTCTCCCTTTGATGTCAGGACTACATGCTTCCTTCCTCACTGGTAGGTACCCTCATTGCCATTCTTCACCTTGCCCAGGAAGTGAAAGGACCCCTCATGAGTCAGTCCCTGCCATCAACGTGGCCTCACTTGTCAGCATCTCTCACTGTGGTCCCACCTTTACTAACCCTGATTCCCACTGTGCCGACTTGTTCTGTTGTTTGGGGTGGAAGTCACAGTGCCTCACTCTGTACCACAGCCAGGCCATTCCCTACGCTCTCTTCGTGTCCAGGAAGGTGCTCACATTTTCTTCACTCATCGGTCTTTGCCCCCAGCATAGGTACCTTCCTGAATCTTTTCTAATCCAGGCTGTGAGCACCATAGCTGCCTGGAGCCAGACTCTAACCTGGCTTTATAGCAGCACTGATAATCCTGCTGTGTGCGGACAGGGCCGTCTGAACTGGGCTGTGAAGCTGTCTCTGTGGATGGCAGTTCTCTATGCGAACAGACTTGCTGAGAGAAAAGCTGGTGTATGAGCCCAGTCAGAGCAAAGGGAAGAAGGGATGGGGGACGCTGAAGCCTTGGGATGATTCAGCATCCCCAAAGAGCAAAGGGTCTTAGGTATCTGGGCAAGCCCAGGCCTCTGGTCACGTGGATCTGAGGTTCATCTGTAGTCCTTGGCACTCAGGTTGAGGAGATAGTCACATATTCTAACCATTTCTCCTTTTTTTTGAAAGACAGTTTAGATAAGTTTCAAATTAAAGACCTCTGGCTGTGAAATTGTTCACCTCAGACTGTTCTGCTCAGTTTCTTTAACACAAAGCAACTTTTCCCTTAAAATCCAGTCTCCTATGGTATCCTGGGTACTTCCCTTCCTTATTCAGATCTTTTCTGTGTACTACTGCCCGGCAGAGCAAAGGGAGCTGATTGATTGATTGATTGATAGATGTATAATGCTTGTGAACAGGCTCCTTCCTTTGACTCCTCCCATGGCCTCTAGGTCACTTCTTGTTAAGAAGTCAATTGTGACCTTACTGAGCTTTTGGCTACAGGTGATTTTTTTTCTTCCACTGTATCAAAGTTCTCTAATGCTTGCTTTTTACATATACTGAATCAATATTACAATTCTGACCTAAAAACTTCAGTTTCCATTGCAAGGCAGTTGGGTGCGTCCCTTTCACTTCTGACCTTGGCTCTCAGCTCTGGGAGGTCAGACCCCTGGACCACAGCACTAGGCTTCTCCAGGCTGCGGTTTCCAGTTGTGGAATCCAGAAAGCTGTGAGTTCTGACAAGAATCGGAAGGGGGGAAGAATGAAGTCACATGTTTATACTTGTCCTACCCTCCCTTCAGGGTCACTTCAGGGTGGCTTCATCCTTTGGCTAAAGGACCACACTTACCTTAGAGTGGCCTCTGTGTAATTGTCTGTCCCTCTGCATCCTGGTTCTCTTTCCCCATCCCCCCATCTCTCGGTTTATAGACAACTCTGGTGCTGCAGGTCAGGGAACTTCATCTATGCTCAGGAGCACCTCCACTGTCTCTTCAAGATTTTAGAAATAGTCTTATGAGAGCCTACATCCCTTGACTGTCACAGTTAGTGAGCCGTTCTGTCCTGTTAGGCTCCTGACTCCCATAGGACATGATGCTAAGAGTAGCTGCCTCACATTCCTCCTTTATATTAAAACTCAGCAAGTTCTAGTTGTTATCAATGTCATCTCCCGTCCCCTCTCCTCCATCTTGCTTCTACCTCTGTTTAAAACATTTTTTATGTATATATATGTGTATATATACATATATATTTTTATATTTATATGTATATATATTTACCATATTGCAGTTTACATTTCAACCTCTGATTAATATACTTATATATTGTTTATGTATTGATATATATTTACCATATTGCAATGTATACTTGTATATTGTTTACATTTGGAGGTCATATTGTCCTCATTTATTGCACAATTGTTTATTGTCTTTAGTCTTTAAGTTAGATAGGTATTGAGAAGTATATAGATCAACAATCAAATGTTTGTCATTTATAATTAGACTAGTCAGGTTCTTTAGATACATAGAGATTATATTCAGTATAGATAGATAATCTTCAACCTCTTCAAAGAGCTGTAGAAAATGGCCTTTAATCTAACTCAGAGTTCTGTGGTAGTGAGACACAATCACTCCTGGCAACACTGATCTATTCCCTAGAGAATGTTGAGCACCAAAGACACTCCACCTGGAGCCTTTCTTCTTGGCAGAACTGACCTTTGGGTAAAGAAATGCCCGTAGGTCAACCACTGACAGAAATACAGAGTATCCGTAAATGGATAAAACAGGACTGTCATATCCTGCCAAAATAGGGTAAGATAGTTTTAAAAAGTTTCTTGCCTTTGAAAATGGTATATCAGTTACGTTAGGCCTTAGCCAAAGCTGGTTGCTTCAACGCTGCAAACGTGACTTTGGGTGGTTGCCCAGGTAGCCAGTTGTCTCTGTGATTTGTTGCTTGTTTCAGAAGTTGTTTGATTGCACTTCCTAATTACTCAGGTAACATTATTCCCTTCTCAGATCTTTGATGGGGTTGAAGATTATATAAATGTAGTTACTTTCCTCTCATGTCTTGGTCAAGTTACTTATTATCCAAGACTTCAGCTAGTTAGAATAGGATATTTGTACTTTCATAGTAGTAATTTCATAGTAATTTCATAGTAGGCTTACAAGTCTCTTACTTAAACAAAAGGGGGAGATGCTGCGGGAGCTCCTTCCGCTCCTTCAGCCAATAGCCGCTGAGATACCAGCCCATTGGGGCATGATCTCTCTCTCTTTAAAAAAGCAGCGGCTGTCCTCCATTCTCTCTCTGGCTTCCGGCTCCGCTTCTGGCTCCTAGACTCCTTTCCTGATCGTGCAGAGGGTTTGTTGTCTGGGATGGTGATCTGTAAGTTTTTCCCCTTTGAATAAGTAACCATTCTATTAATCATAATTCCAAACTGGTGTGGGATTGGTTGTGACTTCACTTCCCCTGAAGAAAGTGGGAATCATACTCTTCCTTTCTTCTCACTTTCCCTGTCTACAGTCATCTCATGTGGCCTTTGCTGGGTCTTCATCTTAATACACAGCTGAAGATGACTTCAAACTCCTGACTTTCCTGTTGCTATCTCCACGTCCTGGGACTATGGGTGTGTGCTGCCACGTCCTGCAAGGTGTCCTTCATACGCTCCTGCACTTTCCTTCTCACTTGCAGGTCTTGCAGGTGCTGCTTTGCCCACTGGGATACCACTCTCCCTCTTTCTTCTGCTAAATATCCCCTTATTTATTCTTCTCCCAAGTTAACGCCACATCTTCTTGAGTCCCGGTAATCCTCCCTACCTTCCTGGTTTTGCCTCCACTGGGTTTTTCTGAGATTGTGTGTCCATGGGCTTCTTTTTCCTTCGACCACGCTGTTCACTCTGCAAAGGCAGAGATTTGACATTATTTATTTTTCTTCCTTCTCAATGTTTTGTCTTTAATGAAAAAAAAATCAAGTATGGGCCTATTCTAATCCATTCTCCTTGTGTTAGCTGGCGTGATGTTCAGAACATAGCAGAGGTCATGTTGCCCACTGGCTTACATTCTCCAGAGACTGCTCTGTGCTTAGAGTGAAATCCACCAATGTTGAATATGTGTCCAGACCTGCTCCAAACTGCTTGGCTTCTTGGCATTCACGGAGCAGCTTTCTGTGTATTTTCTGCTCTAGGGCCTTGGGCTAGCCTTCCTCTCTGCCTTGAGTGATTTCCCCTTTAGAGACCTCATCCTTCTGCTGCCTGGTTCTCGGCATCTATACCACTTTGCCAGCCTGGATGGCGTCTCTAACATCTCTGGAGTCGGTCCTCCTTCTGTTCCTCTGTTCCACCCTCTATCTCACCTGGTCCCTACTGGCCTGAGCTTGGTATGTAGACCACACTGGGTTCGCATTTGCAGAATCCTTTCACCTTAGGCTCTGCAATGCTGGGATGACAGGCCTTTGCCACCACGCCACCTCCTGCATGCACAGCCTTTAATAGCTTATCTTGTGTTTCTAAGATGGATAGCACATACCATAGATTATGAAATCCACTTAAATTATACAAAATGGTTGGTTGTATAGTATGTGCAGAGCGGCATGACTCCTGCAAGGGCCTAATTTTAGACCAAACTTCTCACCCAGGAAGTACTGCCTATCAGGGGAAGGGCGGTCCATGTCTCCCTGGCTACCCACTCCAGCACCTGGGATCTGCTAAGTTGCTTTCTGCCTCTATAGATTTGTCCATTCTGTATTTTTCAGAGGCAGAGAACTGTGGAGCCTGTGGTCTTCTGGGATGGGCGTCTTCCCCTTGGGACACTGTTCTGTGAGGTCATTCACACTGAGGTATGAATCCGCACGAACTCTCCCATATCATACGCGGTTCCCCTCGCGTGGGCACACCCCACCTCATGTCACTTTGCTTAGCACACCATCCTTGTTTTTATTTTTGCCTTCTGGCCTTTCTGTGAGAGAGCAGAGGCTTGGTGCTCATCTGTGTCATCCTCCTACTAAACCCACTTGTGTTTCTGAGACGTGCTGGGTCCCAGGCATGCCGGGGACCACGCTGAAGGTAGGACAGCCACAGCAAGAGAAACAGCCCCCCCAGGGCGGGGTCCAGTGTGTGACAGAGCAGGACAGACAGTGGTGGCATCGGAAGCCCCTGCAGTGGCAGTGTGCCCTCATCCGTCGACTTCAGACTATTCCCCCAGGCTCACAAAGTCACCATGCCAGGGGAAGTGACACACAGAAGGGCTGCAGAGAGAGCCTCAGACCTAGGTACCTGGGGCCCAGCTCATCCCTCTGTCTTGAGCCTCCCCAGGATCATCTCAGGTTAACCGAGACGATAAACTGCCTTGTTGCTTTTACCAGCTTACTTGGCTTCCTGGAACGTGATAGAGAGACTTCTAATGAATATACGCGTCTACTCACCTAACTGGTTCGGACGCAGTAGCAAGTAAGATTTGTTCACGGCTCCTCTGATGAGAAGGGACTCCCACACTCAACGTTTCCTTCTGCCTTCTTCCCAGAGGACAGTGCCACAAAACCAATTTTGAACATGAGGAAAGCAAAGATCATAGACACCCAACAATATTCTTGAGGTCACCCTGCTTAAAAATTGAACATCTGGGCCTGGGAACCAAGTCCCCGGCTGCTACTACTGTGCTCTTAACCTGTCCCCTGGCCCTGGGAGAAAAGGTGCCATTAGCTCCTGACGCTCCTATCTTCACAGTGCCTGATGTGTCTGCTGACTGATGGCTTGCATGGAACCAAGTTAGTGGCTGAAACAGGAAGTCCCTACAGGGGACATTTTCCATGCTGGCACATCTGGTGGCTTGAGGCACTGAAGAACAGCGGAGGGGAAGTCAGGCAGGGTGCCATCAGGTGCTCAGCATGTAGGGAGCCGGACTGAAGAGAACAGCGAAGGTTGCCCTCCAGCCCAGGCTCCTCCTACTTTCGTCCCAGCTCCTTCCTGAGCATGTTTTCACGATATTTGGACCAAATGGAGGAACCAGCACAAGTCATCGGGAGCTTTCCCTGTGTTCTGGGTGATGCCCAGGTTTCTTGGTGCTGTGTGCTGGTCACAGAGCCCAAGAGAAGACAGAGAAGAGGCCAAAGTCCCGTTCCATCTACTCCATGTCACAAGCCTGATCTGCACGTTCTAAAGGACTCTCTCCATTCTGATCACTGCCCCCTCACTGCGATCTCTCTACCCCGTAGACTTGTCATGGTTTCTTCTTTTTGTCTCTCCGGTGAAAGCTCTTACCCATCCTTCACAGCCAAACTCAAACACCATCTCCTCTGAGCTAACACAGCTGTGGTTGGAACATCAATACTGCCTTTGCCTTCCCCGCGGCTGTCACCTCCATGTTTCCTCCGTAGGCTCCAGTTCCCAGCAGCCTGGCTTTGTCCTGTGGAATTCTGTTTCCCAACCCGCTGGCCCAGCATAGACATACTCCTTAATGCTCAACACACGCTGGTATTTCTTGAGTGGAACACTCCTGACCTGGAACGAAGGCTTCGAGAGCGGGCGAACAGCTCACACATTCTAGCACATTCAAGAGAGATTCTTGACATTTTCTCTCCAAAGGTCTCCTCGAGCGTTCATGTTTGACTGATGAGTTCAGCAAATCAATGGTAGCACCGTCGTGATTTTGTTTGCTTTTAAAGGCCCTGTGAGCTGACAGCCATGCTCACAGAAAGACTCTGGTACAGAGAAAAGCATCCTTGTGGGCCTGCTTTCTTCACGGCTGTCTCGCAGTCATGGCTGTCTCGCAGCCGCAGGGACCAGGGTTTCTCTTCGGTCATCATTTTCTGGCTAGTTACATGGAGCAAAGTGGCACCCAAGGTGGCCATATTCGTTTACTGGAGCAACTGTGACAAAGTACATGTAGAGTTGTCCTGGTCTTGGAGACACGGAGTCTGAAGGGAAGATGTTAGGGCTTCTCCAGATAGCTAACTGTCGCTAGCTTTCTGTCAATCATTGGCATCTCTTGGTTGGTAGAAACATCACACCGATCCATGACTTCAGGCCCATGTGCTGTTCATTCTTTACCTTGCCTGTTGGTTTCTGATTTTCTTTCTTACAAGACAATAACATATTAGACCAGTGGCCTTATTTTATATGATTATGTTTGTAAAAAGTCTGCCTCCAGATAAGGTGCCATTCTTAGGAACTATGGATTGGGATGTTGATACGATCTTTCAAGTGACTGTGAGTCACTAAACCAAGCCCAGAGTCCCCTGGGCTGTCTGGCAGAAACAATGGGACTGGGTGAATTTCCTTAAGTTTCTGGTCTGCTTGGGGCCCATACCCCAGTGACAGCAGGGCTTCTTGGTGCTCCTGGAGAGTGTCCTGGGACAGATGCTAAGAATGCTCCAGGAAATAAAGCTGAGTTCTATGAATACCTCCCAATTCAGAGGAACAAGAAACAGAGAGGGAATATAGAGGGGGAATGGAAACAGGGAAGGAGAAGGAGGGGTGGGCACGTAAGCAGCTTTTCCACAAAGGTAATGAAACTCATGCCCTTAGAGCTTTTATGATTTTTCAAGGTCTCCATTTAATGTGTGTTCTGTCCTGAAATCCAGGCCCCTTCTGTAAGCGCCGTGAACCACGCTCCTCGGGTCCTGGCTTGGCCTTGCTCCTGTGGAACGGTTGGGACTGTCCTTGTTGGCTCAAGAGGTAAAGCCTCCCCTCAGTGCAGGCAACCCTCCACATCTCTGGGATCCTCATTTGTAAACCCAGCCTAGTGCAGATCAAAGCTACCTGAAATCTGCCCCTGTAGTGAATGTGCGCAGGCTGTGGTCATTCCTCCACAAACAACATGACAACTGCTCGCCCCACATTTCTACGGTCTTGGGTGTCACAAGCCACCTGGAGATGATAGTGTACAAGAAGACATGCTTTCGGGGTGTCCCACCTTGGGTATTGGCACAAGACCTTTTCATCTACAAGTGTACTAGGCTACATTCATATCTGTCCTGGAGTCAGTGCCCCATGGGGCTGCAAGTTGAACCTGCCTAGCTAGCACTATAGGTTTTATACAGCTACAATTACCTCTTCGTGTAAACCCTTGGGCATTTGTGGACTTGGTATCGTAGGGGACCTGGCACCAGTCTTTCTTACTCAGGAAGGAAAATGCTCACCTAGGCTTGCTTAAGTAAAAAGCACAGATTGCATGTTCCTTCCCATGTCAGGAGTAATTCCTGTCCCCAGTGTGCCCCGTCTATACATGCATGGTGACTTTGAGTCTTAGAAGAATGTCTGTTTACAGTCCCCTGAGAAGTACAGACTCCAGGCTCAGGACACACAGGAGCCAGAGTGAGGAGGTTGCTGGAAGTTACGGATTTGCTTCCACGTGGCCTTCACTTCAGGGATGAGGTGACACTGGCTGGGAACGTGGGGAGCAGGGTAGCCATGACAGTTTGGTCCCTCCCCTACAAGCAGTAGCAGGCCTGCTAAGGCTGAGAACAGCCTCCCTGAGAGAAACACACCCTCAGCTGGCTTCTGCGCTCTGAGCCGCCCTGCTCTCCTCTCCTCTAGAGTCGCTGAGGGCCAGTTGGCTCTTCATCAGCAGGCATTTAACCTGCAGTGATGGTGCTGGTTGAGAGCTGCTGGAGATCAGCATGTCAACTATCTCGTTTCTGAAAAACGTTTTATGTGTGTTCTATGCTTTCCACAAAGTACACAGCATCTATTTGAATTTTCCTTTCTCCTGTGTGAGATTTGTTAGTACCCTCAGAACAGCATAACTGGTGTGCTTTTGAGAAACAGTTTGGCCTGGGACTCACCAAGTAGGCTGGCCTGGATGGCTCACAGGCACCTGGGATCCACTCGCCTCTACCTCTGTGCCCCTGGGATTACAGCCATGGGCTATTTTTCGCATGGGTCCTGGGAGACTGAACGCAGGTCCCCATGCTTGCATAGCAAGCATGCTGCCAACTGAGCGATCATCTTAGTTCCTGAAGAGAGTTTTGATCTTAGTAGATTGCAGGAGCTATTTATAAGATTGTAAGGGACCTCAGACTCCAAGAGAAGAAGAAAGAAGAAGGCTGATATTTGAGGCATTTCAACTGTAATATTATATGTTTGACGACTAGATGTAGGTCCCCTGAACATACAATTATTCTCCACGAGGCCTGCACCAGGACAGTTCATGGCTCCAAGCCTGGTTTACTTCTATAAAACAAGATGATAATAGCATGTGCCGTCTACCTGCTGCTGCCAGGGTGTCTGAGGACAAGTCAACATCTGTGCTGTGCTTTGAACCTGTGGGACGAACGGTGTGAACAGACTACAAAGCGGACCGCACTCGGAGATTGGCATCTCTTCCGAGCCGCTCTGGACATGGTAGAAGAAGGGTGGGCAGGAAAGGAGAGAGCCAAAGGTCTGTGGGCTGCTGCGCCGGAGGAAACCAGTGCTGAAGATGTCCAGATGTCCTCCATTATTGACTGAAGGGTATGGAAACTGATGTTTTTTAAAAGTGAGCTTCCCACTTCAGTCTCGGGAGCCCAGGGGATCAGCCCTGCTCTGCCGTGCTGCCCCGGGTACACCACTTCTCCTTCTACTCTCCTTTCCTGCTTTGGGGTGTCTGTCTCTAAGCAGAAACTGGGAGGCACTGTTGTCAGGGTCCAGCCAGTCACACATAAGCCCTTTCACGCTCACCCAAGTTTCTTGCCCCACCTTCTATGACAAACCTTCTTTCTTAAAAAATTAAAACATTTACATATTCAAAGCATTTTCATTGGAATGTTTCAAGTAGACTTTATTTGAGTTGATTTTTCTCCCACTCATTTCTCCTCTCCCCACAATCTCCTCCCCACGTTGACATCATGTGTCCGTTTGCCGTGCTCCCTGCTTCAGCATCTGTTTCCATCCTCGCTGGGTCTTTTCGGCTTTGCCCACACCTGCTGTCGTTTACAGACATTCCATACACACGCCAAACGAGGACCTGCACAGGAGAGAGAGTGTGGTTCTTGTCTTTCTGAGTGTGAACCACCTCAACATTCTGCTTTCCAGTTCCACCACGTTCTCCCGTTTCCGCTTCCTTTCCAGGGTAGCTGAACGCAGTCCCACTGTGTATGTGTGCTGTGTTTTCATTCCCCGTTCCTCTGTTAACGGACGCCTAGGCTGACCCCATCTCCCCGCTAGTGTGAATCCAGCAGCAGTAAACATGGTGTGCACACACCGCTGCGGTAGGCTGCGGAGGCCTTTGGGTGTACGCCCAGGGGTGGTACGGCTGGGCCATGTTCTAGTTTGATTTCTAATTACAAACGTTCTGCTGGTTTCCATAAGGACTTGCACCAGTTTGCATTCCTGCCAGCGGTGAGCGAGATGTCCCCTTTCCCGCATCTCCGTCGACATTGTTGTCAGTGTTCTTGATGCTGCCCATTCTGGCTGGGATGAGGTAGAATCTCATGTAGTTTTAATTTGCATTTCCCGGAACAATTGCTAAGATCAGGCTACACCCTGTTCTAAGTTGCTTCGTGTTGTATAAAACAGAGATTTTTTTAAGGCTGTGCTATTGCCCAGGAGACTCCATTGTGAGGGAAGGGGATGACTCGTGTGTGTGTGTGTGTGGTGTGTGTGTGTGTGTGTGTGTGTGTACATCAGCATCCAGATTTCCTATCCAACATTCATCGTACTGAGTAAAGATCCACTGAAACTTGATTACCTTTTCAGAGACAGATTTCCAAATTCTTAGTATTGGGTTCATCAGTATACAAACTTTGAGGATGCAAAACTCAGCATAAACATTATAAGAGGCAGAGAAGAATTTTTAATTTTTGACTTAAAAATATTTACATTTGTTTGTGTAGGCCCAGGGACAGACTGGCAGGAAGGATACATCACTTTTATCAAGAATTAATGTCTTGGGACTTATCTGAAATCTTACAAGGGTGGAGTCCTGTTCATATTTTATGCCCTAATATAATTTCTATTATCAGTTCTGATTTTATAAACTAAAGAGTGGTAGTAGCATGACTTTTTAAATGTTCTGATTTTTTTTAAATACAATAGAAAGGCATTTTAAAAAACTTTATGGAAAATTTAGGGAGATACCAAAGACAAAATTGGACTAATTGAAAATATTTGAGTCTATTGGAAAGTTAAGGGAGAAAATCAGGAGACTGTTGGCTAAATAAAGGCTGTTTCTGACTTACGTAGAGCGACAGGGTGTGGAGAGTGTTTAATTTGAGTAAGAAACTCCGTCGATGGTTTTCCTTTAGAATGGGCTATTTCCCAGTCACACGGCAGAGCATCAGTCCTTAAACAGCATTACCTCTGCCTCTCGGAAGTTAGGCTGTGTGGCTCTGAAGTTAACCAGATTTGAAGCTGGATATTTAGCAGCTGTTACTTTACCTCCAGGGGAGAGGAGGGACTTCTGTGGGAGCTGAGAGGAGTCTGTAGCCCTGCTCTCTCCCTGGTAAGCTTGGCTCCGGAGGGTGTGTGTTGGCGAAACTGCCAGAGCAGGAATGGAGCCAGTCACCGTAGGTGGAGGGACATCAAGTATCAAAGCCAGCCTAGGCTGGTCAAGACTAGTTTACAGTGGATCCATCCCCTACCCGGTTTGATTATTTCAAGTCCTGGTGACCACCCCTGAGGTGGTAGACCCTAAAGTGTCAGATTGAAGCAGGCCTTCCAGAGGACGCTGATGCAGGAGGTGGTACAGTCTAGGACCTCAACACAGACGGCCACTGCTGGGATTCTGCTCTGGTTAGAGAAAAATTCTTGAGCAAATGATAATCCTCATAGGTTCCAGGGAGCCTCCTGAGACTGAGACCACTCCCTGAGGAAGTGAAGGACTCAGATCTTGCAGACTGTGTGAAATTCACCTACATCTCCTTCTACATGTTCTCCTACATAGGTTGTTTTTAAAATAAAAAAAAAAACATGTTTATTTCCTTTATTTTATGTGTGAATGTTTTGCTTGCTTGTATGTTTGTGTACCATGTTATGTGTTGTGCATCCACAAAAGTCAGGAGAGGGTGTCAGATTCCATAGAACTGGAGTTACGGTCGGTCACTTGTGAACAGCTGTGTGGGTGCTGGAACCAAACTCAGGCGTCTGCAAGAACAGCCAGTGCTCTTAACTGCTGAGCCGCCATTCCAGCCTTTTACCCTCCTCTTTCCCATCCTTTCATTTTGCAGTTTGATTGCTTTTAGAAAATTCTAACCTGCAGTGATATTATGATTTCAACCTAACTTTGGGAAATTATATGCAAAGAAAAGTATTTTGATGAATCTCTTACGAACAGAATAGGAAGATCAGGCTAAACGCATGTATAAATAAGTTCTTCAAGAATTCGCTTTTAAGAAAGGAGCGGGCTTTGTGAGCAGCATGAAGTGTTTGCATGTGGTGGGTGCTGCTGCTGTTCATCTGTGTGCTCAGGGAAGCTGGGCAGCGTTGGCATTGTTCCCTCGTTCTCATTGCTTCACACAGCATATCTTCACGGGCAGCACCAAGCTCAGCTTCACCGCAGACCACATCTGACTCAGCACACACTGAAAAATAACAACCCCCCCCCGTAGGAACTGTTTCTAGTATCTTTAACTCAATAAGAGGCAAAAAAAAAAAAAGAATTGGAAATATATTTATGCTGGGATACATAAAACTCAAACTGCCCGATGTTTTCAGAGTCTCCATGAGAGGCGATATTAGGTGTGGGGAAAGCTGAAGTCACGGGGCACAAACAGAAAATCTGTCTTTCTCCTGGAGCTTCCTCTGAGCTGTGGAGAGGCGAGGTGAGACGGTCACGTTCGGGCCATCTTCAGATTGTCGGCCTTTGCTGAAGCAGGACAGCAGCAGGATGTCATTGCTCTGCCCGTGCACCAGGCTGGGCCACGCTCGCCCCCACAGTCCCGTTTACTCTGCCCAAAGAGCTGGACTCCCAACCCCCAGCCCCACTCTAAAGGTTTCCATCATCTTCAGGCACTGGGATTATTGACCAGAAGAAAAAATAATAATAGTGACTCTGGCAGCTAGCCAGGACAGCTCCCTAGCTAACCCCTTCACTTCGCATCTGTTCTCTGACCTCTTTAGTGCACCGAGTTGCCATGTGCGCTTTCTCTTCAGGCTGTAAAAAATAAAAATACACACACACACACACACACACACACACACACACACTCCAGAGAGCTTAACAGAAAACAAGTCGGTGCTTGTGGGAGCCTGGGCCGGCCAGGGAAGCAAGGCTGTGGTGGCTGCTGGCCATGGGCTTTCTCTTTTTTTTACCCTGCCAGATGGTTTCCACCTCCATCTCAGTTCCAGAATGCACCCAGTGCTAGCAGCCTGCCTACCCAAGTGACATCTGTGTTTCTAGGAAGGCAGTCTTGGGCAGCTCCCTTCTCCTCCTGCTTACTCCTAAAAGCCTATACCAAGGCACCCCTGCCTTTTTCAGAGGTCTTAATGCAAGCTTCTAAGAAAGCAAAAGCTCATAAGAGAAGGGACCCTCACAGTCTATGTGTCATTTGTGCTTACAGCACTTCCAGAGAAGACGCTAAGTCACTTGACTTTCTGAGCACAAGATTAGCGACCCTTCCACTCCTGGCTGTGGTAAGGGGTCTGGGTGCTCTGTGGGGGAGGGGAGATGTGAACTGAGGCTCTTAGGCCTGTCTCCTCACTTCCCAGAGTAGCTCTAGTCTCCTCACATACAACATTCAGAGATGCTGCATTTGCTGAGCTGTCAGTCCCGTGGAGTAACACGGGAAACTGTCACCTCCGTGAACAAAGTGTGGCCTAGGGACTGTTTGCAGAAGGAATGAAAGAGTGAGTGGTGTGTCTCGTGAGCCCTCCCACTTTCAGAACAGCTTCTGACAGTTTCTCAGCGTGTTGACCAAACCCTGACAACGGCACAGGCTAACCCTCCTAACTTTAGGGTCGTCCTTCCTCCCCTGTCTCCACAGCTGGTTCTGGTCCTTCGCCTCCCTCTGCGGACTGAGCCAAGACAGCTGCTTTTCCACTCTGGTCCTTTCCCAGTTGAACCCCTGCTTTTATCCTCTCAAACCTCTCTACCTGGCTCAGAGCCAGGGAGCCTCTAAGTCACATGCAGAATTTCCATGACAGTAAACAGACTAAAAATCTCAAAACTTCTCCACCTCCAAAGAGTCTTTTCCAACCCCATTGGGCCTGGCAGCGTTCTCCCCACACCCCACACTAACACAGGCCTGTGGAAGGTCAATGACTCCTTTAGAAATAAAGGCAGTGGTGGCCGGGTGCCCGGCTTGAACCTGCTGACGGTGCAGTTCTCTGCAGCCAGCCCCCTGCTCTCTGCTGAAGCCTCACAGCGATTTTTCTCTAAGGTCTGCAATCTATTATACTACAGTTAACTGCCACATTCAAATGTAAAAACAGATCCTTGGATCAACACCCTATAAAAAGCCAAGAAAAATGTGGTAGTGTTCTTTCCCGGCTTGAGCCAAGAGCTTTGTAAGGGAAGAATCCTAGGCCAGAGGCAGCCAGGTGCCCAGGCTGGTTCCCTGTAACTCTGAGTCCCGGCAAACTGCAGTACTTCCAGGCATTGGCACCCTCCCTGGCTAGATGAGGGGCGAGAGCCGCCATCGGAGCCATCGCCGAAACACTGTTACAGGAGCCAGGCTCTGGCAAGGTGCCTTTAAGCGAATTTATTCTGTCCAGCTCCTTGCTTGATCCCAGTCTGAACCAGATCATGCTGGAAGATGGCTCCTGAAGATCTCTGCTCAAAATCCACCTCCTGGCTAAAAGACAGGTGCTTTCTTGAAGCATCCCGGCTGCAGCACCAAAAGCCTGGCTGTGTTGAAGCACGCATTTTCATGCCTCCTTGGACATGACTTCCCATCACTGCACGAAATGAAGGGGAATTGTTGTTCAGAAAGGTCACAAGGTCTTTGGAAGAAAGATGTTCTTATTCTCTTTGTTAGCTCACCTTTCTCCCGAGTCTTGGCTGTGTCTTCTACTCCAAGGAGTCTTGGAGTAGTAAGCACACACAGAGTCAGGAATAGTCTACAAACCAGATTTCATCCTTCATCCATTTTGCCAGGCAGTTGCTACTGCTGGGCCACTCTGGCAATAGCCACACCCCTCT
The DNA here is from genome assembly GCF_982192425.1 of Myodes glareolus. Taxonomy (NCBI): domain Eukaryota; kingdom Metazoa; phylum Chordata; class Mammalia; order Rodentia; family Cricetidae; genus Myodes; species Myodes glareolus. The sequence goes on from NC_142029.1 coordinate 111,663,250, forward strand.
CCTCATGCCTATAGATGGGTGCTCATCTGGCAGCTTCTTGGCCGCTTCACCCGTTGGCCAACATCTCTTGAGGTCCCTCCTGTGCCTCCGGTGACTTAAGAAGGTCATGATGACCTGGTAACCAGTCTTTACCTTTCAGAAAGCAGCCAGCCTGCTTTTCTCTGAGTGTGAGGAAGTGAACTCCACCGGGCAGCAGCTTGCTGTAGTCTCATCACAGCCAACGAGCCTTCTTTTTCTCTGGTTTGTGAGCTCATGTACCTCTAGGTATACATTTATTGGGACAAACACCCACGGGTGGTATATATGTGCACACATACGTAATACCATTCCCAAACTCAGTTTTTAAAAACAGCCTTCTTGACGTAGAACCCATAAACAACAGACACACATACTGTGTGCAGTCTGCTGGGCTTGGGCACATTGAGACCGTTGACATCAATGATCCCATTATGCAAATAAATGTACTAGCTTATCCAAAGGTCCAACGTGGTTTGGCGGTAAGAGCACTTGTACTTCAGCATACGTGTTTAAGGTCACAGCACTGCATTAACTACATTTTCAGCAGAAAAACATATATAGATAGAAATTTAATGCCACATTTTCCTCCTTCACCTGTTTTTCAATGAACATTTGGGTGGTTTCTATATATTGACCATCATATATAATCCAGACAAATGGGAAAGCAGTTTCTAGAACAGGTTCAGTCATGGGAAGACTTAAGAAGGGGAGAACTGTCAAAGGTATGCTGCCTTCTGCTTGGCTTCCTGACATTGACTTTGGGCACTTGAGGAAAGCTTTAACACCAACATGTCCCTACTCAGGCCTGCCCAGAGCCTGGCTCTCACTCTCACCTGTTCAGGTGACCCTTCTCCTAGCACCCTTCCTGTCATTTTCTCCCACATTCTCCTGCTTGTCTTCAGGCCGAGTTCCGCACCTGAAATGATTTTATCTCTGCCTGTTGACTTCCTGGACTCCTTCTAAAGGAATATATACTGTGTGAGGAAGAGGACTGTGAGTGCTGTTTTAGTGTGGTGTTTTCGGGTGCTTAGAACACTGTCTGGCATATAGTAATTTCTCAATAAAGAGTTGTTGAACGGCCGAGTGAGTGAAGCCTCCCTGGCTGCACGGCAGGCTTCCCTGCTAGGGTAATCACCAGATGGCAGGTCAGAAAGACACAGTTCAGGGGAAGGCTCGGGAGGCTCCATCTCTCTCTGGTAATTTATATGTTGTTAAGGATTGCCAAGGGAGGTACAGCCACTGGTGAGAGTCCCATATTCCTGTGAATGGAATGAATGTCCCAAGCTCTTGGAAGCAACCCTAATTAAACTCATTGAGAAATACACACACACACACACACACACACACACCTCAGTTTTGCCCAACTGTGTTTTCTTCTTCTATTTCTCCATTTGGGCCATTCAGTGCCTCCCACAATCAGCCCAGGGAAGTGCAGCTTTTTGGTGTATGTAACAGGTGCTAAACCCTGGTCCCTCTCATTCTGGCTTTCCCAACCATTTCTGATGATGCAGACTGGTCAGTGTGTTTACAGACATGCTGACACACTCTTGCTAAGCCTGTTCCCCGACTGTCCGTCTGGCTGCATTAAACTGTCAACGGCTAGAGCATGCCACACCCACAGGGCACTGTGGCCTCTGAGCTGAATAGTTTAGGCCTGTCCGAACGTCCTAACTTCTGGAGAAGCTGCTGCCTGGCTGCTGCCTGGCTCGTGTGCCCTTGCAGCTTCCATTCCCCTCTTACTCTGGAAAAAGCAGGCTTTCGTCTGTGGCTTTTCTTCCGGCTCATAGTTGGCATTTTCTCTCTGAAAGCAGCAAGGTCAGCTGACCTGGGTTCGATGGTTTGCAGTTTCTAATCTGGATGGACAGATTTACCCTCCCTGGGGACCTGAATCATGCCACACTCTACCTAACTAGCCTCTTCTAAGTTTCTTCAGTTCTATTGGCCACCACAGCTTGTGACTTTCCTTGTTCCTCTGCAGGATCTCCATCATACCCAATAGTACCATCATTGGTGTGTGTGTGGGGTGGGGTGGTGGTGGTTGGGTGCTGTTTCCTTTTTATATAAGATATATCACTTATGGTACACTTTCTATGTACCAACCCTTTTTTTTTTCTTTTTATCACTCCTTCTGATCTTTGCTTATCTTTTCGGTCCGTTTTTAATCAATTAATTAAGAGTGCATTGGTGTTTTGCCTACATGTTTATCTGTATGAGGGTGTCAGATCCCCTAGAACTGCAGTTAAAGACAGCTGTGAGATGCCATGAGGGTGCTCCTTGATAATACCCCAGGTCAGCCTAGATGCCGTTTTTTTTCCCAGGAGTTGAAACCAACCACTGGTACCTTCCTCTGGTCTCAATGCTATCTTTGAATCCTTGCTGTGTCAGTCACAGCACCTGGAAACTTTGCAAACGTTATTTCTATTCAACTTCTAGAACTCCATAATACAAGTACCAGTCATTGAGGGCCAGGGAAGCTAAGCAGATCATGCTCAGCTGGAGCGGCCTGTATAGAATCCACACACTGTCCCAAGTCTGAAGCTTGCTCCCTTCCCAAGATGTTTTAATTTTCTGAGTGCTGGTAGAATTGCTTCCATCCCCTCTTTGGTAATACAGCAGTAAAGGCACTTTGTAATCTAGCAAAGGCCTTAAAGGAAATGTAAGTGATGATATCCCTTATAAATTTGAGGACTGTGCTGGTCTAGATGGAAGCTGTGCTTCAGGCAAGACTTGTTTCATAATGTAGAGTGTGAAGTCAGACACCAAGAAGGACCTGAGAATGAGATGGTTGTAACATGAGGGCCTGCTTGTTGGGGTTTCTGTCCTGCCCAGTTCCCACAGTGTTTATGTCCCAAATAAAATCACACAGTCTATATTAATGATAAACTAATTGGCCCATTAGCTCAGGCTTTGTATTAGCTCCTATAACTTATATTAACCCATTACTCTTATCTATGTTAGTCACATGGCTCGGTACCTTTTTTCGTACTCTGACTTCAAAATTGAAGTCAAAAGGTATGTTACTTTGGAGAAAAGATTTTGCTTTTGTTTCCACAGGAAATGAGAGGCTGTGGATTCATTCTGAGTTAAGAAGAATCAGGTTTGATCTAGGAAAACCACCTGAGAAATCTCTAGTAGGAATAGATGGCTCAGATGTCTGAGTTCTACATCCAGAACAGATTCAAGACTGCTGCCTGAGATGATGAAGACTCACAGAATTCTCTAGTCAGGACTTGATCATAATTCTAAATTTTCTTTAGGTCCCCATAAGATTATCAGTGCCCCCAACCAGCTGGAAGTAGCCTGGAAAACTACACCCACATTCCCCCAAAATGGACTATGGATGTTCTTGTTTTCTAAAAAAAAAAAAAAAAAAAAAAAAAAACAGGGGAAATGGTGTGGGACAATTTATTCTGTCAATTATATTTCAAATAAACACTGATTGGCCAGTAGCCAGGCAGGAATTATAGGCAGGAAAACCACACAGGAAGTAGAGGTGGGGCAATGAGAACAGGAGTATTCTGGGAAGAAGGAAGCTCTCTCCCCAGTCCTGCCCAGATCATCAAAGAAGCAGGATGTGACCTGCCCTGCTAAAAAAAGTACTGAGCCATGTGGCTAACATAGATAAGAATAATGGGCTATATAAGTTATAAGAGTAAATAAGAAGCCTGAGCTAATGGGCCAATCAGTTTAAAACTTAAGGAGAACTCTGTGTGATTTTCTTTGGGGCTAAACGGTTGTGGGAACTGGGCAGGACAGAAACCCCAACAAGTAGGCCCTCATGTTACAGATGGTATTTTCCCACTTCACAGTACAATGCATATTTCTGCGTAGTTGCTCTGGATGAGGTCATTGCTTGGTCGATAGAGCAGTCCCTTCTCTGAGTGTCATGAGTGACCATGCTCTGTCCTATGAGAAGGGGGACCACCAAGGCTGGAAATCTCCACAGGATCACTTCAGAGTCAGGAAACAATGACCATAATTGGAATCTTTGAGATCACTGGTCATCTAAAATGATATTTTTGTGACAAGAGAGGCATTTGTGATAGTGTCTGCCCTTTTCTCATGGCGCCTCTAAGCACAGACGGGGTGGACACCACATGTGGCACTGGCCGAGTTTGGGTGCTACTGTCCCCTGCTTCCAGTGAGAACAGGCAGGGTTTTCTCAAACATGTGGAAATGTTGATAGCAAAGGGGATGTGTGCTGGGCCAGTCCCCTGTGCTTGCTGGCGTTCCAGCCCCCTGTGCTTGCTGGCTTTCCAGCCCTCCTCTGTGCTTGCTGGCTTTCCAGCCCTCTGTGCTTGCTGGCTTTGCTTGCCTTCCGTTGATGGAGAACTCATTGAGTCTCCTTGAAATAGGTCTTTTGACTTGAGAAAACATGAGTCCTAGTGCTCTAAGTGTCAGAAGAGGTGGCCAGACTGGGGAGAAGCTGTTTTCTTACAAAACTTGCCTGAGAGGCATCCATAAGTCAGAGCTCACCTTCCCTTCTCTCTGCAGAGAGCAAATCTTCAACAGCGTCACTAACTGTCATGAACTACTAATGTTTCCAGTAGGAATGCTGGGTACAGCCACTGGTTATACAGAGTAAGTAAAAACCTAAAAATTTACTGTTGCAGCTTTTACAGCTCTAAAGGTAACACTGTCCAAGGAGTGACACATAATTGTCACAAATAAATGACAGGTGACAACTACTTACTGTGGGGTGAGATGGTTGGTTTTGATAGCCCACTTGACAGTGGTTTAGAATTGCCCAGGAGATACACCCCTAGCCGACTTGACAGTGGTTTAGAATCACCTAGGAGATACATTCCTAGCTGACTTGACAGTGGTTTTAGAATCACCTAGGAGATACATTCCTAGCTGACTTGACAGTGGTTTAGAATCACCTGGGGGATACACCCCTGATTATATGTGTGAGGGATTCCTGCAGATTAGCTGAGACGACAAGACCCATCCTCATGATTGATGGTACTTTCCAATAGTGGTGTGGATAGAAATGTGTCTTGGGGGGGGGGGACAAACAAACAAACAAACAAACAAGTTATCTGAACGTCTTCCTGAACAAGTGTGTCTATAGTGGCAGTTACGTCACTGCCATGCCATGCTAACTTCAGTGATGCTCAATTAATAAAAACTCAGGGATAGAATTTGGTGTTCAGCCTGAAGACCCAAAAAGTGAAGCAGCCAGCCACTAGCTCTTACCTCGACCTCAATCTGAAAGTGGCAATCCTGCCTCTAGGAATCTCAGAATGAGACCGTGTCTGAGAGCTGTCTCCTCCCATTTTATAATCCTCTCTAGGGCTGGGATTAAAGGTGTGCACCACTGTGATTAAAGGTATACACTGCCTGGTTTCTATGGCAACTAGCGTGGCTACTGGGATTAAAGGTGTGTGTTAGCGTTACCTGGTCTGTAAAGCTGACCAGTGGAACTGTTTTACTCTCAGATCTTCAGGCAGGCTTTATTTATTAAAACACAATTGAAATGCCACTACACTTCCAGCTTCTTTTTTTTTTCCAATACAGGCTGAAGCCCAGAAAGTGCCCTTCAGTTTTCCAGGCCTTCAGTGCCAGATTGGAATTGCCTAGGGCTGAGCAGATACTGGGTTCTGAGCCTTCCAGCACACAGAGGCCTTTATTGGACGACGCAACCCATATCCTAGAAGCCAGCCGTTTTCAGCCTTCCTAATGCTGCAGCCCTTTAATAAACCTCATGTTGTGGTGACCCCCAACCATAAAATTATTTTCATTGCTAACTCATAACTGTAATTTGGCTACTGTTATGAAAGTAATGTAAATATTTTTTTTACATTAGTAATATGTAATTAGATAGAAATAGAGGTTTGCCAAAGGGGTCACAGCCCACAGGTTGAGAACCACTGCTACAAGCAACCCTTCTTTTATTGTGTGTGTGTGTGTGTGTGTGTGTGTGTGTGTGTGTGTGTGTGTGTATGTGTGTCGCACAAGCATTCAACCAGTTTTGTTTCTTTAGAGAACTCTGCTCAGTAAAGAGATCAAAGAATGCCGTCTTCCTCTTTTGGGAAGGTCTGAAGTGCTGCGTCATTCGGCAGTCACAATTGCTGGAGCTCAGGACTTAGGCTTCCAGGTGGACATAGACCTAAAGGTTGCTACTCTGGGCAGGACTTGATGGCCCACACAAAGCAGACACACAGATGTGGTCGACAATACGTAGCGTGCCACGGTGGGAAATCTCAAAGCACAATGGCTTGGTAAGGCTTCCGGTGTTGTTAAGATGTGCAGGCAGAGTCTGTACAGACTTTGTGGACAGTGGCAAAGGAAGAGGAACCAGCAGCAGAGGAACCTTGGCACTGAGAACTGTGCATACTGAGGCTGGCAGATTGGTTTGTGGTGTGTGGGAATTCTTTAAAGATGCCTAGAAATGGGGCACATGGGAGGGGAGGGAACTACTGTCACCCAGGCGAATGTCACCAGTTGTCATAGAACACTTTTGGTTGCATAGGCAACGATGCTGACTGATGTGTGGATGGATGGTGGAAGAGATCAACGGCTTGGGCTTGAACTGTGCAACTCTTGTGCCACCAGGTCCAGAGTGGCTGATGCTGGCATTGAGCCTTGGCGCCAGGGCTGCTCCTGGTACATTGCCGCCAGATTAGTTTTCTAGAAGTTTCCTTAGAGTCATCCAACCCATTTTTTTTTTTTTAGTATCTTCTGTCCTTGGCCACTTCATCTTTCTTTTTTCTTGGTTTATATCTGTCACCCTGGCAATGTTTCTGCATTAGTGCTGTTTTCAGACAAGAAAGGATTTCGAAGGAGAAGCAGCTGTCAGAGGCTTTGCCAACTGCTTTGCCTTTTAATAAAGGAATTATGACTTTCCAGGCTTTCCTCCATTTTCTGATCCATGCTCAGAGGACTGGAGCTTTCAAAAGGATCTCCTCCTAAAAAACTGCTGATGCCATTCTGAGATGTGCCAGCTGGTACCCTGGCCCATCAATCAGTACTGTCTGCTGTCACTTAGATCACCAGCACAGTCTGTGGGCTGGAGTGAGGGACTTAGGTGTTCCTTTGAGGACAGTAGCAGAAAGCAGGTGTGGGATTGAGACAGCTTTTGTGAGGGTCACCCCTGGGTGCAGACAGGCGAGGCAAAAGTATAGGACCAAATGTCCATTAAGAACATCTAAAGTGAGTGCTGTGCCCAGAGTAGGTGAGGAAAGAGAACAGACTTTGTGCTCAGCCTGAGGTGAGCAGGTCATGGTTTGAACACCAGTCAACAGTAAGCTGCATTCTTTTGTCTGTCTCTTTGGTGCAAACAGAGCTTGTAACAAAACCTGTCTCACACTGCTGCTATGAAAATCAGAAGTGATTCAACTGCATGATATGGCTAGTGTCTGTGACCCCAGTACTTAGTCAGCTGAAGCCAAAGAGTCATCATCAGGTTGAGGGCAGCCTGGCCTGCACAGTGAGTTTGAGGCCAGCCTGGGTACAGAAAGAAAATACTGTGATAACAGATCTTAAAGCCTGACACATAACTGAATCATTTTTTAAAATCTGCCTTATATATTTGATATGGGGTTCCCCTCTGTATGCTGTGAATGTCATTGATTATAAAGGAACTGCTTTGGGCCTATAGCAGAGCTGTAGGGGAACAGAGCTGGGTGGGAAAAACTAAACTGAATGCTGGGAGAAAGAAGGGCAGAGTCAGAGATAAGCCATGTAGCCTCCACCAGAGACAGACATGGATGGAACTTTAGCTGGTAAGACACAGCCATATGGAAATACACAGATTAATAGAAATAGATTAAATTAAGGTGCAAGAGTTAGCCAATACGAAGCTAGAGCTAATGGGTCAAGCAGTGATTTAATTAATACAGCTTCTGTATGATATTTTGGGGCTAAGTGGCCAGGAACTAGCTAGTGGCCCTCCTCCAACAACAAATTGGCATACATGTGGCCAACTAAAATCCACTTAAAAACCTGAGAGAGCTTGAAAAGGAATTCTAAACATAAAAATACAGAGTTTAACACAGCTTCTTGCTGTTTGCTGGCAGTGTGCTGCAGTTCCTTTAAGAGAGGTTTTCCTGACTCAGCAGTACTGAAAAAAAGTCATGCCATTTTGAAATGCCAGCTTTCTGGACCTTGCTGCCAGCACAATATCTGGCTCTTTCAGGAGAATGAGCATTTGAATGCAGTTTGTGAGCAATATGCTACAGCTTGCTTGGTGGCAACATGGACTAGCTGTGTGCTAGAGATGGGGCAGTGTGCATGGCTCTTGGGGGCAACAAGCAGCTCCACCATGCTGGGCTGGGAGGGGCAAACAGACAGTATCATATTACTCCGTAACAATGATGCAGCTTAAGTTTGTAAGAAGCACTTAGTATTTTAAGAAGTGCTCCTGAAGAGTAAAGAATTACAGGTACATAGTAGTACAGATTCACACATAAAAGACCTCTAAATGAGACACAGTGTGTTTTAAAAATGTAGGTAGGCTTGGGAAGGCATATACACAGATAGTCTGAATTATGTATATTATTGTGTTGTCTTTGAATTTTTTGACTGTGAAGGAGCTAAGTAACCAACATATATACTTTAAAGGTATCTTGAGTTCAGGATTTTAGTTTAAGATATGTTGCTTAGGAAAAGAGGTTCTTCTTTTGTTTTCACAGAGGATGAAAACCTGTGGATTGCTTCTTGACTAATATTGTTTGATGGACCAAGATCCCCTGAAAAGTCACCTTGAACACCCCTCAAAAATTTACTTCACCCAGCTGCTGACTGAGATAAACCTGGCACACAGGATACAACATGAAAGACCTGATTAACAGTGCCCCTAATCAGCAGGAAGTATTCTAGAGAACTATGCCCATATTCCCAAATAATGTTTATAAATGTCTGTTTATATTTAAAGGGGGATATACTATAAAAATTTACATGGGTATGGATCCCGGTTTATTGACACAAATTTAAGATCAATTTTGTTTTATATTTTTTTTGCCTTTTTTTGCCTCAGTATTCAAGAGAAGACCCAGGCAGACTGCTGCAGTACATCTGCGAGGTGACATTTGTCCATCCTCTGCAGCAAGGGACACTGGATGGCAGGGCGGGACAAGGAATTGGAGTTTCACAGGTGGAAGGGAATTGGGCTCCAGGCAGGTGGAAGGTTTTGTCCAAAGTAACCGAGCCAGAAGTAAGCTTCAGAGTTAGGACTCCACCTCGGGTCTCCTGATCCCCATGCAGTTTGCACGGTTTATTCCATTCTGTAGTTAGTCTTGATTGACGGCTTTATAGAAATTAAATTCACCCAGGAAACAAACATCTGAACATGTCTGTGAGGGCATTGCCAGGGAGGATTAATTAAGGAGGAAAGACTCAGCCTGAGTGTGGGTTGCTCTGGTCCCTGAGCTGGGATCCTGATCTAAATAACAGAGAGGGAAATGAGACCTGAGCACAGAATCCACCTCTCTGATTTCTGGTTGCAGGCGCCATGTGTCTAGCTTCCTCACACTCTGGCAGCACGCCTTCCTCACCACTATGGGTTGTAGATGGCTGCTAGAGTGGGCGTACCCTGTCTATTTTCCTCAAGTAGTTGAAAAGTTGCAGCCCCCTGATTAACCTCTCTGCCGATGCAATAATTCAAATCAGACCAAATCAAACTGAATTAGAAAAAGCCCAGGTTTAATGGATACCAACACTCCTGGATGGCTCTCCAGCCCCTCAGAGAGGAGACAGGGAAGGAAGACTGGAAAAACCACGTGTTTGTTCTCTGGGGTACAATTTAAATACCCACTAGGTGTGGTCTTGAGTGTCTCTGGGGAGGGGCCCATTGTTTGGCAGGTTTTATCGGAGGTGGAGTCTGGACTGAGGCAACTCCCAGGGGAGGGGGCTTGGGATGGAACTTACCACCCAAACCTTCCAGACTCTTTGGATATATGGATTCCAGGGCCTGGGGCAACGCCTCCACCCAAACAGTAGTTTTAACACAAAGTTCACTTGGGAAAAGTTACAATCAGGCTGATTTCCAGTGGAATCTTTCTTCCAAGGCCTTGTTTCCGGTTCTGACCTGCTGTATGACCAGGGTCTATAAGTTAAGAAGTAGGCAGGAGAGGCCTGTCTTCCCTTCCTAACTGTGCCCCGCCGTTTTCTGTCAGCCGCAAGAGCTGACCCGAGTGAGCTGTACCCACGAATTCACTTTGCCCTCTCTCTCTCTGTTTGTTTTGGCAGGTGACCACACTGAAAGGAAAATAGGTTTTGGATGTTTGTTCTGGGTTCCCCCCTGTTGGGTCACTGAAGAAGGGCCCACCTTTCAGGATGCCTGTTAGGTGATTCTTTCCATGTAGCCCTCTCTCTGGGCTCTGGAGAGTCTCCCTCCCGCTCTTCAGGTCTTCATGAGGTAATTACCACTCTCCACTGAGGCGTTCCTGGGAACACCGTATACGGTTACAAATTTTTGGGCAGCTTATTAAAGTTTCCTTGGAGTCTGTGGCATGGATGTGGCTTTGTCTTGTAGTCATCACTCTGAAAGAGCTTGAGGGTTAATATTGACTGTGAACCTGACAAGATCTAGAATCATCAGACGACAGGCCCTGGGTGTGTCTGGGGGTGGAGACAAGGATCTGGGTGTGCCTGGGGGCGGAGACAAGGATCTGGGTGTGTCTGGGGGAGGAGACAAGGCTCTGAGTGTGTCTGGAGGCGGAGACAGACTCTGGGTGTGTCTGGAGGCGGAGACAAGGCTCTGGGTGTATCTGGAGGTGGAGACAAGGCTCTGGGTGTGTTTTGGGTGGAGAGAGACTCTGGGTGTATCTGGAGGCGGAGACAGACTCTGGGTATGTCTGGGGGTGGAGACAGGCTCTGGGTGTATCTGGAGGCGGAGACAAGGCTCTGGGTGTGTTTTGGGTGGAGACAGACTCTGGGTGTATCTGGAGGCGGAGACAGACTCTGGGTATGTCTGGGGGTGGAGACAGGCTCTGGGTGTATCTGGAGGCGGAGACAAGGCTCTGGGTGTGCCTGGGGGGGTGGAGACAGGCTCTGAGTGTGCCTGGGGGCAGGGTTATGTAGATGAGATCAACAGTGGGTGATTTCCAGGGCTTGGTTTCCAAACTAAAGGAAAAGGAGGAAGCAAGCCAGTATCAGCAACCATCATGCCTTTCTTCCTGAATGAGAACACTCTGTGAACATCTTTACCCGAGCTTCTGTCTCTAGCATTTCCCCACCATGATGGACGGTGGGACCAAAGACACGGAAAGTGTATCCTTGAAAAGTAAAAGTGGATGAGCTAACTGGCAATGCAGAAAACCATGGACGACATGGGCAGTGAGGATGGTGCAAGCACTGTCAGATGTTAGACCCGGCCTTGGAGAGTCAGATGGATCCTGGGGAAGGTGTCAGAGCAGGACAGTGAGGGGCAAAGTCAGGGGTGGGGCTTTAGGCAAGGGAGATGTGTCATGCGTGGTTTATCCTTGCATGTTAAATAGGCTACAGTATTGACAGTAGGGCATCTGTCTGGTTAGTTCACACTGTTTCAAGTGTGTCCCCTTGAATGTATGCCAGTTGATCCCTACCTGCCGCTAGCAGACTTGTTGGTTCTGGACCAGACTGGAACCAACAAGTCTGGACATAGTTGATCATAACCATGCTGGGTACATTTAAAGCTCACCTCTGGGGAGACCGAACTTGAACTTGATGTATGTGCAAGACAGAACAGAGATGAAGGGCCATGTGTTGGAAACAGGAGGGGTAAGAGGGGGATGTAGTAAGTGCTCTTGTATGAAGTTCTCAAAACCTTTCAAAAATCATTTTATAAATAAAATATTTTGGGGTCAGAAATGGATGAACGAGTAAATGAAAAAGTGAAGTTGAAATTCTACCACAAGAAATTTAGAAACTTCATAATTCTTGTTTTTTTTTTTATAAAGGCTTCTAGTTCTTGATGTGTTTTATCAGAAGTGTAATGAAAAGTCTAGAAAGTTGTCCACGTGGACAGTTGGAAGGACAGGGGAGGTCTATCTCAGTGGAGGTGTGAACACAGCCATGTCCAGAGCAAGTCACAGGAAGGACAAAGGGGTGTGGACACAGCCATGCTAAAGCAAAACAGGGTTTTTCTATGTAGCCCTGGCTATCCTGGCACTTGCTCTGTAGACCAGCTTTGAACTCACAGAGATCTGCCTGCCTCCTGAGTGCTGGGATTAAAGACCAACACCATCACCGCCAGGGTGGGGGTGGGGAGACAACAATGGAGCAAGAGTCACAGGAAAGACAGAGAGGTTGGTTGGAAACCAAGACCTCTGTGGGTTGCAGTCTGCATTTATAATGTAGTATTTTCAGAAGAATAGAGATTCTTTTAGTTTTAAATTCCTCAAGTTTAAAATGAAGTTGAAATTTTGATTCACATAACTGTTAAATAGTATAACGTAGCGAAAGCAGCTTCACAAAGGTGCAGCAATGGAACCCAGCATCCAAAAATTGCTCCATGAACCGTGTTTAATCCAGAACTTGAAAGCTGTTTCAAGCAGTGTTCTTTTTTAAAAGCCCTTGCTCTTGTTACCACATTATACACGAGTTTTTTCTTCTTTCTTTTAGCTATTTGTTGACACGCAATGCTGACGAACCTCCACCAGACCTTTGTCTAACACCGCTACAGATGGCCTTGCACGGGGAGAGAGCCTAGTTCACTTCATAAATTCTTTCCGGCACCAGTGAGAGCTGTTGTTTAATCCCTGGGACTTTTATGCTGTTGGAGATCTAGCATTCCCCTACCAATGAACATCAGCTTCCTGTATTTTCATGTGAGAGGAACAGACGGTAGAACATGGAGTGTGCTTTCCTACACACGTGAGAGTCCTCCTCCTAAGGAGTCCTTTCTCTCCCTCTCACTCCTCTCAAACACAAGAGACAGCTTCACTTTACCGAATGCTGATCTGAAGATTCCCAGCAGGGTAAAAGTGGCACAGAACACAGCTGGGTGGATGGTCACCACCCCTGACGGCGCTAATGGGACAGAGGGACTTCCTTTGGAAAGGAACGGCAAGGAGAAGGCTCTAAGACTTAAGGCAGGCCAGAGATGATTGGCAGCATTGCCAGATTTCATCTCAGATTATTAGAATTTAAAGCTGAAAGACTGGAATCCAGAGAGTTGAAGCAATTTGCCCGAGATTATTTAGCCACTTATTTCTTCCATGTTTATGTATTTTGTGTGCTGTGTCATGCATGTGGAGAGGTGCGAGTCTGTTCCCACCTTCCACCATGAGGGATCAAACTCAGGCCTTCAACCTTGGCATCATGTGCCTTTATCACTGAGCCATCTCCTAGCGCCCACATAGCCATTTAATGTGGGAACCCAAACTAGATCTTCTGTGCCCCAGTGCAGATCCTACTCATTTCTGTATATTTGGGGATTTAGAGAGATTGTAATGAAAAGCTCCTTCTCAGGGAGCAAGCTTCTTTTCCTGCCATCTAGTCCCACCGACTTGGGTTTTAGGGTTCCAACCATGTCAGTGTCTAATTTAGCATACAGACCTGGGTACCTCTGGTAGCCTCTTTGCAGCTTGGTTTGCCAATCATGTCTGACAGTTCTAGTTCTCCTCACAGTGCCTAGAAAAGGTAGTGGTTAGGCCACATGCACACAGGGTCATGTGACTTATTTCCACCTCTCTCTAGAACACAGGTACTGTGGTTTACAAGTGGGAATGCCTGACCCCTCAACAGCTCATGGTGGAGGAGGTCCTTCTTTCTATGTGTTGCTTTCATTGGTTGAATAAAGAGACTGCCTTGGCCTTTTGATAGGGCAGTCCTTAGGTGGGCGGAGAAGGCAGAATTGAATGCTGGGAGAAAGAATGCAGAGTCAGGGGAGAGCCGCCATGGAGCCAGCAGCCGGGTCAGACTTGCTGAATCTTTCCCGGTAAGCCACAACCCCGTGGTGACACACAGATGATTAGAAATGGGTTGAATCAAGATGTGAGAGTTAGCCATTAAGAGGCTAAAGCTAATGGCCAGGCAGTGATTAAATTAATACAATTTCTGTGTGGTTCTTTTGGGGGTTAAGCTAGCCAGGTGGTGGGACACAACCTGCTTCTTCTCCTACCACAAGCTCATGTGTCTGAGCACTGGTTCTCAGCTAGAAGCTGTTTGGGGAAGGCTGTGGGACCTTCTGGCCGTAGAACTTTGGTGGAGAAAGCAGTCATGGGAGTAGGTGTTGAGATTGGATAATCTGACTCCACTTCCTGCTCTCTCTTTATTTCCTGACTGCAAGATACAGAGTGGCCAGGCACCTCACACACTTGCCTCTCCATGCAATTCCTACTTAGCAAGACACAAGGGAAGCCATCTTGCTGCTGCTAAACTCACAGCACACCCCTGAGCTCTGTGCCCCACACAGCATGAACTTCGAGAGTACTTGAGAAGACTTTTCTGGAAAAAAATCCCCACCACTGGACTTCCAGTTTGCTGTTTGGAATTTGTCCAAAGAAGTGGAGGGTTGGTAGAACAGAGCTGTCCAAACGACAGACTGTCACTCAGTATTTGGAGAGGTGTGGCTTCATTGGCGTTAATGCTGCTGCTGAAGTCCAGGTGCTGCCTGAAATGATGTAGGGAGGGAGACGATTAAAAAACAGCAGTTTGAGAATCCCCCGGTGCTTCGCTCTTAAGGTGAGCTAGGACAATGGTGAGGTCTTCCAAAGAATTTAATTTAGATTTAAGAAAAGTTGAAACTGTTGAAGACTAAAGTAAGGCCAGAAAGTCAGTCAGTCCCAGAAGTACAATATGGAAACACGGGGAAGGATTGTTTATTCCAGAGCAGAGATGCCCACAGCAGGGGGACAGAGTGTCTCCCGATCTGTGCGCTACTTCTCTTCAGGGTCTTAGCGCACTCGCCTGCCCTTTTATGCTGAATAGCCCGGCACACTGTAGGTACTCAGGAGACATCGTGTTAAAGAAACGAGTAATTCTTAGTATGTTCAGTAATTTTGAAAGAGTCAACCTTGAGGTTGATTTGTAGGGAAAACAAGGAGTTATGGGAGTGGAGGTGTAAACAAGCATTATAAGGAACCGGAAAAACGGGGGCTCCTGGGGAGGGGGCGTGGCGGACACAGCCAGGGCTTCCATCCTGTGTTCTCTGGGGAGCAAAGCCTGAATGGCTACTGTGGCACTAAGCACCTATTATAGGAAACACTGTCCATCCAGGGTTCACAACTGCCTGCACCCGGTCTATTGGCGTTTGAGGGCAGGGTGGTCTGGGGATGGATACCCAGGGCAGCGCATCAGATTCATTCCAGCTATCATCTGCCAATTGCAAAGGACAACCGCCCATAGGCCGCCATGCATGTTGCTCTACTCTCTGCCTGTGGGTGGCGCTTCCCTGTCCCTTGTGAAACTCCATGCTTTGTGCAAAGATTCAAACATGCACACACACTGTGCGTACGTGTTTTGCAGTTTTATCTAGTTTTCAATTCTGGCTTCTTCATTTTACGGGTCAGAGAGGTAACCTGACTTGGACAAAGTCACAAAGTTAGGAGGTGGCATAACTGGAATTCCAGCGCAGGCACTTGGCTTGGCAGGGTATTTTCATGCCTAGTAGGAGCAGGGCAGCAGACACAGGCTGTTGCCAGGACTGCAAGGCTGGTCTTGCTCTGCTCTTCGGCGTCAGGCAGACTGGAGATCAAATTCCAGCTCCACTTCTAACTACGTGACCCCGAAGCAACTTGCTGAGCTTGGCCCAGCCTGCTTCTTCCCCGCAGCTGAGAATCCTGACTCCTTTCTGCAAGGTTGTCCCCTCCCTTGAGTCACAACAGAGCTGTCTGTATTAAGTCACAAGTGCGGGTTTGCATGAGGCAGCCTGCCCCTTGCTCTAAGCCCTAGATTTGGGAAGGAGAAACAGAGTTCTGGTTTAAAAGCTCTAATCAGTCATTGTCTAGCAAGGGAACCAATGCCCCTGAGGTGCCATTGTTAGGAAAAGGCCTTTCTGACACCCCTCCTGGGAGTGGTGAGTAGTCTCTGAAGGGTGCCTGTTAAAGTCTTCTGTGCAAGGATAACCTTCTTCTTTTGTTAGTTCTCATGACTGGCATGAAGGCCAGTGTCATTTTCCTAACGTCTCCTCCTGCCTGCCCTTCACCCAGCTTTCCTATCTGTGTATTGTGGGGTTTTTCACCATGGGACTATTGGTCCTCTTCACAGTGGCCAGGTCTCCTACTGTCCTCTTTGTTTGAGAAACAGTACTGGAGAGTGTGCCTGTTTTCAGGAGTTCATTTCTGGGTCTATAGAAAGAAGGCTGTGGAGAGATGGAGCCGGCTCAGGCTTGGCTCACGCTCTCCCGGCCTCAATGAAGCACTGGCATCCTAAGAAGAACTACTTATCCAACCGATGATGGCTGTAAATTGGTGGTAAGGAGAAGGGCCAGATGTGCAGAGCCAATGGAAAAATCCAGCAGTGTGGCCAAAGAATTCTGCTGTTCTCTTGCTGCTTTCTGACAGGTTACTGCCAGAAGGATCTGGAAACCATACCCAGTGAGGCCAGGCTCACAAGCCTGCAGGCAAAATGCCCTGCTATTTTAATTATCTGTCCTGCAGACAAATACAGGAGCTCTTTGAAAAAGCAGTACCCACAAGCTCGGACAAATCCAGAGACCAAGAGGCTCCACATGTGCCCTCTTTTCTCCCTAGAAGTGAAGACACTGTTTACATTTCAATCTGACAGAGTTTAAGGGAAAAGACAGCAATGTATTCTGGACAGGTTGGAAATCTTCTTGCCATGGCAATTCCTTCCCCTTGACTCATGGTGTTAGCATTTCCAGCAGAGAGCTGGAAAACTACTCTCCAGAGTCTTCTTTCTCCCAGGGCCTGGCACACCCCCCGGGGCCATTTTCTATCCTGAGCCAGGCTCTACGGGATTGAACTCTGAAGTCAATGTCACTGGACATATTTGACCCTTTAGCACTTCAAATCAAATAAGGAAATAATAGATAGAAAGAGAATCTTATAAAATGACTGAGTGGACATAGGGCACCTAAGACAAACTGATTCTTGCCGTTAGTAAGCTTTATTCGCCTTTATTTGTGCTTAGACCCAAATGGAGCAGAGGTTGCTCACGCAGCTCTCATTACCAGGTCAAAGAGGAAAAACTTTTACTCTTCTATGGCTGGGACGAGATGCTTCACTGAAACAGCTGGAGGAAGGAAGGACGGTTTATTCTGGTTCCTCATGGCAGGGAAAGCATGCTGGGAAAGTAAGGCCGCATAGTGTGAGGGAAGAGTGTGGTCACATGTTTCCACAGATAGAGATGAGAGAGACTCTGGGTGCCTCCCACGTTCAGGTTTGGACTTCTCTCTTCAGTTAAACTTCTCTGGACACTCCCTCAACAACCATACTCAAAGGTTTGACTTCTCCATGATTCCAGAGTTGGCAAGATGTCATTAACTACCACAAGCAACCTGCTGGCTGGGGAGATGGCTTAGCCGTTAAAGTCTGAGGACCGGAACTTAATACCTTTGAGTGCCATCTCATCCTCACAAACCTGCCGGGACCGGACACCTGAAACTAGCCCCAGGTATGGATTCAGAGTAGATGAGGTCCTGCTCTTAAAGTACTTACAAGTGTCACTTAGAGGACAGGGTGCCTTTGGCTGCGGGAGACGAGGCTGGAGGGCCAGCTCAGGGGGTTCACAGGCTCTACATATATTCCCGATGACCTGGGGCCTTTTCACATCCTTCCATAATGTTCTATTTTTAGTGATCAGGTTCAACGAATGGCTATGACAAAGTTGTTTTCTTTTGCTTCCCTAGGAAATATCGCTTCGTTCATTCTTTGAATGTGTAGTTCTGCGTATTTTTAGAACTAGACAGAAGCTCAAGACTTCTGAGAATCCACTGGTAGCTGTTTAGAGATTTTAGTGTAAACCTTCATGTTGTGTGTGGCCATTTCCCTGACATTCTGGCCTGTGCTGTCAGACTCCCAAGCCTTCTGTGGGGGACATGGCTACCTCTCAGTTGATTTTTGTTGCCAAGTAGAAGGGGCGGGGTCAGCAAGAGCCTGCTTAGCTATGTTTTCCTTCTGGAGCCTAACCCATCTTTTCTACCAAGACTCCCTTGCTAGAGGTGCTCTGAGCTGTTTTCTTGGTAATCTTTACTAAAAATCCCAACGATCAAATATAACTATGTTTTTTAAAGTATCTGACTCTATTTGTGAGGAGGTTTGGTTTTTTTTTTTTCTTGTAGACCAGGCTGGCCTCAAACTCACAGATATCTGCCTACCTCTGCCTCCTGAGTGCTGGGATTACAGGCGTGCGCCACCACACCCAGCTTATAAAAGGTAAATATGAATGTCCTCTTCTCATCTGCAGCCTCTGGCGGCCCTGTGGTTTGAAAGCAGCCTGACTCTTGTGGCTGTGGCTCCTCTTTTCACGAGCGTCAGTTCATGTAGCTGGCTATGCTCACCTCTTAGGTAGAATGTTTCTGGCCACATGATTGGTTCTGCAAGAGGAAGGTCAGAGCCCAGCCGAATTTCGTGTGTAGATACTGAGAAGGTGGATATTCAGAAGTCCATCCGTCCATCTGTTCCTCAAGTAACTCATGATTTTGCTATGATCATCTACTGTCTCTAAGAAAGGTTCACTGTATTAGCTGGGTGGTGGTGGCACACGCCCTTAACCTCAGCAATCGGGAGGCAGAGGCAGGAGGATCTCTGTGAGTTCAAGGCCAGCCTGGTTGGCTGTTCCAAGAGCTAGTTCCAGGACAAGCATCAAAAGCTACACAGAGAAACCCTGTCTCAAAACACCAGAGAGAGAGAGAGAGAGAGAGAGAGAGAGAGAGAGAGAGAGAGAGAGAGAGGTGTGTGCATTATACAGGCCCTTGTTTTTAAAAATAATTCTCTCTTCTTTGATTCTCAAACATAATTCTCTGTGAAAAGAGTTTTCTAGATTTGCTCCCAGGCAAGGATTCCTCACTCAGATGAAGTCTGGAGATGAGGCTGAAACAAGAGGCTCGTTCTGGGCCGGTGAGATGGTTCAGTGGGCAAAGCTTTGCAAATGTGAGGACCCGAGTTCAGATCTTCAGAACCCATGAGAAGCTGGACAGGGCAGTGTACCTATTGGCGGGGTGTGAGGCCGAGAGGAGGGAATCTCCAGAAGCCAAGGACCAGTGAGTCTGGCCTATGCTGCAGAGAACAGCCTTGAACAGGGTCGAAGGCAAAGACCAACACCGAGGTTCTCGCACATGTGTGCGCCGTGGCATGTACTCATCCGCACTCACGCACATCAACGCGCTTACACCGCGAGGAGGGGCGAGGGAGAGAGAGGTGGAGAGAGGAAATTCTTTTTAAAAGAGGCTTGCTCTTCCTCCTCGGTGCTGCCAGGGGGGAAGACAGGAGACAGAGCTAACCAACTACGGCCCCAGAGTCATGCAGTTCCTTTCGGGATTGTGTGCTTTCCTTAGAGCACGAGAGAGGACAAGCAACACACCTCCAAACTCAAGAGTTTGACACCAGACTGCAGCCACAGTCTCTTCGAGGCTCCAGCGCGCGGCTCCGCTTCTGGGCTACTCAAGCAGTAATGAAATCAAGATGCTTCATTATTCACGGGGAAGATAATGTTCCTGGGTCTGCAGCCCCAGGGCTCTGCTTTGCTGTTGGAGTTGAACAAATGGAAATAATTCAAAGCGCGGCCCAAGAGTGTGTTCCTCATTTAAAGCATATTCTATGTAAATGTACCCAGGGCTGAGAAGGGTTTGGCTATAGCCTAGGGTAAATGGCTATTTTTTTTTTTTGCCCAAGTCCACACTGGCCAAATTCCCCAGACACTGGCTAGCTCATGGGTGGTAAAGTTTGGCTAAACTATGTTGACACAACCCTAATTCTGTTTGCCTGAGCCATCATTGGATGAAGTCTATTATGCAATCTACGTTTCAGCACTGGCGGCAGATGTGTTCCCAAGTGTGTGTGCGTCCATGATCTCATTAGACCACCTGAGAAGGTGGCTGCAGAACCCGGAGGTCCCAAGGGGAAGGCTGGACACCCAGAGAAGCTTTAGCAGAAAGCCTGTGTTCCTAGAAGGATTCCCTGGAGGAAGAATGAGGCACCTTACACAAGACGGAGCAGGGGCCCATCGCTTCTGTCCCTTCCTCTCCCACACACTTGCTAGCTCTTCTAAGAGAACATGGTATCTGACTTCAAACTCAAGCGTGGCCAGCCCGTGAGGTGGTGTTCTCTTTGAAAGCATTATCTTTTTTATTTTTTCCCATTGCTTTAGCTCTGTGGCCCCAGCTGGCCTTACTGTTAACCCATTTAATTTGTTTTACTTGGTGGTGGTGGTGCTGATGGCAGCTGCACATGTCATACATTATTTTCTTTACTGTGCTTAAATAAGGATGTACCATGTAAACATCCCGCCTGGCACACTGATGCAAAAACCTGCATAACACAAGTTCGCGATGTTGTGCCACCATCTCCTTCATGTCTTATTCCCCGAGGGAACACCTTCCGGATTATTTACTCATGTTTACAAGCATGCCCCCACATGCAGTGGGCAGCAGTTAATGCAGAGGCTCACAACTGGTCAGAGCCCTTTGGGTAAGTGACTTCTGAGTGTTCAGCCCTAAATGAGATATCTGTATCAACCCTGCCCACGCTCACATGTACGCATACACACACACACACATACACACACACACGTACACATACATGCACGTGCGCACGCACACATACACACACATGCATACATGCATGAGCACAGGCACGTACACACAGAGGTAAATAATAATAATAAACAGATTTAAAAGGTAGTTAAATATGTTGTTGTTTTACTCTAAATTTTGTATCTTTAAGTTATTTTTAAAAAATAATAATCTTCTCCCCTTAACATAATAAAATTTCCTAAATTTATTTCTATTATGCAGCTTTTTTTAAAAAATGAATTCTTTGTTGAATTTGGAGTTATATTTTGTGAACAGTGAAGACTAAGAGTCTCTGATTTCTTCTAGATAGATCTCCAACAGTGTGAGCAGCAGCAGGTAAGCAAACCCTTCTCTCCCTGCTGGATTAGAGCACTCACTGTCATGTGTTTCCCCCTCCCCCACAATTCTTCATTCTACTTCACTCGTCTGAGCCAATGACTTAGTATTTTCTGTAGGGGTCTTATGAAGTATCTGGTTGTCTGGTAAGGCAGTAACATGATCCCCTCCTTTCTCCTCCTCTCCTCTTTCCCTCTTCCTCCCTTCCTCCCTTCTCCCCTCCCTCTTCAGTCCCCTCCCCCATCTCCACTTTTCTTTCTCTCTGTCCTGACATTCTTTCTCCCATGAGAAACTTAAACTTACTTTGTACATTTACCAGACGTGGATTCTCACTGGATTTGCATTCATTTTGTGGGGATGATTGCAGTAGAGATAAATATATAATTCTATTAAGAGCACGGTAAAATTTTCACTTGTTCCATATCTATCAATAAGATCTCCTAGTTTTGTTGACTATTGACCCTCTGTCTCTCTCGTTAAGTTGATTTGTGGCTGGTCTAGATTTTATTAGTAGTATGAATTTTATTGATACTGTGAATGGGCTGTTCCTCAGGTTGGCTTTTAAAGCTTAATTTATAATGTTCCACCTGTCCCCAGAGACTGTCAAGGATGCCTTCACCCGCGGCGCATCCCCTCCTCCTAGACACCTCCCCTGCCTGGCCAGCTTCACAGAGACTGAAGGTCTGCTGCTGTCTTCTTCCCAAGCTCCTTGATCCCTCCTGCCAGTCAGAAAGCCTCCCTGTAGCTAAGGCGGAAGGCATCATCCCAAGCACAACCCCGCCCTCGCCAGCCTGCCCTCCCTGAGCGCCTCCTGGGCTGTCTCTGGTGGCTCCCTGAGAATTCCATGCCATATGAAGCAGCCTGGTCCTCAGACTCAGCTTGACTAAGAATGTCCTGGAGTCATTCTTGCTCAGCCTTTGGGGTCTCTGTTCCTCCCTCTGCAAACCTTCACAGCGGCAAGAGACCAGGAATCCAGACTAGCTTCCTCTCTTTTTTGGTTCTCAGGCGCAAGGTTTCCCTGCTAAGTTAAAGCAGCACAGTTTTTCCAAGGCATAACTTTCTCCCTCTCATCTGCAGTTTCAACTCCCGGTGTTTTAGTCCTCCTGAGAGCTTCAGGGCCCCTGAGACCATTAGAACAGAAAGCAATTGTTGTTCTGCATATGAAAACTAAAAAGATCATGACTGGAGAGGTGGCTCAGATGGTAGTGTTTATCACCTAAACATGAGGACCCCAGTTCTGATCCCTGGAACACAGTCAATAGCCAGGCATGGAAGCAAGCACAGACAATCCCTGTTCTGGGAAGGTGGAGATATGAGGGTCCCTTGGGCTAGCTGGACAGGGTTCTGACATTCACTGATGTGGGCACTGCCAGTTTCTCCTCCAGGAAGCTGTGTTTCTCTTCTATCCAGCCTCTTTTACCCCACCGGTCCGGTAAAGGTGGAGGGTGTGCACCCACCTTTCACATGAAGGAGCTGCTGAGCCTTTCCCATCACACACCATAACAGCAGAGTGTGGAGGACCCCACACACACCCCGGAGTCAGAGCTCTGGTGATTAGAAGAGGAAGCCGAGAAGAAAGCCTGAATGAATTGCACAGCTGAAGTTCAAAGCCAGGTCCCACTCGATAAAAAAAAAGCTGACCCCTTTTCACTAGCTCTATTCTGTGTTTGGTTTTGTGGGTTGGTGAGATGTTCTGCTGGTAAAGGTGTTTGCCACCAAGCCTGATGACCCAAGTTCAGTCCCCAGAGCCCACATGGCAAAAGGTGAGAGCTGACTCTCAAAAATGTCTGCTTTATTCCGTGTGTTTTTGAGTATGTACACAAAGAAAAGTGATGCATTTCTCTGTCCTCAAGGACATGATTGCCTATGTGAGTGCGAAAGCTGACAGCACCACATGCAGGCGTTTGTAATTCCATGTTGGGGTTGGAAAGATAGCTCCAAGGACCAGAGTTCAATTCCCAGCACCCACATCAAATGGCTGATAACCCTCTGTAACTACAGCTCCAGTAAATCAAATCCAGTGTCAGTTTCTGGCCTCTGAGAGACATCTTCACATGTGTGCACCTCTCTCTCTCTCTCTCTCTCTCTCTCACACACACACACACACACACACACAAACACACAAATAAAATAAGTCTTTAAAAATATTTTATGTGAGAATACAGTGGTGAAAAGTTGTCTGTAGATGATGAGATCTTGGGAAGACTCGAGGAAACACCTGGCTTCTCTGGCTTTACAGATCGAGGCTTTCTCAAGAGGTCAGGAAATGAGGGAAATCTTATTGAGTGAGTCAGAGAGGAGGGGCAAGTGAATTCTTGCCAGAGGGAAGTGGGTTGCCAGCATGGGACTGGAGATGAGAGCTAATGTAAGGGGCTCTAGCATGTGGGTATTTCTTCTGCATAAATTGTGTGTGAATCCCTGTCTCAGAAGTCAATATGGGACTGATGGCTGCAAGTCACTTC
Organism: Myodes glareolus; assembly: GCF_982192425.1. Lineage (NCBI taxonomy): Eukaryota > Metazoa > Chordata > Mammalia > Rodentia > Cricetidae > Myodes > Myodes glareolus. Next base: position 111,686,686 of record NC_142029.1, read on the forward strand.
TATGGGATAACCGTGAAGTTTGCCATCCACGATGCAAACAGGACATGGACATTTGCCGTCTCCTGGGTGATGGGGATATTCATAGCTTTTCGGCAGAGGAGTGACAAGATTTTAATTTTAAGAATGTCATTTTTATGTATCATGAATTCAAAGAAGGAAAAACTAAAGGATAAAGTGGAACACCGCTCTCTTCTGTCATGTTTTAGAAACACTAAGGTCGACATGGATATGAACAAACCTCTCCAGTGTTTACAACTTAGTGGAAATGATGGGCAAGAGTGAAAACTCACAGGTAACTGTGAAGTGGCAAGTCTGACATGTTAGGAAGGGAGGGGAATGTCACAGACAGGAGAGAAATAAGACCTGTATGGTAGAGTGAGGAATATTCTGGAAAGAAACAAGATGTGCAAAGGTCCTGAGGTGAGATATCAGGACACTTGGCAACACAGAAACCAACCCAGACACTTGCCCAGGAGGCTAACCTAACATGGGCTGAAGATAGAACACATGGGGTCCAGGGCATTTGCCGCTGACTTAACAACAGACGACAGTATGGACCAGAAATCGTCCCTGAGCTGACAACGGGGTAAGTCTTTCTATACAAGCTGTTCCCCCTTGCCCGTCTGCTGTATAATGGAGGCAGCAAGGACAAGCATCCAGATTCTAGATAATACTAGAGAACAGACCCAGTTCTGTCCCTCAGTCTGTAACTTCAGCCAGTGCTTTCTGCAGCACAGTTACTTCTTTATGAGACAAAGAACCCCCCACCAGAGCTTACCACCTAGGTCACCATGAAGAGGTATGAAATGTGTTTAGAGATTAGGCCTACAAAAACTAAACACTGAAAAATGAATGTATTTCTGTCATTATTTTCCTTCCACGGTGCTTTGGGACACTGCATACCAAGACAGGAAAGCTGCGATGGCGTGGGACCAAAGTCACTGTGTTTCCTTTGTCATCACATCCTGTCTGTCTCAGTAAGCCACACCCCAGCCTCTTCTTCTCTGTTTGCTCTTGGTTTTAAATTATGTTTTTTTTATTAGAATGTCATGAAATTAGAATTTGAAACAGTCATTGTATTGAAAGGATATCTGATAAGGTTTGGGGGGGATAAGTTTATTTTTCTATCTCTCTTGTAAATGGTAAACTCTGTTTCTATCTCAACACTAGTTAAGATCCACTTTAAATATTACCAGTTCTATAAATATCTTCTTTAGTCCCCAAGACATCTGCCCACTAACTTCTTCCTTTCCTTAAACAGCCAGTTGTATGTACCGAGGTGCTAGGCACAGCCTCCAGAACCTCCGAGCTTTGGAAAGCACCCCAGGAGAGCCAGTTCCCTGAGTTTATTGCATAAGCCACAGTCCAAATCCTAAATGAAGAAGCTGTCACTGCTCCCATTTCTCTCTCAATAAGCTGGTAACTTGGAGGTCACCTTGAACCAAATGGAAACTCCCCCCAAACCACTTTTCCAATGAGGAAATATGACCCAAGGCAACCGTCTTAGGGTTCTCTTTGGAACTAGGGCTCAAGGCCCAGTCTCCTGAAATGATTGGATGGCTCCATTTCCAAAATTAGAGAGAATAGCTAGCAAGACAGTGGGGTGGTTTGTAAAGAACAAGGGGAATGTTTTCCAAGGAAGAATTTTTAGGGTGTCAAACAACAGAAAGAGAGAAAAATAGAACAGGCAGAATCAACAAGTGCCAACTGGGAGTCACCTCCCTCTGGCCTGCAAGCACCTTCTACAAAAAATTCATCTATAAAAATTCACGGAAGAAGCAGTGAATAAAATCAATGGCAATGACGTGGTTGAAGAGAAGTAGCCTAACTCTTGCCATACAGATTTAAACATGAGTAAACATTTATTACTAGCATTTATTTTTAAATCATAAAACTTCATGTTCCTTTCAGGTCGTGCTTCTCCCTTCTCTGTGGCTCCAGTGCTATGGAGTTGCACACCTTCGTCCTTTGCAATGGTGCTGTCCCTCCAGCTGCCAGGTGTCTCCCCCTGACCCATTCCTGTGCACGAGGGACCCTGAGGACAACGGAGATGTCTCAAGCTAAAGCTAAGCTTCCCCGCTCCGCATCATGTGGCCAGCTGACAGAGGGACACATTTGACAAGGCATGGGTGCCAGGCAGTAGAATCCAAGGGAAGATTACAAGGGATTTCACCCTTAAAGTCATTGTGTGGTGCTTGCACAGTGAGTAGATGGTAATAGCTTGGTTATTAATAATACATCAGGCAAGTCTAACCAAACAAGTTAGCCCCACTCCAGTAGCGCGGCCCGCAGAATGTGTGAACCTGAATGTCAAAGGTTATTATGGAGCACCATGAGTACCCAGGAGGCATGTGCGGTGATTGTATTCCGCGTGAGAACACAGGATGTGGATTTGTCTTCGCACGGGCATGTGGGTTGCTTATATGACGGACAGGTTGCAAGCTTTGCATTGAGTCGACACTCCAGTTTATTAATGGCTCACATCTGCCTGTCCGCCTCAGAGGAAAACAATAAACATATCTTCTCATCGTAGCAATGCGTACTTTGTAAACATTAGCGCTATGCTCAGCGTTTTATTTGTTCTGTGGAGAGCTAAGGCCTGTGTCTTCTCCAAAGACACCTTTTGAGCTGATCTAGTTGAATGCCAACAAAATAAAATCCATTTAAGTGGAATCTTCTGATGTGAGAACACATTTTACACCTGATGGCTTCTCCACACCTGGGAGGCACCCCTCTCAGGGTCAGGACACAGACACAAAATGACCACTTGTCTCCAACTGTACCGTCCAGAGCCAGGCTGCCTGACAGGTCTCTACACATGACTAGGCCAAACCAGTTTAATTTACTTTCACTTTGTGGATGTTTTCTGGTTGAAACTAGCAAAGGTGATCCAGACAGAGGATCAAGTTCCTACTCCAGTGCCAAGCACATTGTATTATTGTGAGGCTGAGAGGAACATGTGATGGCAAGCATGGCAGGAGCCCGGAGATAAGCTGTCCTGGAAATCTCCAGAAAGAGCGCAGACTCTCTGCTATCCGTCCCTTAGTCTGTGGTGCTGACTTTAAGACCATACAGGTGACATCCCAGGGAGTAGCTCAGATGGTGAAGTGCTTGCTGCATAAAGGACCAAAGGACAGATCTCCAGCATTCATATCAGGAAAGGAAAGTGACTCAGGTGATATGATCCCGACACTGGGGAAGCTAAGGAGGATCTTGCAGGGTTGCTAACTAGTTGGTCAAGTCAAGCCTTAAACTGTGGGTTCAGTAAGAGATCATGTCTCAAGAAATAAGGTGGAGAGAGATTAAGGAGGCCATCCACCATTAGCCTCCAGCTTCCACAAGTGCATGTACACACACATAGGCACACACACATAGGCACACACACATAGGCACACACACACACACACACACACACACACACATGCACACGCACCTCCGCACACACAATTTATGGGGGGACAACTGAAAGAAGTTTCATGTGATTGGTGTCTCCAGCAGCCAGAGGACACATCCCACCATCTCAGAGCTTAGAGCCAGTTGAATCTGAGAGGAAAGTGTAGCGTTTACTGATACCAACGCCCGGAGTTGTGTGCGGCTTGAGGCCGTTATTGCAAGGCACAACAGTTTTCCTTCCAGGGGCACAGGTAGGCCTTGGGCAAAGCAAAGAAGCGGGTCCACAAGCTTGCCTCCTCAGGAACAGTTATCCACTCTTCACCTTGTGCAGACGACAGGAGTCTCTGTTGGAGGTGGTGGTAGGCTCCTTCTGTTCTGGGGGTTGGGAAACGACACCAGCTCCCCTGGCCCCTAGTTCTGCACAGCCACTGCAACCAGGAGCTTCGGAGTCCTCATTTATAAATCAGCATCAGAGTTCCTCCTCGCCATCGTCCCACCTTGGACCTCAGCATGAGGATTAATAAAACTGTGTAAATGCATGAAACACTCTAAATAGCCAACGCTTCCATGTTGCTTACACTGTTCTAGGCAATGTTCTAAGTGCTGTGATTCACTAATTGAACTCTCATATCAATTTTGTAAATTGGGAGCTAGCAATAGTTCAGTTTTATAGAAGAGGAAGAGGAAAGAGAGAGATCAAGTTACTTGGCCAAGGTCACACCACCAGGAAAAGGCAGAGCTGGGGTTTCAGCTCAGAGTCTGTGTTCGTAATTGCTACCACTGCTGCCTTTCAATGAATGCAATAAATTCCGGGTATTTGAATTGAAGCATAAATATTTAACACTGCACCACACGTGTTATAATCTACAGACTTTCCTCACGGAGCAGGAAATTTTTATTTTTAAGAATACTAAGGTGCTCTGACATCATGTCAATGGTGCATATCACTGCCACCAGCACAGCTCTTCCTGGCCCTCCTCTTGGGTTCTGAGCCCTGCTGAGCTACCCAGCTTAGTCTGGTTACCCCTTCTGGTCCTGCATTTCTTCTCTTTTAAGAGCAGGGACAAATGCCAGGACTGCCCAGTACATGGAACTGAGTAGAAAGTGGCTTAGTGCCACAAAATAAATAAATAAACAAGACTCAGTTGTGTTTGTGTGTATGCAAGTTTATGGATGTGTGGGGGTGCTCATGGGTGCAGATGCACATGTGTGTACAGACAGACACATGTGCGGGCACACAAGTGTGAATGAGTCCAGAGGACAAACCCAGATTTCACTAGCGGGAAAGGTCTCACTCAGGAAACTGTGTAAACCATATGATCTAAACACAGGACAACAAAGACATTTAGTAGTAAGTGCAGATCAAAAGCAGTATATTCAGTCTCAGCTGAGGAGTTTAAACTTTTCTTCTGTAGAATTCGGGAGGCTAAGAATGTGCTTGGGCAGTGTCGTGTTGGAGTCGGAGAATACCAGAAAAGCGTTCCCCGAAGCAGAGTAGTGCAGGAAGTATAATAGGCAGGAAATGCTGGCTTTTCCAGACACTCAGGAGAGAGAGGCCACGTGGTTCAGGTAAGTGGGTCAGGCAAGGCAATGGAGACAGGCAGAAGACTAAGCAATCTTTGTCAGCACCGCTCAGCACTTGGTGGCCTGGAGGCAGTGATGCCACGGAGGTGGGGGGTTGGAGGGGTAAGGAACAACCTTTGGGAAAGGGTGGCTAACTCTAGACATTTCAGGCATCGGCAAGCTAGTCTGAGAAGGCATCTTCTTTGCAGAGCCGTTCTCTGGAAGGTCACGTGACCCCTACACCTGCTCCTCCTTTTCCTCTCACCAAGATGAAAAGTTTGAGGGTACGGCATTTGTCTTTTCCCATCAAGGAGTTCATGGTTGCCTCCCACCATCAGCAAAATGGTCACGCTTTTCCCACGTGCTTCAGACGGTCCATTCACATTTTCATCATTCTACTCCTGCTCAAATTATTTTTTAATTGAAACAAATTGTAACCAGTGCCCACTGTGCACTTACTTTCTTCGTTATCATTCATGAGGCTTTACTGGAAGGACTGGTTTATATCCTCCTTCATGGGCCTTTCTGGGACTTGTGAAAAAGCCCTCTCAGCTTCACAAACACCTTACTGCAAGTCCAGATTTGAGCATCTTCTTCACCAATCTGAGGTGGGACATTTTCAACACAAACGTCAAAGGAAAAAAAAATAGTTAACATTTTGGAGGCATTTTTTTTCCACCCTGAAATTCACATCCCCAGTGGTCTTACACATCTCTAGTAAAGACATTTGATTTGCCTTTTTTTCTGTCAGGGACCATTTAAACAAGAGGCAGATGTGCAAATGCATCACGCTTGGGGCTCTGAGCGTGTTGACTGATCAGCCACGGCAGACGAGGAAACACTCCGGTAGAACCTACCACGTGCCTGCTCACTCCCAGGCTGTGCCGAAGGTGGCAAAGGGAATTCCTGGCTACTGAGTTTCCACGGTGGGCCCACAACCCAGCTAGCTCATTCATATTTGTTTCTCACATAACCCCCTCATGAGCTCCCTTTGAGGTGTGTACTCTGACCTCTGCTTTATGGAAGAACAAACAGAGATTTGGGAAGAATAAACACCTTGTCTGTGTACTCTGGGAAGAAAGAGGCAATGCAAGTGATTGAGCTAAGAACCCCCTACACAGCCTAGTCCACCCAACTGACTTCCACACTTCCGTCCAATCCCCGCCATTCTGCTGTGGGCCACCTACTTCTGAACCTGTTAGCGGTTCCTTTGTTCCCTTATCTGAGTCTTAACTGCCTGCATCTGGCTTGGATCCGCCCTGTCCCTCCTGATGCCGTGCTGATTCAGGCTCTCCGCTTCAAATCACTGTGATGCAGCTTAGGCAGCACCCCTCGCTCTGTCGGCTTCCATGCTTGTCCTTGGTCCCTGGAAAGGGGTTTTTCCTCACACTGTGTTTGAAATGGCCACTTCCTCTCTCATTCTGAACACTCCACTGCTCTTCTCTGACGAGGTCTGATGATCCCAGATCCCTAATGAGATACCCACAAGTCCCTGTGGTGGGTTCTATGCATCCATTTTCCCCTACTCTCCTGCTTCTCTCCACTCCATGAAGTCTGGTCCACCTGCCATTCCCAAAGCACACAAAGAACATCCCCACTTCTTGGCATCCAAATATCCATCTTCTGTTCTAAGACACACTCTCCGTCCTGTGTTGCCCACACTTACTTGGATTCTCCGGGCAGAATGACTCTCACCTCTCTTGGAAGTCCCATGTGCTTATACAGCTACATGGAAAGAAGACCAAGTTGACAACCTTTTTACAAATAAAAACAAGTCCCTCGAGACATTGTACTCGAGGGAAGGCAAAGACCTGAGCATTTCCCCTAAATCCCTTCTTTACACCGCGTCTATTGTAACAACCAGGTGCACTCTAGGTACACATCAAATAAGTCAACTACTGATGAAGACATAAAGAAGTCCTTTCACAGGGCCACGCATCTAATCTAGTGCTGGCGGCCAAAGGTCCTTAGAAAATTCCAGATTCACATCTGGCAGCCAGAAGCAACTGAATGCTGCAGCACTATGCCAGCACCCCCACCAGGCTCTGTTCACAGCTGTCTCGGCAGTGCCCCCATCACCCTGGGTGTAGGTGGGATCATCTCCCCCGGCTTATGTGGCTTTCCTGCACTGTGATGACTGCTCCTCTGTCTTCATTCCTGCTCACTCCTTTTACATGGCTACTTTGGAGAGGACAGGAATGGGCACAGCCAGGGGTGTCCTAAGTTCCTTTCGCCAGGACAGCTGTCCTGTCCTGTCCTATCAGACCCAAGTTTTCATAGTTCCCAGAGAGTATGGGTAAAATCCAAGCGCTGCAGGGTGAGGATGACTGTGTCAAAGGAGATTCAGGAGACATCTGCCGAGTTTTGATCCCTCCTCCGCCAGCCTCCAAAGACCTGAATCTTCCCACACACATTGCTTGCGTTGCACAAACGAATGAGGATCTCTAGAGCAGAGAAAACGCACGTCAACAAGTGTAGGCTGCATTTAAATACTTAACCCATTTTGTGTTCTGGTTCCCAGGCTTATTTGTTTCTGCTTTCAGCTCCCAGGTAACTATTTGTCATTGCGACAATTTATCAGGTACTCCGAGATGCTTGTGCAAACAAGGGTGGGGTGGGGGTAGGTCAAACGCTGTAAGATAACCGACATCTGGACAGCTTGCCTCAAGCTGCAAAAGCTCTCATGTGTATAGTCACATTCAGTCCTGGGAGCAGCTCCGTGGAATAGGCTTTTATGTGTCTGGTTAACACATATAGAAAAAGAAGTGGGGAAGGAGAATGAAATACTGTGTGAATGCCTTTCATGTGTCAGTTGCTGTAAGGTGTTCTTATGCACCATCTCACCAAAACCTTTCAAACACTAAGAAGCAAGCCTCGGTGTCTATATATGTGCCTACAGTATGGAGGGAGAGCTCGGAGCTCTTGAGTGCTTATGTCTGGGGCAAAAAGCTGTGCTGGGTCCTCGCTTCACCACCAATTTACTGATCTTCATCCTCACAGTTTCCCAGGCTCTAAGGAGCTCTCAGTGACACCTTAATAATATACACACTTACACAACTATTAAGTAACAGGAGTGGGCTTCCCCTCAAAATTCAGTTCTTTGCACAGTTTCACTAATAACGTATCCCAGGTGGATTACCTAGCTACTAGCACCCACAACCTTCTATTCTAAAACTATATTTATTATTCTCAACTCACTGTGGTCTCTGAGTTAGACTGAATCACTGTGACACTGGTTTCCGTACACTATACCTGGTGGAACTATTCTCTATGTACAAAGGGGACATTCTCAGACAAAGGAAAACTAAAAAAAAAATTTATTCCAGCAGTCTTAGAGTTAAATGTTGGCTAAAGAAAATTCTAATCCCAGGAAGGAAATCAACCAGATGACCCAAGACTTCAGAAAGAAAAGCAGTCGAATCGGTAAATAGGGGGGAAGTCTGTAATAGTCCTAAGTGTGTATGACCACACAAGAAAACCCAAATAACAGACACAAAAATGGACATATTTGAGTTCCTTTTACCAACTTTGATATGAAAATGAAACAGTACAACATACAAAGAAGACAATATCCAATTACCTATACCCACACTGCAGCTGGAGTAGTCATGACCATTTGTTGCATTACTGGGTCCATTGATGTCAGCCTTCCAGACCCACATGGTCCTTCTGCATCTGAGCAGGGCCAGGTTCCTCCTTGGAAGAGAACAAAGGCATCTTCTGTGGCTTCTACCTCAGTCTGTAGTTTAAAATTATTAGGTTTTTTTTTGTAACCCACTTATTGTGGTATAACTTGTATAAAATTCTAGAAGAGCAAGAGACGGCTCAATGGGAAAGGCATCTTTGGTTAAACCTAGCAGCCAGAGTTCAGTAGCTGGGACCCACACAATAGAAAGAGAGAATAGAACTTCGAAAGTTGTCCTCTGATCTCCACACATACACAATAAGTAAATAAATATAACCAGAATACAGTTTTTATTTTATTTTATGGGTATGAGTATTTTGCCTGCTTGTATATATGTGCACAACATGTGTGTCTGACACCTATGGAGGTCAAATGAGGGTGGTGGGTGCCCTGGAACTGGAGTTACAGGTGGTTGTGAGCAACAATGTGAGTACCTGGAATCGAACCTAAGTATGTGCCTTTCTCCCTTTAGATTGCTTTTTTTTTAAACCTAGAATAGTTGTCTTGAGGCTGTGGGTGTCCATCAGTGGCTCACTCCTTTCCACTGCTGGCAGTGCAGCAGGCATGAACACCAGATCATTCATCTCTGTCCGCATATGCCAGGACTGTCTCTAGGCTTTTGCAGATTAATAACCATAAGCAGGGGTGTAAAAATAGTTCTTAAGGATACATGATTTCTTTGTTCTTGCATAACTGTCTTTGAGTACAATAACTGGAATACATAGTGAATATAAGGCTAGCTTGGAGGGCACTGCCAAGCAGCTGGCCAAAGCAGCACACAGGTTTAAGTTTTCATTTGCTGTGCCCAGGCTGTCCCACTGGTCCCACTGCTCTGCCCAGTTTGCTTTCGCAGGCTGCAATTATGACTAACAGCTCTCTGCATTTGCTGCTTTCCACCTATGTTCTGCTTGTTCTAAAGTCTCTTTCGGCTCTGCATCTGTCAGTCAATTGATTTATCTCGTGAGTTATAGTCTCCTGCATCTTGAGAGCTTGGTATTCAGCAGCTCTGCTCGTCACTGTACACAAACACACTCCTCAGCACTTTGTGAAGAAATTTCAGACACTGCAAATTTTAACCTTAACAGGTGTTCTGAATCTTGGTAGTTTTATAATACATGCTAGTTGTGGGGCACGATCAAGTTACTTGCAATCTTTCTATACAGATTGTTAGGCAGGACCAGAGCTATGTTTGGTGTTGGACAAATGCCCCGATGCTTCAAAAGTCTTCTGAACCTTCTACTGTGCGTCCACTGAGTTGCACAATTTCCAATCAAGTTCGTGGTTGGAGAGGGCATTGTCCCTAGCCCTTCATGTATGTAGTGTGTTCTCTCATCCTTCCAGGTGGTTTTCCCCAGCTTTGGTTGGTGTCCTCACACACATATGTGGGTCCTCTAAGTACTGTGGGAGAACTGAAGTTTCTTCCCAGCATTTGTTCTGTAAACCCTCCCCCTCTTCTTCACTGTTTTTAGCCACATGGTCTCTTCCCTGACCCTCATCCTCTCTCTTTGATCCATGTACTTTATGTCATGAGTGCTCTACAGTGTGTTTAACTAGTTCCGTATTGTCAGATGTTCCAGTTGCTTCTATAAATTATGGCCAAGAATATCCTAACACATACATATAGAGAGACTCCTGCAAGCACAGCTGTACTATAGGCCAGTTATTAGCAAGCAAGTTACTAGAAGTGTAGACTCATGCCTGCTTAATTATCACAGGTAACACTGACTCATCTTCCAGAAGGCTGTATCATGTTATGCTTCATAGAAAGTGTATGAAATGACGCTTGGCCCACATCCTTGCCAGCGGTATCATCAAGTGAGATTTCTGCCAATCTGATAGGTTTTTAAAAAGTATGTCATTATTTTTTTTTAATATGCAATGATTTAGTTGTGAACAAGGCTCAGCAGTTCTTGATGAGCTCACTGGCCTCGCTGTTTCTACCATGGTAGTGCTAAGGACAAATGACTCAGAAGTCAGACCTGACTACTAAGTCCTACAGCATATCCTCTGGCCAAGCCACTCACAGCTGGTCTTGTGCATTTTCTCATTTGTTTTGAGCTCTTTGTGCATTCCCTCTGGGGACCATTTAAAATGGCCTAGAGGTAACTGTCTCTAAACCATTTGTGTTGAGGGCACCATTTCTCTAGAGATGCTTTAACAAATAGGCCCCTAGGATTCTTGAGTCCAGCAGGGCAGCTGGCCCCCATCTCTGGGGCCACAGAACTCACAGGTACCAACATTTTCATTGGTAATAAGAATTCAGGACCACATACTATTCTACCAAATCACTCAAGGCTTTGCTCATTCTGGCCCTGTGACTGAAGGGATTGACAGGATAATGCCCTAAATTTCATCTCTGGTAAATTCATGAAGGAATGGTGTTATCCTTTATAATGACAGTGTCTATGTAGTATTAGGAGATATATCTACACTCATGACACTGGAAGGAGATGCTATGTCTAGAAACAATGGATGCTGTAGGTATACTCAACAAGATAGAAGGACATTCTGTGTCCAGGAACCAGAAAAGAGGTACTGGATTAGATGACACCTAGCCAATTTCTGAATTTTAGATAGAGCTCTGCTGTTGTAAGAGGCTGCTTGTTGTTCCCAACTGCTCAGCCCCGAAATAATCCCACAGAAACCATATTATTTGCAATATTGTTTGGCCAATAGCTTAAGCGTAATTTCTGGCTAACTTATATCTTACATTAACCCATCTCCGTTAATACGTATATCACCACATGGCTTTGGCATATCAACAAGGTTCTGGATGATGGCTTGCATCTGTCTCTGGTGGTGGCTCCATGACTTCTCTTGACTCAGCCTTCTTTCTCCTAGCACTCAGTTTAGTTTTCCCCACTCTACTCTATTACAGGCCAAGGCAGATTATTTATTTATTAACCAATAAAAGCAACACAAATACAGAAGGATTTCCCATATCATCCCCCCTTTTCTGTCTAAACAAAAAGGAAAGTTTTAATTTTAATGTAGCAAGATTACATATAACAAAGCAAGTATCAAGTAAGAATTACAGTTACAACATTTATATCTATCTTTTATCATAACTAAGGAAAACTAAAATTCTAACTATTCTTCAACTCCATCAAAGACTCCAGATATAATATTACCTAAGTAAACAGAGAGTGCATTGTAAGCAACTTCCAAAACCCTTGAATTGACAGAGACATCTTGCTTCTTGGACAGTTACCCAAAGTTCTTCTGTACTATTGGGGCATCCATCTTCAGCCTATAAGCTCACAGTATTCAGCAGACTTTTCCATGAAGCAGGAAATTTCAAAGACAGTTCCACCTCTATTGGCAGTTTGTAACTTTCTTCTGTGTCCTGCAGAATGTCTGGCAGACTCATTCATGAAGCAGGAACCCCAAAGGATCATCTCACCTTAGGCAAGTTCATCAGTCATATCTCTGTGGGTCTTGCATGTCCAGTTCATACAGCATAACATCAAGAAGTCCAGGCAAGAGCAGTTTCTTGCCCAAATGGATAACAATCTCTATAAGGAGCCTCTTCAATGCCCATCTTCATCTTGAAGTAATTGGTACTGCCAGGAGCAGATGTGTCTCACTGTCATGAAAAGTCCTAACTTCTTAAAACATTTTAAATGACATATTCTGAAGTTCTCTGAAAGATTTGAAGAATACATATCTAACTGAAGTATATCTCTATACATCTAGAAAACTTAACTAACATGACTACAAGCTTGAATATTATAGATGACTCTCTATTAACCTATATTTCTTAATTATACATTACATTCTAAATGAACTGCACAAACACAATACCTTAATCAAAAGCAGAAATATATGTGTGTGTATAAAAAAATTGATCTTAAATTTGAATCAATAAACCAAGATCCATACCAATGCAAAGTTTTCATCTCTATAGAATATCCCCCTTTAAATGTAAACAAACATTTGTAAACAATATTTGGGAGTTTGGGCCCTCCAAACTTCTTCCTGCTGTTTATTGGGTGAAGTAATTTTTGAGGGGCATTCACAATGACCTTTCGGGGGGGGGTCTTTGTCTATCAAACCACTTTAATCTGGAAGGAATCCACAGGTTCTCATCTTCTGTGGAAACAAAAGAACCTCTTTTCCAAAGCAACACATCCTTAGACCCACATTTTGAAGTCAAGACACCTTTAAGCTACATATGTTGTTTTAGCTTAGCAGCCTGTACAATGAAATGTCTCTCTGTATTTAGCTTCTTCACAGTCAAAAAATTCATAGAAAACACAATAGTATACATAATCTAGACTCTCTATGTATATTCTATCTTTACATGGCTTATTTGTTTTTACCCTATTACTTTTTAATATTTATTTTATTATCTTTACTCCTTTAATTTATGACTGTCTATACTCTCTTTAAAGACTCTTTTTAAATAAACCATTTACTTCCTTTTATAACTCTCTATAGTCTTTTTTGTCTCTTTCCCATTGTGTCTTATTTAGACATCTTTTATGTCTGAATATGTCCTATTGTATATCTGTAATCCTTTTTTGACTAGGACCATTCTTAAAATGTTAAATAACTTGGCTAGTAGTAAGATTGCTTTGCCTTTTGGCTCTGTCCAGTCCAATACTCTGCCCACAAACCCCATTTAAGTGCTCTGTAGCTGAACCTCCCAAAAGAGTTAGAGCCATTGGTTCTGGTGAACCAGAATGCCACCGTTTTGAAACCATACTTTTTTTTTCTTTTTTCTTTTTTTTTTTTTTTTTTTGCTACTGCTTGTTGCAAAGAGGACCCACTTGTTCATCCTGGCCACCTAGCTAGCTTAGCACTGACATAACCACACAGAAACTTTATTAATTAAATCACTACTTGGCCCATTAGCTCTAGTTTCTTATTGGTTAATTCTTACATCTTAATTTAACCCATTTCTAATCGTCTGTTTATTGTCATATGGCAGTGGCTTACTGACTAAGTTTCAGCAGAATGTCTTACTCTTGTGGTGGATGAATGGCATCTCTCCCTAACTTTGCTTTCTTCCTCCCAGAATTCAGTTCTGTCTTCCCCACCTACCTAAGTTCTGCCCTATCAGGCCAAGGCATTTTCTTTATTCATTAACCAATGAAAGAAACACATTGACAGAAGGACCTCCCACACCAACTGCTGAATCAGGAAGACCTTTATTACTTTCTTAAAGGAGTTGCAGCATGCCTCCAGCAAGCAGAGCCCATTCAAAACAAAAAATGCTGCTAACCTTTGTTTATTCGTGTCTAGAATTCCTTTCCAAGCCCTCTCAGGTTTTATGTGGATTTAGCTAGCACAGGTTGGAGCACCAATTTGTTGTAAGAGGGTACTTGCTTGTTCCCAGCTGCTCTGCCCTGAGATAATCACACAGGAACTATATTATTTGCAATACTGTTTGGTCAACGGCTTAAGTGTATTTATGGCTAACTCATATCTTAAATTAACCCATCTCCATTAATCTGTGTATTGCCACGTGGCTGTGGCTTACTGACAAGGTCCTGGCTGATGGCTTGCATCTGTCTCCAGCAGTGGGTTCATGACTTTTCTTGACTCTGCATTCTTTCTCCCAGCATTCAGTTTAGTTTCCCCACCTAGCTCTACTCTACTTTATCACAGGTCAAGGCAGATTCTTTATTTATTAACCAATAAAAGCAGCACATATACAGAAGGACTTCTTACATTGCTCTTTGTCATTAACCACAACGTTCATGGTTCCACCATCACTTTCCAGATAAACAGTAAGCATTCAAGAGCAGAGGGCCTGTGCCATTGCAGTTCAAGGCTGCTCTCTCTCCCCAGGATATATCTGCTTCCTCCAGCCAAGCCTTAAGAGTGTTGTACTGTCTAGTCTTGTTATGATTCTGTTCCTGTGTACTTCTGACTAATCACATGGGTCTTCTGTCTGAGTCTTTCTTCATACCCAAAAGCTCTCTTTCAGGAGAAAAACAACCCATCCAGCACATTTTCCAAGTGTCCTTAGGGCATACTGAAATGCTACTGTGAGTTAAAGCCTTAAAGGTTCTCTTAGCTGCTCTAGGTCAGGCAGTGTCCTAGATGTATGCCTTACTTTTCATTTGTATGCCATGCTTGTGATATGGGTGTTAATATCTAGTTAGAGGATGAAGCAGATCAGAATAATTTAAATTAAGTTAAAGTTTCACAAGTAGAAAATGAGAAAGCAGTTGCTCTATTTTCCCCTTCACAGACTACCATGATTTAGCTTTGTTGAGGAGACAAGGATGTGGCTGGTGGCAAATGAAGCATCACTATAAGCTGACATTGCTAGGGAGTGCAGCATGGTGGTGACTTCCACCAGGATACAAGGGAAGGAAGGACCCGCTGGAGACAAGTCTCAGCTTCTCTGTGACATGTGCTTGGGGAGGGATTTGTTAGATATTTTGAGAATCTTTTAGAATTTATTTGGAGAGAATTGCAGAAGGGAAGAGAAGGTACTGAGAAGACACCATGGAGAATGAAATGGGAATTGTCTACACAGCATTCACACTCTCTGCTCAACCATGCTGAGTCCAGTGATACTTTAGCGCTCAGAATGTGTGAGTCTAGCTGGCAAATGTTGCTCTCCTTGGAGTTAACTCATTTTATTCATCCCTATAAGATACTCACAGGCCACTCCTAAAATAATAATATTAGTATCCTCAGAGAGGAACAAACTATGTTCAGTGTGTGGTCTGGGTGATGGCACCAAGGGCTGGACTGGAGCACCTATTTCAGAATCTCAGACACAGACACTCTTGCCTTCTGGTCCCTTTCCTTACTTCTTTCTCCGCCAGGGCGGTTTCTAGCTGGGTCAAGGCTGGAAGAAATGCTTCTCTGAACACACCTTTTCACAAGAGCTCTCCGTTGAATCTAAGACCTGGGTTGCTGACCACAGAGGACAGACCTGGAAGACCGTCACAGACCATCAGACTAGGAGCTTCCAGACCCCTTCTCTGGAACCTTTTAAGCTCTGTGTGCTGGTGGCTGGAGGCTGGCATAAGGCTGGCAAATGTAAGACGCAGTCCACCTTCTTGTCCCTGCTTCTGCAAAGGCAGTTCATTTACACACACAATTCTGTTTACAGACAAGAAGTGGCCTGTCTCATTGGTTACTGAGGTTGAGTAGGAACTGGCTGTCAGGGCGTTGGTGATAGCATTGTTTTGTACTAAATTGTAGGGCCACTGATTTTGGAATTACATCCCTGTCATTTTCAATCTCCTCCAGAGGTCATCAACACAGAATATTTGTGTTCTAAGAAGAACTAGAGCTTCATTCTTTCTTCTCTGCCCTCACGCCCCTCTACTTCTCCTCTTTCACCCCCCTTCTGATCTTTCTTCTTTCCCTTCTGACTTGAGTAGAGTTTCTATCCAAACCTCTCTTGCTTTAGTGTGGATGAAGAATGCTTTCTGGGGACCCCATTTATACCAAGGTTACTTCTCCATCCTTTACCTTACTGCCCCACCCCCTGGCATTTCAGTGATTAAATACAAGGTGGCATTTTGAAGGTACCAGGAAGGGGGAGATTGACTGTGTGGGTAGACAGTAAGGGGGAAAGCCAGACCATCCCCAGGAGCAGAAATTCCCCAATATCCCCAAACCAGCTCCTTCCCTTTCTTCTTCTAACGTGTGCCTTGGCCAGGGGCCTCTTCCCTACTGCTTAAATCAGTTACCAAGTCCCTGAAATCAGGAAGTTGAAATGCCTGAAAACTGTGGAGTCTGCAGTGTTACACAGAAGTGAAGTTCAAAGGCAGCCTGCCTGTTGTGACCTGCATGCAGGTTCTCCGTTCTTGATGACGGAGGCAATATCTGTGGCAAATGCAGCAAGAGAAGAACAACCTGCAGCATAGGGTGCAGGCCTTGTAGGCCTGGGGCAGGAGAGGCTTTAGATGCTCAGAGCCCTGAGATGTTGAAAACGACATGAGCTTGTGTCTTGGGGATGGTGGGGACCATCCTTATTGGTGATGGAGGCCAGGTAGTTTTCTGTGTTCTTTTTCTGAGTTCGCCTATCAATGGTACTCTAGCATGAGCCAGATTAACAGACCCTGCAAAGGGATGAACAGTGTTAAACGATGGAAAGCCCGGATGCAGGTAGGGACCTGCAACAAATAAAAATTTCTATAATAATTACTGTGTTTGCAACACTTTTTAAACTTTTTCTGCAAAACTTTTTCTGTTGAGGATACATGTATGCCAGGATTCAGGGTCCAGGCAACTTCCCTCAGACTGAAGAAATATGGTAAACACACCAGAAATAACAAGGACTGAATTATGTTATTTCGGGAGCTGATAGCTTCATGACCATAATTTTTCACCTACTTATTAAATAGTTCCGATTTTCAGCTTCATTTAACAATGACTTTATTGCTTACCAATTGTGCTAAGTATAGTGTGGAATGTAGTCCAGTATTATTTCATGAGCATATTCTTAGAAAGACCTTACTTCAGACTTTGACCATGTTATTTACTCATTGCTTGATTTTAAAGAATAACCTAGAATCTCAGTTTCCTTATTTGAAAATGGAGATAATAATATTTATTTTTAGAATTTTGCTAAAACTATGTCTAAATGTATGAGAGTGTTTAATGTACATTGAATTAATGCTATCATTATCTTAAGAATTGTAAATATTTCCAGGCAATGATGGTGCACACCTTTTACAGTACTTGGGAGGCAGAGGCAGGCACATCTCTGAGTTCGAAGCCAGCCTGGCCTATAGAGCGAGTTTCAGGACAGCCAAGGCTACACAGAGAAACTCTGTCTCAAAAACCAAAAAAACCAAAGGAAAAAAGAATTGCAAAAATTATAGAACTGAGGGGGCTGGAGAGATGGCTCAGTGGTTAAGAGCACTGGCTGTTCTTCCAGAGGTTCTGAGTTCAATTCCCAGCAACCACATGGTGGCTCACAGCCATCTATAATGAGATCTGGTGCCCTCTCCTGGCATGCAAGCATACATGGAAGGAATGTTGTATACATAATAAACAAATAAAAAAAATTATAGAAGTGAAGGTATCATCATTCCTATCTCTAAAATACAATTTTAGCATTATATCCCACAAATGTCTATAAGGGAGAAGGAAATGTGAGGGTCAATTTCAGCTGTCGGGGTGACACACCTAACACTGCCCACGAAGAAAGCCTCAATGAGAGAGTCTCTAGATCAGGGTGGCCTGTAGGTGTGCATGTCTGTGGGAGCTGGTCTTATTATGTTGACTGACGTAAGAAGTCCTGCCCACTGTGGGTGGCACCATTCCCTGGGCTTGAGTCCTGGAATATAGCAGCTTAAAGAAGGTGAGCTGAGTGGTAGGCATACATTTGTTTCTGTTTCTTCTCTATCCTCTGGGTTTGACTGACAGCTGTAAGTTCCTGCCTGATTTCCCCACAGTGATGGACTGTAACCTGGGATTGTGAGTTGAATAAACTGTTTCTCCACTAAAACTGCATGTGTTGGAGTGTTTTTTTTCATAGGGGAAGGAAAGAAAGACAGAAAGGAAGGAAGGAGGAAGGGGGGAGGAAAGAAACTAAGACAGAAATCAAAAACTGAAAAGAGTCATCAGGTTCAAGCCACATAAGCTTGAATTTGTGTCTTCATTAGTTTAAGGACAGTAAATTTTGTTTATTTTTGCAAGAGAAGGTCTATACCAATAACTACATGCAGATTCTACCTCTGGATGCTTTTCTCTTTGCCCAGTAGACCCAGCATACATAGAGACTCAGAGGAGTTTGGAAGTTGTTGCAAAGGAAAACAAAATCCCTCTGCCCTTGTTTGCCCTTGGTGGCTCGCCCTCCAGCACACCCAGGGTATGCCTGTCAGGGAAAGAGCAGGAACCAGCTTGTGATTTGAATGAGAATGTCCCCCACAGGATCATAGGTTTCTGAATGTTTGTTCCCCATTTGTGAAATCTTTAGGGAGGGATTGGAAGTGTGGCCTTGTTGGAGGGCGCCTGTCACTGGGGTGGGTAGGCTCTGCGGTCTCAGAAGGTCCTGCCATTCCCAATCTCTGACCCACAGTTGTGTTTCAAGGTACGAGGTCTCAGCTGCTGCTCCAGCGCCTTGCCTGCTGCTGTCTTGCTCTCCACTGTGATGGTCATGAACTCTAACCCTCAGGAACTCAATAAACCCTTTATTCTGTGCTTCCTTGATCATGGTGTCTTATCATGGCAGCAGAGATGTAACTAAAACACAACTCAGACTAGCTAAGCAAGAGTGATGTGCATAAGACCTTAAAGAGCTTCTGCAATATCCTTTAAGAAATTGCCAGGACTAGGCTAGCCTGGGACTTACACCTGTATTTTAAGCACTTTCTCTCTCTATGGGGCTGGTGTGTCTAGTTAATCAGGCATAGCCCAGATATGTCCCCTTTTGCTCTTCATGGAGGCCCAAAGCCATGCCACTCACTGAGCCAATTCTGCCTAATGTACTACTCTCAAACACCCCGTGAAGGACCTGGATGCCCAGTGCTCTGTAAGATCTCTTTAACTCTCCAAACCTGATCCGACTCCTGTAGGTTAAATGGTGTGTGTGTCCCATGGGCTCACATATTTGAACACTTGAAGACAGTATCCCTACAGAAGAGCCCAACAGTAACTGTTGGAACTGGGGGAATTTGGAAAGCCTATAGGAAGTGAAATCCCACGGAAGGTCACCAAAGGACAGCCTTAAAACTTTGTGGCCTGGCCCCACTTCCCGTTTACTCTTTGCTTCCAGGGGTCCAATCCAACATGAGCCTCAGACTCTGCCCACTGTGCCTTCCCTGCTTGTTGCCCTGTGTCCCCCACCATGGCGGACTGCATCCTTCTGTAACTATAAGCCAAATAGACCTTTTCCTCTATTATGTTGCTTTTGTCGTGGTACTTTATTTCAGAAAGAAGAAAGTAGCTAAGACAGCTGTCCTTAAGGATGACCCATTGTAGTAAGACATGGCTTTCCAGGGAGCTGTCACTGGACAAATCCATCTCAAGAGAGATTTGGGTAGAAACGAACACCACTGACTGCTCACTCTGAGAAGACGAACTTTGTTGCCTTGATTCAAAATCAAATATGTAAATGTTAAGTATAGACAAAAAGAAATGCCATAAAAATCCAAATGCTTGCATGCCCGTAGACAAGCCAGTGATGTGCGGCTACAGCAAGCTTCTGGTGTTTTTGTACATGTTTGGGCTGGAGCTGATCATGGCATCCCCAGTTCATTATTGGAAGACGGTCGTCATTTTGTGCTATTGGGAGATGTCCCTCACTTAGTAAGATTTTTAAAGTTCTGGAAAGCAGCCCTCTCTTCATCGCTTAAATTGCCCCCAAACACTGCATTGTTCTCTAAGATTTTAAAGCCTGGAGTTTCTTCTCAGACATCTTCTCGGGTCAGAGACTGCAAGAATGTGGGGAACCAAGAAATCCTCCCCAGGGTTGGTTTGATACACTAGCTGCCTCAAAACACTGGAAGACTCTTCTTGTTGTAGACGGTTTAGTGTTTTCAGCTATAAAACCAGGAACTTGGATGAGGGGCCATTGCATGACTGTTACTGAGGGAAGTCAACAAACGTCTCTTTATCAATCAAAGGGTGCTGTTGACAAAGCAAATGGTTCCACCTGTCCGGGCTCTGAGAGCGGGGAGCTCATGTGGGTTCATGTGAGCGAGGGTGAAGGCTGAACTGAACGGAAGGAGGGAGATGACTAATGCTCAACTAAAAGGGTGGTTGCTGGCTTTTCAGATGGTTTCTCAGAACCACGGTTGTTATGACAACAGAGGTCTAGTGTTTAAGGGATCTATTTTATTTTGCTTCTCTCTTCTAAGTAGAGGAAGAGGATGAAGGCTTTACTTCATTGCTGAATCACTCCAGTTTGAAACCAAAAGGGCTCTTGGGAATAACACAAATGCCCCCACGAATCTGCAGAAATACTTAAGAATTTGGACATGCTTTGAATTTCCTCAAAATAGGGACTAGTCATTCTGGTTTTTAAAATATTTTACATTAGTTCGAAAAAATTACCTTCTTGTGTACATGTGTGCAGTGTGTGGGGTGCACACTTGTATGCCAGCGCACACATACTTGTGTAAGTGTGTGTGGAGGTTGGAGGTCAATGTTTGATATTTCTCCTTAATGAATCTCCACGTGATCTCTCGAGGCCCAGCATCTCACTGTACCTGGAGGTCTCTGATTTGCCTAGGCTGGATAACCAGGCAAGCACCAGGAATCTTCCTGTCTTCGCTTCCCCAACTCTGAAATTGCAGGTGTGAACCGCTGCATTTGGCTTTCTGTGTGGGTTCCAGGAGAGCAAGTTCAAGCACTCACACTTACAAGGCAAACATATTATCTACTGAGCCATCTCTCCAGCTCCTGACTGACTTTTTCTGGGTCTTCAGGGTCTGGCTGATTCCAGCTAACCTTTGGGCTAAACATGTAAGGAATCCAGCACAGGTCACACTGGCTATGCTAAGAAGATGGCCTAAGTGTTGTATACGTACACAGGGTGGACAGAAGGTTGCAGACTCTGGCCAAGTGCAGATACTAGCGTGCTCTGGATCACTTCGTATCTTCCTCATTTCTGGCTTCTCTAAGCTGATGGAAATACTGCGTTCCCTTTCTGTCCTCCCTCACAGAAAATTCAGATATTGGAACAATTTTATTAGTATATTCTATTTGTCTTTTCGTTGGTTCTTTGGCAAAGACAGCCGTTGGAACCCTGTGATGGTGATTTCCCACCAGCCTGCCCAGCGGTGCACCTGGCATGCAAGGCTCTGGGTAATCAGTGTACCCTAATGGAGCTGAGTCATGCTCGGCAATTGTCGGGCTGAGGAAGTTCCAGGCTACTGCAGCTGCTTTGGGTTCCAGTGCTGAGTGATTCCCCTACCCCTCATTTCACGTTCCCACACTCACAGACCCTGTCCAGGGCAGCCAATTCCCAGGATGGGCTATTTCCGTCATGGCCGGCTGCACCTTGAATGCCAATGGCTTGCTGTAAGCAGTTAGCATAAATCAGATATGATAAGGCAGATCAAAAACCAAGCTGAAAATCTGAATCTGCAAGAAAGCAACCATTCTTTCAAAGGATGTAGAAATAGAGACGGAGGAGATAAGAGGATAGACCAGTTTTAACTGCCCTTTGGCTCACCCTCATAGCCAAAGTGCTAGCGTGTCCTCAGATGACCCTGCCAGCGTCTCTGTGGGTGCCCAGTGTTTCCCGCCTTCCACTACCTCTGCCCTGGGGCTTGCCTGGGATACTACAGGTGATCACGATACTGTTTGTGCCTTTAACAGTTATAATCCTCCTAACTCATTAAGGCAGTGAACTTTTCAGACTTTGAGTTACTTTCCTATCCCTTTGCCAGAAAAGCAGCTTATGTAAGGGAGGGTTTATTTGGCTCACGGTTTGATGGCCCAGTCCTGGAGAACGGAAGAAACTGTAACAGGCTTTGTTACTTCCGCCTTTGAGCTCTGTTACTGATGGTCACTTCCTAGCAGGAGGACTCCAGGCTCCTCAAAGTCAAGAATTAGGCTTGTATGTTCAACTTTCAACCAGGATGTGATATGTTCTTTAGAAATATTTGTTTGTGAAGAAATGGTCTGGTTAGAGAGCTTAGGTACCGGTACAGGTCCCAGAGTTCTCATCACGCAACAGAGTTTCTCTTTTATGGCAGCTGCTTTGATCCCCGCCCCGAGAAAGTCCTGAAGCACAAAGCAGAGCCTTTAATGCAGAGTAGAGTGAAGCTAAAGCCACTCCTTGCGCCCTTCAAGAGACTTACTCTCAACAGACTTTGCGGCTTGAATGATCCTGTCATAAAGCTTCAGTTGCTAGTTACGTTTTGTTATGTCTGTGGTAGAATATCTGGCAAGAAAACATAAAGGAGGAAGCATCTATTTTGACTCACAGTTCCAAAGGGCACAGTCATCATGGGGGGCGCATGGCCACTGGAGTAGCACCGTCCGTGCCAGGGAGAGCACAAGTTCTTCACAGGTTGATAGAT
This sequence comes from Myodes glareolus, assembly GCF_982192425.1. Taxonomy (NCBI): domain Eukaryota; kingdom Metazoa; phylum Chordata; class Mammalia; order Rodentia; family Cricetidae; genus Myodes; species Myodes glareolus. The sequence continues at coordinate 111,709,282 of NC_142029.1, forward strand.
CCAAGAGCTTAGTCTGGAGTCAGAGGTGGTGCTAATGGCTTACCCACAATGCCCACCGTCTCATCTCTGCCCCCAGAGCTTCCACAGTCTCCCAAAATATGTCTACCAGGTGGGACCATATGTTCAAATGTATGAGCTTATGCCCTGGCCCAACCAACACCTTCCTGAACTTTGGGCTTCGCAGTCTTGTTTCAGTCTCTGAAGACCCAGTGCCTGATCTGTCCAGATAATTAAAATAACTCCCTAGAGTTCCACTCCATCTGCTCCCCTTCTGGGGCCACTGCTCACAGATTTTGTAAGTTGATTTCTGACTACTTGACTGGAAGAACTGCTCAGATTTCACTCGCTGGAATCAAAGACTCAAGTCCTACTTGCCTGTAGGATCTGCAAATCCTCAGTGACTTTTGGATGTTTTCACCTCTTTCTGTAGTTTTATAATCCCACAGTGTGGGGTTTCACACTTCACCTTTCACCTGCTGGCCCTTGGTAGAAGAATGCAGGGAAGCGTTGTTTTGATTTTATAGACCAGAGACTGAAGGAACACCTCCTCGGATAAGGAAAGTCTAGCTTTGTGCCTTGAAGCTGTTTTTTTTTCATTCTGGCTAAACATATTCCACAAGATGGAATGTCTATAGCTATTCATCTCTCATTTCTTCTCTTTGCTGTCTTCATGCTCTAGTTCACTAGTTATATGTTTGTCTCTTGTCCATCCATCATCCACCCACCTATCCATCCATCATCTACCCATCCATCCACCCATCCATCATCCACCCATCCATCCATCCACCCACCCATCCATCCATCCATCCATCCATCCACCCATCCATCCATCCATCCATCCATCATCTGCCCATCCACCCATCCATCCATCCATCCACCCATCCATCCATCCATCATCCACCCATCCATCCATCCATCCACCCATCCATCCATCCATCATCCACCCACCCATCCATCCATCCATCCATCATCCACCCATCCATCCATCCATCCATCCATCCATCCATCCATCATCCACCCACCCATCCATCCATCCATCATCCACCCATCCATCCATCCACCCACCCACTAAGTGGCAAGCACTCTTTAAACTGAGCCACACTCCCCAGCTCCTTATTACATTTTTATTCTCCTACTTCATTTTCACTTCAATCCTCAGATTTGCCCCCCTGCCCCCAGCTCCACTGGGCTGGAACCTTGACTCTTGTTAACAAAGCCTCTGTCTCATTCTTGGCCTTTGGTTCAGATGTCATATGCGTCCTTGAATTCTGGACACTTCTCCATCAGTTGTCCCTGTGGCTATTTTAATGGGACCTGCTCTGAGCACTGGAAGATCCTCTTAGTTCTGAAGTCAGAGGCAGAGACACTAGGTCACCTGAAGTTCAAGTGCAGGCAGATAAGTGTAATTCTCATAGAGAGCCCTATGTCACTCTCGGATCCCAGGAGAACGAGAAGAACACGTTGAAGAAGCCGTAGAGTCTTCTGCACGTGGAGGGGCATCTGACAGGGCAGAGGGAAGCACACAATTTCTCCTTCTTGAAAGTGCTACCATATTTTATCTTCCCCAGGGAGCTGCCACGAAGGAGGTAATTTGGACAAACTTTCTAGCTATAACACCACAAAAACTGGATTGCTCTCTCCCAGCTGGCACGGCAGCACTGAGGAGATGGAGAGTTCTTGAGAGTGCCGCATACTTTACCAACTGTCCACATTCCTGGGGAACTGTCACTTGTTCAGCACATATAATGAGATACGACGGAATCAGGCACTCTTTCTGGTGCCAGAGGGAGCCAGCGCAGGTTTGTGAACACCAGTGCCCTACCTGAGCATTTGTAGAGGCAAAAGGTGGCAGAGCCAACAGGTAAACAAAGGCAAAGTCTTCTATTGGCCATCAAGTATCCATCTTTCATGTTCACGCCAAGCGTCTTTGTTTTCCAGGAGATCGTATGGATTATCTGCCCAGACAAGTGCGTGCAGTGTTAGTGCTTGTGTGCATGAGAACATGTGTCGGTTTGGTGAACGGAGGGAGCAGACACAGGAACCACTGCTGCAATGCACCAATGGACTTCAAGACAAACAGGATGTGAGAGCCATGTCACATACCATTGGTCTGCTCACCCTATAGGACCCGGAGGGTGAAGCCGGTTAGAGGATGCCGTGAGGTGGGGTACAGGGACTGCAGCAATTTGTTGGCTGTCTACCTACTATGGCCTACTAAGGCTGTGGCTTTACTGCAGATCAAGGTTCTGGTGTCCAGCCTTGATAGATGCACCATCTCCTCCTCATAGGGAATTTCTTTCAGACCCATAGCTAACACTGGGTGGGGTCGAAGAGTGCTCTTCTTGATCCTAAAGCTAGCATGCTCAGGTAAGATGTACTCTTCCTTCTCTGTGCAGGACTCTGCACTGGGCAAATTAACACACTCAGAGACTCTTAGACTGTGGTTGAAGAGCAAGGACTCACAAGAAACTGCTTAGGAAGGTGTGAAGCTCATCTGTTTAGCTCTCTGGTGGCCAAACATTTCAGGAGCACAGGAAGGTGTTCCAGAAAGAGTCAGAAAGTTAGTGGATGAGAAGGAAAGAACAAATGTTGACTGGAATTTCTGACAGGACTGGGCTCATGGGAGGCCAAAGCCTTTGGGTAGAGTCAAAGGTATCGTGAGTGAGGCGTTTGGGGAGTGTCAAGTTATGGAGGTGGAGCTCTCATAAGAGGAGATTAACGACTTCCCAAAAGAAAACTCTAAAAGGTCCATGGCACAGTCTGTCACATGAGGTGCCAGAGACAATGGACGTCGGTGAGGAAGCAGGACCTCACCAGGCACCAAATTTGTACCAGGATCATGGATTTTCCAACTTTTGAAATCACGAGAAATACAATTCATTGGGTTATAAGCCTCCTAGCTTGCATTGTTGTGTTATACAAGCCTAAATGGACAAGGCCACCGATCTTTACTCTCTCACTAAATCTGCTGGCCATGTTTTGTGAGCACCCACTGAATGGCAGGCATTGTGACACATGTTTAAAATATGCCAGTGGGAAAATGGCCGAAAGTCTCTGTCTTCCCGATAGAAAGGGACCCATTCCTCCCACTATAGAACTTCTCTAACCACTCTGTGGGCTTTCCACGCCGAGCCATCCTCCAATCGTATGCAAGCTTATTTTCCTGCAAAATAATTCAAATTTGAAATTACTCACATGGAATTAGTACAGAGCCCATGCTGTAAGCGCTCAACTTCCCAGACTTCTCCCAGGTGTCCAAGGGCGATCAGTCACAGATAGCACATGACCAAACCGTCAGCTTTGACTCTTGATCAGGGGTCCCCACAGAGCCCCGGGCAGGCTCAATAATTCTGCATAAGGGATCACAGGTCTCAGGAAAGCACTTGGCTTACGTCTACCAGTCTATCGTGAGGATGTACTAAAAGATATAAATGAGCAGTCACAGGAAGATGTACATCCAGTGGGCCTGGAAGCTTCCTGAGCACAGGAACTTACATCCTCATGGAGCTGGGAAACATCACCCTCCTGGTGCATGCAAACACACACACACACACACACACACACACACACACACACACAGAGAGAGAGAGAGAGAGAGAGAGTAAAGGTCACTGACTGGCATGATCTAGGGTTTTGGTGGCAATTTCACTGTATTAGCACTGTGGGACCCTCACTCCTTATTCTCGAAGGGACGAGAAGGAATTTCCTAACAAAATATTTTAACATTAGAAACACAGACTAGCCTCACGTTTCCAGAAAGACAACACTTTCCTTCCCCTCCCCGACCTGGGAGATTCCAAACACAAGGACACTCAGTTCAGCCCTGCCAATCACCTGGTACAGGTTGATAAAGATGGCCTGACTCAGGAACAGGGTGGCTTTGCTCTAAGAACAAAGAATTAGCTGACACAGCAGGATGGGGCAGAGCAAAAGACCTTGCACCCATGCCAAAGTAACTTCAAAAAGCCTCTTTGTAGTTACACCTTTAAAAGACTAATCCCACAGAGGGAGCTCAACTCCTCTCTACCTCATTGCAGCAGGGGTTAGAGATGGGTTCCAAATATGTTTGTATTATGCTAAATAAACCTTGCTTATTACAATCTGGGCCTCTCTGGTGGTCTTTCTCTGAGGGTGTTAATCTGGGCACAACAAGCATGACTGATTAAAATTATTAGCAGTTGCTGATTAACTCAATCTCAGTCTTGTTCCAGGGTTCAGGTCTTTCATCCTGCCATGGTTTATTGGCAACCAGCTCCTGTTGCAAGAAACTGCTTGCTCGTCCCGGCTGCCCAGAACTGAAATAATCACACAGAAACTGTATTAATTAAATCACTGCTTGACCGATTAGTTATAACTTCTTATTGACTAACTCTTACATCTTAATTTAACCCATTTCTATTAATCTGCATATGGCCAGGTAAGGTGGCAGTGGCTTACCTGCAAAGTTTCAGCATGTCTGTCTCTGGTGGCTCCATGGCTTCTTCTCTCTCTGTCTTCCGTCTCCCAAAATTCAGTCCAGTCTTCTCTGCCTACCTACGTTCTGCCCTATCAACAGGCCAAGGCAGTTTCTTTAGTCATTAGTGGTAATCACAGCACACAGAGGGCACTCCACTCCCACATCAAGCGCCCATCCTGAAGCAGTCTAAAGACCAGACCTCCTGCCCCATCTCTTTGTCATCTCACAAGCAGAAAGACACTCACTGGTCCAGAGGTGCCAGAGGTCTTTGAAACTCTTGTATCAGAAACACAGAATGAAAACTAAATGCATATTTTCTTTTTATGTCAATACCAGAATAAGGCTTACATTTTGGAGGGACTACATAAGCAATAAGGAACAAAGAAATTAGCTCAGGCTGTCTTACTTTTGTTGCTGTTATATAATGCCATGATGAGAAGTCACTTACAGAAGAAACACTTTATTCTTGGCTTACAGTAGAAAGGGAGAGTCCATAATCTGGGAAAGAGAAGAAGTAGATGTTTGAGTGAAAGTGTCACTTCAGCCCCTGGCATCCATATACCCAAAGAGTCTGGAAGGTTTGGGTGGAAGTTCCATTCCAAGTCCCCTTCCCTGAGAGTTGCCTCAGTCCAGACTCCACCTCCAATAAAGCTTGGCAAAGGATGACCCTTTCTCAGACATGCTCAAGACCACTCCCACAGGGGATTTAAACTGCCCCTCAGAAAACAGACTCTCTGGGGGGTTGGAAAGTAATCTGGGAACACTGTATTCATTAAACCTGGGCTTTTTCTAATTCAGTTTGATCTGGTCTGATTCAGATTACTGTGTTGGCGAAGAGGTTTATGGGGTGCAGAAACTTTTCAGTAGGGGGCCAGAGCAGGAAGCTGAGCAACCACATTCTCAACTGCAAAACAAAGCAGGATACAACCTGGAAGTGGACGAGGCCATGAACTCTCTCAAAGCCCACCACGAGGCTGTGTCTCCAGCAAGGCTGCACCCCTCCGTAACCATCCCAAACAATGATACTAACTGGGGAGCAGGTGTTCAGGTACATGAGTGGGGGAGGGGCATCTCATTCAAACACCACATCGGAGAACGGTGAGTGCTGTGAGATTAAAAGAAAACCAAGCCAAGTCCCACTGTGGGCTGGGGAAGGAAGACTGGAAACGGGAGGAGGGAAAAGAGCCCAGGAACTGCTCTGACCAATGTGTGATTTCATGTTGTCTTCCACAGAGGTCCCATCCTGCTGGAGACACACTGTAAAATCCTATGAAATGCATCTCAGCAGGATCCCCCTGAGGGCCAGTAACAGGGTTGATTTACCCACCCCCACCTACCCCCCCCCACACCTACCTCCCCACCCCCAGCAGCTCTGGCTATTAGTTGAAGGGTGATCTTGAAACTGCCCCCTGAAGACTTAGCAAACTCAACTGGCTTTGATCCAAAAGAACATGATCAGGAACCAAACAGACATAAGATGCCCAACAGGGAGAGCTGCCAACTGGTGCCATGTTGTCCATCGTCCGGCACAGATACCGATGGGAGCTTAAGACAGACTGAAGGTCTATGGGAAGAGAATCCACAGCGCCTGCTCAGCAGGATGAAGGGGCAAGAATGTAGAAAAGTGGAGGTTTGAGGCAGCTTCAGAGTGGCCAGCATGTATTTGTGAAGATGTTATCTGGGTAAGACTGGAAGCCCGTGGCTATACGGATGCAAGCCTTCCAGTAACATGAAGGGCAGTATTAAGACTCACACTGCTGCACGCCTGGGATTTTCAAGGAATAACAAAGGACAGATGGCTGGAAACCAAGAAGAAATGAGTGTTAGGAATTTTTCCAAACAGGAGCTCTGGGAGGGATCAGGATGTAGCATTCTGGGATTTGGAGTCCAGACCAAAGCAACTCCCAGGTCAGGGAGGCTGGGACAGATGCTAGGGGCTGGGGACTACACCCCCAACTTAACATTAAGGTCCTAGGCAACAGGGGTCCAGAGCATGCTCAACCACAACAGACAGAAAACAGTTTGACGTTCACTCTCAGTGAGACGGAAGGCACCAGAAGATTTTGGGTCTTGTGTAGTAATTATTAGCATTTAGGCATTACTCTGGCCTGCCTCGGGTCCTCAACTGCAGCCACTGAAAGACCCCAAATGTCAGGGAGTCTCAATTGGAGCCCTCTGCCCAAGAACCAGTCCACTGGATACAAGAACAAGAGGCAGTTTATTGGATACACAGGCGCCTGAGGATGCTACAGCAACCAAGTTACTGAGCATGCTGGGCTGAAGGCATGTTATGTATTTATAGGGATTTAAGAGTTACGTAAGGGGCTTCATAGCAACAAGCATTTCATTGGTTCTCAAATTGGCGGGCTTAGCTCACCCGGGAATGGCCCCTTGTTTATACTCGAATTTCCCCGAAAAACCACAAAGCTAGATAGAGAACCCTGCAGCAAGTTGACATTTTGATAGAACACCTTGGGAGTGCGGGTGCTCCCTCTCCTCAGCCTAGTCAGCTAGTCTGCAACCCATAGATATCCTGTTTTAGCATCGACTGGGCAGGGAGGGGGGAGACACTTTCCTTCTATGGCCCAGCTAAATTTCGCAGAGTCATTAGCTGAGCCTGGGGGCTTTTTTTCCTATGGCTCAGTTAAGTTTCAGCAGAGTTTAACATAGTATGTGGACATGGGGGTCTTTCAAGTATGGGGGGGGTCCTTCACCACTAAGAGCACTCCCTGTGCTGCGGGAGCTCCTTCCACTCCTTCAGCCAATAGTCGCTGAGATACCAGCCCATTGGGGTGTGGTCTCTCTCTCTTTAAAAAAGCAGCGGCTGTCCTCCACTCTCTCTCTGGCTTCCAGCTCCGTTTCCGGCTCCTAGACTCCTTTCCTGTTCTCGCGGAGGGGCTGTTGTCTGGGACGGTAATCTGTAAGTTTTTTCCCCTTTGAATAAATAACCATTCTATTAATCATAATTCCAAACTGGTGTTGGATTGTTTGTGACTTACGCCTTCATCTGGCACCCAACGTTTGGTTGTAGAACCCCTCTTCCCCCCCACTCAACTGCTTGCCGCCAGCTCGGCTAGTCACGAGCCCTCCCTCAGCTGCGGCCTGTGCCCTGTGTGTGGAGCCAGCAGTTCAATTAAACCCCACGCCTCACAAGCTCCACAGGCTTGGGACAGTCTCTGCCTGCCTGGTTTGCTCTTTTCTGAGTTGTTTTTAAATTTCCCTTGGAAGTGCAGTGCTTTACTGGTGTGAATCAGAACAACTCGGTCACGTGGAGACATACGCGGCTTCCGGGTTGCTCTTTTCTACCCCTGGATTCTGGGTTTCTGGTTCCGTGTATGGAATTGATTTAATTACATTTTCTTTCTTGAGCAACGTATATTTCCTAGTTTTTAACAAATACTAAGGCAGACACTGAAACAGGACCACGTTTCCATCACCTTTGCAGTGGTTCTAGTCGCAACTTGGCAACAGCGCCGCCTACTAGACAAGAGGTAATATGGCAGTTTTTGTTTCTAACGCCAATTTTACTGTTTTCTTTATTAATACACTGGATTATGTCATGCAAGGTTTATATGACTATGGGGATACATTAATTTACTTGTTACTAGGTTTCAGTTTTCTTTTCAATATTTTATCATTAAGAAAGATACAATTTTTACGGACTAATAATGAACAACTAGTTGAAAGGATTAAAATTATTGAAAATCAGGGGTTATCTGAACAAGTGGATACTATGATAGACAAAATTGACTCCATATCCAAGGGTACTAGGAAGTTACCTGAAAGGGTTCAGGCTGTTAAATTTGACGTTCATACGTTACCACAAAGTTTTGATAAGGTAACAGATAGAATGTACCTCCAGAATGGGAACCAAAAAACTGATACCTTAGTGAAATTCCTAGAAACACGGGTAGGTCAGGAGATTCAGGATTTAAGGGAGACAATGATAAAAAGATTAGAAATGATTGAAGAAATTATTGGAGCTGGTGAACAGAGTAAGAAGGCACAAGGACAGGATACAATGCTACCACCAGCTGTTAGAACTGGCTTACCCAGGGTTCTAACGACGTACCCTGTAATTTATTCTGACAAAGGGTCAACTTCTAAAGACTCAAAGGGAGTTAAAGAAGCTAGATGGACACCAATAGCAATGAATGATTTAAAAGAAATTAAGCAAGCTGTTGTTAATTATGGCTTGCACTCTGCATTTGTTAAGGAAATGATAAGGACTTGGGCTTCTAATGTCAAAGCTACTCCCCATGATTTCTCTCAGCTAGTGTCTGCAGTTTTAGATGATGGACCTTCCTTGATATTTGGAATTTATTTCAGAGAGGAATCCAAACATATGGAACAGCAAGGAAGAGCAAAAGGTGTGGAGGTTTCCCAAGATCAAATTCTTGGTGTAGGAGCATTTGCTGATCCACAGGTCCAAGCTCTTTATGACAAAGAAGTACTGTTCTTATGTCACAAAGCAGCCTTGAATGCTTTGAATAGAATACAAGATCCAGCAAAAAGGGTCGTATCATATACCAGGGATAGGCAGGGACAGAGAGAACCCTTTATTGACTTTGTGCAAAGATTAATTAAGGCTCTGGACATAGGGGTAACAGACCCAGAAGCTAGATGAATACTTCTTGAATCTCTAGCTTTTGAAAATGCAAATACAGAGTGTAAAAAGATAATTGGGCCTTTAAGATCTAGATCAGCACCTATGGAAGAATGGATACAGCATACAATGAATGTTGAGACATTTAGCTATAATGATGAATCCTGGGGAGGAGAAGCGATTTCCAAAGCTGTGAGGAGACATCAAACTACCAGGTGTTTTAATTGTGGTAATTTAGGACATCTGAAAAGGGATTGCAGGCAAAGAAATTCTAGGAATAATATCTCCTCTGGGAATGACAAAAATAGGAGACCTCAGCCTTCAGGTATATGTAGGAGATGCGGTAAAGGCCGATATTGGTCCAACGAATGCAGGTCAACAACAGACAGACAAAGCAACCCGATACCATCGGGAAACTCCTTGAGGGGCCTCTCGCAGGCCCCCAAGCCAAAAGTGGCCCAGTCATTCCCAGTTACAGTGGAAAATGTGTTTCACCAAGAAAATTGAAAACTCCAATGTCTGCTGTAAAAAATAATACTGGTCTAAATGATGAATTACATGTGGAGAATGAGTAAAAAAAAAAAACTCAGTAGGACAGAGTAAACATATATTTTGGCAGACTTCTATTAACGATCAAATACCAAAACTAAGAGTCTGTATAAATGGCATTTTTATTGAAGGCTTATTAGACACAGGTGCGGATGTAAGTATCATTACTCCAGAATCTTGGCATCTGAATTGGCCTCTTCAAGAGGTAGATGTTCAGTTCCTGGGAATTGGAACCCTATCTCGTGTAAAACAAAGCACAAGATGGGTGGAATGCATAGGGCCTGAAGGGCAAATAGGAAGACTAAGGCCATATATAACCAATATTGCAATACATTTATGGGGCCATGACCTGCTACAGCAATGGAATACCCAGATTAACATTCCTGTAGTTCCAGGAATTCACAATTCTGGGAAGGATATAATGAGGTATTATGGGAAAAGGTCACCAGCCATTCAGGCTGTAAAAGAACATACAGCCAATAGCAAACCTTTAGAGGTACCAACAGCCCTACCTTTAAAATGGCTAACTGAGAAGCCAATATGGATCAAGCAGTGGCCTCTAGCTGAAGATAAATTACAGGCTTTGGAACAGCTGGTACAAGAGCAACTAGATGCTAACCATATTGAAGAATCAACCAGCCCTTGGAATTTTCCTGTTTTTGTTGTAAAAAAGAAATCTGGTAAATGGAGAGTGGTGACAGATCTAAGAGCTGTCAACAAGGTAATTCAACCTATGGGTCCGCTACAATCTGGAATTCCTTTGCCTTCTCTATTACCAAGAGGAAGGCCTATTATAGTTATTGATTTGAAAGATTGTTTTTTCACTATTGCTTTGCAAGAAAAGCATAACGAAAAATTTGCCTTCACAGTGCCTACTTATAATAATTCTCAGCCTACTAGGAGATATCAATGGACTGTCCTTCCACAGGGGATGCTCAATAGTCTCACACTGTGCCAATATTTTGTTAATAAGCCATTGGAAATAATTCATAAGCAATTTCCCAAGTCCACAATTTATCATTACATGATGACATTTTATTATCTGATTCAAATAAAGATACTTTAGAAAGTATGTTTAAAGAAATAAAGAAAGTCTTGCCTAGGTGGGGATTGCAAATTGCCCTGAAAAGATTCAAAGAGGAGATTCTATTAATTACCTAGGTTACAGGATAGGGTTAGAGAAAATTCGAACACAAAAGGCACAAATTAGGAGAGACCAGTTACGGACTCTTAATGACTTCCAAAGATTGTTAGGAGACATTTCCAGTCTACGACCAGCTGTTGGGATAACACCTGATTTAATAGTTCATTTAAACAAAACCTTAGATGGTGATAAAGATTTGAATAGTCCCAGAAAATTGACAGTTGAAGCATAAAAGGAACTGACAATGATTGAGGAAAAATTACAGGAGGCACATGTGGATAGGGTGAACCCGAATCTTAGTTCCATCCTAGTCATACTGCCTTTCAGAATTTCTCCTACAGGGATTTTAATGCAGAGGGAAGATATTATTTTAGAGTGGATATTTATACCTCATAAACCAAGTAAAAAATTAAAAACTTATGTAGAAAAGGTCTCTGAATTAATTATAAAAGGTAAACTGAGACTTCGTCAACAAGCAGGTATAGACCCAGCAGAAATTATAGTGCCTTTTACTACTGAGGAAATAAGAAAGCTATGGGAAGATAATGAACCATTGCAAAAAGCTTGTGCTAATTTTCTGGGAGAAATTAACAGCAACTATCCCAAAAGTGATTGACTTAACCTCATAAAGAGAACTTCTTGGATACCTCCTAGAATTGTACATGATGCTCCAATAACTGGAGCCCGGACATTTTATACCGATGCAAATAAATCAGGGAAAGCAGGTTATAAATCAGAAGGATTGAGTAAGGTGGAACAAAGCCCTTATAATTCTGTCCAGAAGGCAGAATTATATGCCATTCATATGGTGCTAAGGGATTTTAAAGAACCTCTTAATAAAGTTACAAATTCACAATATGCAGAAGGAGTTATCTTGCATATTGAAACCGCTGAATTCATACCAGATGAAACAGAGTTGGCTTCATTGTTTATCCAGGTACAGGACATAATTAGGAATAGGCTTTGTCTAATGTACATAACACACATCCGGTCCCATACAGGTCTGCCTGGCCCTCTAGCACAAGGTAACACTGAAATTGACCAATTATTAATTGGAAGCATTCTGCAGGCCTCAGAATTTCATAAAAAACATCACATCAATAGTAAAGGCTTACAGAAAGAGTTTTCCATTACATGGCAACAAGCTAAGGACTTTATAAAGAGATGTCCTACTTGTTCTTTCTATAATCAAACACCATTACCTGCAGGGAGTAATCCAAAGGGTACTCAAAGGAATGAAATCTGGCAGATGGATGTGTTCCACTTTATGGAATTTGGAAATTAAAATATGTACACCACACCATAGACACATATTCAGGTTTTCAATGGGCAACTGCCCTGAGCTCAGAAAAGGCTGATTCGGCAATCACACATTTATTGGAAGTTATGGCCATCATGGGTATACCTGTACAAATAAAGACAGACAATGGTCCAGTATATGTATCTAAGAAAATGAAATGCTTCTTTGCTTATTATAATATAAAACACTTTACAGGTATACCAAATAATCCTACAGGTCAGGCAGTTATAGAAAGATCAAATCATACTATAAAGGATATGCTAAACAAACAGAAAGGGACGAAAGATACCCCCAGAAATAGATTGCATAATGCTTTATTAACCTTGAATTTTCTTAATGCTAATGAGAAAGGAACAACAGCAGCAGAGAGGCATTGGATAATGGAAAAAACTTCTGAACTAAACCAACCTATTTATTTTAAAGACGTGCTGACCTCTCAATGGAAGCCAGGAGATGTGCTATGTTGGGGAAGGGGTTTTGCTCTTGTTTCCACAGAAGGAGAAAAATTGTGGATACCATCAAAATTAATAAAGGTTAGATTTGAAGAGGAGAAACCTCTTGGAAAGGAGAAATGACAGCTCATCTACAATGATGATATTCATACAGTTGGTAAGAAAAACATATAGAATGGGGGCAGGGTTCTGTTCTTATCTCCACAGGAAAACACTCATCTTTGAAAAATTCAAGGGACCCTGGATATTTGAATACTGACAGATGGAAAATAATGGCCCAATAGGGATTATCAAGAAAACTGAACAGGTTCTGTAAGTAAAATATACTAAATCATATTTCTAAATTTATAGAGCTGGTTTTGGAGTTGGACTCTGGCTCAGTCCCTCTCTAATTCCAAGCCTGTTGTTAAAAGAAAAACCCAGAGTTTCTGGAGTTTCTGTCTCATGTCAAGAGCCATGATATGGGACAGAAAGAAATATGAGTCTAGAAAACATCTTTACTTTTCTTCATATCTATCATACCTTTTATTAAATATATCTATCATGCCTTTCATTGAATATATGTATGTCTGTATATGTCTATATGATTACTGTTTAAGTTTTCCACAATGAACAACCCTGAGTTTTTCCTCTAGTGACATTTGAAGTTTCCAGGAAGAAGATGGGGCCCCATAACAACAACTCCACCTGGTTGATATGACATCATGATACTGATAGCGCTACTACAAGACCTGTTTTGGGTACCAGCTACACAAGATGATTCCAATGTGATTAGCTGAAATGATGCACATCTTGTACAACATTCTGGCCAGTCCTCCACAAAATACTCAGAGACTATTTGCAATTTTAAAAGACATTGATCTTGAAATTTAACCATCATTTTGCTTTCACAGGATCCCCCAGAAAGACCATCGCCCCCATGACAGCTGGAAGTAATTCTAGAGAACGACGTCCCCTCTCCCAGTAAAGTTTGCCCTTGGGTTTAGGGACATCATTTAGGGGTTGGTTATAAGTAGTATAGGGTTGAGGGTTGGGGGAGGAATTTTATAAGCGCAGGAATCTTTAAAAAAAAAGAGGGATAATTGGATTATGGGATAATAGCTTTGTACTTGTGAGTTATTGTTTTTAGACAAATATATTGGTATTGATTCTTATATATTGATACAAAGTTAAATTATGTTGACTATTTTATGCATGCATGCTTCTACCTCTGCTTAAAACATTTTTATGTATTGACATATATATTGTATTGATATATGTATATTTTACCATATTGCATTGTACACTTCTACCTCTGATTAAGATACTTATATATTGTTTATGTATTGATATATATATTTACCATATTGCAATGTATACTTGCACATTGTTTATATTTGGAGGTCATATTGTCCCCATTCATTGCGCAGTTGTTTACTATCTCAGTCTTTAAGTTAGATAGATATTGAGAATTATATAGATCAATAGTCATCTAAGTTTGTCATTTATAATTAGACTAATCAGGTTCTTTAGATACATAGAGATTATATTCAGTATAGATAGATAATCTTCAACCTCTTCAAAGAGCTGTAGAAAATGGCCTTTAATCTAATTCAGAGTTCTGTGGTAGGGAGACACAATCGCTCCTGGCAACACTGATCTATTCCTGAGAGAATGTTGAGCACCAAAGACACTCCACCTGGAGCCTTTCTTCTTGGCAGAACTGGCCTTTGGGTAAAGAAATGCCCACACCTCAACTACTGACAGAGTTACAGAATATCCGTAAATGGATAAAACAGGACTGTCATATCCTGCCAAAACAGGGTAAGATAGTTTTGAAAAATTTCTTGTCTTTGCAAATGGTATGTCAGTTATGACAGGCCTTAGCCAAAGTTGGTTGCTTCAATGCTTCAAATGTGACTTTGGGTGTTTGCCCAGGTAGCCAGTTGTCTCTGTGATTTGTTACATGTTCTGGAAGTTGTTTGATTGCACTTCCTAATTACTCAGGTAACATTATTTCCCTTCTCAGATCTTCGATGGGATTGAAGATTATATAAATGTAGTTACTTTCCTCTCATGACTTGGCCAAGTTATTTGTTATACAAGACTTAAGCTAGTTAGAATAGGATATTTGTATTTATTGTATATAATTTCATAGGTTTGTACTTATTGTATATAATTTTGTAGTAGGCTTAGAACTCTCTTACTTAAACAAAAGGGGGAGATGCTGCGGGAGCTCCTTCCGCTCCTTCAGCCAATAGCCGCTGAGATACCAGCCCATTGGGGCGTGGTCTCTCTCTCTTTAAAAAAGCAGCAGCTGTCCTCCACTCTCTCTCTGGCTTCCGGCTCCACTTCCAGCTCCTAGACTCCTTTCCTGTTTGCGCAGAGGGGCTGTTGTCTGGGACAGTAATCTGTAAGTTTTTCCCCCTTTGAATAAATAACCATTCTATTAATCATAATTCCAAACTGGTGTGGGATTGTTTGTGACTTACGCCTTCATCCCTGTACACATGTGCATGTTAGTACTCAGGCATCTACACTGGGCAGCACTAAGGGTCCTGACAGAATACATCATCAAGCTGCTGCCGCTATAGAGAGCTTTCCCTGTGCACATGCTCTATACCCCATTATAAAAAGTAGCTCCCTCCTATCTCTTTATTTCTCCTGCCGCTCCCAACTCCAGAGGCTGGTCTCTGTGCCCTTCCTCTCCTCTCCCCAATAAACCTCCCATGTGAGTTCTGTTGTATGGCGTACTTTCCTTCCCGTACCACCAAACAACAACATTGGCTCCATAAGACTAGGACAGGCTCTCCTTGATGCCTCTCCCACTCACAGGCACTTTGAGACAAGCCAGGATCCCACTCCCAGTCTATCTAAGGCAGGCTCACTTTCTACTGAACCAATTGCTGAGTGTTCCAGCCAATGCTGTCACAGTGGGTAAGTTTTCTTTCTCCTGGATGGTGTAAATGCTTTCCTGGATCTGTAGGGGTGACCATTCAGCGTCCAGCACCCCTCTGATATTCTTGGAGGTGGAGGAACCCCTGTTAGGAATTTTCCTAATGTGAGCTCTCTGCCGACACAAAAATCTCAATCAAACCAAATCACAGCAAGCCAAATGAAAAAATATCTAGATTTAATGGGATTCCTGAGCCCTCAAGTGGCCCAGAGGGGAAACTGGGAAGCCACGAATGCGATGCGGGTGGTATGGGGGGAGAGGGGGCACGATCACGCAAGAACTTTCCTGGGAAGCAGTTTAAATAGACTGGGGAGTGGTCAAGATTTTGCTTGGGACTTAAATTCCCCAACCATAGTCTTCAAGGCTATGGTTGACCTTCTTCTCTGACTCTCACCTCTGGTCATTTCCCACTAGTGAGGCCTCCTCTTTTGAATATGGTTTCTCTCCTTTTTGCCCTGCCCACAAACCCTGGTTCCCGACCACCATGTCTATCTCTCAGTCTCAGAGCCACTGGCCCCTGTTCTTTGCGCGACAATGCTCTGACTGGCTTGTGCCTACTCAATTGCATCCTCCTTGAATTTCTGGGACTCTAGGAATTCCAAGCCATTGGATCTCGTTTCTCAGCCTCACTCATGAGAACTGTGCATTCATCCATACCTCCTAGCTCCTGATGGGATGCTTTATGGAAAACCTCAAACCTCGACACTCAGAACCTGACTTAAGGGCTTCTAAATTTGTATGCATTTCCAGATAAGTATGGCCCTGATCCCTGGTAGATAATCAAAATGGCTGCCTACCAGTAGCCTGGATCTCAAAATTATATGGAACCTTTACAAATTTTGCCAGTGACTGGGTAAATGGAAGGGAGGTGCTGTATGTCCAAACCTTTACCTACCTTAGCTCCAAAGCTTCCCTTTGTTCTTCCCGTCACCCCCCTCAGCCCCACCCAGCTCTGAAGTCTGAACCAGAGGAAACTTTGCTACTCTGGACCCTGCTAACAAACCTCCACTCTAGCAACCTCAACTCACGACTGCTTCTCCCTTAGCTCCCTCAACCCCTTCAGCCCCTTCTTCCTCTGCAGTAGCAGGCTTCTCTAAATGTCTGACTCTGGCCTTCACTTTCAGTCCCCTGTTGCTTGCTCCCATTCCACAATGGAATCCCCTCCATCTTTCTACCCAACCCACCTGCCTTGGTTCTCCCTTTATAAGAGCCTGTCAGGGTGGATGGACTGGTTAAGGTACATGTTCCCTTTTCATTAAGCCAACTCTCTCAAATAGAAAAGAAACCTAGGGTCTTATACATCTAACTATATTTCTTTAATTAAAGAATTGTTGAAGGAGCATGGTCCCTTGTTTGTCCCGACCGCCCCACTAGCTTACACCCGAAATAATCACACAGAAACTGCATTCATTTAAACACTGCCTGGCCCATTAGCTCTAGCCTCTTATTGGCTAACTCTCACATCTTGATTCAACCCATTTCTAATAATCTGTATGTCACCACAAGGTTGTGACTTACCAGGAAAGATTCAGCATGTCTGACCTGGCAGCTCCATGGAGGCTCTCTCTGTCTGACTCTCTTTCTCCCAGAATTCAGTTCTGTCTACTCTGCCTACCTAAGTGCTGCCCTATCAAAAGGCCGAGGCAGTTTCTTTATTCAACCAATGAAAGCAACACATAGACCTCCCACATCAAAGAATTCCAATGTATAAGTCAATCGTATAGTTTACCTTCTACAATATATATGTATACATACATGTGTATGTGTGTGTGCATGTGTGTGTGTGTGTGTGTGTGTGTGTGTGTGTGTGATTCTAGCTAACAACCTACTCCCTGAGAAACGCTAGTTTGGGAGCAGGCTAAAGCACATGCAGACAAAATCCCCCAAACTAGCACAGCACACCCAGGCAGGGTGGAGGCAGTCCTGATGAGACTATAGTACCCCAAGGAGCATTCTAACTGGACATCAGTTTACGTCTGCCTCCTGGTGGGTCTCCATAAGGCTGCCCTTAGCCAGCTAACTATGAAAACCCCTAAGAAATCACCGAGGACAAACAGGAAAATCATTCAGTTCCTAGAATGCCTCACAAAGTCCCTCTTGCAGTGTATCAATGTAGACCCTGAAAACCCAGAGCACAGAAAACTCCTTCTGACCTATTTCTCTTCCCAGAGCTTCCCTGACATTAGGGCCAAGCTTCAGCATTTGAAGAGAGGATGCCTAACCCCAAGGCAGAAGTCTTAGCCCTAGCCTTTACTGTGTACCATCAGAGAATACCAACTGAAACACCAAATGCTGGCCAAAGGCCATTCTACCGACTTTGGCAATTGCCTGGGCTCCCTTGCCTGCTAGGGCTTGAGGATCACTGGGTCCTTGCTTCAGATGTGGTCAGGAGAGTTCCTGGGACTGGGCCTGCCCAATCCCTGCATAATCCATGCATTGCCCTAATCCATGCATTGGGTCATGTCCAAGGTGCCACTGAGTGGGACATTGGGCCGTTGTCTGTCTTCGTGACCCTTGTGTTGTGGAAACATTAAACTCAGACCATTCTCCAGGTAACGTTTTAGACCTGGCCATTGATGACTAAAGGGACCCAGGCTCCCTTAGATGACCACTGTCATCTCTGACAGGAATCCCCTGTGGTCATTACAATATCAGAGCAATCCATCTTCTTCCTCTTGGACACTGGGACCACTTACTTGGTCCTGATGGAGTTTTGGGGACTCACCGCTCCTTCTTGTTTCCCTATTGTTGAGGCAGGGGGACAGCCTTACCAGCCTCACCAGACCCAACTACTCAATCGCATTTTCAGGGGTATTCCTCTCTCTCATTCATTTTTGGTTGTGCCAACCTGCCCTGTGCCCTTACACGGAAGGGATCTTTTAGCCAAAGTGGAGGCCTCTATTTCTTTGGTTCCTCCCAATTCACCTGACCCCAGACTCACCAGCAGCCCCTCTCTTCCTCCTCTTAGACACCCAACATGTTTGTTCCAACACGCCATTTCCTCTGCAGCCTCCCAGGTGACCCCCAAGTCTGTGACACCCGAACCCCTCTCTTGCTAACCACCATCATGCCCCATAATTGTCCAATTACAGGACTCGAGGCCAGTGCCCACTCTCACTCCAGTGCCTCAGGGGACTTGAACCTATCATCTCTCACCTCCTAAGGGGGGAAAACCCTACTTTGTCCCACATCTTCTTTCTTTATCACCCCAATACTTGCAGTTAAGTAGTCCAAGGGACCTAATGTCTGGCTCAAGACCTCCAGTTCATGGACTCTGCAGTGGTCCCACTCTACTCTGTTGTGCCTAACCCTTGCACACTTCTCTATCTCCTCAGGAACCTCCCATTTCTCAGCCTTGTGTCTTAAGGACACTTTCTCTTCTCCATCCCTCTCAGTACCCAGTCACAAAACACTTTTGCTTTCACCTGTCCTGACCCACCACAGGGGTTCGGGACAGCCCTCACCTATTTGGCCAGGCCCTTGCTTCTCCCCAAATCTAAACTCATACAGTATGTAGATGATTGAATCCTCTGCAGTCTGTCACTACAAACTAGCCAACACCTCTGTTCTTCTACATTACTTGTACATCTGGGGCTATGGAGCTGAGATCCAGCTGTCCACTCTTCAGGTCATGTGCTTAGGACTAGCCATTACCCCAACCTTGGATAGAAAATACCTAACCCAGTCTCTTGCAATTCCCTCTACTAAAGGAGAATTTTATCGTTCCTAGGCATGGCTGTCTTCTTAGATGCCTGGATCCCCTCCTTTCCCCTCCTTGACTGTTCCTTATATGAGGCAGCCCTTGGCCCCTCACATGAACCCTTTTCACTCCCCTTCCTCCAGGCCCCAGGTACTACATCTCCCAGACCTAACCTGTCCCTTCCCCCTCTATGTAACAGAGAAAGAGGGCTATACCCTTGGAGTCCTAGGCCACCAACTGGGACCTTCTTTGCACCCATAGCATTACCTATCAACAAAAACTAAACCTTAACACCCAGGGATGGGCAGCCTCAATATGCACATTAGCAGCTACTGAGCTTCTCATTCATGAATCAAAAAAGCTAACTTTTGGGTCACCCGCCACTATCTTCTCCTCTCACAACCTGTCCCATCTCTTCACTTATAAAGGCTGACAAACTCTACCTGGAGAGTTCTTTCTCTCCAGGTGGCACAAGTAGAAGAGGCCATACTTACTTTCCAATCTTGCCCACCCTTCAATATCTCAAATCTTCCTCCCCTACCAAATACCAGTTACTCCCTCACTCATTCTTACACTGAAACCCTAGAGAAACTCCTGCCACACTCCTCCCTCATACGGGAAGGCACGTTGTCTCAGGGCACCCATACCTAGGACGCAGATGGCAGCTATGCCATCATATCAGCCGCTGAGGTGGTTGAGGTACAGGTCCTCCCTGCCCACACCACTCATCAACAGGCTGAACCAATAGCTCTCACCCTTGCCTTCCCGTTAGCACAAGGACAATCCCTAAATGTTTACACAGACTCCAGATAAGCTTCTCATTTCCTCCCATTCCACACTGCTGTCTGGAAGGAACACAGACTACTTACAACCAAAGGAGGATCCGTAACCAGCTCAGGTCACATTAAAGCCCTGCTAAAAGCCTAATGTCTCCCCACAGCTACAGGAATTGTCCACTGCCATTCCTACCAGACCGACAGCTCCATCATCTCTAGAGGAAAAACCAAGCTGACGAGGCAGCTAGAGCTGCAGCCCTCCCCCATGGCAGGACATCCTTGCACGCCAGTTCACACCCTCACTGTCACCTCCCCCATGGCAGGGCATCCTTGCACGCCAGCCCACACCCTCACTGTCACCTCCCCCATGGCAGGGCATCCTTGCACGCCAGCCCACAGCCTCACTGTCACCTCCCCCATGGCAGGGCATCCTTGCACGCCAGCCCACACCCCCACTGTCACTCCCTGACACTCGGCAAGTTCTGTCCTATCTACACCAGTTCTTTCTCCCTAATGGCCAAGCTTGTCACTTTGTCCAGGCCGCCTGCAGCCCACCCCGAGGACTTGCATTACTTAAGGACTCTTACCGCCTCTTGTAAAGTCTGTCAAATGTCAGACCCCAACTCCAGAGACTGCAGCCCTGCTTTTCCTACCCACCAGGCCAGGAACTCCCTTCTGAGGACTGACCACAATTTGACTTTACTCACATGCCCACAGTCAGAGAGTTAGGCTCCTCCTGGTCTTGGTGGAGGCATTCCCCACCACCAACATGAGGGCTAGAGAGTCTCCAGGCTCCTCCAGGATGTCATTCCGACAGACAGTGATCCTGAATTCACCTCCCAGATTTCCCAAATCCTAGCTAAAGCCCTCAACATCCCTTGACATTCCCATATCTCATGTCATCCCCAGTCTTCAGGAAAGATAGAATGAACTAATAGTTCCTTAAAAAACACCCTTGTCAAAATGTCACAGGAACTGCACCTCCCCTGGGTAAAGCTCCTGCCCCGGGCTCTTCTCAGGTTCCAGGCTCTCCTCAAATGATTCCTTGCCACCTCGCCATGTTGTGAGCTCATGCGGGCAGCCGGTTCTAACCTCTGATCTCTCAGCTAAGCCCTCACCTCTCCCGGATCACCTGCTCACGCCCTTTCTCTGCCATCTCTGCTTTCTCCTATGGAACTTTACTGACCACTCCCTACCCCAACCATGTACCAATCCCTGTCCATCCCCTATAAGCATTGGGGATCAGGTCCTTCTCTCTCCTCTTGACCAACGTCCCTCACCCTTTCTCTTAAATGGTAGGACCCCTTCAAGGTAATCCTTGTAACCCCACAGCCGCTAAGTTCGAGGGCCTCCCTCATTGGATTCACTTATCCCACCTCAAGTCCCTTACTCCTCAGCCTCAAGACAATCTTCCCTCATACACACCAACTCTAACAGGACCCTGCTCCCTCAGGCTTCAGAGGACACCAAGATCAACTGCTTTGTCCCCGATTCCAGAAGAATGAGGCTTTACCCGCAAGCCATGATCCACTCCATTGGATTGAGAGCCCCACATGGAATGAATGCTTTTCTTCCGGACCCTCTCCTCATTCTCCCGTCTCTACTAATCACACCCTGAGTCATCAGTTTCTCCTCAATTATCTCCAATGACACATTCACAAAACCTCTACTCAAACAACTAATCAGCTGATGTTACAGGACTACCAGCTGTTAGCCACAGAGCCGGAGGCGCAAGCCTACCCGGGTGGCGAGAACCAATAGCCTCCCAGAGGCATTCGTGTCCCCAGACTCAGAAAAGAGACTCACAGGACAGACTTCAGTGTGACTTTTTTTTTCCTATTCCTTTATTTTAAAGTTACCCACTCTATCACGGACACCTCAGCAGTCAAGCACCTGTGTTTCCTGGTAAGCTGGATGAGAAGTGGGTGTCAGGGTGATGCTGTGGTGACAAGAAAGGACCAGTGCTGAAGGCTCCTCTGTGTGAAGACAGGAAGGCCTAAGTGGTGAGAAGAAAGGGTGGTTTGAGACGTATAAACAAACGAAACGTGTTCCGGATTTCTCTAGCGCACTATGCTGTTGTTATATGAAAACTTCAAAAGTTCATAGTCTTAACAGTAACGATAAAATTCTGGTAAGCTGTTAATCTAGTCCTGGCAGAGTACCACCAGGATAGCCAAAAGCTCAGGATTTTGAACTCCCTTTGGTTGTTTCTAACTATAGACTTAAAAGGTGCCTTTTATTGTGCTAAAAACACCTGCCACAGCTTTCCAGACAGAAGGAAGGGTGTTAATGCTTTTAACCAGAGTCCTTCCTGGGTCCCCTATGACTCAAAGGCGCGAGTCTACTGCCATTTCCACAGTGTAGATTTCAGTACAGGTTACAAATCATAGGAATGTAATGTGTCTAAGCTTATATCTTTTCATAAACTCAAAAACCTCTTGTGAGCTCCAGGGGGTCAACTTGAATCCACCTGGAACAGGTCAGATGCCTTTCAGATAAGCCCTGTCAATCAACAGCCTAAGTTTCTCCCTCTTTTCCCACCACCCCCTCAATTACCAGGACCTAAGAAAAACATTTCCCCCAAACTTAACTTTACCTTCTGCTCTATCAGCATCTCGCCACAACCCTTAATCTGCACCTGGGACAGCTTCAAAGTGGGAAGGCCCGGTGTTCAGCTCCAGACCGCTTCAACTAGAGACCTGCACTTTCCAAGCACCACAGAGCCTGGACGGCAAAGTAAAACAGCCAGCCATCCCAGGACTTATCCAGCACCTCAGCTTTCTCAGGTTCCCCAGAGATGTCCATGCCCCAGGGTCAACAGGAAGCAGTCTTGAGGACATAGCACCCTCATTCCTGTTTTACCTGCTCTTCACCTTCCTATTTTTTTTTCACATTTTTATAATAAACAAAAGGGAGAAATGTTGGCATTCAGGCATTACACGGGCCCACCGTTGGGATCTTCAACTGTGACCGCTAAGAGCCCTCCTTGTGCATAGGTTCTTATTAGTATTCAGGCATTTACACTGACCAGTGCTAAGGTTCCTGACAGAATATGTCACCAAGCCACCGCTGCTATGCGGAGTTCTCCTTGTGCGCGTGCACTATACCTCTTTATAAAAAGCAGGCCCACTTGTCTCTCTCTCCCTGTCCATCTGCTCCCAGCTCCAGAGGTTGGTCTCTGCACCCTTCGCCTCCTCTCCCCCAATAAATCTCCCATGTTAGCTCTGTTGTATGGTGTACTTTCCTTCCTGCACTGCCAAACAACAGTAATTCTTTGGTAACGCGACACCTGACTCCCGCTATTCCCGCTCCCCCTCCCTGGAAAAGTGAAAGACCAGATGGCTATCCAATTAGTCCAGCCTAGATATTTGGGCGATAGCATTGATCTCCCCATCCATCACCCTAAAACACAAACTTGGATTATTCAATTGGAACCTTGGTGTTTTGGTTCAAAGGACCCATGGTGGCCTGGCACGTGTTGAGAAGCTTACCAGAAATAGATTTCATCATTGCCCTCTATAGTCTTTGCCTTTGTGTCTGCAGAGGTGGGGCAGTTTACTGCCCTTCTTTAAGAATCCCAGTGAGGAAGGTAGGGCTTGCATACTGGGCACTTTACACACAAGGGACTGTAAGCAGTTAGAGCACTTGAATTGATAAGTGTCATCACACATTTGCTAGGTCCCAGTTATAATCTACCTGTACCAGACTGCATCCGGGTATTTCCAAATCATCAGGACTGACACTGAAATAAAAAGGATGTCAGTTTACAAGACAATATGTGCGTGTATGACTAGTTTACTGTGTATATAGTTTTCTATTTTATGCTGTATGGATGTTAAAGAAGTATACAAGTAAACAGTTGTTTCTGTTGGGTAAGCAGAGAAGAGCTCCTCATAATTGACCAAGGCAGGAACATCATCATCAAGAAGCATAAGGAACAGCAGGCAGGGCTGATCAACACTGGTGGTCACCCCTAAACAGCAGGCAGGGCTGAACAACACTGGTGGTCATCCCTAATAATAAGGAGAAGGAGGACTGAATAAGCAAATATGCCACTGGCCACAAACCATAACCAAGCAGTAAATTGCTTCAACATTGTGCTCAAAGAAGACAAATAGCTAAAAGTCCTCAAGGAAAAGTATGCAGATTTTTATCTCTCACTTCATGAGATAAAAATACTTGATGGATTCTATTAAATTAGCATAAAATATTAATAATGCAGAGTATAAATATTTTTAGAGTACCAACAAAAGCATATCCTGAAACACTAGGCCAGTCGGCTCTCTAAGCAGGCTGAGGTTAAGGTGCAGCACAGAGTGTGTGGATAGAAGATGTCTCCCTGCTGCAGTGAGTTCCACCGACGTCTCCCTGCTGCAGTGAGTTCCACCGACGTCTCCCTGCTGTAGTGAGTTCCACTGTATCTCATTGTATTGGAAAGATTGTTTGGGGTAGACAGACACAAATCAGGAAGAAAACCTATACGGCTTTTAGGGAAATATTGTTATTGCCTACAGATAATTACAGGTTTCCCCAAAAGAAACCAAAAATACATCACTTGTTAAAGTTTTAAAAACACAGATGAGTACATTTCTGGGTGTGGTGTTTCTTTTTCAAACATTATGTAGAGTATGGTACATTTTACTTTTAAGACCTGCTTCATCATTCCACAAGGAACTTGCATGTAGTACTGCCCTCCACCATGACATCGACCTTACAGCCTCCACCATGACATAAACCTTACAGCATCCACTATGACAACGACCTTACAGCCTCCACCATGACATCGACCTCATAGCCTCCACCATGACATCGACCTTACAGCCTCCACCATGACATTGACCTTACAGCCTCCACCATGACATGTACCTCACAACCTCCAGCATGACATCAACCTTACAGCCTCCACCATGACATCGACCTTACAGCCTCCACTATGACATGGACCTCACAGCCTCCACCATGACATCGACCTTACAGCCTCCACCATGCCGTTGACCAGATTCTCCTTAGAAGCAAAGAACTGAGGAGTTCACAAACCTTTTCCTCACGTGTGGTTTGTCTTCTCACAACAGGCACATTTATATGTTGAAATCGAAGATAAGGAGAAAAAGGTTAATATCATTTCTATCCCTACAGCATTTCTGTGATCTACATCATAGGACACATGCTTTAAAACATTTCTTCTTTCTAGATTATAATCATCATGAAGGCAAACCATGTTGTTTGTTTCTTTGATTACTACCCACTAACATTTAAAAATCAGTTATAGAAATTAGTGCAAAATAAACAAGAAAGAGTAAGATAAAATGTCCTAGCCAAAGGATACTTGTACTAAATAATCCTAGGTTAAGCTCTGAATGAACTCAATAGATACTCGTCTGGGGGATTAGTGGAAAGATGGTGTCAGGATTAGGCAGGTCCAGAAACCAGATCTAAGCTATACAGGGGCTCCAAGAAAGGTGATTTCCTTGTGATTTTCATATTTTAGAATATGTATCAGGTCTATTTGAGTTCAGAGTTTTGGTTGTCTATTTTGGTTGATTTGGAAATCACGTTCCATATAGTCAGATGTGGTGACTCATATTATAAGCACTCTGGAGGCTCGGACAGGAGGACAGGGAGTTCAAGGCCACCCTCAAACTACATACAGAGTTTGAGGCCACCCTGGATACATGAGGCTCCATTTCAACACCTTCTCTCTGAAATAAAAGTCAAAGAAAAAAATTTGAATGAATTTTACTTATATTAAGTGTGAGACCTGCTCCTCAGTGTGTCATCTGGATTTTAGGCCACTCAGTCAGCAGTGTGCTGAACTCAGCTGTGGCCTTAGCTCCATGCGCAGAATACATTATACAGGATAAGGCACAAAGTTGGGTCCCACTTTTTATGAAGCCTATAAGAGTGTTAAAAAGTCCAGGATTTCTGGGGAGACTTTGAAACAGAATATAAGATCCTAGAGGACTTTAAATGCTCTTGGTTCTCTTCAGAGTTCATGAAATCTTGTCTTTCAAAGCCTTGTCTTTGAAGCAATCTATCCCTCTGCAGCTGGCATCTGGGATAGTGCTGTTTGGTGTGAGAAGGACAGGGCTCACTGTGTAGATTCTTGCTGTCCAGCGGACGTGGAATACTAATCGCATAGGCTTCATATGCTATTTAAAACTGTCTAGTAACTGCATTGAGAAAAGACAGCTATTAAAACAGTCACATGACGCTCAGGAGATTAATTTTAACAATATATTTAACTCTGATATTCATAATACAATAAATTTACCATGCAATTATTTTAACATCATTTGAAATAATTTATTTTTTAAAACATAGGTGTGTGTGTGTGTGTGTGTGTGTGTGTGTGTATGTGGTATGGGATAAGTCTGTATTCTGTCAATTATGTTTTAAGGCAGGAAGTATAGGCAGGACAACCAGATAGGAAGTATCTCAGAGGTGGGGCGATGAGAACAGGAGAGTTCTGGGAAGGAGGAAGCCCATTCCTCCCAGTCCTGCCCAGATCATGGAAGAAGGAAGATGTGACCTGCCCCACTGAAAAAGGTACTGAGCCATGTGGCTAACATAGACAAGAATAATGGGCTAATATACATTATAAGAGTTAATAAGAAGTCTGAGCTTATGGGCCAATCAGTTTATGGTTAAGGTAGACCTCTATGTAGTTTGTTTGGGACTTAATGATTATGGGAACCGGGCAGGACAGAAACCCTGACAATGTGTGTGTGTGCGTGTGTGTGCGTGTGTGTGTGTGTGTGTGTGTGCGTGCGTGCGTGTGTGTGCCTGCGTGTGCGTGCGTGCGTGTGTGCGTGTGTGTGTGCGTGCGTGCGTGTGTGTGTGTGTGTGTGTGTGTGTGTGCGTGTGTGTGTGTGTGACTTGGCAGCCGCAGCGTCTAGAGGTTATCTTATTAGTATGTGCAAGGACCTTGCTGGGTTTGTAAGGACAGCGGAGGTAGAGGCAGGAGGATCATAAACACAACACTAGTTTAAACAACATACTGAGTTTGAGAATAACCTGGGCTACATAAAAACTTGTTTCAAAAGAAATGACAGCATCAAAGAATAAAGGAAGATTCAGAAGAGAGACAAGACCAAATTACACGTTCCATATAGCGCAGTATTTACAAATTGCTCACAGCAGAACGAAGAGAGAGCCTCCCACTTAGGGCAGAGGCACAGAACCAAGAGAAGGGAATGATTTGAGAAGCCGGCTGTGGTACCACGTACTTCTGATGTAGAGCACTGGACAGACAGTGGATTCAGTTACGCTGTGCCATTGATCTCATTACAGGGGCATGGCTGAAAGGGAGCAGTCACAGACCCACTGCAGGGGCAATGGGGCTGATGGAAAGCAAGTTAGCTGCGTGAAGGAGATGTGCCTTTGAGCTTCTGTTCCCAAAGAAAGGACACGTGCGTGTGTGCTGATCAGGATGCTAGGAGAGACAGCACTGGCGTGAAGGAGGGAACAAATTCCAGGAGAAGGAGGAGGCTGGGTTCAGACAGCGGTCTCACCCTCACTAGAGGCGTTGTGCCTTCTTCCACAGATGAGGAGAAACAGTGACTCTGGTGCAGACAGGATAGGCGTTTGGAGATGGGGAGAAAAGGGAGTTCTTTGTCTACTGCCTGCTTTGATTTTCTTGGTGAAATACAATGCAAGGTCCAGGGTGGAAGGGCACAGGTGCATGGAATTTGAGGAGAGAGGATCGACTGGGAAGCAGCTTTGAAGTGTGACAACTTGCACATTGTCTGCTCCGGTGGCTGTGAGGTTTGTGATCAAGTTATGTTTTGTGGTTGTTATATTGCTGAACCATTCAGCTACGGGGATTGCAAATCCAGAATAGATCACAGGAGGGTTTATTCAGGTTTCTACTTAGCCCAGTTGGTTCCATATCATGAAAGTGGGCTTATTTAGTGGTGTGGCGCATGCATGTGTGTGTGTTCTTTTACATGCAGGTGCATGGGTGTGTATGTGTGCGCGCACACATGTGGAGGACAGAGGTCATCCTTGGCTGCTATTCTTCAGCAGTTATCTGCCATGTTTTTTTTTTTTTCCAGAAACAAGGCCTCTCACTGGCCCAGAGCTTGCCAAGAAGGCTAGGCTGATTGGCTAGCAAGTCCCAGGAATACACTTGTCCCTGCCTCCCCAGCATTGGAATTGCAAGACTAGTCACACACCGCAGTTCTATGTGTGGCTTTTGGGGATTGACTTCAGGTCTTTATGTTTATGTAGCAAGACCTGATAGAGCCATCCCCACGCTCTGTTAGTGTCTTTCAGAGGAATGATTATAACAGAACTGCACAGACTCCTCTCCAGTCAAGCAGGAAAGGAGGGCACAAGTGTCATCAGTGGTCACTATCATGCATTGGTCATCCAAGGAGGTCAGGGGGTTCTCATGGGAAAAGTAAGAGCAAGTGAGCTGGGTGTGTACAAGCTACCGTTCACACAGAACAGCCCTTGAAATTGTGGTTGGGACGATCACAAGGTTCATGCTGTGTAAACAAGGTGGAATAAAGGTTTCTGGAAGAGAGGAGCTGGAGAATGAGGTGGCTGGTGAGATGCAGGGGTTGTCTGCATGGATCCGTGGTACTGATGTCTCCAGAACTGATGACAGGCATGGAAGGGGAAATTTTTGCTGCTAAAATCGTCATCAAAGAAATAGGTGTTTCGAGATTCTTAGCTAACAAAGTTGAGTACCAAGTGCTGAAAGGACCCGAGATGTTTAAGGCAGGAGGGATGCAATAGTCCAGGAAAGACTGGCAGCAAGGGTGAGGTGGCAGATGGAAGAAAGCAACTGTTCCCAGAGAGAATTAGGACTCAGTGAGCCCAAAGTCAGAAGCAGTGTTGATGCCATTGTCCATCACCAGAGAGCCCTTACATGGGACACACTAGAGAGGACACCTTTCTAAACCGCAAGGCACAAGCCCACTGTGGAAGGGAGAGCCAGAGGCACTGAAGAATCAGGGCCATCTGTGGATCAGTGTGAGTTCCAGGCGACCCACATCGTAGAACAGAGAGAGGGTCAGAAACATGGGTGTACAAACATGTCAGGGGACCTGGGCGAGGGGACATTGTCGGAGCCCAGAGAAGCTCAAGATTCCTGGGCTCTGGGCTTTG
The DNA here is from genome assembly GCF_982192425.1 of Myodes glareolus. Lineage (NCBI taxonomy): Eukaryota > Metazoa > Chordata > Mammalia > Rodentia > Cricetidae > Myodes > Myodes glareolus. Next base: position 111,738,314 of record NC_142029.1, read on the forward strand.
TAAAGACTTCAGCCACAGATTGACCTAAAGTCCTAATCTAGAACCACTTATACTGTTTAACATATCTTCCCCCAAGCCTCTGGCTTTTTGATAGGATTTTAAGAAACATATATCACCTGCAGAATGCCATGTGCAGTTAGCCACTGCCTGAAATTATTTGGGTGCAGGTGTTGTGGAGTTGATAATTTATTCCACACAGGCAAGGTCAAGCAAATTTGTGTGATTTCTAGCCTGTTTGTTTCTCTTCTGCCTGCCACCAAAAACATACAAGGGGATCAAGTTACTTGGACATCGAAGCAGCCACGCATATAAGCACGGTTGTCCTCAGTCTTGGTTTTTTTTTTCTGTTTTTTTTTTTTTTTGTTACAGGCCTCTGAGTATTTCCATGTAACATCACCCTGAGCCTGGATCAAGGCAAGCAGCCCTGAAGTATGTAGACATTTTTCATTTCCAGGGCTAGGGCCTGATCTAGTTTGCCTAGGGGTTCTTGAGTCCCCATCAGGTCCCAATAACTACACTTGCTTCTGAAGCCTTTGAAACTGAAGCAGGAGCTATTGAATTGCTGAGGCAGAGTCAAGAATTCCTTTTCCATCTTGTGCCACCATGCATCTCCCCTTCGAGGCCTTCATGTGTGCACAGTGACTGTGGGCTGTGACTTCACAGGCATTGGTAGGAGTCTGACCGTGAGTTGTGTCATGGCGGAGAGCAGCATGCTTCCCTCCCATCTCACATTCTCCTCAGCATGTGGGATATTTGGTGCAGGAATTGGAGGACCCTTGCAATTGGGATTTTGGAGAGAATCACAAGGTGAAGGGTGTGATCTTATTTGCATATAGCAAAAATAAAGAGATACCTGTCCCCCTCTCTCCTTACTGTTGCCTGTGGCTCTCCATAAAGAGACACCTGTCCCTCTCTCTCCTTACCATTGCCTGTGGCTCTCCATGGGCTCCCTGGCCTCAGGGCCCTCAGATTGAGCCCAGTGGCCATCTGCACTGGCCTCATGGAGACCTAGATTCTGACTCTCTCTCCTCATTCCTTCCTCTGAAAATTAACTTCATACCAAGCTAACAAGTTTCCCATTTACATTCTATCCAATCGAAGGTGACCAGTTTTGGCAATAGCATTCAGACAACATCTAGTGAGCAGTAAGTCTTAGCCAAGATCAAATCCTCACTCTGGGATTTAACTAGCTATGAAATTGGGTGGGTGGTTCAACCTCTCGGAGCCTCAGCTATGTTGGTTGAAAAGCGACAATAATAAGATCACATACTTTAGCTATTGGGAAGACTGAATGTCATAGTGTATATAAACTTTGTACTCCTTTCTAACCCACAGTGACTGGCTGTGCTGTCACGGTTGCTATGGCACTGTGGCGACAGATGACATTTCTGTCAGGGCTCATAGCTCTAGGAAAGGTGTCAGTAACTGCACAGTGGACTCCCAAATCCCAAGAGTCTGGTGCTTTCCAACTCGTATTGGAGGGTGATGGAGGAAGATTCCCATCTCTCTGCCTGAGAGGGAACACAGACTAGTACAACCTACAGACACGAAACCTCTCTCAAGAAATTCGATGGGCTCCTAGCAGTGAAGTTATAAAGCCCATGATGGGATTGTTGAGAATTGTCTTCCAGCAAAAGGTTCAAAGTGGCCACTTTTCAAACCCCTGGCTGACATACAGACTTAGCACAGAAGTGCCCAACTCTTGGGGCTTATAAAAGGGTAGTGAGTTGAGATAAACAAAGAGCTGAATTCCACATGCTAGCCTGCGTCCTACCTCCTGCTCTTCATTCAATTCGTTGTCCTCCAACTGAGCTTTGCTTTGCTTTTATCAAATGTGCACTCATTCGGTTGCCATCAAATCAAAGCCCTCCACTGGTGGTGATGAAGCCAGGTGAGAGGCTGTGCCTGCTGGTGATGGAGCCAGGTGAGAGGCTGTGCCTGCTGGTGATGGAGCCAGGTGAGAGCCTGTGCCTGATGCTATGGTTGCAGAGGGGTTAGGGGATATGACTGATGCTGTTGACCTACACTGAAAGTAGGAGTCAGATATCTCTAAGTGCCAGGATGAACCTAAAAGACTGATGATCCTAAGCCAGGCGTGGTGGCACATGCCTTTAATCTTGCTCTTGGGAGGCAAAGGCAGGTGGGTCTCTGAGTTAGAGGCCAAATAGTTTACATGGTGAGGTCCAGGACAACTAGAGCTACATAATAGAGATATCCTTTCTCAAAATTAACTCATAAACTAACTAACTAATTAATTTAAAAGACTCCTGAGCTGAGCTGAGGGTGCTGGGAAAGAAAACCATAATTACTAGCCCTCCTATGACAGACATTGCCTTAGACAGTCTATCTGACCTTTGTGACTACCCTTTGGGTGCGTGTAACATGAGGTACTGCTTGTTGGGGTTTCTGTCCTGTCTGGTTCTTGCAACCATTTTAGCCCCAAAAGAATCACACAGAGAGTCTGCATTAGGTTATAAACTGATTGGCCCATTAGCTCAGGCTTCTTATTAGCTCTTATAACTTATATTAACCCATTATTCTTATCTATGTTAGCACATGGCTCAGTACCTTTTTCAGTGGGGCAGGTAACATCTTCCTTCTTTCATGATTTGGGCAGGACTGGGAGGAATGAGCTTCCTCCTTCCCAGAATTCTCCTGTTCTCATCGCCCCGCCTCTACTTCCTATCTGGTTGACCCACCTATACTTCCTGCCTGGCCAATCAACATTTATTTAAAACATGATTGACAGAATACAGACAATTCTCCATTCTGTAGCCCCACATTGGGCACCGTTCTGTAATACGTGAGCCTGCTTGTTCAGGTTTCTGTCCTGCCCAGTTCTCACAGCCAGTAAGCCCCCAAAGAAAATCAGACAGAGAGTCTGCATTAATTATAAACTGATTGACCCATTAGCTCAGACTTCTTATTAGCTCTTATAACTTATATTAACCCATTTTCCTTATCTATGATAGCCACATGGCTCAGTATCTTTTCAGCATGGCAGGTTACATCCTGCTTCTTCGGTGATCTGGACAGGACTCTGGGAAGAACTTCCTTCTTCCCAGAATATTCCTGTTCTCATTGTCCCACCTCTACTTCCTGTCTGGTTGACCCACATATACTTCCTGCCTGGCCAATCAGCGTTTATTTAAAACTTGATTGACAGAATACAGACAATTCTCCCGCATCAGGTGGGCAAGGATCCTCAAGCTTACAGTAGTTAAAGGGAGGCCTCTGGGGACAATGTGGATGATCTAATGAGGCTTGATACACAGTTTCTGACTTGTTTCATTCTTGACTTCAACTTACTTCCCTATAGCAACAATCACAGGAAATATTCATTGTCTCTTACTGAATGCTTGGTACTTGTCTAGATTTAATGTGTACAACCCAGTTAGTCAATCTGAGGTAGATGTTGTCATAGTTCCTTCTACAGACGGGGTAATTTCCACAGCTGATAGGGTTGGAATCCTGGCTCCATTGTCTCTGTTGCCCAGTGATTTTTTTTTCACTCCTATTTATTGATTTTCAAAAGTGGCTTTTAGTCTATACTACACATTCATGTAACCATATTATAATAATTCTTCATTAATTTGACATGACAGAGCATGAGGGAGAAGAGTAGAAACTGGAAAAGGTTTCCTCATTTTATATCCCATTTACTTTCACCTTTGCAAAAATTGATAGCTCTCTCTCTCTCTCTCTCTCTCACACACACACACACACACACACTGTCTAAACAGAAAAAAACCCCACAGGTATACAGGCTACACAGAAGATGCTCTGAGATACCAGCAGTTCGAATTGTCACACTCCATGGCTCTTTGTTTGTACTTCTTTAATTCATTTATTTAATTCCTCTCCCATAGATAGACTCTTGTGCACGTGACTGTGTGTATGCATGTGTGCATGTGTATACATGTTTTACTATCAAGACTGTACATCCTCTGGGATTACAGCACATCTGGGCTTATTTCTGTGTGGAAACATACTCACATTGCACACAGACACACGTTCTCATCTTTTCCCTGCTCCACACACAGGCATTTGGGCAGAGAACATGTACGCTGATGCTCACTGCTATGTGCCTACCCAATAGCCCTCTTCCTTTCCTTTAGTAGCTGAGATCTGGGTTATGTACACATTCAGCCTTCAAGTCTGCTTCACTGCTTCTCTTGCAGCTGAGGGTGGTTAATGAGTCCAAGCAGAAGCTTCTAGGAAATCTCGGAAGAACTGGACAGTTCTTTCTTCACCTCCCACCTCTCTGCACAGATGATGTGGTACATATGTACCACATATGTGATACATACTGATATGTGTATACTGATATGTGTCTTGGACCATGGAAAACATACGGATGCACGCCCTGAGCCTCGGCTAGAGGCAAACGAGAGCAGTCAGAGCTCGCACGTCACCTTTCCTCACTGCCGTGTGACCAGCTCTAGATCTGGTCACGTGACGCCAGTGAGAAATGGTTTATCTTTTCAACATCACTGTCCTTCTGGTTTCTGTGGCTCAGAGTCAGTTCCACCCCCAGAGGAATCAACTCTTAGTTTAAATGATCAAAAGGAGAACACTAAGTAAAATAAAACCAAGAATTTCCTGAAACGAATTTAGATTGCATTCTTTGTCAATAGAAAACCGGAACGTAAGTCAAGGAAGGGATTGCTTTATTCTATCGTAAGAAAATAAAAATATTATCCTCCTGTTCAGAGAACTCTCTCCCCAGAGTTTTTGCTTTGAAACGCCCGTTCATTTTGGTGGAATATTTCTAGTCCACACATTTCTTCCTTCTCTTGGGTTCATGAGCTGCATCTGTTAACTTTCCTGTGGCATCTCCAGAAACTCTTAAGGCCTGTGGTCTCACTGGGTTTACTATTCTGAAGAATCGAAGGAGATGGGGGGTGAGGGATGGGACAGGATGAGAATATAGGGCAAGCTATAAGTATTTACTAACCAGCCTTGGAGCAGAAGGAAGCTGAGGTGGGCATTTGCCAGTGTCTGTATGGGAAATAATCTCACAGGCTTGTGTGAGCCCCTGACTTGCAGATCTGGCTCCAGATCTGGCCCCTGACTAAACTGAGAATTTAGCAGTCAGCTCCTAGATGCCTCTGGATCTGCCTGCAGCAGCTGACTGCAGGTGTCTTGTATCTGTAACTCCCTCAGGGTTTTAGCTGGCCTCACAGGGTCCAGGAAGGGAGCAGTTACTGAACCGGACTATAGCTGCAGTGCAACATTGTGTCAGCTGTCTTCCATTTAAAACAAAACAAAACAAAACAAAACAGTATTGCATACACTTATTACCCGTCAGCCAATATTAAGAGCAAGAAGGTAGAAATGTTGGTGCATATCACCCACCTTGTTCTCACACATACACCCTCCTACACACACACACACACACACACACACACACACACACACACACACACACACACACACACTACCCTGTACTCAGTGTCGCTACCTGGGCTCTGTGAGTGCCAGGCCTCGTGTTCTCTGGACCTCTCTGAAGAAGGAGAAATGGAGATGCAGGAACATTTCCCCCCATCCCACTCCGCTTGCAGCAGTAATTACTTCCTGCCTGCTGTGTTCTTATGAGGCCGGGAAGAACAAGAGCAAGCGTCCTGACATCTCATCACGTAAGGGCCCTGATCCTGTCCTGAGGGCCCCATCCTCAGGACCGCATCTAGACTTAAGTACTCCCAGCAGCTCCCACTCCAAATACCATCACCTCTGGGGTTAGTACTTAAAGACATTAAATTACTTTAAAGATTAAGAAATAGAGAATGTGCAAGGCGAAGCATCCACTTCAGAGCCATAGATGTAGATTATAGAACTGAGATTCACATGCAGCCTGGCTACCTCAGATAACAAACCCTTGACTCTTGCACCAGGCTGCTTCCCAGTCTCGTAATCAGACAGGTTGTTGATTGTATAATTGAACCAACACAATTTTACCAAATTCCTCTGACGCGTACTAGCCTGTAGGAAACAACCCATGCTCTGTAAGCCACAAAGTGACTGATGGGGTACTTTGGAATACAGAGCTAACATCTGCACATCTTTTTACAGTTCCTACCTGCTGACTCATTTCCCCCTTCTCCTTATAGTGTGACTGTCACTGCAAAGGCCGATCAAGGCAGAGCTGGAAGGTTGGAGAGAACAGGCTCATTGCTCCAAGTCATACAAAGGAGCCAGGGACACTGAGGCCCAGAACTGCTGCCCTGTCCTGATGGTCCCGACTACACCACCACGCCAGGTGGAACCAATGACAGTGTCCTTTGGAGGTCAGTCCTGAAGCAAAAACCTCTGCTCCTTCGATGATTTCAGCTTTGCTCCTGCTGTCATCTGAGACACCATTTACTGGTGTCTCAGATAAGAGATATGAAGGTTTCCCAGTGTCCCCTTTGAAGTCACCTACTTCAAGGGCAGCGCTTTGCCAGAGAAGGGGCTTTCAACATGACTGAGTGTGGAGGGTCAGAAGGGATTGCAGAAGATGCCCAAAGCCCCTGCCTGGTGGCAGCTGGCTCCACAGACAGTTGCATGACGTCATCTGTATAAAAATAGGCCCTTCTAAAGACCTTGAAAACATCTTGTTCTCTTCAAAAAGGCTGAAAAGCATTCTCCCCTTTGTCTGCTCTCCTGTTGCCTTAGCACCCTCTGCTAGACTGGAAGGACCAGAGAGGACTTGTGAGTCCTGTAAAGGAAGATGGACAAACCCAGAGTCATAGTTTCAATGTCTTATCTAATTCACGCAACTCATTGGTATATAGAGTGTTTGATTGACAGGTGACGTTCCTCTGTGTGCTGTGGACTGGGCTTTAGGAGAGGAGATGTGCATCTATTGGAGAGGGAGCCCTGTCTTAGAAGGTCCCTATAGAAGTTGAGACGTGAACTCCAACTCTGGTGCGTCAACATCAGCAGTGAGAATATTGGGCAAAGGTGGGAATTCAAACGGTGTCCTGGAAATAGCCCAGTATTTGGGGAGTGAGAGCCCAAAGTTTATTCCATTCCCAGAAGTGAAGACTGTGGGAGCAAAGCCCTTGTCTGTGCCTGTCTAGTCTTGGGCATTACCCATCAGCTTTGCGGCAGGCTTCTTGAAAGAAGGACCCGGAGATCTCTTTAAGAGAATCAACCTAGAGCTTCCTGGGCCCTGAGTACAACACTAGGGAGCCTTTGCCACGTGACCTATGCATCGCCCCAACCTCAGGTCTTGAGGCCACACAGCAGATGGCTGGAGGGCACAGAGTCCAGCCCTCTTGCTCAGGGAGGAGAGATTTCTAAGGAACCCTCTGTCTACCGGAGATGAAGGCACAGGCCTGAGGGGCCTGCTGGCCCAGTCCTCTGGCCTTCTTTGGACAAGGAGGTCTTGATACTCCAAGGCACCCCGGGGGATACTGACAGTAACAAAGCATAAACCAAACTGAAGCCTCCTGAGGTCAGCTATAGGAGAACCTCGATTTTAGGCTTCTTTTGACATTGGAGAAGCGTTGGAGTCAAAAAGTAAGGGCATCCATATCCTGGCATGAGCCAAATGTTGGGGGTGGGCTGTCCCTTGCAGAGTTTGGTGCTAGTCTCACATGCCCCAACAACACGCACACATGCATGCTTCTTCCTTGCTCCTGCCAGCAGGGGCCCTCTCCTCTTGGTTTACTTCCGCTCCTTTTTCCTTTCATCCGCTCAGTTGCCAGCTTCTTCAAAACACCGAACTAACAAATGCATACACATGTGTGTGGGTCCTAGTTACTAAATGGCTCTTGGTCTTCTGTTTGGTTTATGAAACTTTCCAGAAAGGGATGTTGTCAGAAAATGGTCCCCATTCGAATGTCCTTGTCTTAGAGGTTGAGTGGACAGACTTTAAAGTAGTTCATGGTCTCTATATTCTGCATTCTTTACCCCTGAATTCTTCTCACCATTGCAGGTTTACTGTATCTGTTTAAACCCATTCCCGGTAGCAGAGGTGAAGCAATGGTCATTTGTGTTCGCCTGCGATTCCATGAGAGCATTTCCCGGGCAGGCCTCTGATGCAAAGGAGCCCTGATGAGCTTTGAGACCGGGGTTAAGCAGAGGGCCTGGATCAGCTGTGTTCACACTCCTGGCTCTCAGAAGCTGTGGGATCACAAGTGTGTATTGCTTTAGGATGTTACTTTTCTGAGGACACTACAGCTTTGGGACGAGGTGTGGGGAAGGAGATGGGAAAGCATACGTGGCAAAGAGAAATGGCAGATGGCTTTACCCTTTCTCACTGCGGCCCTTCAGATCTGTTCTCAAAGGGTAACTAGTGAAACACACACCTTCCCTACCCCCAGCCTTTAAGAGGGTTTTATTATTGACAGCCACCTCGTGGGCATTAGTGTATTAGAGACCCCCACTGTGGGGATTTCTGCCACAGAGGGTTTATACTCCCATGTTGGCTTTCCACATGCAAATTATTTGTTGCTCCAGGGGTTTCAGCTGATGGTCTCCAGAGCAATGCTTACAATGCTTACATGCGCGCACGCGCACACACACATCAGTTCCTGCAGACTCTTCACAGGGCAGCTCTGAATGTCCATTGAGAGCATAGACAGTAAGTCACCATGTAAAAATAATTGGCAAGTCATTTCGAAGGCCAGGTTCCCAGCACAAAGGAAAGCACAGGGTGATCTCAGCATTGAGTGTGAGACCCTGAGCTGGGGGTGCATGGCAGGGAAGAAACGGTGTGCAAGCTGGGCATGGAAGACAAGAAGGAGATTGTTTGCCAGGAGGTGGGTGTGAACAAGAGAGAACGAGCTAGACTGAGGTTCTGCTAGAAGAACAGCCTGGTAAAGACAGCGAGAGAACAGGACTGATGTTTGCTAAAGAACGGAACAGAGACCACTGTCTGGGAAGTAGGGCAGAGGGCAACAAGGGTCAGTTCATACACTACCTGGTGAAGCCACCTATGACCGCATTTTTATTCTGAAGATGTTTTAGTGTGGGTGAAGGATGATTTTCTGTCTCTGTTAGGGGATTAAAGGGTGAAAGGTCAAGGGAGGCCAATAAACATAGAAGCACAGATCCTTGACAGAGCCCAGGAAAACAGAGGGGATGAGTCAAGTTCATAGCCATGGAGTTAAGACAGAAGACAGACTCCTCGATCAGTTGGCAAATACGCTCAGTTTGAGCTGAGAGTCATAAGGAGCACGAAACCCCAGGTTCTTGGACCAGATTGAGAACAACGAGAGAAGCCAGGTTTCACCTTACACACATACACACATACACACACACACACACACACACACACACACACGCATGCACACACGCACACACGCACACATGCACATCCCACAAAATCAATTTGATCAGCAGTCGTTGGCCAAGGCAGCTCTTTAGGAGGTAACTTTTGACGAAAAAGAGAACCGGTAAGCTGTACTGTTTCACATACCCAAATGTGGGCTAGCAGAGAGGATTGGTAGACTTGAAGGCTGGAGCCCTGGGTGTCCTGGGTTCCTTGTTAACCAATATGACCCCCCCCCCAGTACCTCACTGGTACTTGCTTTGGGTATGGTTTGAATGTATCTCTTGAGCGTGGCAATGTAAGAGAACGTAGTGGGAGGTTAATCCTCAGAGGAGACCGGTCGTTTCTGTGGCGCCTCCAAGAGTTCTAATGAGAGGGTTATCGCGACAGAGCAAGGCTGACCCCCCCCATTCCACGTGTGACCTTCCTGTGCACATGCTCCACCATTGGACAATCCACTATGGCATGAAGAAGTCAGAGAGGGCGCAGTGCTTTAGACTCTCGGCTTCTAGAACCATGAGCCAAACACACCTCTTTTCCTGTAATGAATCCAGCGTCAGGTTTTCTGTTACAGCCATAAGAACACACAGTTGGTCATGGGAGTAGATTATCAGTGTCAGGAAGGGTTTTTCACACTGTGGTTAACCATCACTGTTGCCGCTGATTTCACGAAGGTAGGTCTGTAAGAGCGTGTGATGGAGTGAGTGAGGGTCCTAGGAAGGAGGATCGGAGACGTCACCATGCGAAGGAAATGTAGCCTGCCATGGCCCGTGGAAGTAAGGGAGCTGGCATCGTACAGCTCAGGGACGCAACAGTGTGCTTTGGTGACAAGTGTAGCCTTCATAACTGGAGACACTGTGAAGTCAAATGCCCCAAGGACTCATAGCCGGCTGTTTGCTGCTTTTATCCGCCTGTTTCCCTCAGATCACATCGCTGCTGTCATCACGAATTCCTCCTTCTCAGAGCAACGGTTTGCGTTAGACTCATTTCCTGTTTTCATCCCACAGAGACCAGCCAGTGTAAGATGTCTGCCGGTGCTGAACGCCTGGAGAGGGGCGAGAAAGGGAGACTCTGTAAGACAATGTCTGGCAAGGAGAAGCTCGGGGTCAAGGAGACAGAAGAGCCAGGCCACACTGGGGAGAGGGGGGAGAGGACAGAAGCCAGCCTGACAGACAGACCCTGTCCTAGCTGCTGCCTCCAGCAATGCAGCCAGGAAGAGCTCACATTTGGCCTGGAAAGACCACCCACCCCTGCTGGAGTCTGGGGTTTCTCTCTAGTCTTGCGTCAGCAGAGCTGTGTATCTGACTCTTTGCTTCCTGTATGGTTTTGGCTGGGTAGAACCTCATGGAGCATTGGCTGTGCCAATCTAATGCTAGTTAATAAGATGCAGGGTGCTGGAGCTCTTGAGAAGGAAGTCAGATGTGGAGACGAAGGGTACTGTCTGACCTGGGTGACCTCAAAGTTGAGGTCACTGACCCTACAAATACTTTAGGCATTCCAGGGAAAATGGGATGATGAATTAGATTTGGGGAAGGATAATATGACCAAGTTAGAGCAAATTCTTCCAAAGCCACTAAAGAACTATACAGATTGACCTTTCTTTTGCTGTGTCTCCATCGGCCAAGTGAGCATGTCCAAGTTATGTAATCCATCCCATCTCCGTTTCCTCTCCAGGAAAGGAGAGCTAAGAGCACACACCACATGGGTGAAATGGGGAATATACGAGGTACTCCGTATTCTGGGCAAATGGCATCAGAAGTTTAGGGCCAGGAAAGCCCAAACCAGCCGTGTGAGTACCTGTATGGTGAAGAAAGCAGAGAGCTGTGGTTTAGATCTGAAATGTCCATAGGCTCATGCTGGTGGTGCTAGTTTGGAGAATTTGGGACCTTTAGGAGGCATGGGCTAGCTGGCAGAGGTAAGCGATAGCCCCGCTCCGAGTTCTGGTACTCTCTCTGCATCCTGTCTGTTGCCGTGTGAATGGATTCTATAGATTCCCTCCATCATGTCTTCTCCACTATGATGGGCAGAATCCAGGAGCCAAAACAAGCAAACTAACAAAAAACCACCCCCTCTGTCAAGTCCTTTCTATCAGGTTTGACGTCACAGGGACATGAAAGTCATCAATCCATGGAAGAACAGGCAATCGACTTGAACTTCAACTCAAGAAGCGTAACTCTTTTAGTCTGGAATACCCAGGTCTGTTCTTTCCCGAGAGCTTGATTGTGAGAAGGACTTTGAGTCCCTAGCCTACATTTCTCTATGTATGAAATGGAAACCGCAACTGGAAACTGCAAGATTGTCCTGAGAGTTGCGTTAGTGTAGCGTGGTGGAAGCTCCCAGACACAGTCACGCTCTTTCCCTTTCCTCATCAGGTCACTAGCGACATCTCCCAACCCCCAGGAATCCAGATGAGGTTCTGTAACTCTTTGAGCGAAGGTGGGTTTTCCTGTATAGTCTCACTTTTTAGAACTCCCTTGTTATCACCTAAACTTCTTTTCTGATCGGCTGGATGGATACACAGGACTCGGGTTTGAAGTGCAGTTCTTGGGAGAGCACAGCCACAATAACATGAGCCTGGGTCCATGTGGAGCATACCACTGCCCTTTGTCCCCTGACAACCTGTGTTAGGTGAGATCTTAGACTCTGGAGTTCTGGCATATGCTAAATAATCTCCTGACATGCTTGTTCCCAGGAGCCACCTGGTACTCCCTCGGTAAAGTTTAGTTATACCATGATGATGATGGTGATGGTGATGGTGATGGTGATGATGGTGATGATGGTGATGATGATGGTGGTGATGATGGTGGAGGTGGTGATGATGGTGGTGATGACTGACGGTGGTGGTGGTAGTAGTGATGATAAGGTGATGATGATGGTGATATAATGATGATGATCATGGCGGTGAAGGTGGTGATGATGATAGGGATAATGATGATGGTAATGATGATGGTGATGATGGTGATGATGATGATGGTGATGATGATGGTGACGATGATAGTGGTGGTGGTGATGATGGTGATGATGATGATGATGATGATGATGGTACCGATGATGGTGTTGATAGTGATGATGATGATGGTGATGATGATGGTGGTGATGATGGTGATGATGATGGTGACGATGATGGTGGTGATGATGGTGGTGGTGGTGATGATGGTGACGATGATGGTGATGGTGGTGATGATGATGATGGTGATGATGATGGTGATGATGGTGATGATGGTGGTGGTGATGATGGTGATGATGATGAAGGTGATGATGATGATGATGGTGGTACCGATGATGGTGATGATGATGGTGGTGGTGATGATGGTGTTTTACTCCTTAGAAATAATAACAATGACGGAGTGAGCATCTGCTCCTTCTCTAACTAGAACACACTCTCTTAATCTCTGAATCCTCTAAAAACAGAAATGAATCATATATATTCATGCACGTACGCCACATATAAACATTCTGTGAGCACCTGCTATCTTTTTGTTTGTTTGTTTTTCTGAGACAGGGTTTCTCTGTGGCTTTGGAACCTGTCCTGGCACTAGCTCTTGTAGACCAGGCTGGCCTCGAACTCACAGAAATCTGCCTGCCTCTGCCTCCCGAGTGCTGCGGTTAAAGGTGCGCGACACCACTGCCTGACAAGCACCTGCTGTTAACATGGTCCAATCAGTTAAAAAGAAATAGAGGATAATAATATCTCTATGGGATCTCGGGTTTCACAGAGGCTGACCAAGTCACTTCAGGGTGCTATGATGCTCGCTATGTGTGTGTCATCAGAAGCTGTGGCTTATGATAGAATCCTTAAGAAACCAGTCAGACTGCTTCTGAGCTCAATCCAGACCAGCTCTAGGACAAACTCATCTGGACTTCCTATGCTCAAGGAAAGACAAGAGGGCTCGTAGGAGCTCACTTCCGTGAGAAGCAAATGCGTTAACAAAGAGCTTCCCTGTGTCCTTACAGGAGGCCTCCCCACCTTTCCTCCTGAGCTCTTTTGTTACTGTGTCTTGCCTGCTCCTTCTGGAACATACTGTAAAACCGTGTCTCCAAGGGAGGGGAGCAGAGGCTCAACTGTGGTTACGTACAGCTGGCTCCCTTCTACCTTGCCATCTTCCGGAGCGGAACTCAGAGCACTGCGCCGGCGGCGATCCCTTCCATCCTCACAGACAATGCTGACAACCCAGGCCCTCACTATGCTCGGCCTAAACCCCAGCAAACCTTCATGAACTTTTCCAGCACAGGCTTCAGGCAGCTGGACTTGACCCAAGAGTGAAATGGTCTCCAAGCATCTTTGGTAACAGCCATCATCTACCACCCCCACAGACTTATTTTTAAATCACCCTGCGATGCGCACTTTGATAAGCCACGCGTGGGCGGGATGACGTCTGTTAGTCTTGTGCCTTCGGCCTCAGCACTCCTCTTTCAGGAAGTGCTCAATAACCATCTGAGGGCCGGAGACCCCCATGGCTGAGCTCCTTTTCCCAGCTCTCCCAGCCGACTCTCTCCACCGCAGCCTCTGGGTCTGGTGTGCCCTCAGGGCTTCTCCATCCCACGGCTCCGGAACAGGCGACTCCAGAAATGGCCATGGAGACTTCTGTGGAGAACAGCTGCTGGGCCAGAGCCCTGTCCTGGAAGTTCTGCTGGGAAAACCAACAGAAGTGCCCTGGACCTGTTTGTGGATAACTGGTTGGCTCAAAGGATTCCAAACCCCAACCATGAATTTTTCCTTCTGAACCTATCATTAGGCCTGACTCTGTGCCAAACCAGTTCTGAAGCAAGACTTTGTAACCATGCCTGTCCATTCATTATTATTTTTAGGGCAGATCTGTTTCTCATTGACTGGGCCCTCCCTTGCTCTGTCACTCAGGACAGTCAGCTTGGCAGCCCTCCAAAGACCATGCTTGCCCAGAGGTGCCTTTGCCTGCCTCTCCTGACTGGCGGGTACCGGCCTGAGCTAAAGTTGCCTTAGTTCTGCCACAGCGGGTTATTTTTCCTTGGGCTTGGATGGCTCAGCAAAAGTTATTGGATGCTGTGCAGGGTGGGAAGCCCGAGCTGCATAGTTTATATTGGAAACGGTGCAGTCTGTTCTGGTGTGGCAGAGGGGGTGGGAAGGGTCACACACAAGTCAACGCTGTCTGTCTCTTAAGCTGGGAGCCTTTCCCCAGGAACAGCAGCGCTGGCGGCAGGCGAGACAACTGCTCTATCTTCATCTTCAGCCTGCAAAGCCACCCTTAGGCATCACGGGCAAAGGAGAGACAGCACAGGGAAACAGAAGAAGTGATATCTAAATCAGGTTAAACGTGTCTACCGACCTCCTTCCTCCACTCCCTCCTTGCTTTGCCCAGCCTGATAACCTCTGTTCTACTCCCAGCTTCTGTGAGACCACAGATTGTGGTCTTGTGTTTTTACGCCTGGCTAAATTCTCTCGGCATAACCTACACTGTCACACATTGTTTTCTTGGCTGAATAGTATTCTGCTGTGCACACGGACCATGTTTTTCTTATCCCGGCACAACTTCAGGTGGGGAGACAGGCCATCCTGGTATAGCTTCAGGTGGGGAGACAGGCCATCCCAGCACAACTTCAGGTGGTGGCAGACCATCCTGGTACAGCTTCAGGTGGGGGGCAGGTCACCCAGCACAGCTTCAGGTGGGGGGCAGGTCACCCAGCACAGCTTCAGGTGGGGGGCAGGTCACCCAGCACAGCTTCAGGTGGGGGGCAGGTCACCCAGCACAGCCTCAGGAGGGGGGCAGGTCACGCAGCACAGCTTCAGGTTGCCATCTGGGGGTGGGTTGTTCCTCTTGTGTGTTATGCTATTGCTATGCTGTTATTCCTATCTGGCTCTCGGTCAGTCTTCCCCAGTCCTTCAGGATGAAGTCATTTTCTTAGCTTTCTTTTCTCCTCTGACTCTATATGGAAAGAACACCTTCCAGGTTTGTTCCTGGAACCACATGTTCATATACTTAGTGTACTGGCTGCTTGTGTGTCAACTTGACACAAGCTAGAGTCGTCAAAGGAAGGAGGCACAGTTGAGGAAATGCCTCCATGAGATCCAGCTGTGAGACGTTTTCTCTTTTGGTAATCAATGTCGGAGGGTCCCGCCTATGGTGGGCGGTGCCATTCCTGGGCTGGTGGTCCTGGTTCTGTAAGGTGGATGGAGCAAGCCAGGAAGCATCCTGTCTCCAGGATCCTTCCCAGTTTGGTTTCCTGTCCTGAAATGCTTCAGAGATGAACAGCAATGCTGAAGTGTAATTGAACTGAAGCATAAACCCCTTCCTGCCCAACTTGCTTTTTGGTCACGGTGTTTCATCGCAGCAATAGAAATGCTAACTAAGACATGGAGGTGACACTTTACAAACTAAAGGATGCTTTTCTAGCCCTCATTGATAGAATTCTCTCAACAATCCCATGAAACTCGGATTTTAATTGAGGCAGCGCCTGGTGGTGCTAGGCCGTAATTGTAGATTGTTTTGCTCCATGCTCAGGGTCCCGCGAGCTCTCGGGACAGCCAGAAACTTGCAGAACCAGGAACCAAAAGAGGAAGCAGGGACTCAGAGGGCAGTGGAGTTCTGGTTAGAGGAGCTGAGGGCGTGACCACCAGGGCCAGAGCCATGCAAATTAGGCAGGAAATGTCTTGGTTCAAGTCACCCACAGTTTTTCTTTCTCAGGCTCAGCAATTGCCTGCTTCCTTTCGTTTTCTTCTCCACCAACTGTAGCTGCTGACCGCAACTGCATCTCGGAGCCTCAGTCACTTCCCGGTCTGTGATATTTGGGGTCTTCCCTGCCTGGACCCAGTGGCGATGTTCCCATCTGAAGCCCTGGGGAATTCTCGGTTCAAGGGCCCTGTTCCACGACAGATCGGATACCCAGACTAAGACCACATGTTTTCTGCCGATGCGCATGCGCTTGGGCTTGGAGTCCCTATTCCAGAGAAACCCCCACAAGCCCTTCATCACCCAAGCACTTCTCATGCAGAAGGTGGATTTAGTGGTGACCCCACTAATTGTCTCCCTGTTCTATTTTGCCCTTTCCACACATGGCCTCCAGAACATCAGGGCCTCCGATTTTCCCTCAGCACCATTGGCTGATTTCATCTCAGGTTTACTGGAGGACTCTAGGCCCAGCCCTGTATTTTCCTTTCTCCTTTAACTGTACCCACTCTCTTGGTGATCCCAGTTATACTGATGCCTTAAGCACCAGCTGCAGGCCAAACAACTCCCACAATAATCTCTCCAAACCCTGTTCAGGCTGCTGTGCCCAGCTGTGCAGTCGGCATTTCCTCGTGGACGCCTCTATCTAATTCACATGCAATCCTTGGCTCAGCCTTAAACTAACCCAGAAGCTGCCATGCCGCAGGCCCCAGCTCTGAAGTGTGAATGGGTGTTTGTGTTGAATGTTATCTATCTTCCTTCTCCCACTCAGTGGTCTTTCTCCTAGTTTCCATGGCCCTGTCTCCTAAGGTTTACATTTGATACATCCGCCGGAGTGGTTACTTTAAAATTTATGTTGAACTAGGAATGCTCCTTTCTCCTTCAGACCTTGATGGCGTCTCTTGATATTTGGAATAAGAGTCACGATCCTTCCAGTGTGTGCCGAACTGATTGCATAGTGGCTGCAGTCTGTGCGGGTTCCCTGTGTCCTGTAAAAAGCCATTGTACCTACCGCCCATCTCCACACCAGGCAGGTCTATGTCCTGATCCCTGAAATCTGACCCTGTGGTTTGTTTTGGCCTTTGGATTACAACTTAAATGACAATGTGTCGCTGGGAGCCTGGCCTCTCTTGGGGCTCTCCTGGGAGCCATGGGAACAGATCTTAGCAGGTTGCGGGATGCTGAGACACACCACCTTCTTGAAGGTGCTGCTTCTACTTGCTGTAACAAAACACCTGGGAAAAGCAGCTTCGAGAAGGAAACTTCATTATTAGTTTCACAGTTCAAGGATCCTCAAGAGCGGCTGTAGCTGTGGCAGCAGGAGTGTGAGGCAGCTGGTCACATTGCACCCACAGTCAGGAAGCTGGTGCTTGGCATTGTAATCTGTCTGGGACCCCAGCCTATGGGGCAGTGCTGCCTCCATTCCAGATGTGTCCTCCCTTCGTAGTAAACCTCTTTGGAAACAGCCTCACAGACATGTTGCCTAGGTGTTGTGGAGTATTAGTTTAAGATGTGTTACATTTGTTTATGCTGTGGGACATTTGTTTAATGATGCAAAGAAGTGTTGCATTCTTTCATTGTTACATTTGTTTAACTCTGTGAAGGTGGGTTACTTTGCCTGCCTAAAACACCTGATTGATCTAATAAAGAGCTGAACGACAGGAGAAAGGATAGGCAGGGCTGGCAGGCAGAGAGAATAAATAGACACAAAACTCTGGGAAGAGAAGACCAAGGAATGAGAAAAGAAGGAAAGAGGATGCCAGAGGGCAGCCACCCAGCAACATAGCAAGCCACAGTGTAAGGAATAAAGGCATACAGAATAGAAAAGATAAAAGCCCAGAGGCAAAATAATTTAAGTTAAGAAATTTAAGTTAAGAAAAGCTGGCTAGAAATAAGCCGAGCTAAGGCCGGGCACTTAAAAGTAATAATGAGACTCCATGTATTTATTTGGGAGATGGGTGGCGCCCCCCCCACCCACCCAAAGAGTGAAAACACACCACCACCTAGGTGATGCTAGATTCTATTAGGCTGACGTGAGATGAGTCACTACGCCTGGGCCTTTAACAGCTGATGGAGTGATGTTGCCAGCCCAGCCCGGCCAGTCTCAAGCCAACAGCCAACCTTGCGTGAACAAGTCTAGCTGCCAGACACTCACCCTATGACCATCTGAGCTCAGTGAACCATAGACTCCCAGGCAAAGATGTGTATTGATTTAAATCCCTGGAGTGTCCCGTTGTTCTATGCAATAGTACTGTGGAAGTAAGTAACTGTAACTAGTGATCTATGAGTCTTCATGTGACCCATAGATTCCCTTATAACTCTGGCGCCATTTTCCACTACCATGCAGAAACTTTGCTGACTATGTGTTCCAGCCTTGGGCCCTTTGCACTTTCTTCTTACTTTGCCTGAAAATTTTATTCACCCCGACCCCCATGGCTATTCTGCTTGCTTCTGCTGATGCTTGCTTAGATGACGCCACAAGAGCGACACACAAATGTCATTTAAACCCGAAGGCACACAGACTGGCTAATGACGATAGACAAGGTTACAGAACAAAACTGGGATCCTGAGCGTCCCCTGCTCACCCAGGAATTAAAAATTAATCTTTTAATAATTGAACTGGGTGAACATTTCAAGAGAGGAGCCCAGAGAGTGGCTTGGTGCAAGGATGGAGAGGACAACACTCATTTGACAGATAGCTTCACATTTCCTCCTTGTTGACTACAGAGGACTCTGCAGGGTGCCTGCTTTACCTGATATTTCTATCACCATCTGATTTATAATATTTGTCTATATCTATTTGTCTTATATTCATCTCCTCTCTCTACAAGAGTGGCATCCAATGGACAGTCCTGTAATGATGGAAATGTTCAATTTGTCACCTCCCCAATACAGTGGTCACAGTCCATATGACTATTTAGTACTTGGAGTGTGGCCATGGTAACTGAAGTTTTAAAATAATTTAATTTTGATTACCTTAAATGTAAATAGCTATATACAGCCAGTAGCTGCTGTACTGGACAATCCCAACTCTAGATTTCTTTTTTTTTTTTTGTAAATTTTATTAAATTATAAAAGTTTCCATTTCCGCCCCCCCTCCCAACACCCTCCCACTCCCCCCACTCCCCCCCTCCTTCCCCTCCGTCCCCCAGGGCAGTCAGGGTTTCCTGCCCTGTGGGAAGCTCCAGCTCCCTCCCCCTCCCTCCAGGTCCAGGAAGGCGAGCCTCCAAACAGACTGGATCCCCAAAATCCAGCATATGCAGAGGAAACAGGTCCCAGTGTCATAGTCAATGGCTTTTCAGAAAGACCCCGGGCCAGCCACAGTCAGAGAATCCGGCCAAATTCCGAGAATCTGGCTAGATCACGTCCTCGTTCAGTCCCAGTCCGACTGGCCCTGGTAAATTCTCATCAGATCCGTTCCCTTGTATCAGTGGGTGATAGCATCCCTCGCAGTACTGATTTCGTCTTTCATGTTCCTCCTCCTTCCGCTCCCCCTCCGGACCTCGGGGGGCTCAATCCGTTGCTCCAATGTGGGCCTCCGACTGCATAGCCGTCCTTCGCCAGACGAAGGATCTATGGTGATAAGCAAAATATACATCAGTATGGTCATGGGCCACGGCCGATTCAGGCACCCTCCCCTCTGTCCAGAGAGCAATCTGGGGGATTTCTCCTTGGACCTGGGATCCCATATATAATCAAGTCTCCTGTAAACCCTAAAATGGCTCCCTTAGTTGAAATATATTGTTCCCTGATCCCATATTCATCCTACCTCCCTCCCCCCCCATCCCCGGCCACCAAGCTTTCCCCGTTCCTCCCCTACTCCCTTCTCTCTAGCCCTCTCCTCCTCCATCGACCCTCCCACCCCCCCATGCACCCGAGGTTACCTGGGACTCTTGTCTATTTCCTACCTCCTGGTGGATAGCTAAATAATCTTCATCAGGTTCATCTTCTTATTTAGCTTCTCTAGGATCACGAATAATAGGCTCAAAGACCTTTAATTATGGTTAGAATCCACTTATGAGTGAATACATACCGTGTTCCTCTTTTTGGGTCTGGCTTACCTCACTCAGTAAAGCGTTTTCTATTTCCATCCATTTGCATGCAAAATTCAAGATGTCATTGTTTTTAACCGCCGAGTAAAACTCTAATGTATATATGTTCCACACCTTTTTTAACCGTTCTTCTATTGAGGGGCACCTAGGTTGTTTCCATGTTCTGGCTATTACAAATAGTGCAGCTATGAACATAGTTGAACAAATGCTTTTGTAGTATGTTAGGGAATCTTTAGGGTATATTCCCAAGAGTGGTATTGCTGGGTCCTGAGGGAGGTTGACTCCCAGTTTCCTGAGAAACCGCCACACTGATTTCCACAGTGGCTGCACGAGTTTGCATTCCCACCAACAATGGATGAGTGTTCCCCTCACCCCACATCCTCTCCAGCATAGGCTATCGTTGGTGTTTTTGACTTTAGCTATTCTGACAGGTGTAAGATGGTATCTCAAAGTGGTTTTGATTTGCATTTCCCTGATCGCTAAGGAGGTTGAGCATGACCTTAAGTGTCTTCTGGCCATTCGAAGTTCATCTGTTGTGAATTCTCTGTTCAGTTCAGTACCCCATTTTTTAATTGGGTTAATTAGACCAACTCTAGATTTCTTGTAGTAAAAGCTTCAGTATCTTGTTAACTGCCATACTCTTGTTCCTCAAAGTAGAAGCAGGTTTGCAAGAATCTTAAATTCTCCATTTCTGGGTGAATGAATGTGGCATCTGGGAGGACACCAGACTGCAGGAGAAGATGTCAACATTAAGGCTTTAGTGTCCATTCAAGCTGTGGCCATGATGGAGTGTTTGGGGGCATACAGAAAGTGGGCTTTCTAACTCTTGCAGTCAACTTGAAAGGATGTAATAAGCAGGAGGAAGGCTCCTTATCAGGGTAACTGTTCTCCCAACTAGTTCCTTAGCAGGCTGGACAGAACAGGCTTTGCTCTGGATGGTCCTTATTGCATGTTGATAGAGGAAAGTGGTCTCAGGTGCATGAAGGCTTTCTCACCCCTGTCCTTAGAAATGCCTGGGGCAGAACCTAGATAATTCAGGGTAGGAGAGATCCTGCATTTGAGGATTGTGTTCACCACTGTCCCCACAAGGCTGGGAAGTTCAGCAGAAGATTTTCTCCATTCAGGCAGGGCTCAGTGGCTCAAGCAGCAGACAGCCAGTCCCAGCTCCACCAGAGCAGCCAATTCCCTACCACAGCCACTCATAACATGACCAGGATCAGCAAACACCAGGACCTTACTGTGCCAAACATCTAACTTCACTTGCAACACTTGCAAAAAGCCAGTATGGCAAGTTCCCTTATCTCCCAGGAAGTGTCTTGACCAACTATGTTAGATGATAAATCAATCAAATGGCCACTCCACCTATAGAGAACCCTTGCTGTATATGCACCAAGCCTCTCTCTAAGTCCTTGAATTATCATTACTTATATTTTAAACTGACACTTTATAGCCTTTGGGACATATGTCCCCTTGACTCTTCCTTGAAACCTAAAATGCTGAAAAATTATTCTACTTCTTGGGAAACCAAATTCAGAGGACAGATGGATACACAAGCTGAGGGGTCTCATCTCCTTGATACACTTTGATTCACGGTAGAATTGTGGTGTGGGAGGTCCTTCTGTCTATGTGTTGCTCTTATTGGTTAAGGAATAAAGAAACTATCTTAGCCTGTAATAGGGCAAAAGAAAAGAGCTAGGTGGGGAAAACTAAAGTGAATGCTGGGAGAAAGGAGGCAGGGTCATAGGGAGAAGCCATGGAGCTGCTGGAGACAGATGTTGGAAACTCTAACTGGTAAGCCACAACCATGTGGCGATATACAGATTAATAGAAATGGGTTAAATAATATAAGTGTTAGCCAATAAGAAGCTAGAGCTAAAGGGCCAAGCAGTGATTTAATTAATATAGTTTCTGTATGATTATTTTGGGTCTAAGCTAGCTGGGTGGCTGGGAACCAACAGTGGCATTTCCTCCAACAGAACTGTAGTAACTCACGGAGGAGGGTGGTTTCCAAGTTGCTCGTAAATGTCACAGAGAGATCACATACCATGATTGAATCTATGCCCTCCCTCTTGTTTTCTTTTGAGTCTTTTTTAAAAGGAAACCTTCAACCCAGTGCAGAATCATGGAATGCTAGCAATACCTTATGGTTGAAGAGTTCTTTCTGATATAGAAGATGCCCTTCAAGTCTGTTGTCCCAATGGGTTTGACATCAACTTTATGATGACGACAAGCTTTTTTATTAATACTCTGTTCTAAAAACAGAGGTGCTAAGGTTCTGTGAGGTTCAGTGCTCTCCTTAAATTCACCTAAATTAGGATAACATTAAGTATCATTGCAGAATGCTTAGTATTTTATATACTTTCGCTCACACAGTTCTCATGGCATCTCCTTGGGGACAGATGGACCCTTCTCCCAGGAGAGACATACACAGTTAAGACACCCATCTGGGAAGAGGCGGAGCTGGAACAGGAACTCAGAATCCTATCTGACTTGAAATTCCATGCTCTTTCCCACAAACAGGGGAAAATTTATGTGTCTAAGCTATTGTTTGAAATGGTTGGGATTGTTTCACTGACAAAGGGGAGATTTTTTTATTGGACAACAAGTAGTGGGTTAAAAGGGCACCCAGAAGCAGGATTGGAAGAAGGATGGGTGGGTCCTGAGACATGCAGGAAGGCTGTAGCTGAAGTTCTTGAAAGTTGTCAACAGGGATCACGTGGGCCAGGCAATACCAGGCTCCCTGAGCAGGGTCTGTGGCTCCTTCTTGCTGCTCAGAACATACTAGATACTGAAATAAACAATTGGTAAATAGATGGAAAGATGAATGAGTTTCAAATTCATAAGCAGAAAAAAATTTAAAAGCCCTGAAACTATTAAAATAACAATCATTTCTAAGAGCTTGAAAATGATTTATCGTGTGTAAGCACGGCGTGATCGCATAGGAGGAGGGAAGTGAGCATCATGGTTCATTCAGAGGCTAGAGAGTAACTCCTCAATCCCACCTCTTTGTCCTTCACAGGTCCCTGGTCTCTGCCAATTATCTCTCCTGGCTTCTGAGTGACATCTTGGGCACAGGCTGTATTTGGTCAGTTAGGGTTGTTATGAAAACTCTCAGTCTACTTTCAAACTTCACTTGCAAGCTAGCTTTCTCTTCTTTCCCCAGTGTGAACTGCTTGTGGAGAAGGTAGAGCAAGTGGCAGGGCCAGGCTCTGAGCTGCTTTCTCACCTCCTCCTCCCCAGGCACTAGCCCTTCTGGTGGCAACAGTGGCAGGAAATAAGGGAGATGAAGGTACAGTCTTCTATAGCTGGCTATGGAAGGGTGTCCAAGGGTCCCAGGCCCCATGGTGGTTTGACTGAATTTGTCTGCTCCTGGTAACTCTGTTGCTATGTAACCTAAAGGTGAGATGGAGCCATGTGAATCCTTTACCTTGGCTGTGTCATGGAAGATCCTTCAGAGAAGGAACCCGCGCTTACAGTCTGCCCTAAATGCTTTGCTTTACTTTCTCTGGCTACTATGTAAGCCCTTCTTTAAGACAGGTTCCTTTCAACACAGCATGAGAATTCTGAAAATTCTATTCTCACACTCCGAAGTCCAGGGGACTGAATACATAGGGGACTGAATACATAGGGGACTGAATACATAGGGAACTGAATACATAGGGGACTGAATACATAGGGGACTTCTCTTCTGTATTCTTTCCAAGCACAGTAATCCAGGGTCTCCCCTTCCTCTGTGAGGACAGGTTCTGAAAGAAATTTCAGAAAGAAGTGGTTCTGGTCTCCATATTTATTTATATCCCAAAACTTCAGGGTAGACATGGCAGACCCTTCCAAGAACTTCTCATCATTCCTTTCTTCATCATGGACCTGCAGATCCTATGTGCCAGCAAGAATCTGGGAGACACCCCACTGTCTATGAGAGATTCTACTGGAATATTAAGGTTGCCCTTGGCTTGGGCAGGGATGCGGAGCAACTCTCTACCATTTTTAGAGATTACCATGGATGGTGCCCAGGACCACACACGTCAACTCCAATCTGAGCTTTCCTCCCCTAACTCTCTGTGCGGAATGAGAAGGTGATGAAACATGGACCTATGACTGAAGCTTTTAGGCCAGTTCTATTGCCTCTTAGAACGTTGGGCATCAGAGCAAGGGTCAAGAATGTCTACAATAAAGAGAGGAGTGATCTTTGTGGTCAACTTTACTTAGGTATAGTTTATATTTTTACACACCCACCCACTAGTGTGTGTGTGTGTGTGTGTGTGTGTGTGTGTGTGTGTTGTACACATTCCATGGCACACACATGGAAATCAGAGGAAGTCTTGCAGACATCAGTTTCTTCCTGCCACTGTGTGGGTCCTGAAGATGAAACCCAAATCGTCAGGCCTGGCAGCAAGTGCCTTTACCCACTACGTCATCTTGCTGGCCCTAATCTGTTATTTTCATTTCTTAAATTCCCTTGGAAACACTCAATACCCTGTAGCATTTTAAAACAAACTTCTGACATTAGCACAGAATATATTTATTTTCTATAAGATGAAAATGAGGGTCACATTTCACTGATTTTCTGTAGAAGTAGAGAAACCTAGGAGCCTGGGAGGACAGTGGACTAAGACTCTGTTGGAGAGAGGCTGGGGAGCTGAGGGGGCCAGATCTCCTGGCAGAGGCAGGCAGGGCCGGCTTGTGCATGTCCTGACAGGCCATGAAAACAACTGCCTCTGTAGTTTAAGTTCTCATTTTTGATGAGGCAGAGCCATGTGGTGAGAGAGAGAGGTTTCTCCTAGGTGTCTGTACATAGGGGCGCAGCGAGACAGGGGACGGAGAGTTAGTAATGGGAATGGCTGCATATGTGTACACTTGGCAAAAATGCCTCACCCAGAAATCTTTTATTGGACTCCAAGCTGCCTGATTGCTTTAGCCATTGGTGTGGTGCATTCATCTTTCATGTTCAAATTAATTTTCTAAAAACTTATTAGTAATTTTTTCTTGAAAAAAAATTTCAAGAGTAGGAATCAGAGATTTGAATGTGTCTCCAATCTCTCGTGACAGACTGTTCGTTGTCTGACTCACTTGTCTTTCTGGCATCTAAGCGTGATAAACACGCACAGCCCCGATGCTCTGCCGATGCCAGCGCTCCTCCACCCCCCAGAAGGACAGCTGACGGCTGCTTCTGTGTTTCCGTGGCTGGAACCTGATCTTTCTCTTTTTTATAACTTTGGAGAAATGCCCAATAGATATGGCTGTTTGGTATTTAAATAAAAAGCAAATATGTCTGCAAATACAGAGGTGATATCTAGAAAGATCTTGTTGTCCCTAAAGGACATTTGCTTCATCCCTTATCACAGCAGAGAGAGTGAGGTGTGTGGGAAGGGACAAACTGTTTCTACTCTAATGTTATGGGCAGGAGCCAAGTGATTTCTAATTCTCTGCCACCTAGTGAGCATGAAACATCAGAGTATTTAAATGAGATATTTACACACAAAAAATTATTTATAGCATGTGAATAAAGTATACACATTCACTCACACTCACTCATACAATCATGCACTCACACTCTCACATTCACACACACTCACATGTACACACTCACACACATACACACTCACACACTCACACATTCACACTCACAGTCACACTCACAGTCACACACACTCACAGTCACACATACACTCACACATGCACACACTCAGTCGCACATCCATGCTCACACACCCACACTCACACAAACTCACACTCACTCACACACTCAAAAGTCTAAATGGACTGGAGAGATACCTCGGCAGCCAGCGTTAGGAGTGCTTGCTGCCCCTGCAGAGGACCTGAGCTTGGTTCGAGCACACACCCACATCAGCTGGCCCACAGCCACCAAGGGGTGTGGCTCACTCCTCTGGCCTCCACAGGTGCCTGCACACGTGTGATAGACACAGACGTGTACATAAATAAAGATAAAATGCACCTTTAGAAAAGAAAAGGACAAAACAAACAACTCTACACTCATTGTTCCAGAGGGCGGAGCTGGTCCTCCCTGAGCCTCCACACCATGCCTCCCCTTCCTGGGGGTCACCCTCTGCCACCAACATCACACTTATCACTTCAAGGGCTTTGGAAGAAGCCGTGGGCAGGACAACTGAGACTTGTTCTAAGAGGACTCCCCTCATGCTTGTTCCACAAGCTGCTCATAGTTCAGTTTACCCTGTGGGTTCACGTGACCTGTCACAGACATGTTCAAAGTTACAGTGCTGCGGTGCATGAACACGCTGAAGCGTGGTAAATTTCTCTTATGAAAATGTGGATCATTTTCAACTTCTGTCACTACATTTGATGTGAGTTTCTAATATTGTATGGGAACTATAATGGAAGATTGACAAATTCAATTATAGTCAATGATGTTCCTTAAAAGGGAGAATGTCTTACCTGTTTGGAAAAGGGCAACCAAAAAAATAAATAAATAACAATAAAAATTAAAAAAAGGTGAAGGGACTGGAGAGGTGGCAGATGTTAAGAGCGCTTGATGCTCTTACAGAAGACCAGAATTCGATTTCCACCTATGTGGAGACACTCAAACTGTAGCCCAGCTCCAGGGCATGTAACTCCCTCTTCTGGTTTCTGTGAGTAGTTGCACATGTGCGTATACACACATACACACACACACACATTAGTAAAAATAAAATAATTTTTTAAAAACTGAAAAGGGAGCCTATAAACTAGAATATATATCTGCAATGAAATACCCGCAGGAATTTCTGCTCATCAGAGACACACAGACAAACCTGAACCCCTCCCAGGAGGACGAAACAGATGACCTGGCCATATACACCCAGAAAAGAAAGTGAAGGGAAGGTAAACATGAATACCTGATCATCCTCATAAAAAGATGACATCATGGTGCCCCTCCAGAAATACTAAGAAGCTTGAAAGTGCATATCTGGTAAATTAAGAGACATGGGCAATGCCTGTCCACTGATGGGAGGAGGTTAGACCACCAGAGCCGGAAACACCACCCAGCCTCCTCAGTGAAGGTAATACGCCATACTCTGAAGATGAGCCATTTCCTTACATGGATCAAAACTTCCAGAAGCTGCTGCTCCCTGGTACAGCAGGAGGCATGGACAGGGATGTTCAAACTCAGGCAGGCATTTTCTTAACTGAGGTTCCCTTCTTTCTGATGACTTCTGCTGTGTCCAGTTGACATAAAATTAGCCAGCTCACCGACAAATGCTTTAGCTCATGGCTTCATGGAGTTTACAGGACATGATTCTGATGATTCAGGGCCACGGGAAGACAGAAGACAGTGGTGGTAGAATCCGTGAAGGAAGAGGCCTCATGGGAGACATTAATCAGAGAGCAAAGGCAGAGTGCGGAGCCAGGCTCACTTCCAAAACCATGCTTCTAGCAACTCACTTCATCAAACTAGGTTTCACCTGTGCAAGTCTGGGGACATCCCAAAGCACACCATCTTCTGGGGACAAAGTATTCAAATCTGCCCTGTAGGGGACATTTCCTACTCAAATTCTAACTTCCTGGCCCTGACCCTCAGAAGCTCTTGGCCATCTTAGCACAAAGTGAATTCATCTCCAGGTGTCCTCAAAGTTCAAACTAAAAGTCTCTTCTGAAACCGAAGGTAGACTGTTAGCTGTGAATCCCTGGACAGGAAAAGGAAAAGTATTTCCTTCCAAGAGGTAACGGCAGAGTAAACTTCTCCACTCCACAAGAGAGGGATGGCAGAACTACAAGAAAGGACGGGACCAAGGGAAATTCCCAATGGGGAAAGCAAACACTAAATCTAGTTGCATGTCCTGTAGCCGGGCATGAGGCTTGGGATGTGAGCCCTGCAGCCAGACTGTGGGGCTTGGGATGTGAGCCCTGCAGCTGGGCCAGGAGGCTTGGGATATGAGCCCAGCAGCCGGGTCGTGGGGCTTGGGATGTGAGCTCAGCTTGGAATAGGAAGCTCTCTGAGGGCAGCATAGCTCTCCGTAGCCCACACGGACTCTCCCGGGCTGGCTTCAATCACTTTCTCTGGGGCAGACATTCCACACTGCCTGGATCTCCAACATTCTCAGCACTACTTCACTTTCTTGTTAACACCAGCCCTTGACAGTTTGTGTATGTGTGTGGGGGGGGGGGGTCATGTATATGAGCACATACATGTGCATGCACACATGTGGAGGTCACTGTCTTCCTCAATCCTCTCCACCTTACTTTTTGAGAGCAAGTCTCTCACCGAACCTGGAGCTCACCAGTCCGACTAGAGTGTCTGGCCAGTGAGCTTCAGGTACCCTCCTGACTCCACCTTCCAAGCAGTGGGGTACAGACATATGCCTCCTTGCCCGACTTTTATGTGGGAGCTGAGGAGCCGAACACAGCCCCATCATCCTTGATCAGCTAGCACTTTACCTACTGACCCATCCCCTATGAGTTTTTAGCTTAGTAAGTTAGCATGTGTAAAGTATCTCACACGCCTTTAACTTCCAGTCCCCGGTGATCGCCAAGAGCCCTGTCATATGGTAATGGGTTGCTTCCACGGGTGTCATTGCTAAGGGAGCAATCACTCATTTTGGAGAGTTTGTTGTTTCTCAACTGAATTGCAGGAGTTTTCTACAGACTCTGGTTTTAAATTATTTATCAGACCTATGCACTGCGAGCAGTATTCTCTGCTCTGGCTTGTGTCACAGTATTCTTAGTAGTTCTGGGGATCAACAGAAGTTTGCAGTGGCATCCAATATTGTTTTTTTGGGGGGGATAGTTTTTTGGCTTTTATCCACTGTTCACCTCCTCCAAAGAGCAGAGATAGCATCTCGGGTTTTCTTTTGAAAATCCAGTTTTCATTTGTTTTGATTTGTGGTTCATCCAGAATTAACCTTTGTTTGTGGTGTGAGGGGTGGAAGGAAGCTCATTCACTGCCCTTGGACTCTCTCCCACAGGCTGGTCCACTTGTTCCAGCATCGTGTGCTTAAAGCGCTGTCTTTTCCCTATTGCAGGTTTGGTGAAAGTCAAATAACCGTGAGTCCATTTCTCTGCTCGTATCCCATCAGCATAGCTGACTGACATGGCCAGCAAGCCTCCTGCGGCATCCATAGTGGCATGGCTTCCATATCGATGTGATGTGCCTTGGCCTGAGGTGTCGAAATCACAAAGCTTGTCACACATTTTCAAAATTTCAAGTTTGCCATATTGAATAAAGTCTACATACCTCAGAGTCTATGTGAATGCTGGGATTGCGTCAAGACTGTAGATCAGTAGGAGGGAGCTGGCGTCTTTGCTCAGGTTCTGGTTCAGAAGAAGACGCACCACCCCACATGGGTTTGGTCCTCACAGGAATAGTTTACAGCATTCACATTTAAACGTCTTTGTGCAAGACAGGCCTGTTCTGGGGACAGGGAATAGAGGTGCAGTATTTATGAATCCCATCTTTCCGTTGCTTTCCGTAGCACGCAGGACTCATCCTGCTCTTCTGGATGGATTTGTTGTCCTGTGGTTGCTGCTCTTCTGGGTGGATTTGCTGTCCTGTGGCTGTCGAAGCCTTGTGACTAAGGCAATGAACTGGTCAAACAAGCATTTCGAAGCATGTTAAGTAAATTTGTTGGCGGCGTATCGCTTAGAGGCACTCCTGGGACACAGGAGCCTTACTCTGAGGTGGTCACAGACACAGCTCCTGGCCTTTGGTGAATACCTGCACATTTATTCTTATAATCACGTGACTTTGGAGATGGAGTGCTGCCAACCAGTGCCTGACCAGCCTAGCACAATTGCAGTTCATACTGGAGAGCCAGAGGTGCAGCCTGCCTCCTCTGTGAGAACTGCGGGGTGCTAATGAGCTGGCCTGCTGCTAGAGCTTGTGCCTATGGGGAGTTGGCGGCATGGTGTGTGTATGGTGAGGACTCCGCAGTGTCTGAAGCTCTGCTTAATTCCAAGGGTATGCATTTACATGCAAACTCTCCCTGCCTGGCTGCTTCTTTCTCTTCTTTCTCTACTTTCCGGGAAGCCAAGTGGAGTCCTTTAGCTCTCCATGGTCTTCTCTTGGCCCTCTGTGAATCCACCTTCTGAAACACTTGATCGCTCCCGGGAGAGCTTCTCTCAGTTCCATCTCCTTCAACGGAACACTCCACAGCTCCAAACTCACGGTTTTACTAAAGCAGATATTTTGATAGAAAGCTTTTAATTTCCATAGAAAACAGAGGAACATAAAAACAACTTTGCCATACCATCTGCTTCTTGGTAATTTACCTTCTAATTTTGTTAAGTATAACTTAATATTCTTCCCTGCCAAGATTTAAAAATTCAGAATAAATTATGTGTCCAGAACAATAACAAACCACACAATGGTGGAACATAAATATTTTCAAACTCTGAATGCCAAGGCCCTGACTTGCCCTCTGCCTAGCAGTCAAAGCATGCTTAGTTAGAAACATCATTTTCAAAGTGTCTCCAGAGATTCTTAACTACTGAAGAGCAGAGACTATCGGTAAGATTTACTGGAACCTTGACACTGGATATTGGTAGGATTTTTATAAGAGAGATTTTTTTAAAATCCTGATTTACTTGTAAGTCACCATGTAAGCTTGGACAGTATTAGCATTTACAGAACTTTTCTAAGCTGAGCTCCATGGCAGTTCCTACACAGAGACGTCTTCAGGAAAACTGTGCTGAATGAACTCCCGGAGGGTTCTCATGGGTGAGCCAATCTCACTTGTCACTCTGTGAGAGTTTGCTAACCCGAAAAGAAGTTGAGTCACTTGTGAAAGATGCGCAGGGAGTTAGACCTCAGTTCAGACCATGCAAATCCTGGCTCTCAGTTGTGAGGCAGGGCTCTTTCTTCATCTTCAGTCTTCTTTTCCCAACAGGACCCCGGAGGCTTCTTCCACTAGCCCCGATCTAAAGCCCACCTGGTCCTGCCAGTCCCGATCAGGGCTTTGACTCTTTCAAACCATCATGCTCTGCCCACTTTCTCCATGCCCTGGTTTTACCGGCATCAAATCTGAAGATCCATTATTAAACTGAATACTAATAACTATTTATGGCTTAATTGCTATCGCTCATGTGAGCTGCTTCAACAATTACCCCATAGGGACGACTGATCATCATGGCCCCTTGAGTTAAATTAATCGACTTCTCAGGATGTGCCAGGCACTAAGCTCAGAAGTCCCTGTAAATCATGTCATGGATCCTGTGCACACTGTCATTATCTCACTTGAGTAACGAGCTACCAAAGGACACGGCCAATGAATGATGTGTTTAGAGACAGGTGGGGTTATCTTGCCCCACTTTTACTGAGACCCCTCAGACAGCAGCCTGATGTCCTGGGCATGTGGCCAACAGATGAGAGAAGCCTGCCCTGTGTGCCAGCATCTCCAGCTCATGGCTCAGTGCGTGTCCTTGCGTGGCGCTCAGTGCCCAGCAGTGGCAAGAGCGGCCTGTGTGGCATCAGCCTAAACAGACCCGCTAGCGCAGGCCCTCACTCACAAGGCCAGGGTGACCCAGTGCTCCGAACACATCGCTTGCCAGGAATCTGGGAGAAAGCCCCGGGTTACAGGCTGCCTTCTTTTAGAATTATTATTATTTTAATTTCTCCTTTTGTTGCAATGAATTTCTTCATATGCTATATCCTGATTATGGTCTCTTCTCCCTCTTCTCCTCCCAGATACTCCCCACCTCCCCTCCCATCCAGATCCACCCCCTTTCTGTCTCTCACTAGGAAACAAACAGGCTTCTAAGGGGCAATGATGAACCAGAGTAGCATGAAATAAAATGCGATGAGATGAAACAGAAATTGCTCGGAAGAATAGGACAAAGTAAACAGACAGGAAAGAGCCCAAGAAAAGGCATAGGAGAAACAGATTCCGATGCAGACACCCACTGATTTGCACACTCAGATCTCATAAGAACAATAAACTGGAACCCATAATATATATGCAAAAGACCTATAGGGTAAAAGGAAAGAAAAATATACATAAAATAAAATTAAATTAAGATAAAAATTTTAAGAACTCTTGTTACGGAGCCCCCAGTGATGCTGTGGGAGTTAATTTTCTGTTGACCTCTACTGCTGGGCATGCAGCCCACCCTTAATAATAGGTGGGTTCCCCAGTTTGACCGCCTTGGAGAAACTAGGTGTTATCATTGGGGATGGCTTCTGGGTGAGGGATGGGGCACGTGTCCACCTTCAGCTCTACGACCCCATACAGTGTAGGCCCTGTGCTTGCTGCCTTGGTCTCTGAATTCACGTGTGTGTAACTCTGCTGATCTGCAGGGCTTTGCTTCTTTGGTGTCCTCTATGACCTCTGGCTCTGGCAGTCTTTTTGCCTCTTCTTTTGCAGGGTTCCCTGAGCTCTGGGGGGAGGGATTTGATGGAGAGATTCTGTTTAGGGCTGAGTGTTCCCTGGGCTATCACTCTGCATATTGTCTGGCTGTGAGTCTCTGTATTTGTTCCCATCTGCTGCAGGAGGAAGTTTCTCTGAGGATGGCTGAGCAAGGCACTGATCTGTGAGAACAGCAGAATTCGGACTCATTTTATTACTGTAGTATTTTTGTAGAACAGTAGTATTTTGCTTCATCCTGGGTCCATGGGCTCCCTAGTCTCAGGTTCTTGGTTACTCAAGCAGTGTCATGGAGTGGGCTGCAAGTCAAATCAGATACTGGTTGGTTGGTCCCACAAGTTTTCTGCCTCCATCATATTAGTATATCTTGCAGGCTGGGCACTATGGTAGATCAAAGGTTTATGGTTGGGTTGGTGTTTATGTTTCTCCTTTGGTAGTGTACAGACTACCCGCTTATACCAAAGACACCAGCACATGGGGGTGAAGGCTCTATGTAGGCACCAGTTTAGTTTCTCCACGTTCAATGTACATGTTGTCTTCAGTAACAGGATCTTCCCATCAGTTTGAGGAGAGCAACCTATAGCCTTAGCAAAGACCTGGGTAATGGGGATTCCCATGAGACCCTTTTGGACAGCAACTCAGTTAAATGTAGCCCATTTCTGGCACTACAAGCTTCATTTGGTGATAAGAGATGTCCATTTGGGACTCTTTCCCATTATTTGGTGACTTCATTTAGATCACCTTCCTACATGTATGTATTTAGGAAGCTTCTACTGTGTTAGGTTCCCACACTACCCCTCAGTTGGCTTTGAATTTTAGCTATCTCTCTTCGTATTCCCTCCCTTGTCCCTTCCCCGCACCTCCCTACTCGATCCTCTCTTACCAGTTCCCGTCTATCCATCTGTAACAATCTACTCTATTTCCCCTTCCTAGGGGGATCTATCTGTTCCCTCTAATCCCTTACTCTATAACTAACCTCTGGGTCTATAGATTCTAGCTTTGTTATTATTGGCTTAACAGCTAATATCTACATATAAGCTAATAGATAACCTTATTTGTCTTTCTGGGTCTGTGTTACCTCACTCAGGATGTTATTTTTTTTTCTTCATCCATTTGCCTGAAAATTTCACGATGTCATTTTTTATTAAACCTAAGTAATTATTACACTGTGTAAATGTACCACAATTTTTAAAAATCTAATCATTTGTTGAGAGACATTTAGGTTGTTCCCAATTTCTGGATATTAAGCATAGAGCAGCAACGAACACAGTTGGGTAAGATTCTCTATTGTAGGATGAAGTATCCTTTGGCCATATGCCCGAGAGTCGTATTTGGATCTTGGGGTAGATCTGTTCCCATCTTTCTGAGGACCCGTCACACTGAATTCCACAGTGACTGTACAAGTTTGCACTGCAGGCACTGCAGGAGTGTTCCTCTTTCTCCACATCCTTGCTAGCATGGCTGCCACATGTTTTATTGATCTTAGCCATTCTGATAAGTGTAAGATGGAATCTAAACGTAGTTCGGATTTGTACTCCCCTGATGGCTGAGGATGTTGAATAAAAGTTAATATGTTTCTCAACCATTTGAGCTTCTTCTTTTAAGAATGCTCAGTTTATACTTGTACCCCATTTTAATTGGGTTATTTGTGTTCTTGATATATAGCTTTTTGAGTCCTTTGCATACTTTTAATATTAGCCTTCTATTAGATGTGTGGTTGATAAAGATCTTTTCCTATTTTGTGGGCCACCACTTTGTCTGACTGATAGTGACCTTTGTCATGCAGAAGCTTTAGTTTCATAAGGGTCCATTTATTGATTTTTTTTTATCTTAGTGTCTGTACTAATGGTGTTCTGTTCAGGAAGTCTTTTCCTGTGCCAGTGAGTTCAAGGCTATTCCCCACGTTCTTTTCTATGAGGTTCAGTGTATCTGACTTTATGTCTGAGGTCTTTGATCCATTTGGAGTTGTTTGTGCATGGATGGCTATGAGTCTGTTTGAATTCTTCTACGTGTGGCCCTCCCAGTCTGACCAGCACCATTGCTGAAGATGCTGCCCTTCCCCAGTGTGTGTTTCTGGCTTTTTTTTAAAATGATAAATCAGATTTCCATAGTTATGTGGATTTATATATGACTCTTTAATTCTATTCCATTGATCAGCATGTCTGTTTTTGTGTGAATATTGCACTGTTTTTATTATTGCTCTGTAGCACAGTTTGATGTCAGGGATGGTAGAACCTCCCAAAGTGCTTTCATTATTCAGGGTTGTTTTAGCTATCCTGGGTTTTTGTTTGTTTGCTTGTTTGTTTCCATATGAAGCTTCTATTTCACTGGGGGG